>NC_071545.1:7513636-8126363 GCF_026979565.1 Vidua chalybeata | reverse complement strand
TTACACAGGTTTGTGAGCAGTGATTAACCAGACACTTCACCCTGACACCATTAAATATCCATGAGAAAACAGACACAGGTTTCAAAGGAGCAAGAGCAGGGCCTTCAATGCTTCCTTTCACTCCTTGTGAACCATCACAGTTTGGTATCCCAGAATTCCTCGTTGCTCTGCAGAAAGCACCACCTGACCACAGCCTGAGCTTTCTTTCAATGCAGTAATTTTGCCACAAAACAAATCCCTCCCAGTTTTGCCCTGTTGTTTTTTTTTTTTTTTTTCTTCTTTTTTGAGTTCCTACACGTTTGAACCCTCCCTGGGAAGGTCAGAGTCAGGCTCGGGTGTCAGCTCTTAACCATCATGATCCTCCCCTCAATGCTCTTTGATAAATATACAGCCCATAACTTTGCAACATTCAAAATCTATCATATAAAGGAAAAGGAATAGACCGTGTAAAATATTTGTCTGCATCAGGGATGGGTTAGGTTGAGCTGCCTTTGCTCCAGCTGTGGAAATTTGTGGGGGGACACAATTTTTAGATTCGTGGACATGGAAATATTTCTGTTTGCAAAAGTGAACAGTAGCAGATAAAATCAATGATGAATAGTTATTAAAACATCTGAAGACAGGAGTAAAAATATTGATAGACTTTTTGAGTCCATCCTGTTTCCTTTTCACTTGTGGAACACATAACCAAAAATCAGAGACTGGGAAATGACAGCATCACTAATGATGGGAGCATCTTTTAGCACCTATCAACCACATTTTGTATTCAAAACATTTTATCAGCATGAGCTAATTGTTTCTCACAACTCTTCTGGGAGGAACTATTTAACAGTCAGGGTTTGCAGAGAAAAGAGAGAGAGATGATGACTTATCCCAGGCCATGCAGGGAGTCAGTATCAGTTTGACATCTGAAGCTTGGCAATGGGAAATGTTTGAATCATTAATTCATTAGAAGTTTTTTAGTGAGTGAATAAAGTGATTCTCTCTCCATGAAAATGTCCAGTTTGCAGCTAGCTTGAGCTGTAGACACAGATGAATGCAAGGGAGTTTAAAAAAAAAAAATTAAACAACACCATAAACTAAAATCCAAACATTTTTCAAACAAACAAAATAATTCTAGTTTGGGGAGAAATATTTTTTTTTAATAAAATGTAACATTTAAGTGAAAGCATGAAATCAATTTCTTTTCTCAGACTTACTTTAAGGAAAAGAATAGCATTTATACAGAAACACAGGTTCAGTTAAATAGAAGACGACTTTCAGGATTGAAGCCCAACCATTAATCCAGCACTGCCAAGTCTACCACTAAGCCATGTCTTTTAGTGCCACATCTACACAGCTTTTAAATCCCTCCAGGGATGGTGACCCCAGCCCTTCCCTGGGCAGCCCGTTCCAGTGCCTGACAACACTTTCCATGAATAAATTTTTCCTAATATCCAATCTAAAGCTTCCCTGGCACAACTTGAGGTCACTTCCTCTTGTCCTGTCACATGTTACCTGGGAGACAGGACCAACCCTGACCTGGCTGCAGCCTCCACTCAGGGAGGTGTAGAGAGCCATAAAGTCTCCCCTGAGGCTCCTTTGCTCCAGTCTAAAGAATCCCCACTCCCTCCTCTGCTCCTCATAGGCCGTGTGCTTCAGCCCCTTCCCCAGCTTTGTTGGTGTTCATTGAAAACCAAAGAGAAACAAAATAAACAAAACATAGTTTCAAGGCAGCCTTAATTCCCAGGAATGACCAAACTAAAATAAAAAAAAACTACTTTCAGAGCCTGGCTCCCACCATTTGTCCTGTATGTTGAATGGATCTTCAAAGAAAAAAAAAAACAACCCTCTCTTCTTCAATAAACCTTTTCTAAGGTCTCTAAGGCAATGCCACGATGGGATATTTCTACGTATCTTGGCAACATTCTCTCTCACAGGCTGACTCTTGCTAAATTATTTTTGTCTTCAAATTAAAAAAAAAATCCTAATCTAAAAAGCAAATGCATGCTGATAAAAGCGAAAGGAAGGGAGAGGAGATTTGCTATTGGCTTTTCACAGTAATTCTTATTACCCACAAAGGAGACCCTGGCCTGCACCAGAGCAACAGGCACACACCTCCCACGTCCTGGGGAGCACAGAGCCCTGCCTGCACTCTGCCCTCCTGCTCCTTCCAAACCTCTCTGGAGCATGACAAAGTGCCCAAAGATGAGGTGTGGGCACGTTCTTGACTCACACAGCATCTGACACTACACTTATGTGATGTTTCAGTGGGAATCTTTGCTCCCCAGTTTGCCAGCCCTGCAGCAGGAGTGCAGGACAAGCTGTGCAGCTCCCCTGGGGCTGCCAGGGGCTGCAGCTCCGGCGTTGCAGCAATGATCCCACCACGCTGGGACAGAGCACAGAGCTGGGGTGGAACCTCAGGAGAAAAGGCAAAGCAAACAGCAGATTTATTGGTGTATGCTTCACCTCTTTAAACTATTTTGCTCCTTCAAGTGCTTTGCCCCTTCTGGGAAATGCTTCTCCAAGTCTATATGATGGAATCTGAAATAAACAAGTGAATTCTAAATGCTTCCAAAGCAGACACAAAATGAAGCTGGGCCACAACTCTTCCCTGCCGACAGGGACAATGAACACCACAGAAACTCCCACCACACAGGACACCCAGTGTCTGCAGGGAGATCTCTTTGGGAGGAGCAGGGACTAAAAATAAAGCAGGGTCTGTACAACAAATGTAAAACCAAGAGCTATAGATATACATTGAAACATAAGGACATGTAACAAATGCCCCAGTTGGAAAATCAAATCCAGTCTCACGCAATCTCACACCTGTTGGTGCAAGTGTTAAATGCAAAAAACCCAAAATCTCCACCCACCTTTGGTCTGCATTTCCCTCTCGATTGCTTTCACCAAAGCCAAGCGTGATTTTTACAGTACAATGATTTCAAGATAGGCTCCACACATGAGAGCAGAATGCACACGTTTACAGTGCAGAGGAAATGAAACTCAGCGCTCCCAGCTTAGAACAGTAGCAGCTGCTGACAGTAATTTGTGTTCATTTGTGAAGTTCAGGGGTACAAGCAAAAAGCAGCACTTCAGGTGTTCAGCTAGCAACAGGAAGATGGGTTTTGCTTGCTCTGCAATACTTTATTTTTACAGTGCTGGATTAATTGCAGATTTTATTCATCACGGATGTCTAAGACATTCAAGACAGGGCAGAATCATCTCACAGAGAGACAGTCTTGAAACCAGGCAATCACAGTTCTGACAGTACCATGGGACATACATCAGCAGGTTCACTGTCTGAATCATCATTTATTTAAACTTTTATCAAGCTCTTTGTTAGCAGCACCTCCTTATCTCTGTGCTTGCAAATCACTGAAAAAATGGAAGGCCATACCAGAACCAAACGAGAAGCGAAAGCCCATTAATACAGCCTGTGTCCACAGCCAAAGATGAAAGCAGTGTTTTCAAACCAACACCTAACACTGCTATTGAAAGCACCATTTTGGTCTTTGCAATAGAGCAATTCTCTCTAGGCATAGACCAGAAGAGGCTACATCCAAAATCAACTCATTTGAGAGGCCACCTTATTAAATTACTCAGTATTGCAGGTGTCACACACAAGATGTGCCACCCAAGAGCACATATTTCACCTGTGCCTTTCCTGCAGTGCTAACCTCTGTGAGTGTAAAGCCATCCCCTCTCATCCAATCACTCCATGCCCTTGCTCAAAGTTCCTCTCCAGCTCTCTTGTAGCTGTTTCAGGTACTGGAAGATGCTGTAAAGAAACCTCTGGAGACTTTGCAGCACCATATTCCAATATGAATTATGACACTGTGGATGTCTATCACAGATCACAGGCCTAAGAGAAGGATTGCCACAAGCAGAAATGTTCTGTCCTAACTTTATCTGGTTCTCAGAAGATACAAGGAGAGGTTAACTGCTGAGTGCTCAATGGCAAGAGCCCTGGCAGGGAGAGTTTTAATGACTGTGTGGCCTCTTCTGAGTGTGTGGACGCTGCAGTTCAGGAATAACAAGCAAATACTCCAAAACTGAAAAAGAACAGTCTGTACCCAGGAGTGTGCATGAGATCACTGCCAATTACATACTGATTGCCATTAATGTTAAAAATAGTATTACAATATTAATGCAAAAACAACATTTTAAACTCAGAGCCATTTTATATACTGTGAGAATTTGATTTCTGCTCCAAATTCTGCTCCCTGTTGAACACACAAATTTTAATTCTCCAAACTCCACCTCTGGTGTGCTTTATTAGAGTTTGTCAGACACAATATATGCTCTTTGGTGAATTAGCCACTTCATCTGCAGTGATTTAGGATCTGGGGCTTAGGTACTCTGAGCTTGATTGAATCCAAAGTCCCATCTATCTCAGGAGGGAAAGCCTGGGTTTCTGCAGAGACTTTGCAATCTACTGAGGAAACCATGGAATAAATTGCTGCTGTCACCTACTACAGACCCAACAACAGCTGCTGCTGCTCGCTGCACCTAGCACAAATACAGAGAATTTGGAAGAACTTCCCAGCTGTCTGCAATGACAAATGGATTTTAATGACAGCCTGTAAACAGTCTCAGAGGCTTTTGCAAGTACAAACCACACCAGTTCAGCCAGACCCCAGGTAAGTGTACACACCTGCAGACTGCCTCGCTTCACATTTTGCTTGCCTATATTTGCAAGACACATCTGTCAGCTGTATTTGCATCCAAGCTAAGCATGTTCAAGCATAAACATGTGTTTGGGGTTACCCAGGCCACAAATTCCCCTGTACTCTTTCAGGTACATTTCTGTATCCTACATGCTAAAGACAGGAGATTAAAGATAGAGACCATGGCTCCAATGCTGGGCACAGGAAACCTCCAACAAGCCAGCCCTTTCTCAGTGGGGCATCCCACTGCAGGATCAGAATACACTGCAAAGCCATTAGGTACAACTCACAGAGTGTCCCACTGCTCCTGGAAGGAGTTCTGTGCCAACAGCCTGGATTAGGCAATAGGACTGGTAATTTTTGCAATACACAAAAAAACAGCACTAGACAAATTCCAAATCTGCTTTCAGAGAGAGAACCTAATGTGCATTTAAATCAGCAGAGACCTAAACATCAGCAGACAGGGGTGTACCAGTTCTGCAGACAGCATGGGCACACAGACTGAGGATCCAACTCGAGGCACCAAAGCCAAGGGAAGAGCCCACACTGTCCAGGCAGGCACTGCTCCAGCATCCCCTGCCACACCCCTGCAGAGGCACAGTGCTGCTGGAAGGCTCCTTCTGCAGAGGCTTTGTAGGGAACCTAAAAGAAAACCCTACTCAGCTCACAAAGGCACACAATAGGAGCTTGCATTTATCTGCCAGAGGTGTTCATTGCATTGTGCAGAGCACTTCCTGACAGAAAGAAAATGCTCCCTTCTTAGGAAAAGTTATTCACTGTACAATTTCTTTATCAACAAAGTCCTATAAATACTATACAGATGGATGGACCATGTGCAACCAAGCCCTGAATGGCAAATGTTCACAGTTACAGTTTATCTGACAACTCATTTTCTCCCCAGCATGGAAGGATTTCCTGCCTTTTTGTACTGAGAACATATTCTCATTTTCTTCCTCTGGCAAAGCTTGGTACCTCAAAGATACAGCAAAACAAACCAGAAATATGCACATGAACACAGAGCAACAGCAAAACACACAGATCTTCCTCAAAGTACTGAACATGCTGGCATTGAGAACCAGCTATAAATCTAACACCTGTACTATAAAAAACTATGCATTTTTCCTCCTTTCACATAGTAAAGCACCCAATTATTGACCTCCTGTGAAAATATGCAATGCCTGGGCAGTCATGCAGGATCACACACAGCTGAGGCCTCCAGAGCTGGGGCAGGCACTTGCTGCTTTGCTGGGGTGAACTGCTCAGGATCCAACCAGCTCAAAGAGCTGGGGAATAGCTTCAAAATCTGCATCATATGTCAAAGCCTCAGAGACCTGCTCAGCTTTCACAGGACCATCTATTTTATCTGTCCTATGACGGAGAAGAATTTAAACAGAACTATGAAAAGATAATTAAAACAAGATTCTGTTCCATGTCAATCACAGCTCTACATATTACTTGGTAGTGCTTGTTAATTACTTCAGTAAAGACACCTTCCAATTGCCAGAGGATAGCATCTCTACATTTAAATCTTTTTTCTTCTGCTCTTATCTTTGTGCATTTGTGGGCTGTTTCTTAGTTGAAATCAAAACCTTTTGCATCCAGAATGACAAACTTTACGCTGTGGTCACCCCATTGTCTGCTGTCCTACCACACTCACATCTTTCAAACTGTAAAACCACCACTGCTCTGCTTGAAGCCCTCATGCAGCCACGTGGATGCAGAGCAGACATCCCATTGTGCCATCAAAACAAACAAGAAATTGGGAACTTTAATTGAAGATGTAGTTGATGTGCCACGAGACCATTGGAAAATGAGCACTTTTGGCAGGTTTGAACAAAAGTGAGGCCAAAGAGAGCAGATGGAGGAAAGGCAGCAGATGTTAATGTAGTTATATTTTTCCATATGTTTTTCTGTTTTGTTGTAATAAGTACATTGTACTTTAATTGTCAGTGGCTGAAGACTCAGGAGAAACATTTTGTGAGAGATATATTACATTACTTTATGCCTTTCATTAGAGAGGGAGATGCAAAAGGTGAAAATAGATTTATTGATTTGCAAGCTGGCAATGATGAAATATGTAATTGCTTCAAACACAGTGCTTTCTGTAAATGTAAAAGGAAAATGAGACAAAGCAATAATTTGGGTTAAAAGGGGAATTCTGATACTTGAAAAAGCAGGAGTTCTTCAGGTTCAGTTCTAACAGATACAGGCACAGCCAGCCCAAAACTATTGCAACACTTGGCATTTTAAAATGCAGAGAAACAGATGGACCACCACAAAGTGCACAGGGGACCCCTCAGTGGAACATCTGCATTGGTAAGTGATTGTTTGGAGGATTATTTTTCCTTTCCAAAACTGTTGCCATCCATTTTTATTTTTTCTTAACATCAATTTCAGCAGTGTGATTCAAAACACTAGAAACAACATCGTAAAAACATCATTAATAGAAGTTGCTTTTATCCCTTTCTACATGCATACATTAAGGGAAGATTCTCTGGTTTGAAATCTAATGAAAACAGCTTCAAAACTTTGGCTGCTTTCCTCAAAATAGTTTTTCTGGTGCTTGCTAACATGTGACTTATTTTCAGAGTGATTAGGGAATAAAATAATATTGCATCCCTCAAGAGACCAAACAGATTTTCACATTTGCTCCAGCTTAGCACAGTAACTGTACAAAAAGCCATAATTGTATCAACAGTAATTTTAGATGTTCTGGTTATTAAAAAGTTTGGAATACTGCTAGAGGGAGCTGGGAAGGTACACATCCGTAGTCCTTCCAAAACAGACCACTTTGTTTTCTGCTAATTTAAACTTCCCAGGAAAGTTTGGACTTTGACAGCACAGACCACTCAAATGTATTCAATCTGTAACAGAACTTGATTTATAACCAGTAACTGCCCCCACTTTACACATTTTATTCTCTTTCAAATGACACTGAATCTCATCAGGCCTCCAGATTCAGGCACAAGCCCTGCCTTTGGCAAAGGTCCCTCCCAGGGATTCACCACCAGGAACAGCAACACTCCCTGGGCTGGGGCAGTGACAACGCTGAGCTGGGGCAGGTTTTTGGTCTGTGTATACACACACACTTCAATAGTTCCCACCTCTGCTTTGCAGCAGCTTTAGCTCTGCCTGGGTGTGGAACCCACTCTGCATGATACAACACATTGCCCGGTTCCCAGACAAAGCAGCCCTCAGAAGACTGTTCATTCCAGCATCTGTCCTGCAACATTAACCAGGGTTATTGAGCCTCCTGGATCCACTTCAGCACAACCACATCTTTAAACAGAATTCCACAAAACCAGGAAAGACATGAAGGAGGACTGGCCTGACAGTGCAAAATGCAGCTCCTGAGAAAGTTCAGGAAAACCCTGGAGGTTTATTTTCCTACAGCTTCTTCCCTAGAGAAGCTGAATCTTACAACAAAGAGTTCAGACATGAAGGAGCTTACAAGGAAGTCAGTCTTCTTTCAAAGGAAAGTATTTATGTGGATTTTTATAAGAATGTCTATACTTCGTGATCCTTGAACAGAACCCTCAGTTGAAAAGACATGGTAGAGCAGCAGCAGACACTAATTAATGCCACACAACTTCGTAACAGGAGTTCAGAAGGTGAGGTCAAGAACTGATAAATCTACATGACAGTTTTTCCTGATAGCTATTCTGATACTGAAAGGAAAATGTGAGATGTTCTGTGTTTTTATTTCTCACCAGATTGTACTGCTTCATTATTTGACAAAGGTGCCCTGAAGAGATAGTATTTAAATAAGTAACACAAAGTAAGAACAGGAGTAAAGCTCAGTCATTTCCATATTTAAACTATGGACATGATAACCACACTGAATACCCAGTTTAGTTACCAGCTAAACTTTCATTTTTATTTTTTTACCTTCCCCTCTCAATGACCTAACCCATAAAAAAATAGCACAGTTAATCTGAATTGAATTCCTCAGCTTTCATCTTTATTTCTTTCATCCAGAAATCAGCCAATATAGATTTTATATCTTTCAGAGCAGTAGTAAACATGTGAAATTGCTTCTTGGTGACTTGTTATTAACTAGATTCCAACTAAATTCATGAGGATGCCTATTCCAACTCCAATCTAAACAATCTTGAGCAACCCAGGGTGAATTGCTGAGACACACAATAGATCTCTGGCAGCTATAGAAATTAAACATAATCAGAATATGGATGGTAGAAACCAAAGACGCCCTCACACACAAATGAAAACATCCTTGTAAAATACAGTCAGTTTAGCACAAACGTATTCAGCCTTAATTAGGTAGAAAATCTATTTAGATTAATACAATACAAAAAATAATAATGAACTTCAGGATTACATTTTGTTACTTGGAGGGGAAAAACAACACAAATAAATGGGAAGTAATTGGACCTTATTTAATAGTCTCAGACTATCAGCTCGAACAACTGTAATCATTAAAGGCCCTGCAGTGATCTTCTACTGATAAATGCTGTTAAATCAATACAACAAGCATGAAGAGCAAAGCCTATTAAAATGAGCAACACTGAAAGAAATAGATTAATTCAAATCTTTTTTTCACCAGCACCACAAGGAGTCTTTGAGCCAAACACACAGAAAAGAAAGGCTTCCATGTTTCCTCTTGTTTTGGGTGAGATTGAAATATTAACACTTCCACACAGGTGATTACTGCAGGGGGACTGCAGATGAGCAGCAGTTACCTGCTGTTGGATTTGTGGATGTGTCAGATACTGCAAGTGAATACTGGTTTGTACCTTCACAGAAAGTTCTTCTGCAAAACCAATAGTTACATTCATAAAATAAAAATTGCAAAAGCCAGAGGATTATTATGGGCTCTGCCACCTACCTCCTTAGCTACCCTGTCAGCAGTTCAGCCTGGGACTGGCCTCAGCAAGGGTCTGTGTGGTACTGCATTCTCAGTTTTTGCAAATTCATTCAGAGCTATACAAATGAGCAGTTTTAACAATATGATGAAAGATGACAGAGTTCTCGGATTAAAAGAGCAAAAATTATACACCTTAAGTTCAAAAACTTGTAATTTTATTAGCTCCAGCAAAGATCATGAAGAGCATATGCATTAGGAAAAGACATCAAAAAGTTTTCTAGGAAACTGCCCTCTTCCCTTTCTTGAATAGATACTCACTTTGGAGACCAAATCCTTTTTCTGTACTGTACTAAACATACTGACTACACTTGAGCCAAACACCAGATTGTATAGTGCCCAAGTTTCTTTAGCCACAGAACAGCTTTCCTCTCATGCTGTAAGCACAGTGCTGTCAAAACAGTTATTTGTAATTACACTGCATTTAACAAAGGTCATGTTTCCATAACTCCACACTTACAATTGTGTCAGAAACAAGGACTCCCTCCACACACAGTCAGTGATCACATCCCCGCATATCCACATCCTCAGCTGACAGAACCAGATGGGCAGCACAGCATAATGTTAACTTAGTCACTACTCAAAGACTATGCCACACAGAAAAATCAAATCACTATATACTCCATTGTTTTAATGAACATCATTATGTTAGAGCATTAAAAAAATGCCAGGCAGAGAAACAGTGATGAAAAATGAGTCCTGTCTATCTAGAAATTCTTGCTTGTGTCTTCCTCATACCTTGCTATTCTAAACCAGAAGAATAATGTAAAGTGACCTGGAAGCTTTAAATTTGCACCTGCAAATAGATATTTTGTGAATTTTATCAGATTTATCAGAGATTTTGGTAAGTTGTTTTCTATAACATCAGCACTAGTCCAAAACATGCTGTGAGGGAATAGAACAGTGGTGAGACTCAACAGTGGCATTATTTCCACTTAATTGGAATTAAATGGGCAGTGGAAGGATGATTGCAGGATGAGATTACTACTTTTGGCTTTCTAAACAGTTGCTCTTTGAATTTTTTTCTTGATTTTGCAGCACTCATCATCTCCCACTGAACACTGTGATAGGGTGAAAGGCAAAGACACGTTTCAGTTCCAGGGACAAAGTGTCAGTGATGTCACATATCCAGTGGTGCATTCTCTCATGGAACCAATGGGAAAATTTCTGTTTTTATATCTCAAACCTGGTGTGTAGGACACGATTTAGTCTTTTATACACTAGAGAGTTCTCTTTTACAAGCATATTTAATAATCTACAGCAACCTTGGTGCACATACTACTATGGTAGTGCATTGTAATTCTTTAGAAAGAAACTGTTTTTAGAATTTTTTTCTGATTGCTGGAACACGGTTTCACTTGCAGAGACAGCACAATGATAGCTCATACATCATGCTATGTATATCTTTCAAAACATGTATTTCTCATTAGTAATTTTACTATGCCAACCATTCCAAATATCAAAGTGACACCTGACAATTATAATGCTACATGTTCACCAACATAATAATAACGCTTCAGCAGAGTGGTATTTGCATGGGTTTAAAAGGAAGAAAATCTCTACCTAAAATCTCGCGTAGGCTGCATAAACTGCAGAGATGAGGGCACTGTCAGAAATCAGCCTAAGGGAACTATTGGTATTACAGATTTGAAGCTAACAGCTTCTAATGCATGGTTTGTAAGGACCGATCCCTCCACATGAAGCAATGCCAGGGAGAAACATACACACACTGCTACTCTTTAGTGATGGGGGCAGATCAAGTACTGCTGTTTTGCAGGCTTTGGCCCTTTGGTCATATATATCCAAGAATATATATCCATATACCCAAGAGAAGCGACTTTCAGTATCCTATTTCGTCTGATGAGCTGCTGTCTCTCAGTGACACGATGCTGCTGTGAAAGGTGCAAATTCAGCAAGTGTCCTTGTGCACATCTGCCGACAGCAGATCGCCTCCCCTGGAAGCAGCCCGGAAAACCCACGGACGCCTCAAGGCTTTCCCGGAGAAGCCCCTTGTGGTGACAGGTTGTACATAATTCCCCTTCTGAACGCCGGGATGTTTCGGGAGAAGCAGCACGGCAAAGATGCCGAAACTCGGCCTTTTGCCGCTCCCCCGCCGGGCCAGCCCCGCCGCGATGGCACAGAAATGTTTGCTCAAGCCCGAGCTGGCCGGAATACCAATGCAGGCCAGCAATGAGCTGAAGGGCAAACAGGAAGGAGGGAAAAGCCCCTGTGACACAAAGGAAACAAACAGCCGGAGATGAGCTTTCCAGCAGGTACCGCAGCGCAGTTCCGAGCGGCGGGCCCGGCGCTCAGCAGATGGGCGGCGACGCCGGGACACGCTCCGGGCTCCGATCGCTTCCAGGGCAGGAACAGTGCTCGTTGCCAGCGGATCTCAAAGCGTTGCCCTTTCTTATTCTTTATTAGCATGAAATGATGTTAGCCGAGCGGATTTGAAGAAGGCTGATGCGAGCCGAAGCCTGCTGTAAATCCGCATGTGAAAGGATGCATTTCGCAGGCGATGAAAGCCGAGAACGAGCTGTCGTCTTCGCTTAGTTTAATTCCTGTGTGTCCTTTAGTGCAGCAAAAGCCGTCATCAAGAAGAAACAACAAGCGTCTCTGTCGATGGCCCAGATTCTCAGTTTGTGCCCAAATAAATTTTATATTCGTCTGAAAGTAGATCCTTTGAATGGCTGTTAAAATGGGCTATTTTTGGCTTCTCGAATTGCTCAAGGAACTTAAAAAAGAGCAGACTTAGGAATGTGTTAGGCAACATTTTCTCATTGCGTTGAAATCTCCAAGATAATGAATGTCTTGGAAAGAGCAATAAGATCGTTATCATCCTTAACTCTTTAACGAAGGCATGAGCTGGGCTGCTTCCAGTAAACAAGCGGTTCGTGTTAATTTTATAGACGTGATTGAAATAAGTAAAGAATCACTTGAATTATTTTCTTCCTTTGCAGTTAGTGAATAAATGTGGGCTAGTTGGCCAAAAGTCCCCACTGACACAGAATATTGCAGCAAGACAGTAGTGGTTGAAAAACTCCTGTTCATCTTATCTGCCATCAATCGACCACCGAGAGAGGGAATGACAATTGCAATGTTACACATCTATAAATACAAATTCCTCTGTTCTCTACAGCCAACAGGACTGTTCCCACGCATAAGGGTATTGCTTCAGTGCTGGTTTTACAAATAAGGTGAAATTCTGGCAGTGCCCAGCCAGAAGTCAATGGACAAGAGGAAGTCTTCCACTCCTGGTGAGCCACGTCAGCCCCACAGGGATCCAGCACAGTCCTGCTCACAAAATACACCCCAGTGTCTGAACTCAGAGCAAATCTAGATGATGAGCCACAACTGCTTGCAGTGCTAATTTTTCTATGCAGTACCCGTATTCTAATGAATCTCCTATAAAGAACCGGTACTTTTTTTACAATATAATTCCATTTATGTGTGAACTGGCTGGCAATGAGATTTCTGAAGCTCTAAACACATCTCCCTTGAAAACTGACTCCAAGTATGTTCAAAGAAACGGGCTGCTGAGCAAGGAACAAAAACCAGGATGGTATTGCATGGGGCAGAAAAGTAAATTGACTTTCACTGCTCTTTCAGGCATTTGGAGGGGCAGAGTGGGGGAGAATGGTGAAATAAAGGATATCCAACACCAGAAAAAAGCATACATGAACTCGTGATAAAAATCTGAGCAAGGAAATGGCCTACCCATTGCACAGAGGAGTAAAACTGCAGATACATTGCTCAGTGCACAGGAAAAGGGCAGAGCCAAGAGTGCAAACTGAAAGGCAACTATCTGACATGAAAAACGTAATTGACAAGTATTTGTAGGAAATTGTTTAACACCAGCCCTCTTGACTGTCAGCCTGACATTCATTAAGTGCAAAGAAAATGTCTTTTAAAAGCAGCATTTAGTTACTTACTGAGTTGCTATTACAAAGCAGTTGTTTTTAATCACAGATCACATTAATACAAATATGATCCGATCCTGATCATTAGGATTAACTACAGTGATCTTGTTTGCCAACAATAATATCTTTGTATTTAAAGTAAAATGTCATTAAAAAGCCATGGGAAGTTCATCATTAATGTGCAAGCAGTGTAATCTTAATTTCCTCCTGCAGATACTGAAGTGAGACCAATCATGCAAGATTTTCCAGTGTGTAAAATAACTGTCAGTTTTCATTACAAAGAATATGAAGCAAAAGGAACGCAGAAATAACAAGGCTGAAACAATTTTCCAGATTTAGAAAAACCCATGCCACACTTTTTCTAAGAGCTAAAGAGATTTTTTTCAAGGGGTAAATTTTCCCAGGAATCCTGAAAACAAAATGTAATGTTCCTTTGTTCAGAGTTCAGTGCTGGGCTGGTAAGTAAAACTACAGTAGGTTGATTATTCAGCCTACCTCTCATACAGATGATGGTACAACCTCAAGTGTATGGCAGATATTATTTATTTAAGAAAAACTGACTGAAGATCAGTGAAATTGCCAGCAGTTAAAGATTTTAGTTCTTGATAGTACGAAAATGATCAAGCAGACTTAATGACAAAATGTACCGAAGGCAAGAATAATGCATGGCTCAGAAAAGGGTATTACAAGGGAAGAAATCCAACCTTTGATAATAACTTAAGCAAGTGCAGACTGTGACACCAGCACACATGGATGTGAAGGTAGACAGCTTTCAGGAATGTTAAACAAAGGGCTGAGATCTCCAGGACCCTGAGCAATTTACAAAAATTGGGCAAGAAGTAAGGAAAACAAAGCAGCTAAGTGTAAATGTATAGGGAGCAAAAGTTTTACATATTACTCGCGACGTACATGGTATAAACAATGAGAAAGAATGAGTTTGATAAATATTTAGATTATTCTCTAGAAATTATGGGCAGTTTGAAGACATGAACTCTGGATTAAGTGTATTTAACACTTACTTAGCCTCAATCTCCTTCAGACTATAATTTCTGACCCCATCTTGAACCTTGCTGCTGGGCACCCATCCTGTCAGATGCTATCCATGGCAAATACAATGTGGTTTATGTTTGTCTTTTAATCTTATCTCTCAGCTTCTGCTTTGGTGTTCAATAGTTCACCTTTTGTCTGATTGCTACCCTTGCTTGGGTTCCAATCTTTGCAGAGCTGCAAACCTGTCAGACAAGGAACAAAAAACTCATTTCTAAATAGATAAGGGAGCATAAAAACAGCCATGGGTCCGGTTCTGCCTGAAGTTAGGACAGCAGGTTTTGTGAAGTGCTGCCAAGATGAGTCAGGCTTCCTCCTCTACTGCCTTGCTGGTGAAAGCATATGAAATGTCCCAAAACTTTTCAACCTTAAAGCTCTAATAGAGCTTCAGGCAAGGATCAAGGGCTGCACTGTTTTCTGCCTCATCCATCCTTACCCTCCATCCACCTCAGTGAGGCTGCCCCTTGCACTGCTGGACTGGCACAGGTGTATCAACAGGGAGGCCTCAATTGGGCTGGCTCAGGAGCCCTGAGCAGGGTCAGAAAAGCCACCAGTATTTTCAATTCTTTGTCAGCAATGAAAGCCATCAAACAAAACTTCAAAGCCTCTCCCTAATAACTCCTCAGGTCAACATCTTACCTCTTCTTTCTCAGAGTGACACAACATTGGGATCAACAGTTTGCTTTCTCTTTCTTCTCTCTACTATTCTTTCTCAAGTTCCAGATAAAACGACATTTTCACATTTAGTTTAGCACTAAAGGCTTATTAGTCAAACTGGAAAAGATCTGGGTATAACTGAAAACACGGGTTGTACATTTTTAGCAGTTAACTCCCCAGGACACTGCATTTCCATTGTTGTCAAAGTGCTGGAATAAGCCTCAAGACTGCACCATGCAAAGCTGAAACAAGCATGGGCTGAGGGCTCCTAGGGTTTTCCAAATCCACGAGCCCCACACTGCAGTGTGCCCCAGAGACCCCCACGGGAACAAGAGAGCCTCCTCCCCCAGCTACAGCCACAGCAGATGAATCTGCAGGTGTTGGTCCACAGGGCACAGACTGACCCAGCTGGCACAAGAGCACATTTAAGTGGTTCTGCAACCACAGCCGTCGTGGCCATGACATTGTTAGTGGGGACAAATCAATGGCAGTCACTGGAAAAGCTACAGTGTCCTAAACCAGAGTCCTGTCCGTTGTGGCACTGCTGAGCCAGCAAACCACGGCTACAAGGATTTGTCAAGGTCTATCAGGCATTTATCACCCCCACAGCACAGGCTGGGGCAGCTCATAATGTTCAAAGGAACACGTACTTTTTCCTATTACAAATAAAATGGTTTGAGGTGACACTCCCTGCATGGTAACATTGTCCCAGTGTTTATGCTGAACATCTTTCACATGGTTTTGTTACCCAGACTCCCCCCTACATCTATGATGGTGGTCTTGGAAAGACAAGAAAGAGGCATTCAAAAATGCATGCAGACTGCATGTATTCTTTAACAGGAATATTTTCATGTCTGTAAAATGAAAAGTTAATCAAGCAATTCACAGTCAGGATAAAGCTACTCCAATACAAAAACTTTCTGTCCCTCTAAAATCTGACTAATGTTATCACAGAAAACAAATAAAAATGGATTCCTTGTTCCTTTTCCAGACATTTCAATCAAATTTTTGACTCCCTGCAAGACTCTGCCTGTCCTGCTGGTAATGACCTTCATCCAGGAGACAGACATGGAAGAGCACTGAGTGTTTTCGTAACTTTCTGCCTTCCTTTAATTTGCCATCTCTAACAGTCCCAAGTCTCTCTTGAATTATCACTCCTCAAACAGGCTTGCATTGACACTGGAGATCTTCCTCCTACTCCTTCAAGTACCATTAAAGTCCTTATGAAGATGCACACAAAATGAAAATATTTATAAAACTGTGAAACTGAAATATGCTACATATGCTGAAGACTAAAGTAAAAACAGCAGATGTCATTATTATGCATACTTATTATATATTTACATTTTATATATCATTTACATATTACACACTTCCTGATTTTTTTTTTTAAATATCAACACACTTATGTATCAAATAGCTTTTAAATAAAAGCCTGGAAAAAGCCAGTTTGTCTTCTCTGCAACCTCATAAATTTGCAACATCTCTTAAAAGATCTGTTTTGCAACAAAGTAAGCAAGGAGTGGGTGGAGGGAAAAATCCTTTTTTTGACAGGCATCCTCTTTGCTGATCCAGTTAAAGGAAGCTGGATATTCAGACGAATGGTTAAAATGTAAAAAAAATTTCCATGTTTTGCAATGGCAACAGATAAAGCTGCTGATGTGGCACCTTCCCAGTGCTAAGAATGACAAGGTTTGTGATTGGAAGCTTTTCCTGCTCCAGTGAAATTTTAGGTGCTCAGGCACAGAGAGGCAACTCCTGCTGTTTGCTCAGAAAAGGTTAAGGGAACAAAGGAAAAATCAGCACATTTGCTTCATCTCTGACACTCACTCAATCCAGGGTGACTCATGCCTGCTGACAAAGCCTGGGCTCTGGAGGAAGCCTAAGGCTTTTTGGTCTCATTTTTTTAATTTCGAAGTGAGAATAGCTGTAATTATCACGTAGCTGACACTCATCCCACTAAAACTAGTATGTGCATAAAACAGCTAATAAAACAAATAAATTAGAGCTGGATAAGAGCTGGTTATGGGACCGGTTCTGTGCAGCCTGCACAGCCCAGCAGCAGCTCTGGGAAGCAACCAGCTCCCAGTGGTTTTCCAGCAGCTCAGCTCCAGCAGAAGGCGTTTCCTCAGCCACAGGGAACTGCTCTGGACACAGACACAGGTTCCTCTGAGGAGTACAGATGTGGGAGCACAGCACTGTGTAAGTAGAACAATCATGAAGAAGTACAAACAGAACTAAGCAGGCTGTACTCCGACAGTACTGCAAGAATTCAAAAATCAATGATAATAGTCAGGTGAGAGAGTTGCCCAGACCTGTAAGTGAAACAGAGGCGTTTTTCATGGGAAAACTAGAGCTCATCTAAAGCAAAATAGGAGGCAGCAAACTCAATTTGCAGATTCAGCAAATTCAGAGGGAGAAAACAAGGATGATTTATCTGTGTTCTTGCTGCAGTCTGTGGCCAGCTTTCACTAAAATGCAGTATGTCTAATGCTTATACAGCATCTTCCATCCCAAACACTCCATGACACACAGCTCCACTGAAATATGGGACATCTCAGTATCAGCACAAGCAATGAGTAATTTCTACTGAAAAATTAAAACAAATATCTTCCTGAACTGCTTCAGAAAGCTGTGGGCAAGTATCCTACGTAAGTATCAAAACAGGACTCCTTTAACTAACATTCCCTTTCTAAAAAATCTAAACAAAATCTCATTTGGGCTGACAGCTCATTTTACATAAGGGAGCCTTCAGAACCAACTCACAAAGTCTATATATGAGAATGTGTGCCAATATTAAATTTTGATAAGTCATGAAGTCTTTCTGACAGAGTTCTGGCAGCTGCCAGTTTGTGTTTCACTGATTTTATAGGTCAAATAATAGACATTCTGATGTCAGACATTTCAGTACATGATCATTAAGCAATACTTTAGCAAATCCAAAAGAGCTTAGAAGCTACACATATGGTCCACAGCTGATTTTAGCCACCAGTAAAGCAACTCTATGTTGCTATAATAAGAGATGCAACTGCTGCACTCAGATGACACCATTAATTTAGGAACTACTGAGCAGCAAGCAGGCCCTGCTATCCTGATTGCTCATCTGCAGCAAAGAATGACTTGTCAAGTGAGCCACCCTGGTTACTCAGTGACATACAAACTGGGACCAGGCAGCTTTTCAGCAGTGCATGGCCATCACTGAATTGTTGTGGTCTGTACTGTTGCTCAGCGCCATGTTGATGCCAAGACAGTTTATTGCCTTTTCTTTTATATACCTTTTAGGTATTCTCAATGCTCTTAGCAAGCACACTTATAATTCTTTAAGTCTGATAACTTAACACAGTCTTGGTATTCTGTTAAACTAAAAGACCAAACATCCTAAAGGCCTCGCAGTTGGGGGCTGGAAAACCTATGCCATCATAGGAAACCAAGGCCCCCTCTAGAATACATCCTGTAAACTAAGATTAAACCCATCTAAAGAAGAATATTTTGAAATAGAAAAATATCATGCTATTCATTCAAGCCTCTCATTGAGGTGTCTTTGTTAGATATGCTAATTTGTGAGGTCTATAAAATTGTATGCGTAATCTACCGTGTGTGTGCATTTCAACATATTCCACCTTGGCAAAGTGTTGCACCATAAAGATCCTTATTAAATACAGAAAGAAAAGCCCTTTACCCTTAAACATGTCTAACTCTTAATTTTAGGATCAAGGAAAAGGCATCAACATAAAGAGACAGAAAATTGACCACACATGAACATAAAGAAGTGACAGAAGGTAGAAATGTAGGAGAAAAGAAAACAGGGAGATGGTGCTTGTCTCAGGGCCTCAAGAAGATAATTTCAGATGAGGCAGAAGTCTCTACAGCTGCCATCCAATAAAGGGTAAGTGTCACACTGTACTGCAGTTCTGTACCTCGCTGCCAGCCCTGCCTGGCCCCAAAGAGCAGTGCAGATCAGACAGCTGCACTGCCACAGCACACACAGAGCAGTTATGTGGACAGCAAAAGGGACACAACCCACCCAGTGCTGGGCTCAGCAGCTGTGGAGAGGTGTCTGCAGCTACCACGGCACACGTACAGGTTACTGCAACCAGCAGCCACCAACACAGCCCACGCTCCCTGCACAGCTGAGCCAAACAGGCAGCTGCTGCCCACGGCCACTGTGCAGGGCTCCTCCCTTCAGTCAGTCCTGCTCAGCTCCAGCCACCTGCACCCAGGTGTGCCCAGTGCCTTTGCCATTGATCTGCCCCACAAACCAGGGAGCACAGCAGCCCCTGCCTCACCCACACGCCTCCCAGGGAAACTGCTGGCACATTTTGGCAGCTGCACCTTTCCTGAGCACCAACAGAAAACATGGGGTGCCACATTTCCCACAGGTAAAGCACAAGGATCTCACTGTATTTTCCCTACATGGTTAGGATGGGTTAAATAGAAAATAGTATCAAAGTTAGGTATTTTCCAGGAATTATCTATATGCCGCATTAACATCTTCACCTGATAACCTCCTAGTAGCTATTACAAAAAGCACATGGACAGGAACATAGTAACTTCTCAGTTCCTATCTCCCACCATAACCCTTGTCCAGTTGTCTCTCTTTGTTCAGATTTCCTTCTGGAAATGACAGAAATGTGAATCATTTAAGATGTGTAATCTGCTATGCAAGAAGAATGACACAAATTGGGAGGTAACTGAGACAAGCAATAAAATTCTATTTACACATGGCTCTGAATTTCTGTTGCCATTTGAAGGAGCACAAGGGATCATTTAGAGCTAACAAATGACAATATTTTGTTTTGCATCTCCTGGGTTTTTAACAAATCAGCTGTTGCAAGAATGCTTTTTAGCTCCACACAGGGACTTCCATATGAAGAAGTTTCCTAATATAGAAGAAGAATTAACCAAAACAAGGACCCAAGTAGGTCCTAATACATACTGAATTTGAACAACTAGCCTATGAGATATGTAACCTCCAAACACTCTCTACCTTATTTACATAAATATATACACAAAGGATGATGGTCAGGGCTATGAAATTACCTACAAATCCATGCAGGAGATATATGTAGCACATCACTGCAAATTATCCCTTAAGTAGGAGGGGTGTGGGAAAACCTGGAGGAGAAAAGATTGCTCATGCTATTTCTCCTGGTTAATATCTTTGACTAAATGAAATTACATGCTATTGTTACTCTTAACAGTATTGCTCTTAACAGAGCAATAGCCAAAAAGGCACCTTTTTGTGCTGCCAGGAGGAGCCCAACACAGCCCAGGGGCTCAGCACCAGCATATTTCCACAGGCTCTGTCTTTTCTAGATCCTCAGCAAACCTACAGCTTATACACAAGCTATAAAGACTTACAAGATTTCCCTCCAACTAATTTAATGGCTTTTTCAAGCAATAAGATAAATGAGAAACAGACTTAATGTATATTTTTTTAATCCCACTATGATTAGCAGGAAGATATCAATAAAATTATAATTAAAAATATTTTATTCCAGCCTTACTTGATGTGAAATAAAGACCACCAGGAAAATGAAGATCACTTTTTTACTCTAAAGCTCTGTGATTTTCTGTATTTGCCTTTCACCCTTACAAGAAGGCCAGAAAAGACACTATGAAGTGATACATCCAATGGATAATATGCCAAGTAATGACAGGTTTATAACTCTAGTTAAAGATTTAACTTTCATACTGAGGCCATGCAGGCTATAAAATATGAACTCATTGCTGTAACCTCCAGTTAACCAGTCTGCCAATTTTACCTCACCCTTTCTTTCTCATTTGTTTCAAAATACTTTGTAGTTGAGATTTTGATCAGACAAAGACCTGAAACTGTGACCCAAGGCAGAGCAAAACTGTAACCACCACGATGTGATAGCAAAGGAGGCAAGAGGGCATCTGGATTTTGAGATTTTAAGATCTAGGATGTCATTAAGTGTCTGAAGTACAAACACAGAGCAGATCAATGCAAACATGTTCAAAGCAACATCTTTTGGTGTTAGTGGCAAACCAAAGACCAAAAAGGTTTCCTTTGGTACAGTCAACTTTTTTGACTCAGCTGAAAAAAACTACGTTCACTGCTAATTTTTAAATTTATTTTTACTACAGAAGAGGAGTTCTTTCGCAGATGTACCTTGGAGATTCTGTTCAGGGCCGTGTTTTTCCTGCCAGCACAACGTGACAGTCAGGCAGCTGCTGAAAGAGCGCCCTGTGCGCAGCTGCAGCCGTGCGCCATCGTTACCCTGCCCACGTACCCCGGGCAGCCCTGCTGCCTGGGACAGGCTCTGCACAAAAAGGGCCTGTGCAGGAGCACAGAGCTGCTTTCAGTGCCCAGCAGGGCTCAGGCTCGGCCACCTCGGCACTGATGGAGCCTTGCTGGGAGGCAACGAGCCCCAAACTCAGCCCAACTCCAAGAGTCACCAGTTCTGTCACTGTCCCCCGGAGCTGCAGGAAAACAATCTCACCATGAGCCCTTTCAGGGGAATTCTCAGTGTAATTCTCTTAAAAGTAGCTTGTTTCCATAGAAGCCTTCAACATCCCTTGATTGCTGCTGCAATAATTCAGGAATCCAAATAACAGTTCAGTAGTTATGTTTGGAAAATAAAATAACCTACAGAAAACCACCACATGCAAACAAACAAACAGAAGTCAAAAACCCCCACCCAAATGAGGCCTTCTCTATCAGGGCAGATCTTCAGTCAGTAAATCAAAGAATTTCTACTGCTCAGTAAAGGATTGAGTTAAAACCAGAAAAATGCTTGGATGGAGTAAATTGATTTTCTTTTCTTCCATCTTTTATAAGCAGCAATGGTAAGAGAAAGAGAAGAAAGTCAAAATTTTCCTGGTCCTGCCAGGTGGGCTGACAGGCTGCTGCTCCACACCTCACTGGCAATGGCCCCAGCTGGGAGCCTCGGGGCTCTCACTCACTTCAGGTTTGTGCCTGCCCTCGAAGGGGGTGGCTTTTCTCAGTCATACACACCAAACCTTTTGGGGTACCTTGTGAGAAAAACCACTACAGATCACTTTGACAGCTTGAATCCTACAGATTTAAGGCCAAATGACATTTATTAAGGAAGACTCCTGTGCATTTCATAGCTGTAGGAGCTCTCTGTACTGGAAAGGGTGGGGTGAGTTCTGGCTGAGAAAGGACCTGGCTCTGGGGCTGATGAAATCATCTCTTCCACACCCTCAGCTCATGGCAGCCCACAACTAAACAAGGAAAGTGATGACTGTTTAAGTGAAAAACAGAGTATTACCTTTTTAACCAGCTCCACAGGATGTCCCACAGCAAGACATGCATTTGTGAGATTCAAAATAAATCTACTCCAATTCTAATGCAGTTTTATCTCTAAAGAGAAGTTCTGCTGGTTGACACAGTTGGTACAGTCTGAACTTAACAGTCTAAAGGAAGCAGCTCTCTGGAGTCCCTAAGGATTAGTGGAGACAAATTTTAATGAGCACTCAGTGGCACAATTGCACAGCAACCCAAGAAGCAAAGAACAGAAAGTTTTGTGTTCTTTGTTGCTAACTAAAAATATTAAAAAATAACAGTTTAAAAAAATTTGTCAGCCAATTACTGCACTTGGCTTATTTCTAGATGCAAGATTAGGCAATGAGAAATTCCAGCAGCAGCTGCCAAGGCTGCTGGAGCTGCTGCAAGGATGGTACATCTTCCCCTTGGCCCAAACATGGATTGGCCATGGCTGACAGCTGCAGGAGAACCTCTACAACAGCATTTATGCAATCAGTGCTTGCATGGTAGTTACTTATTTAAATTCAGGTTCAGAAGCACAAGACAGGATTATACAAGTGCAATGACATTGCAGGTGATTTTTCAGCTCTAAAGCAGGTTTTACAATCCTGCTGTTTAAATGCACTGCTGGTGAGACAGAGATTAGAATTAATTATTCACATGTGTGTATTTAAAACCTACAGGTATTATCAGTGCACTGCTCCAAGGTAATTTCCAAGGTGTCTCAGGGGGGCAGATAATGCTGGAGAGCACTTACTGTCAGAAGGGACATGTGGCAGGATTTGCCTCCTGCTTCCCCAAAGCTGGGCAATTCCTCAAACCCGCTTGAGCACAGGCCATTGTTGCCAGCAGCAAAGCTGCCAGCAGCAGAGCTGCCAGCTGGCCTCTTCCCTTCAGTTTCTTTTGGGCAACTTGGCTTTGGTTTTCAGAAGTACTCTGCAGAATGTGAATGTACAGAATCAATGTACATTTCTAACAATGAGAGCATTTATGCTACCGTAGAATGTATCTGTGTCTGATAGGTTAAGTATTTGTAAGGCTAATGATCCCTTAACTGCACAATGGTACTCTGGTGCTCTCTGTTCATTCCCATCAGACATTTCAGGGCTCGGTTTATGAAAGAAATTCTCTTAAGTGTACCAAACGGAAAGCCATGACAGAAAAATCCTTCCTCTTCACTAGGAATAACAGCAGCTTCCACCGTGAGAAAAGTGTTTCGCCTTACCTCTGAGGTGAAAGGATTAATGTAAAACTCTGATGCTGCTGTGCTCTCTGTACCTACCTTCAAATTCTCTGCCCATTTCCAGCTCATCCCAGTGGTATCAGTAATTGAGCTCACTAACTCTCCCAACTGTTTTTTTGTTGTTTTCAAGACATTTCCTGAAATATGAAGTTAAAAAAATGTTGCAACCATTTTTACTTCTAGAGAAATCAGAGACTGACAATGGAGGAAGGCAACTTAATAATTAACACAGCTCCACAAGGCTGTTGTGCAGAGAATTTCATATATTCAGCATGTAGTCTGCTAAGTCCGTGTTTTCTCTTATGGAAATTCAGAACAGTAGGGATGTACTGTCAGAAGTGGTAAAATAAAAAAGTTGGTTCCATTTACTGTGATTACAGAGCTGGTGGGAAGATATCCTGACCCCACAAGGCCTGTCTCAGTCGCTGGTTCCAACACACTGCCAGAAATCACACACAAGAAACCCGAGGGGTGCAACAGGTCGCACATTTACTGCAATCTCAAAATTTCCTGTCCTGAAATCCTCTGCTTTTATGTGTGGAAGCACTAACACTAGCCCAGCTTATTTATGCTGATTTAAAGAAATCTTTATGGGGTTACACCTCAGCATCAATATAAATGGTCAGCTAATTAATGCCTAGATCAGCTTCCTCCTGTGACTGATGGAAAGCAGTAACTGCTTCTTGCAGAGAACCCAGGCTTTATTCTCCAGCCTTTTCCATCTTATATTGATTCAATTCTTCTGATTTCAATACTTTAACTAGCCTAGACTGTTTAGTATCTCTTACAGTGTAAGGAGGGGCTGCCTACATTGTATAAGACTTAGCTGTGTTCAGGCACACTTACAGGTTTAAGCTCTACATGAAATGAAACAACAGCAGAATTCTGCTGGCAGATTGTGTTGGTAGAGTGAAGTTCAACTGGACAGATGGGCTGTCTGGGGCAGAAATGGTCCTCTGCACAACAGCAATGTTCACACATGTTGGAGTTTATCATATTCATACTTAAAACCAGCCAGTATCATGAAAGACAATCACACACTTTTCCTAAACAGGCTGAGGTTTTGCGCCACCCTGAAAAAAAATACAAGAATCCATAAAAAATATGGAGAGATTGTGTCACCACCCTGTAGTATTTAACTTTCATCAGGCCTTCCCAGGTACAAACCTACTTCAGTGGATCAATTTTAATGATGTTACTACAAAGCAAAAGTGAAATTATCACTAAATTGAATCTATCAAGTACTGCTCCTAATAGAACAAACATGGTTATGTGTTTTTGAGGTCACTGGGATCACATATGGTTATTTTTTCTTTCTACTTTTAATCAGGTCTATAAACTGGAAAATTATAGATAAACTGATGAGAAAAAAAATGGCATCTTTCTTCTGTCCTTCCACATGTATATTACAGGCAGAAAGAATAAGAGAGTTGTAAAAAGCCAAGCCTGTTTAATCAGTGCTTGGCTGTGGGCAGTTTCACATTTCAGTAATATCCAGCTTCACCACATTGAGCACTTGCACAGTGGCTTCCCCAAAAAGACTCAGATGAGTGGAAATATGGGTTTAGGTGCAACAAAACCTTATTTCTCTACACTCATAATGAGGATAACATTACCTTACTTCATGGGACTTAAGAGCAAACCCTTCAAGCCCTAGAGCATTGCTGGGTGTATGCCTAGAGGAAGCCTCTCCCAGCTCTGTGCCACACCTGCACTCTGACAGCCAAAACCTGAGCACATGCTGCCAGTTCTGCTGGTGACACTGGAGCACAGAGGGTCTGAAATGTCAGCAGAAGACATAAAAGGTTGTATCAACTACTTTACAAAAACATAGCACCAGCCAAAATATTCACATTTCTACAGTCTGTGACTACAACCATTACTACAGCAATTACATTCCTCTAGAAGTGCTCACTTTACACTCACAAATGCTCACTTTAGACTGCATGACCTAACTTAAATCTGCATTTTCCAAGAGCATTACTCCTATTTTTCCCACATGCATTGATACTTGAAGCCAAATTTACAAAGGTATTTAGGGACTTTGCAGTAATAATTGGTATTTTAGCAGATAGCTCAACACCATCAAAGCAGGCACGGGAGCTGTACTTCTATGTCATTAAGTACTTTTCCTGTATTTTTACATGTCTATGTATCACAATCCATTCTGAAACAGATCTAATACATATGCTTGTGCAGAAATATTCTTTGCAAAGTAAAATTCCCCACTACAAATGCACCACTGCAGAGGAGCTTTGAACCTCAGAATAAAAAATCACTGCTAAACTTAAGATTAAAAACATGTCTCTTTGGGGAATATTCTGCAATTGTCCATATCTAACAATGCAACTGTTTTGCACGGGGGTAAAAATGACCCTCTCCTTAAAACTGGATGGGCACTAAACCTAGGGGCAGCAAAGATTATTGTCAGAGCTTGTACAAGAGCTTCACACAGGATAGAGCCTCTGCAAGATCCCCAAAGGCTTCTCTGCAAAAGATTGTTTTCTGGTGTTTTCCCCAAAACTGGGCAGTAAAGCCATCCCAGAAGAACTGGTTATAAACCAACTTTACAAAGCAATCTGCACTTCATGGTAACTGCTCTTTATCATTTTCCAATCAACACTAGTTGGCTTCTAATTGATTTTATATTATGTCCCTTACCAGAAGTAAGAATATTGTGTTTACTAGGGCAGCACAAAGAGGGCAGGCCTATTCTTACTGCTGTATTTAATGCTGCTGCTAATCATGGAGATTAGACTGAAACAATTACAACAGCTAATTAAAGAACAATGCGGTTTTTGGCATCTTTTCTCAGACAGCACTACTGGGAATTCCTAACTCAGGCAAAGCAGGGATAATTAAAAATCGAGCTCCGGTTTCCCCTGCACTGGCAGCTGGATCATGCTGATTAAACTGCAAATAAAACACATGAAACCAACACTTTGTAGTGTATCCAATTTCACTTAAAAGGGTCTTTAAACTGAATCATAAACAGAGAAACAGTGCACAACAAATTATTTAGCTGAAGCTAAATAAGTCTTCACTGCAGTTGCTTCACAGCTCACTGTCTCTGGCACAGAGCATGGGACACTCATTAGTGCAGGGCCTGGTGAGCCACTTGAATCATCCATGGCCCTTCCAAAGAGAGCACTGCTCAAAACATCACACCAGAAGCCACTGAGCTCAATCAAACACCACCATAAAAATTTGGAACATCCTTGTGGAAAATGCAGAATTGCACCCAGTGACACTCAGGTCTTCCTGAAGAGTAAGACAGGGCCAGAACCCCTTACAGTGAGACTCTGGAGGGTGGATGAGGTGCTGAAGAGCAGCTGGTTTATGACAGCTACAAGTTCAAGAGAAACTTGCAGAAATATAAGTAGAATTAAGCCTTGTCCACGCTATCTGGTGCTTCTGCTGTAAGACATCACGGACAGAAGAGCAGTTGAGCATCCCTTTGTCCTGCTCAGATCTCAGCATCACCTGGGCTCAACATGCAGTGACCCAGAGACAGCTTAACTTTGTTACAATGACAATAAAAATAATAACCTTTACTCCTGGCTAACATTTGCCTGTACTTTTGAGTCACACAAGAGCAGTAAGAACACAAACAAACCCTAAGAATAAGACATGAAAGGTAATGCAAAAATTCCAAATTACTTGCCTTAAGCTTGTTTGGGTGTTTAAAAATCTGCCTGAAGGTTGTTACTGTGCTCTCTGGACAAGTACTTAGTGCTTTGTTAAATAACAAGGGGATCTTGTTAACAATTTTTAGCTAATGCCAAGAAATTCTGTATTCATGCAGCTCTGTGGAGAAACATCAGCACTAACTCATTTTCAGTGATCCCACTAACTGGGCATACCTCATATGAATTTGATACTGGTAGAGCTCAGCTACACTGAGTCTGTAAATCAGCAGGAGAACCACATTCCTTCAAAAGCACAACTATTTTCAGCTTTATATATTTAACAGCAACAGATAATATCAAAAAGCAGGGAGGCTGCACTTGGCACCTGCAACACTTGCACTAAAGCAAAATGCTTAAGGGACAGAGTGCTGATGCCAGCAGATGCAAAGGAAGGCATATAACTAAGGGGAAGTTTTCTAAGACAAGGCCCTTTCAAGTTTTTGGTAAGCATTTGAGAGTTTAGGCTACAGGACAAAAAATCTGATACAAAAAAAGAATTAGAGACCAAAAGGGGAAATATATTGTTTTCTACCTACCTACATATGGTGCACAGATTACACAGCAGTCCTGCTTTAGCCACATGTCATGGGAACAGTTTGGAAGGCTGGCTCAGAGTTAATTAAGAATAAAATTATGCTAAAGGTCCTTGTGGAAAAAGCCCAGTTAGCACAGTAGTACTTCAGAGGAAACGCTCAGCTGCTCAAGAAACAACCAGCCTGGGCACAGAGGTGTTACAGACATTGGGCTGGCTTTTGTCAGGAAAATACCAGTGGGGAGCAACTCCTCTGAGCCCTCCCTTGCCCTCTGCCCCAGGGAACTGGCCTGGCCAGTGCAGCTGGACACTGTCTGCCAGTGCAGCTCGCTGCTACCCCGGGGTCAGCTCTCTGTGCAGAGCAGACAGGTACACATGTGAACAGTCACAGCCCTGCCTCAGCTTAGTATGAATTTGGTGACATTTCAAAGCTCACAGAGGATTTTCAGAACCTAAATTCTGGAGACCTCAGAGATTCCACTGAGGCTTCACATCTATTTCACCCAGAGTCATCCTGAACTGCCACCTTTTATTCTCTTCATTA
Organism: Vidua chalybeata; assembly: GCF_026979565.1. Lineage (NCBI taxonomy): Eukaryota > Metazoa > Chordata > Aves > Passeriformes > Viduidae > Vidua > Vidua chalybeata. Next base: position 8,097,945 of record NC_071545.1, on the reverse strand, counting down.
CCTCAGACAGAGTAATTTTTGCGTTTCCATCCATTTCATTAACCTTATTTACTTAAGACAAACTTTAAAAATAATTTTAGCAGCGTGGACTGCCTAGAAATCAACGGCGGCAGCAAGCAGTAAAGACAACATCACCTTGCAAAGGGTTCTCCTTGCAAAGGGCTGCAAGGAGAAGTGGCTGTTGAACACCAGTAACAGGAGAGAAGAACCAAAAAGCCAAATAAAGAAACTTAGTGGCCTGGCTGGCAACTTGCAGTGTGGTCTTGAAGGTTTCTCCTCCACCTGATCAAAGAGTGACTGATAAGGACTGTGCTGATTCCTTTTTGTCCACTTTCTTCCTTAGATGCACATATGCTTTATTACAGGGACACAAGATACTCTTTATTTTAAGCTATTTGTTATTTCTTATTACTTTTGTTAGTCTCTGGTTACACATAACAAAAGTTTATACTGGAGAAGCAGCTTTCATATTTTTCTCTGAAATTACAAGTTTGTTCTCAATCCCTGAGATGATATCTCATGCTTAAATGAAATTTTGGCAAAGAAAAGCAAAGCACTTTACAGCTATCCTTCTCCATCTAGTACCATTATGTCTTTATATACCTGTGTAAAAGCAAGCTATGCAAATTTTCCTAAAAATAATGATGCTAGTGTAATTGTTCTTTCTAGGCTATGTTCCAAAACCAATTTTAAACTTGAAAAAAACATGAAAGTGGGATAGCTGGGAAAAAAAATACTTAGTTTTTTACTTAATAATAAATGCTTGAAAGGATCACAGCATTTTATAAGGTCATATGTAACACCAGTTATGACACCACAGTAATGCATTATTCAGTGCCAGCAAAGAATATAAATCCTTGTAATGTACATGGGTGAAATGTGGTTTAATTCTTATTATCCTTTGGCTTTGACTCAAAGTTCCTGCTGAGCGTTATAATGTTTAGATGATGCAAATTCCCTGAGATGCTTTAATTAAAGCTGCAATGTAAGACTTTGCCCCTGGCTGTTGGTCACAGTACCTGGCACTTCCATTTCCAGAGGTACCACTCACCAGGCTCCACTGCCCAGCCTGAGCTCGGGCCCCCGTGAAATGGGCATTTCTGGTACTGCTCAGGCTGGGGCAGACTGGTGCTTTGGGCAGACATTCTGTCTTTGCTACTGCATGGCTGAGGTTTATCAGGAAAATATGACAACTAGGAGACTGAGAAAATAAAATTCCTGCTCTAACCTCTCCTTTTTTAACAAGGAATTTCTCTGGGGGACTACATGAATGTTTAAGACCAGGAGTTTGCAGCACACATGCTACTTCTCAACAGCATGCATTGCCACTGTGCTCCAAACATTGGTAAAGAAAAGACTTGTGGAATTTGAATTACCTGGTGACTGCCATAATTCTCTCCTGCTCAGCAGCAGGACAAACCCCTGAACCTTCAGGACCTCTCTGGTATGTGCATGCATATAGCACTGGGCTTAAGGATTATCTTCTGCTCGCCTTTTATGAAATTATCAAAAGACATGGTTTTGTTTTGAAGTGAAAAACCACCTCAGATATCTAAACCCTACAATTGCCAAGAAAAGCTTTTCCTACTCAGCTTTATGGGACTCTCATTCACAGGCAAGGACAGCTGGATGCCTTCAAGTAGTCTGGCAAACACCCTTCAGCATTTTTAGGAATTTCACTCAGTCTTTGCACAGCATTTGCACTCCTGTGATTGTGACCAGCCTAATGGATCCTTCTCTCCTATTGAATGCTGAAGCAGGCATTTTAAAGGCAGTTGTTCACATTTGTTGACTCAAAGTGCACACATCCTGGAAATTCACCGCCTTTCAGCATCGCTGCCAATAAATAATTAAAAAGCCTATTAAGACAGCAAAAGCTAATTCACTGAAATTATAAGCATCTATTTTTGCATCAGGGCCCAGGACTTGGGGAAACACTTAAACAGCACCTTCAATCCAAAGCAAGTGAGCATTCACATAGATGCAACTGCCTGACTTGCAAGTCTTGTGTTTTACTGAGTAAGAGCTATTACTCAGCTCTGTAAATTACTTTCTCTTGTGGAAACATACAGTTATTCAAGATTTCGAAATATCTAGCAAAAACAACAGTTTCATAAGTAGAAAGACACGTCTGATTTCAGCCTAAGTCCTATAATTTTGAATATGGATAGAAAAAGCAAATAGTACTGACAGAATTTAGCCCCACTGTATTTTTCAGACATCAAAATACTTAAGTTATTCAGATACACCCAATACCACAAAGGCAGACAATAATGGAAATAAGGACATCAAGAAAGTGTTCTACTTCAGGCAGCATATTTGCAAATATTACTGGAACAAAATTAACTGCCACAGAGGGAATGCAGACATTAGGCACAAGGAATCTCAGTTTGAAAAACATTCAGAAAACGGGACACATCAAACTAAAAGTTAAATTCTAATTAAGAACATGAAACCTAGGAGGAAAAGCATATGCTGTCAGAGCCACAGCAGTTACATCAGTGAGGTGACAAGGGAGGAAAATCTGAAGAGGAACAGGGATACTCAAGAGAAACACTCTGAGAAAGAAAAAACCTTCTTTTGGGAACAGAGCATCTCTGCCAGACAGCACATGTGTCTGACAGCACACCTTGGCAGAGAGGCAAGCCCTGCTGACCCTTTATAGTTTGAATTTCCCAGGATGACCTTCCCCAGCTTTCTAATTCTGCATTTTCATGACCAGCTGAGATGATGGGAGCGAGGGGCAGGAGAGGGTTTGATGATCCCAATGAAAATTAGAATTACCAGCTGGGACACCACTGGTCTTTGACTGACTGCAATGCCGACTCTCCCACTCAACAGATGGACAAATGCCATTTTCTGAATTATGCCAATATTTGGATTGGTGTTGGATGGAGCACACAGGCTCAGACTGCTGTTTCAGGAGCATTTGCAAGGAAATCACACTTTTGAAAATATACAACCTATTCCTGGAGTTGAACGGATTAGCTCAAGATGTAGGACTGTCTACTGTGGAAAGTCATTTAAGCTAAAACAGAGCAAGAATTCACCTTGGACCAACAATTTTTGATTAACTTCCTTTGCTGGCAAGCTTAGTATAAACTAGGCACTATGCCAAAGCCTCCCAGTCCACTCTGGAGCAGATGCAATTTGAAATGATGCTCTCATCTTTTAACAGCATGGACTTCAGGGTGAATTTTCAGGTAGTGGTCAGAAGTGGCACACACCTATGGATCAGTCATGATACTTTGTGTAACAATAAATCAAAACAGGTCTTTACTAACTTCCTTTACTGCACAGTAAAGGAACAGCTCCCAAACTGGCGTGTGCATCATGGTGTATGGCCTGCAAGGAAAAACTGTTACCTCTAAGCTGGAACCACAATTTACCAAAATAATCAATGTTTAGTACAAGCTGGAACAGTGGGAAATTCATATTAAATATATTTTTAAATATAGTACATACCCAGACACAATCCCTAAATGTCTTTAACATGAATGAAATCTGCACAGCCCCGGATTCACAGGCACCACACCAGCTCCACCAACTCTGCAGAAGCTGCTTGGTGTTTTGCTGTGACTTCTGTGGCATCCTCCAGGCAATGGACACAACGTGGCTTTCCAGTCTCTGGCACCACAAGAAACAGATACATGCCAGAAACCTGTTTGTCATGGAGATGGAAGCCAGTCACTTCATCAAATCTGCAGGCTACTCACACACATTGCCTGTACACAGCCCCTCATGGTCACTACAGCTGAGTATGAACCCCGACAAGAGCTTCATTTGAGTTTTAGCTTCTCTAAAGCTTTTGGGCTTTCCAAGTCCATCAGTTTGCCTCAGGCCAGCTGGAGCCATGCTGGGACTTGCAGCCTTCCTGTGGGAAAGCCAGAGGAGCTCTGCCCAGCAAACATGCACCCACTGAAACCACAGAGACCTTGCAAGCTGCAACTGGGGCAGCTCCTCCTGCACAGCACAACCTGCATCTGTCAGGGACCTTTTAAATAAAAATGCTGAACTAACTAATTTCCTTATGAATGGCCAAGTTTTACGTGTGCTAAATCTCCCACACAAACACCGATTCACTGACAGGAGCAGTGCTGACACATCATCAGCACTTTTTGTGCCAGGCTATCCAACTGCCACAGGACCACGAGAGCCAGAAAGGGACTCCTGCACTGGGTGACACAAGAAATCTGGAGCAGGGACATGTGCATGTTTAAACTTAGGCTCCACGTCAGAATTTAAAGACAAGATAAAAAACATCAACAGTTTTCTGTGTGTCAGTTTTGAAAGGCTGGGCTATAAAGAACACAAAGCTATTCAACAAGAGAATAAAAAATGAATGTGAAGAATAGGTCCGTTTGATGCCTAAAATAAAAACTTAAAAAACCCCATTTACACAACATTTCTTGTTTTCATAGGCAAAGGAACAGCCAGCACACCTTTAGAAAAGGTTCACAAAAGGCTGACTTGGTGCCTTATTTGTTATTTAAACTGTCTTTTGCTTTTTTGCCCTTAAAAAACCAACAAACCACCTAGTAGCCAAGGCTAACTTTTTGACCTCCATAAGACACTATGTTCAGCTAGCAAGTACGGTGATAACAGTGCCAACACAAGTTCAAAGCTGAGCTGCCAGAAAAGGTGCTCTGTAAGCAGTGATCAAACATCACTTGTTTCCTGCTTACTAAGAAACCAAATGTCGAAGACCACAACCAAATTAGCATCTAGATAATTTGTAAATAATTAACTTAGTGTCATTTTACAGACACTAAGTGCTTGCTCTTCTAATACCATGATTTAATTATCAGCATTTATTAAAAATATTTTGTTTGCTGTATGTAAACGCAATCATTAGAAGACAGTCAAAAGCAATTAGAAATGTAGGTAACACTACATAGGATAAAGCACAATTAAATGCTAAAAGACATAGGAACAAAGAAATAATAATAATTCTTTTTTCTTTCTTTCTTTCTGGTTCCTGTGGAGTCATTGAATAACACATATAATAAATTGTATTGTGCATAAGCAGCAAGACGAAAACTATTTCAGGTTTACAATTGTTTTACAGCTGACTCTCAAAGTAGAGAAAGGAACTCATCAAACCTGCTTGTAGCAAAACCTTTCTTGGAAGCTCCACTTCAAGCTTGGCCTTACAAATTATCAACCCATTACCAATGGCAGCCCCTGGCACTTGCTACCTAACAGCAGCCGGCACCACAGGCTCCCCAGCCACGATTTCCATCCTAAAACTGCTGATTTTTTCCCTCCAGTTTAGCAGCACATATGACGTAGAGAAACAGTCCTGCAACAAGGGCCAGGGAACTGACCTGTCCTGCCAGGGACAGAGTGGCTTGCACTCTCCAAAGTCTCAGTGCCCAGGTGTGGGGCACAGGGCAGCGTGGCCAGGCCACCCTGGGCTGCAGTCACAGAGGGGTTGTGCCACCTCAGCCTAAGGACAGGGCTTCTCTGGGGCTCCCACCTCTCAGGCAAGAGCTCCCCACCAGAGAAAACTCCACCCCTTTCACAGATAGAAGAAATCCTGGCAGGGTGGTATGTTTGGTTTTGTTTTGCTTCGAGGATATAAGCAATGCTTTGGGGTGATGGGCTGTGAATGCCAAACACCGGAGAGGCACACTCTGGCTCTGCCCCAGGGCTGTGCTGCTGCGAGAGGCACGACTCTCACAACCTCGCTATTTTTGCTGCATGACAGATTTTGCTAATCCTGTTCTGAGGCTGACAGCTCTCTACACACACACAATGCACTGAGCTCAGGCAGTAATGCAGGCTCTGGCTGGAGCTTTGAAAGGCAAGCCTCAAATTCAGATGCTCTGTCAATTACTGGACACATTTCCAAGAGCTCATACAGCCTTATCTAATGCATGGCTTGCTGGAAATCCAACTGATAGAGGAGTGCAAGGCTGTCTGTGTGACTGGATGGGATGGGTCACAGCCAGGGCTGTCCCTGTAATCACAACTGGGATGCCACAAAAAGGTGCTGAAGGGGAGGGGAGTAGCTGGTGCCTGTGGGACGTGCCATTTCCACTGCAAAAGTCACCTGTTTGGCCTGGGCCAGCACAAGATTTCCAGTCAGGGAAAGGAACCACACATTTCCCACCAGTACTAACAAGGGGCCACACCAGCAAGTCACAATTTTGGTTCCTTTTTCCTGAAAAGGAAATACAGGGATTATTTCAAATAACCCAAAATTATTAGCTTCCTTCCTTAATTTCCCATGGCAAGATGTTTTTGGACAAATTTTATCACTTCTACAAATGTCCAGCTAGCAGCTTTGGGAGTGACAACTGGCAGATTGCCCACTGCCTCAGCATCATCATCAACTGTGGCAATAAACTGTGCCTTGTTGTAAGGCAAGACAATCAAACATTTGTGTCTTTTAAATCTTGCTTTGGCTTCAGCACTACAGCCCACCAGTTACAGTCATTTTCCCAATCAGAAGCCAGAACACAGGAGCAGGTAACACAGAGCTCTGTATCTCTGTGGGATTTACCAACTACTGATAGACTTTTACTGGGCCTACAGCCCAGTTAATTCCCCACCAAGGGATACTGGGGAGCTCTGCAGTGAGCCAGACTCCAGGGATGTACAGCTACATCAACAGGGCTGTAAAACAAGGCAGCCAGAGGAGGAGGAAGGTGAATGTGAAAAATGCCTGTGTGATCTGTGCAGCAGCCCAGGCAGGTGAGCAAAAGAATCTTCCACAGGAATCTTCCCTGTGCACAGGGAACAAGAGTTCTGGGAGTGGGTTCTCCTTGTGCTGGGGGCTGCAGGACTCAAGGGAGGGGCAATTACAGAAACAGACACAAGTCTCAGTGTATTACATGGAAGTGGGCACAGCCACTTCAAAGCTGCCCTGGCTACAAAATTATTGTAACTAGATCTGGAAAGTGCTGCATGTAAAACACAGCTGTGCACGTCTATATTTATCCAATTATTATCTGATTGTTTGTAAGAAATTCTTGGTGCATTTTTATTTTCTGTGCTGTGTTTCTCCATGCCAATAATGGAATTAACACTTTAAATCACTTTGCTATGCAGAAGCTATTTATGCCACTGAGGTCTATTCCCAGCATAACGTGAGAAAAATTGCAGGAGAGTGTGTGGGGGAAAAAAGCAGCATCACAGAAGCCTTTTCAGTTGTGTTCAGCTGTAGCTATTACAGAAAATGAAATAAAACACAAACAGACCCCACGTTTCAGTGTCATTTCAAACCAACCCCAAAGCAAAATGCACCCCAGATAGATTTCAAGAAATGCTGTGCAGAAAACACCCACAGAGGGCAACGTGAACCAGGTCACCTGCACACAGCTTTTTGTCCTGCCTGCTGCACAACCTTCACCCTGGCAAGTCAACTCACATTTTCCTCACTGCTCACTGGGTGCTTGTGATTAAGCACACTCTCCAGTGTAAGCCTAGGAGGGGAGGAATGGGACCCACCCAGCACAGGATGGGAAAATAACAGGCGAGTTCCTCCTGTTTTGATGTTCTGGCAGCAAGTGACACACAGGAAAAAGTAAGCAGCGCTAAAATCTTTTACAGCCCTCACTTCAACATCACAACTATCACAAATACATATTGTATTTTCAATCAGTGAGATATGAAGTATTTCTTTATTCCTAGATATATTTATCAGAACAACTTCTACATTTAGCTCACTTAAAGAAATGAAACAGATACCCAAGCATTCAATTAGTCTCCAAATATTTTTGGTAGTACAACTATTTGTTATGAGCAAAGATGTGCCTTAGAGCTTTATTTAAGCAATTAGCCAGACCTCATGCTATCAAATATTAATATTTTATGTTTTATCTCCACAATCATTACTCTGAAAAAAATCAAGCTTTTTCCTGTTCTGTGATGTCACTTGAAATACAGAGTGTTACAGCATAGAATAGCTTTACAGTACAGCAGAAACAGAATCAGAATGACACATTTGGCTTTGAGAGCGATTGATTATAATTAACTTAATATAGATACTTTATAATTTGTATATCTTCCCTTTTGCCAATTTGCCCTAAACAATAAAAACAGACAAGCACAGAACTCAATTTTGTTTCCTTCACCAAAATTAGCTATTGCTGCTAAGCATTTTGAATGCAGTTCAAATTAAAAGGGTACTGCTGGGAAATATCATATTTTCCCTAATTTTTTAAAATCATAGCTTGGAAGCATAAGGCTTTGGTAAGTGCACTGTTAAAAATATTCATAATTAAAGACAACTGCATAAGAACATCCCATGTTCCTGAAGCTTCACCATGCTTGAATGAGCTTAGGGACAATTAAAACTTGCCCATTTATAGAAAAGACAAGTATGTTTTATCAAATAAGCATATAGAAGGGACAGAAAAGCCACTGGACAGCTCAGGAATACTTTTGGGAACAAAAAGAAATCCAACTCAGAGCTGACATGCAGAGAATACAAGCTGTAGTTCAGGCTTAATTAAATGAGAGCAAGGATGCTTAGCAAGCTGTGGCTGCAGCGTTCAGGTAAGAGTAGAAAATACCCTCCTGTCCATCACAGAAGTTCCCTTCTGCATGTGCTGGCTCTGGGAAGTTTGCCCAGGCTGCAGCTCTCACAGAGGAGATTTCATTCTCAGCCCTGTCCATGGGACAGCTTTTACAAGCACCAAGCAGACTGAAAACATGCTGAAAATATCAAACACCCTGCAAAGAACAAGAGAAAGGAATTACATTATTACAAGCACCCAGGTCACTGTGAGCTGAAAAGTGCTTTTTTTTCTTACATAAATTAGAAAGCTTTATGTAAGCTTTAAAAAAAAAAAAAAAAAAAAAACCTTGATTTTTAAAAGAGGTTTCATATAAAATTCAAGCTTTCCAACATTGGAAGAAGGTTTCCAACACACAATGTGTTGCCTTTTCATGCAAGACTACTGCAAAGAACTCCAGTGGCTTTCAATGGCAGACTTCTCAGTTTGTTCATAGTGTCCAAGCTCAAAGCCATTAAGTGCTTCCTTTCTGTGTCCATGGCTGAATCCCATACAAGGGGTGTAGGTAAGAAAAGTTGCACAGTGTGTGTAGGAGAAGTTAAAACCTCCCAAAATACTGCAAGAGATTGTACCTCAGTATCTTCAATGCAAATAATACCCAGTTAATGCTGCAGGCAATTTTCTACCCATATCCAAAAGGGACCCATTCAGCAGAGAGATTTGAAGATGCATTCCCCTTATAATACCTAAACTCCTTCCTGTGTGGTTTAACAATGGGGACATTTCTAGCCACTGTGTTTCTGAGCTTATCTTTGCTAAAATCAGAGTACCTGATTATTAGAGAACAGCAGCTCAGCAATTTGATTGCAGTGGGGACTGCTTTATGAAGATTTCAGAAGGAAGTTCATGAATTCTACTTATTTTCATGCTCCTCAGCAGGAAGGAAAACACACTGTTTCCTCTTCATTTTGACAGCTGAGTGCAAAATCCTCAATTACTGTGTGCACAGTCACCACAAGAAATTGCAGAATTTTCCCCAGTGGCCATGTCCCCTTAGACAGGTCAGGTCTTTACTTGCCTTGGCACATCATGGACTGGCATGGATCCCTCCTCACTCCCCAAACTAATGCTTCGGAAGAAAAATATTTATCTGCATTCTGAAAAGCAATTACCCTGGAAGTTTCCTTTTATCTTCACAACAGGATTTTACTAAAGACTCCATGCTTGTGGTGTTACCAATCACAATTATCTTGTCACAAAAACTACAAGGCACTCTTTTTCTACAGGCTCCAAGCTTCCTGGATTCATGGGTTTTTTTCACTAATATTTAGTAAAACTGAAAAAATCCCCAGGTTTCTAACACGAGGCAACAATAAAACTCAAAGAAATTCCAAGAGACACAAAACCAACCACTTCCCACCCAGCCATGAGGCTTAGCCCAGCACCCCTCAGAGAGCAGCTCTCAGAGCAGGCACTGAGCACAGCCAGGCTGAGGCCAACACAGGGCAAGGTTCACCTCACACAGGTGAGGGCAGAGGTAAAAGCTGCCACAGCTGCACTGATTGCTCAGTCCCTCTGTTGCACAGAGCCCCTTTCCCTCTGCCAGGTACAATATTCCATGCTCCTGTACCAGCCAGCCTTGGAGGGCTCCACAGCATCCCATCACACAGCTTGTAACAGGCACAAAGCCCCAGCTTTGGAAGGACAGCAACAACCACCTCTGTAACCCAAAGACAATAACAAACTTCATTGCTCCAAGGGAATGGAAAACCCGGCCAAAATTTATCTCTGGGCTAAATGCTGCTAAAGGTGTCCCATTTGGCTCTTGCTATTTCTGTGAAATGGAGGATGGGAAGTGCAAAATGGAAACAGCCACAATCTCATTAATGGAGATAACTTCTGAAATCATGAGAAAAGGAGTCACAAACAGTCACAGCTGCTTCAGATGTAATGTATAAACATCTAAGCTGCTGAAAACAGCTTTCATTCTCTTTTTGTTTGCTTCACCCCAGAGTTTGCTCAGTTTCTCTTTGTGTGATAGTGCAGGCAAACACGCCTGAGCGCTCCAAAAGAATCCTGATGTGACCTTATCAAACACCTCAGGGGTATCTGGATTTGGCATTAGCCCACGGTGAGATTTAGAGATAGGAAATGGGAGGCTTGTTTAAAATGTTTGTTTTTTTTTTTCTCCCAATTAAGACCAAGTTTCTAGGTTTTACCCTAGATGAAAATCATCTGCAACACACTGCAAATAAATTTGCCACTCCCTTGAACTTAAGTGATTAAGTAGTTGTTAATCTGTTGCACCAAATTTATAAATTACATGATTCATGCTTTTTACACACCATTTAACGTGAGAAAAGCTAAAGAATAGTTGTTTGTGAGCTATATAATCACACTTGGGGGAAAGAAAATCAAATGAGGAATAACAGAAACTTATCTGACTGTATCAAGTTGTGACACACTGTCCCAGCACAGGTAGGTATGAAGGAATCACACTTATCCCCACTATAGTATTTGATTAGCACAAGTAGTGTGATTTGGCAGGTCCAATTTGAACAAACTGCTTTGATAAGCCTCTAAAAGAGAGAACATGAAGGAATTGTGCATCTTTTCCTTGAAAAAGTATCAGGGAGAACACTTGCTTAGCTCTCAAGTCAATACTTTCTTCATTTGCACACAAACCAAAGTATATCTTTATATGGGAGTTCAGAGAGATCTGCTGAAGCTGAACACGCTGGAAGAGTACCCACTCTCTCTTCAGAAGGCCACTTGCAGCCATACCTGTAAAATTTTCAACAGCTGATTGAAAGACCAGGGAAAGGAGGGGAAATTATACGAAAAATTAATGAGAAAGCCTCCAGAGCACAGCATGGGTTTGAAATGTCAACATTCAAAATACCAACCAAACCAAGGCGAGACAGGAAACCAGAAGGCAGTGGAGAAAAATTCTAAAATGAGCTGATTCATGCCAAGATTGTGCAGGAAACCACCCAGCAGAGAAGCTGCTCACCAGTCTACTCAAATGAACAAAGTGCAATGCTCTGCTCTCATCTGCCCCCAAAGAAAGAGGAGATTAAAGCATATAGGAAACTTCTGCAAATTTGGAGATTCTTTACTAACCATAGGAGCTAACATCTCATTCAAGTCTGTAAAACATTAAAGCTGCTGATGTTATTCTTCTGCTTTCTCACAGCAGAGAAAACAGAGACACTTGCAGCTAAGACTGCTAATTTCTTAGTCGGGATGTAAACCATCAGCTTCCATTGTTAATCTGAATCTGTTTACTTCAGGTAAAGAGAAATACATCCCTAGAAACCAAAGCTGCTGACCCTCAGCTGAGAAGGTCCTCCAGATGTACTTCTGCCTCTCACAGAGACACAGTCTGTTCCCTCCCCACTCCAGGACACCTCCTGCTCTCAGCTCCTGCATGTGAGCAGCCTCTACAACACTTTGGGACACAAGTGCATTGCCTATAAGAAGTTTTGACTCTACTCATCTATTTCAACATCAGAACAAATCAGCTTTCTACAGAAAATGGATTCAGAAGCAGACGTGGCTTTCAGTAATGCTGACAGAAATTCCAATACATAAGAGGACACACTTAATTTCTACCTTTATTATTCATTAAATAATGCATCTGTGCCTTCCCTGACCACAACAATATTAAGATCCCTTGAAAATATGGAAACTTTGGGACTGGCAGTCTTGCTGGGAGTCTTAGCAAGGAGGTAATGGGCCAGAAGAGGGAATGCCATGCAGGTCAGAGAGGATGCAGGCTGGCAGGGCAGGGTAAGGAGGAGGTCTGTTGGGGCTGAGGGCACTCCCTCAGCCATAATTCACAGCAGCTGGAGCACTCCACCAGCTGGAGCTGATGATCTTGTCACTTCCTTCTCCTCTACATGAAAAGTTCTCTTGCTCATATTCACATGTGCATTCTCCCCTAGCACCTTCCCTAACACAAACTCATGTTCTTACACTATTTCAAGTCAGTAATAATGTAAAAACTTACATTATTACTTCAACAGCATGCACAGATCAGTACTTTATTACGTACACTGTATTTTGATACCACTTTCTAATGCCACTGTGTTTAACAAACTCTGTGTGATCCTTCCTTGCCAGTTTTTACTCACAAGGACTTGGCTCTGAAATTAGGTCCATAAAACAGATGTAGTAGGCTTGTTGAAACAAATAACAAAACAGTCAAAAGCTTTCTCCAGAGAAAGGCCAGCAGAAGACAAAGGTAGAAATATTTATGCAGTCACTCAGGGGCATTGGAAATGTGTTCTGAATAAACACTTATCTTCAGTATGCAAGTTCCATAGCCTTTGCTGTCTCCCAAAGATCAGCAAGAATGGAAATCAATGATGCTGCCTTGTTAGAAAACACAAATCAAAGCATCAGTGACTTTGTAAAATCCCTTCTGTCACTTTGACCTTCTGGTGCCAGGCAGCTCCACAGATTCATTACCTTTCATTGTAATGTCTAAAGAAAAAATCAGTAGCACAAGTGTTTGAGAGTAACACCAGCAGCAGGAATTGGAAAAAGGCTGGGAAGCAGAATACATGAAAAGAAATGAGAACACCATGAAAGGATGCTCACTCTGCCTTGAGGACTGTGTCCTCTCTTCCAACACATACAAGTCAATTCTGCTGCTGTCCAGCCTCACACCAGGTCCTTCCTCACCATCTGCACCTGCTGCTTCCTGTCAGGAAGCTGCTTCTCTCCTTGCCCAGCCAGTCATGTCAGGAGCTACTGCTACAGCTGCACCCTCTCCAGGGACACCACCAGTGGTAAACACCATAAATATGGAGGGCAACACCAGCCCAGCCCTCGCTTTCAGAGAATCTCTTGCCAGAAAGAAGTGGGATGGGGGTAGTACTAACCTGAGTCTCCAAGCTGGTGTAGGGACTAGGAGGTTCAATCTACAAAGAGAGCAGACAGAAAGAGCCATTACTCTGGAATAGTGGAAAAGGAGGTGTTCTGAGCTGTTACAGGTCTAAAGTGGCGATATCGGGAACAAACACACCTGCTTGAACAAGGATGGCAGGATTATCTTTTTAAGATTTACCACTTTTTCAGACATCTAGAAATCACACAGAACTTACAGAATCTCTACAATATTTGGATGAGCAAAAAAACTTGCAGTAACAGGAGTATACCAGAGGGCCATGTGCAGGCCCTCACAGCTTTGATTTGATGCTCTTTTACAATTCTTAGATTACAGCTGACTGGTTTTAGATCAGACTAATATTTGATTGGTGCTTCTGTAATTTCAAGGCATTAAGACCTTTTCAGAAAGTTGATCAAGACTTGATGGTGAAAGGGTTGGCCATCCTTGCCAAAATTTTTCTTCTCAACAGCTGCAGTTAGCTGTAGTTATTTTGTTTTCCATTACATTTCTTAAAGCTTCTCTTTTGCATTATAATGCAAGTGCACTGTACATTTTCTGCAGTCTGGCATCTCCCTTGGTGTCAAAATCTGAACTCTTAGCTTAGCTTGGCCAGAGGATTCAAACCTCATTAAAAAACTTCTAAACACAAAAGCGCAAAATCGTCTATTTAGCCTATTAATTAAAAGATTAGCAAGAGATGACATCCCTGTAGGAAACTCCATCATTACTGTTCTGGGATTAGCACTCAAGCAAAATCTTTAAAAGCACATATTTTAAAACATAAGGAACATTTAAAACCTCAGTCCTGCCAGTCCAGGTATTACTCTGCAAGGTCTTACTCTCCACATCTTGTTTAATTGGAAAGCCTAACAGAGTGGAACCAGGTCAATAGTGCTCTCTCTTAAATCCATCACATCTGTCTCAATTAGACACTTTTAGTTCAGAAAATTCTTGTCTATCTGATTATTGGGCTCCTGAGACTAATTTTGAATTTTGAGCCATTGTGAGTCTCACTTTGGCTAAATCACAGAACAGAATGAAAAGGAAAGAAAAAAGTCAGCTTCCTCCAAGAAACTATATATCGCTTTTACTTTTAATTATGTCTATAAAGCAGCTTTTGTTTTAACCACCACCATAAATATACTAATGAAGAAACAAGCTTCAACCAGGAAAAAAAGGTTAAGGAGGAAATTTGCCTTGAAAGCCTTGACACACCTTCCCTCCACTCAGCAAGCCATGGGTCAGGCAGCACAGTGTGCACAGGTGAAAAAGCCCATGATTACCCCTGTCACACTGCTAACTTACAACAGCTGATGAAAGGTTACATTTAACACCAGAGCACCATTATGACACAGCTGTAGTAGATATTATCTGACTAACTGGCCAAATGACACCAAGACTGCAAGGAAACTGAGAAACCTCAATGAAATCCAAATATCATGTCATCAGCTAAGCTAGAGAAGGAAAGAAATCATCTGAAGGTGAGAGATGAGGTGAGAGGACTCTTGTCCTTGGACTGCCTTACTCTAAAACAAATGAAGGCAACACTCACTGCTCGTCTCATACAGACTTAGCTGGGATAAACTCATCCATTTTGCAGCTGGACTCTTAAGCAATGCTAGTTTGGTCACAACACTGTCCTCCATTGTCCCACTCACATTTACATCGTAGCAAGAGGATCACAACATTAGCAGGTGTGTGGGGCAGACAGAATACAAAGTGTGTTTAATACAAAAAGCAAAATACTACTGTAACAAAAAACAGCTCAGCTGCACAGGCTCCCCTTTGGGAGATCATCTGGATTTTCTCAGTTGGTGCCAATTTGACTACAGACAAAAGCCTTTTCAACATGTACTGTTCACTTCCAAATGACAATATTTCCGTAAGAGGAAGTAGCTACTGTATGTATAAAACATCCTGGAAAGATCAGGGGATTCCTGTAAGAGATAAGGCTTCAGACTACTTAAAAGCTAGACAAACTCAGTCCAATATTTCCTGAATAGAATGGATTTCTTACGTTAATTACTAATTTCCAAAACTTCCTGGACCAATGAAAGCTGTAAATATAAACCAGGTTTTGAATGGCATTATTTCACCATGCATCAGCATGGGCCTGTGATCTACAGTTTTTCCTGTTTATTTCCCCCCTCATTTTGGCTGTGATGAATTGTATTCACTTGTGCAGTCACCATTGTGCAGCATTGCAAGGGGGATTGTTTTGTACCATCATTAGAACCCACAACACTCAAATGTCACATTCTCTTACAAATTATCTGAGGAAAAAGAACAAAGCTTGGCTTTTATGTGCAAAAGTATGAACAATCCAAGTTAACTCATTGCCCAGCTCACGCTTTTTTGCACAATTGCTAGAGATGGTGATAGGGAAAAACCCAAACCTTTCTCCCAGCTGCAGATCAATGTACAACACTGCTGCCTCTCAACCTGCACTCCACTGACTGAAACAAAGAGATGTGGCTGGATTGTCTCTGGATGCCACCTCTGCCCTGCAAAGAGGTGTTTTCTTTCACCCCATTCCCAGCTGCCCACTCTACTTTCCTGCTTCCCTCCTGGAGTTACAGATACACTCAGGACAGCTCTTGGAGCCAATCTGAGGGTCCCCAAAACACAACTGCAGAGAATACATCCCAATTCTCCTCTTTAAGCAAGGCAATAAGGAAACTGAGGAGGGCAAAGAAGGTGGAGGACATAAATACAGTCAAATTTGATTTTCAACAGCAAAAAATAGTTTTAAAATTCAAGCTCAAAGTCAGAAAGACTTTCACTCTTATTGCAGGAAGAGACATGCTCTTAAAATCATCTGCCTATCACTAGTGCCAAATAAATGTCATATTTTGGTAAATCCCAGAGTTCTCCTCCAGCTCCCATGCATGGCCTGATGCACAGCGATGGATGACTGTGTGCCCAGGAATAGCCCACATGTGAGAGATGAGGGTACACACTTCTTTTTTTAAAGGTACAACTTCTGTGCTTTGTCCAACCTGCCTGCCCTCATTGATTATCAGTTGCTAACAAAAAGTAAGAGAGCAAATTATCACACAAACACTCAGGAAAAACAGCAGAATAACTGGCACCATTCCAAGCAAAGTTTTGGTTGGTCTGTTATGTTCCACTTTAATTCTAGCAGGTTTCAGCAGCCTGACACAGAACCACAAGATCTGTGATAACTAAACCCCAGGGACAACAGCAATCATCCCATCTGAAATTTCAGACTGCCATTTTTCAAGTGCTATGAATCATTAATCTCCAGTGCTTGTGATCAAATGAAATCTGTAGTGGGGTTGGAGTGTAAACACTATGACAGTGCTGTATAAACAGCCTGACACACTGATCACCTTTAAAGACTGATCAGGGTAAGACTGTTTACTATTGAAAGGTGACACTGAGAACAGCAGCTCAGCTCTGGGGTTTGGCCACTGTGTCTTTCCTAATGGGTTAATGTCTCACTCCCATGGGGGAAATACACATGTTTTCAAATACTTTGCAATTTTCCCAAAACAAAACTAAAAGATAGGAAGGGTTGGAGGAACTGAGGTACAGACTAATAAACAAAGTATTCCAAAGCCACATGGGAAATATGAGAAAAACCTGCAAAGTCTAGGACCTTGACCATAAGACATGCCTCTCCCCCATGCCACAAAAGATGTTCTTCCAGCAGTTTGAAGAGACACCAGGTTTGACTATGGTAACTCCAACTTTGCTTCAATCTAATCACACGTGACCTCAGCCTGACTGCAGGAAAGCCCAGGGCTTAGACTCCAAGTGCTGTTGGCTGCACTGGACCTGTCCCTGCAGACAAACCTCCTGCTCACTGCCCCTCCCATCACTTCTGGACTGCACACCTCTGGTACCAGTGCAGCTCTGTGCAGCTTTGGTGAGTGGGGCAGAAACTTCAAAGGATATTTTATACTTGATGAGCAATTTTCACTCATTTCTAGTCACTTCTCTCCATCCCTGCAGGCAGCACAGATCTGTGTGTGGCTTAGCACAAGGCAATGGCCCCCAGTATCAGTGCCAGTCACAGGTGCCCTCACCCCAGAACCTCAGCACCTGCACTACAGCAGGTTTTCCAGGTTTTGTGCAGCTGGACCCTGAGACATACAGGGAAACTGGCTTGTAAAGTTCTTTTTTAGTTTTATTGATTTATTCTATGTCACTTTACAGCTGAATCAGTTCTTTCAGTCAGCTCATGCCACTAGGGCTGAGCTGGTGCAGCAGAGGTGGCCAGTAAAGGCAGGAGCAGGAGGATACCAAGAAAGAACCAGCAGTTAGGACAGGGCAAGAAGGCAAGTAGCAGTAACAAATGCCAGCACCACCACCAAATACTTCTTCCCATGAAACCACAGGTTCAGACAAAGATACAAAATATTCACCAGAAGTGACATTTCACATGTTCTCTCCAATTGCTCTGCAGCCTGCAAGGCAGGACCACGTAACAGCAGCTCCCTGTGTGGGCAGTGCTGTTTTTACAATTTGCAGTTGAGGATTACAGCTATCCCAGGGCACTGTTGCTTCGTCTCTTCTGCTGACTCATTTTATGACCCAGAGGTTTGTTAGCCTGCCAGCCTGTGTTTTTTTCCCTACATTTGAATGTGGCTCAAAACCTTTGTTTATTCACAGAAACGAAAAGTAAAACAAAACAACAGGATTTGGAGGGACTGCCTGGACTGCCATTTCCCTGTGTTTCTGCCACCTCTCCACTAGTGAGGTGGAACACAAGTCAGGTAACATCCCACACATCCTAAGGATGGTGGTGACACGAGTGCCCTGGAGCAGCAGCCAGGGCACCAACGCTCGGAGTTTCCCTGCAGGCATGTCCCTGCAGTGAAACCCAGCCTCTAATTACAGGAAGTGTTCAGTAACCTTAATTGTAACCCTTAGCTACAAGTCACATTAACAGCTGCCTCTGCACCACCAGCTATCTCACATGCTGACTTATTTGGGGAAGAGTGACTTCCCAGCAGTGCCAGTCCTGCCAGCTGGGCACGAGCTGCAGGGCAAGGTACAGGAAACTCTGCAGTCACCCAGAAAATGGAATTGCAGATCTGACTTTCATCATGTTGCCCACCATCAGAAGCTGCACCAATGTCTGTAAAGAGTGAGCATTTCCAGGGCGGTCTGAGTGGCAGTGCAGTGACAAGATGTGGTTGTGGAACACCCCCAGTCAGAGGCATTGGGTGGTCCTGCAGCTCCTGTGAGCTCTCAGGCCACCAGAGCGTGCAGAGGCTGCTCCAAACCACTGAGCTGCCATCAGTGCCAACAACCTCACTGGTGCACAGCTTAACCAACCTGCTCTTCAGTAGTAACGTGAGCCCACGTGGCTTCTGCCAGCCCTTAATTTTGACAAATGAATGTTTGTGTGGCCAAATTGCAGAACTGATCCTAACTAAGCAAAAACCACTGGGTGAAAATGTATTTACTGCAGATCGCTTTCTCAACTAGTTTGCTGAGAAGCTGCAAAGAATGGGAGAGCATCTTAAGCCAGGACACCCATCAAAATTTACGATGCAGACTTTCATGATCAGCTCCATAAAAGTACACTCTTGGGCAACACCCTACGTATAAAATACAGGCTCTAGACAATCAAAACACCCCCTCACATACCGGGCTACCCCGCCTCCTCTCCTCCCCTGCCTATTCCAACTCTGGATATTTTGCCGCCAGAAACAATTGCAGCCTTTAACATTTGATGGCTTTGGTACAAAGTGTTCTAGTCCTTGGCTAGTAAAACAGATCTGTATAGCTCCTTCAAAGCCAAAAATCTGAGGGTCTGTGTCTTCTCCCAAGAAGATGCAGTTCCTCATGAACAATCGCATGCTTATCCATCAGTGAAAGAGCAGCTCAGTTAAATCTAAGGCCTGCTAGCTCCTTGCTTTTTAGTGAAGATAAAACTGTTCTTTTGTCTGCAGGAGTTGTACAGAAGACTATAGGAATTTACAGAACCTAAACTGCAGCAACACCTACGATTCCTTAGCTTACAATAACAGTAAGTGCCCAGAAATAGCCCAGAACTCCCTAATACCTCCATAAAAACCATTACCCAGAATAAATCCATACCATCTTACTGAACATTTAAGCCACACACTGAATCTTCTGTCTATTACTGTTCCAGTTACAAATGAAGCTGGAATTATTCCTATCTCTGGTGTCTTTTACCACCTGAAAAGTATCTGCAGCAGCCAGCTCAGCACAGACATGTGAACATAGCCAGGGCCAGCGACTGCAGCACACTGATAGCAGCAGGGAGCTTTCCCAGATGTCTGTAAAATATGCCTGGCCACTGAAATGCTGCTGTCCCAGGCTGCTCTGACATTTTGAATATGTCAGCTCCCCAGGCCAGACGTGCTGTCTCACAGGTAGGAGCGACAGCAAATGTTTTCACTTATTAACTCCAGGCACACTTATCTTTCAGCCCTGACACCTCAATACAGCTCAGCTGCTCCAACACCACTTTCCAAATCTGTGTTTAAGAATGATACATCTGACCAACTCACAGCAAGGGTCAACTGTCCTGTTTTCCTTAATAATTTATTAAGAGCTGGCAGGAGCCACAGCTTTGCTGCACTGTTCAGTTGTTCTAACAAACTGCTCAGCTGGTTTCAGGTGGCAGACGAAATTTTAGCATAAAATGCAAATGTGTAAAAAGACAAGGAACACTAATCTAATAGATCAATATAACTGGGCTGCTTAGAGATGGCAAAGTGCACCGGATGCTGCTGACAAAGATCTTTTCCCCCCATGGCCCAGCTCATCTCTGTACATCCCACACACCCTCACTGCTGTGAACCACAGCTTCATGCCCACTTCCCCAGCAGATGCTGCTATGCAAGCCTCCACGAGGGCACCCCAGGAGGTACAGCCTGGGTATGATTTCAAATGTACTTACACTCATGGATGTGGGTTATTTGTAGTTCTAGTGATGGAAAGGAAAAAAAAAAAAAAGAAGAAAAAATGACATGTGTCCTTATGCAACATTTTAATAGAGCTGGAGGAGTCTATATTTATAGAGTAACCAAGTGTCTTAAACAGCTACATAAAAAGGCACATGGAAGGAGACACTAATTCACTTGAGAATATAAGCATTGCATTTATAGGGGAAAAAATGTCCTGTCTGACAACCATTCCATTTGTCAACTCTTATGAGAACAAGCTGCCTGAATATTATCTGACACAGGACACAATGTAAAAAAATCAGCAAGAAAACCCTGGCCAAATTTAAAGATCAGGCTCATTTGAAGTTTCTAGACCAGTAAGTTACCAGAAGCAAATTAAAGCCTGCACAGAAAGGAACACGTTCCAAAGTTAAAGGAGCAGCTGAAGGGAACAGGGCAGGGCCAGTTTCAAAGCTAAGGCGGGCTGTGAACAGAAATCAGCCAGTCAGCACAAGGGCTGCATGCTGCACTTGGAGCTATTGCAGGTAATCAAGCTGGAAATCCACATCAAAGCACTTGGAAAAGAGAGAGACACGATGGTGGGCCAGCTTAAGTGGTGTTGGCATTACCCCAACAACAACAAAAAGAAAGCACATTTTCACCAGATTTGGCACTACACACAGAAGAAGACACCCATGCAGTCCCTGCTCTCAAAGCAGAGCAAAGCACGGCTGTTCAATGACAGCCACACTGGGGAGTCACCAAACGCTGCTGTGAGCAGCAGCTTCAGGTCTGAACCCTCCTGAACCACCCAGGGCTCTCCCAGAGAGGAGCAGAGCTTGGCACAGAACCAGGGTCCTGCCCTGAGCCTTTCCATCCTGCTATTCTCATGAGAAGGATCTTTCAAAAGAATAAACTGAGGACACCAAGAGGCTAGGAACACAGCCCTGGGTTTTTCTTGAGGGAAAGGGAAAGGCAAGGGAAAATCAGCTTTAAGAAAATCCAGCTAAAAATCCTGAGGGTAATAGAACAAGAAGCAGCCCATATAGCTTCATACAGAATAAAGCCTGCCAGACAAATTTAATTGCTTTATTTGTTCTTTGATAGAGTTAGAGAGCAGTGGATGAAAGGAACACAGAGGAGGTCATATTTTCTGGATTTTAGGACAGCATATGTGTCCCACGAAATCCTAATTGAAAAATTAATTCAAAAAGACTTGGGAAGGGGCAAGCACAGCACTGGAATTGAGAACTGGCTGCAGGACTGTAAACAAACAATAATGATAAATGGCACTGTATTGAGCTGAGGGGAGGTCATACTGAACAAATTCATTAATGACCTGGAACGAGGATTAAAGAGCATGCCAACAAAATCTGATGATTGCATTAAAGCTCGATTGTGTCTGACGGGTGCAAGGATGCTGTAAGGTGAAGGGGACACGTCCAGCACCAGGATCCTGCTCCCAGATCCTTGGCAGGCAGGGCTGGCATGCTCCAGCCACAGCAGCCTGTCATCCATCGCCCTCACCCCGAGCACACAGCACTGCACATCTCCCCTGCTGGCCACCCTGAAATAACAGAACTTCCTGCTGCCCAAGAGCCAAACGAGACGTGTGGCAGCAACGCAGCCCTTGGCACATGGCAGGAATGCACTGACAAGAGGAAGGCTGAGACGTCCCAGTCAAACATAGCCAGGAAAAGAAAATCCCACCACTAAAAATTACACAAATGCCTTAAATCCCATCAAGTTGTGTTTTTATGATCTCCCTGATACAGCTTAAAAATTTGTGGGGTTATGGATTAAAGTCCCTGATAAATCCATATAGGACCAGACACTTCCTCTACATGAACTTACTACATTCCAATCTTTATGACAGGGGAGGAGAAAATTAAAGAAACAAATAAACAAAAATTCCTAACCCAGAACAACAGATATGGCCAAAAAAATCCTGACCAAACAAACAACTTTTTGAAAAATTTGAATGAAACTTTTAACAACAGAATTTGTTACAACAGGTAACACTGATCTTTAAATGATGAAATAGATAATTTACTTTTTTAAAGTACAGCTGCTGATTTTCAGCTTTGGTAGTATTGAGGGTTTAGCACTAGACTTTGAGTTTTATCAATAAGCTACAGGAAAAGATAAAGAATATGCAGGTAGAACAGCAGTTTTGGCTCCCTTCTGCAGTTTTCATGCCAGAACTAAAACATATTTTTCCCAAATAACAGAACCTATCCATCATTTTTATTATCAGTCTGGATGCAGATCCAAGTTTCATCACTTGGTAAGTTAGAAAAACTCTCATTAGCATCTGTGTGTGTAGGGAGCCCATAAGAACACCTCATTAACTCATTAAAGAGGATTCTCACAGAGATTAGCTTCGTCAATCCTTCATTTAGCTACCAATCCATTCATGTGATGCTATTAAGCCCCTCATAAACAGCCAAGTGCTTAGTAATACACTGTAGGAGCTCAGGTTTGAACCCTACACTGGTGCACATTGCAGCTGTATTTGTGCTGCACCACCATGAAAATCACTGCAGCCCCACAGGATCATTTATTTCCAACTGACGAGCTGAAGCCAACACGTTGTACTAAGATGGGACACAATAACAGTACCCAAACCCCATGATTTCAAACCATTCTTAAACAAACCTTGCTCCAACATCACACATTTGATGGCATGACAAGAAACATGCACAGGCAAAAGAAAGGGCTGCAGTATTACAGTGCAAAGCAACTGCTGCTTGTTGACTGATCGGGGAAGCAGTCAGTGAGGAACCTCTCACCTCCATCCTTAATTTCCAGGCTTTTCTTCTTTTCCTTCCCTCTAAACCCTCTTCTTTGCATCACTGATGTCACACCATCTGCAATCTATTTTCAATAAGCCACCCCTGCATACACAGCACACCTGCCTCTGCCAAGAGAGGCTCCCTCTCTCTTCTGGAACAGGCTTCCAGCACTGCTTTGGCTCACTACAGTCACAATGATGACAGAGAGGCAAAATCTGCCACTTCCACATATCAGACAGGTATTGTGTGTTGGTAAACAGCAATTGTCATCCAGATGGACCTACAGCAGCTTCATTTTGCACTGGCCTTCAGATGGCACAGTGACAATTGCTCATGTAAGAACATGAACATGAATCCTTCAATTCCTGCCAAAGCATCTCCATTCCCTGCACTGCAGTCAGTGCTGCTTCCACACTGGGAAGGATTTCAGCCCATCTAAATTCATACCTTTAATACAGATGCACAATTTTATTTTCAAGCTGAATAATTCAAAGAGCATTAATTCACTCCCATCTGCTTCAATGAAACAGATTTGTAAGATCCTAATTAGCTTGTATGCCCATAGTACCCTTTTTACCAAGAGCATGGGTTGGTTTTGGCTGTGGCTGTGCATAAAAGGCCCCACAACTCTTTACTGCAACTCACTTAGTATCAGCTCACAAACATTCAGCTCAGTCCTAGCAACTGCTCTGTCACATCCAATCCACTTTGGAAAACATAAAATAATCTCTGTTACTGGAGGATAAACATGGCAGCTTGCAGGATGTGCAGGGGAGGCCGAGCTGCCTGCCTGAGCCCCGGCAGCTGCCTGGGACTGAAGCTGTGTAATAAGTGGCTTTCCAGATCTCAGGAACTCAGACAATGGCACTGGGGGCTGGAGGGGGGAAATCCTTGAATGTAAAGTTTCAAGTCACTGCACATTGAGGAAGAAGAGTAAACAGTAAGAAAAACTTGCCCACAGTAAAGGATTTTGTGAAAGGGAACTCCACAGCTTGGTAGTATCACAAGCACCCTAGGAATCTGGAGAATGAGATGGGAGAAACTGTGGGGAGACTGAAGTTAAAAACTGCACACTGCATGGTTCATTTTCCTGTAATTCCTTTTATTCATTGCTATAATCAACTTGACATGCAAAGCTGTTCCCAATTTACTGACAGCTTTTCAGCTGACATCTAGCTCTCAAGGTATTTTTTTTTTAAACTTAAATAGCTAATTATTCATCGCCTTAAACCAGGATATATAACAATGTCAGGAAATCATCTGTTCAAGTTATATCAAAAAGCCTTTGGGGATTAGTTCATCTCTTCTGTATGCTGCAGAAAACACTCACTTGTAAACAATTAAATCATCATTTGAAATCTGTCTACACTTTAAGCATCTCTGAATGTAGACTGAAAACCAATATAAACAAGAACCTTATTGTTGCATCTAGAACCCAGGGCTGAAAGGTTTTCCTCCACAGTCTCTTATTTGGTGGAGGCTGAAGGCTGAATTTACGGGCTAATACAGGTTTTCTCTGTAAAACCTGTAAAAAAAAAAAATCTAAAAAAAACGCAGTAGCTGCTTAAGGAGACCAGAGTTACTCTATTCTTAGGTTATGCTGAGAGCAGAAGTCATGTCATGAGAATATCAACACATTTTAGCACAGGGGAACTTGACCTCCATGTAACAGAGTCATGGCTGATAAGAAAAAAAGCATTTAAATTTAGCCATAAAGGCTCAGCCATTGGCCTGAATCTACACTAACCAAACCTCAGAGTACCCTGCTTCAAAATGCAAGCTCCTGCATAACACACATTAGAAGAGACCAAGGGACATCACTGGAGCAGAAATATTTAAAACTGGTTTTAGATTCCTATTTGAAATTAGTCTTTCTTTTCGGTCTCCTACTGATTCCTTGACTACATTTTTAAGGGCTGTAGCTTTGTGGAATACAAACACAATGTAAGCAGAACATCCCATAGGAGAAAGCTCCTTTCTAAGTCGGTCGTGGGCTGAGCACTGCAGCAGAAAGTTACCAAGCCTGGACAGTGCTCGTTTGCACATCTCACTACAGCTGTGCAGATGCAGCCTGAGAGCTTCCATCACCACCCCTGAAAGAGAGCAGTAGTATTCCACTATCCAAAGTGTTCCTTAGTTCCTTTTCCTGGAAAATTTGCTTGGGCAAATATATATTTTACAACTACCCTGGTCACTCGAGGTTTTCAGTACAGAGTTATCCCTATGCTCAAGAATTTAACTCAACTCTCTATTCTACTTCTCTGAATCAAAAATGTGTAAAAGTATTGAGATGAAAGGCAAACTTGCTGTTACTGCTTCACCACTAATTGTGTGATTTCTTGGCTTTAGTACCTTGATAAATGTTTTGGCTAATTGATTTGAATCACTGCAGCCATATCCTTTTTATGATATAATTGCTGACCCAGTCAAGAGAACAAAACAAAACAAATTATCTTCCTCATGGAATGAAAGCCAAGTAGGTTCTTGTGAAACTACAACTTCCTGTCAGTTAGTGGAAGAAAACAAAGAGCACACAGACAGGGGATGCAAACAGCACTTCATTGTTTCCGAGAGGAACTCCTCCATAGCCAAGAAATCCATGAGATGGGATCACTGAGGCACAGAGCCCTCAGCTCTCTGGCACTCAGGAAGCCTTTGGCCACAGAAACGGGCCATGGGCACTTTCTGCCTGTAAGTCAGTGCCCAGATCTGGGATAGTGAGTTACTATGGTGGAAATTAAAAGTATGACAAGACAGAAATGAATTTGACGTATTCAAAGGGTGTTTCCCAGCATCTTGAGTCCTCAGCTGCACAGAAAAACTCACCTAGAACTAAAGAATGGTTAAACAGAATGGTTAAAGCCAGTTCATCTCAAATGCCCAGAGGAGAGGTTTGGATTTATTGCTTGTTTCTTTATGATTGTTTGGTTAGTGGGTTTTGTTTGTTTGCTTATTTGATTTTTTAACTAAAACTGAGGAGTACATACTTCAGTTTCTGACATGGTACCTTCAAGTAAATCAACTTACAGAAACTGTAAACTAGTGGGAAGTTGTAGGCAGGTTCTCACCCAAGCATAAGGAAAAGTTTCCTACTTGCTGGAACAAACCAGAACTTCTGAGGAGAGTGCAGACTGATCATCCAGGCTTAGTAAAAAAAAAAATAATTACAAGAAGTTGCTACATGTACAACATCTCTTTTCTTGAAGATACCATCACTGATCTAAAGTGTAAATAAACACTTGCTCTGTCAGAGGCAGATAATTTACTGAACATGACATTGCTAATGGCAATATTCTACAAGACACAAGTGTTTCAGACAAAAAAAAATCTGAAGAAGGTATTTCTCATTCTAACAATTCTGCAAGTGACAGGTGACTGCTGGGCTGCAGATAGGAAATTCAGTTTTATCTAAGAGGAAACACAGCTCAGCTCATTCTTTAGGTAGTTTCCGAGAGCAACAGTTCCTTTAAGTAAAGTCAATGCATATATCAAACACCTCTTAAAGTATAAATAACAAGATTCCTGTATTTGAAAAATAATGCAGGTTTTCAACATTATCTCCCTCCTGGAGTAATTATTTTTAGAGAGGTAACAACTTTTACAATACAAAATTTCCACAGCAAAATCTGTCAATGTAATCAACACTGTTCAGTTTTTTTCTAAGGAAATGGCTTTATTTTTTAAACAGTCTACTAATTTACCTTTAGAAGAAAACACTTAATTTATTTGTATTATTTTGATTGAAAATAAACTGAAAATGTCAGGGGGAATAAACCATAAGTCTACTTGAATGTGAGCTAAGACTGCTCCTGCCCTATCACGTATGTATGTTTGAGCTGACACTGCTCATGCCTATCACGTACCATATCTGTATCATATCAGAATTTGACTTTGGGGATATTTTTAATTTGAATTAAAAGTCACCACATCTGACATTGGAAAGGGCATAAGGGGTAGGTTTGTAAAGAAAGGATCATCAAAATAGCAATCACTGCCTTTTTAAACAGATGTCTTTAAAAGCAACCAAACACATCCTCTCATTCATTCATTCACTCCTTAATGGCCAAGAGAAAGCCTGTTCCCCTGAAGCAGAGCTCATACTATCTAAGACAGGGCTTTCTCAGTAAGCAAGAAATACCATTGTTCTAAGCTAAGCAGAAACTTAATGCACAGCCCTTCTGATCTGTTTTAATGGACTGAAGGTTAAGAAACTTAATGACCTTCTTCAACATGTGCTAATCAGGATCTTTAAATAGTAATGGATGGGCCTTATCCTCAAGTTCTCCTAAAAAAGACAGCTCATTTCCGAAAAAGGAAGCAAGGAAATGAGCCTCTGAATTTTTGATTGCTAGCTGAGGAAAAGTAATACACAAAGCCCTAAAAAGGAGGAGTTACAATGCTGAAGTGAGATGACTCAGAGTACTGCAATTAAGAGCTCAAACCTGCAGACAGCCCTCAGGAGGACAGGAGCAGGGGCCAGGGTGGTCTGGCTTGCATCAATCCTGGCCATGATTTTCTGGAAGTAATGAAAGATCCAGATGAGAAGATCACTGATGAGGAGATAAAAATACCATAAAGTAATGTTTGAAACACATAATTAGTAAGTCCTTCACAGCAGCAGAAAGGAAGAATTACTCTCCATGAACATGGGGACTCATTCATTCCAACCCTGATCTGCTCAGCACTACCCCAGTACAATCAAAATGCCTTTTTACCATTAAGAGATTATAATCCTTTACTCTGTTTATACTCAGAGATATGGAAGTCTCTATTTCAGAGCATTACTCTGCAGTAAGTGACCATTAAAGATGTCCACACCCTTCCCACCAGGAGATACATTGCAATGGTTTTTTGACCAATGCTCTCCCGAGACTTCAGATGGACTGGATTATTTTCCTTCCTATGCTGCATCACAAAGGTTGTGAAAACCTCTCTCTGAATTTACCAGAGCAAGTCCTTTATACCTTCAATAACTTCAGGCTGTAAGAAAGACTTAAGCCTAAATTTCTCATGAAAAATTAAAAATCAAATTTTAAGAGAAACCTCCATATTCATTAACATGAGTTGATCACCTACTCAGGAGCCAATAAAAATGTATTTTTTGAAATGCTTAACACTTTATAAATCCATTTGACTACTCAGTAACTTTGCTTTTTGTATTAATTTCTCCAAAATCCACTTTCTTACTGCATGGGATGTAAGAGCAATTAGAATGCTCTTTCCTTTCACATGTACATCCTGGGAAGAAAACAATGCCATATAAATCAGACTTTTACTGAACAGGGAGATTATTGTATCACTTTACAGCAATCTACTACAATCTAATTCCTTCCAATCTAAAGCCGATGGTGTCTAAGGAAAAGAAAAAGTATCAGGCAATGAATAAACTCTAACGGCAATTCAAGAACAGGTCTTGAAGGCAAATCCTTTAGTACTGCACAATCAGTCCTTGTTAATGGCAAGGCAGAGAGCTCTGAGAATGCCAACACTCACTGTGCTGGCATCCTATAACATCGGCACCAGGGCTCTAACTTTGTTATTTCCCCGAGGAGCAGCAACTTTCTTTGTGCAGCAGCAAGGCAGCGTGGCTTTCCAAGGGCCCCTCGCAGCCAAGTTTTACACTTGGGTGAAAGAAGGCCATTGAGTGTGGCTGCCAGCAGGCACCCTGCTCCCAGGGACACGGGCACAGACAGGGCTCCTGCCAGGCTGCCCTCACCTGTGACACCAGGGGGACACTTAACACCTGGGATTATTACAGAGAGAGGCGGCCAAATTAAATGAATAATGATTATGAGGCTTTAAAAGCAGTTATGAATGTTATGGGGCCTTGCTTTTCTTTTCCTTGGACAAAACACTACTTGACTGAACCCAAAAGAAAGCCAGGACTGACTCCTGAAAATAGCAGTTACCCACGAGAGCCAACCCTCAAAATGCAGCTGAGACAGGGCTAACCTGAGACACCAGCTGAACATTATTTCCATTTACACACCATTTAGTCTGTAGTTCCTGCAAAATATTAGCCAATTTTTTTCTCTTTTCACTACATGAAACAATGGTGATATTTACTTTTCAATTTTTAGGAGGCCATCAACAGTTTTAGTGTAACCATAACATTCTGAATAGTATTTTCCAAACTCTTTGTAATGAACACAGACACAAACAGTCAAGCCCATTGAAATTCACAATATGAAGCAGATGCATGTACAAGGTACACCAGAGCTAACATTTTGCACCACAATATATTTAAACATTTCTGAGCTGACATCAGACACTGCTTAAATTCCATACAGACAATGGATGGACAGTAGCACCCACAGCTCAAAGCTCTGGGCAACTTCTGCATCAAGAGCAAGTTGCAAAGCACAGTCAAAGGTAACTAGACATGTTCAGGGCAGGAGTGGAAGCAATCTGCACTAACGCAGGAGTGTGGGGAAGGAGAGCCATTCTGCACTGCTCTGCTCCCAAAGGAACCAAAGGTAAGGCCAGTCTAGTCAGCAGACCAAGAGTTACCCCATCCTGCTTGGTCTAATGCTTAAAAATAAAAAAAAAAGTGCAAAACAAAACAGTGGTGTTAGGCAAGAAACCTAATTTACAAGTCTTTTTTACTGTCAGCATGAGTAGAAGTCTGAAGTATGCCATCACAGAGTATTCTGAAAGTGATAAAAAGATCTCCAGCTAAAAAGAAGCAAAGGCCTCCTACACCTTAATATGTAATGCAAAAGCTCTTTACTTTGGTTCATACAAAAATAGCAGAGCTAAGTTGATCACTCACAGACTATCAATTAACATGTTCTTATTCATATCCTCCCAACAACAGCCAACAGCTGGGAGCCAGTGGTACCACTTGTCACAGATGACCTGGCACACCACGGCCACCTTAACCATGAAGCCAGTTCAGGGTTATACAGATGGTTCTTAAAATATTCTATACACTGTCACTGAAAATTGTGGCCAAGAGCAATTTGAATTGTGTAGCTTAGAAAAATCACAACAGCAGCCTGCCCACATATCAGTAAATAACAAGGATAAGCAAGTTATTAATAAATTAAACCAACCTACACAGAGTGCTTAGCAGGAGAGGACTTGTTTGGGATTTCTGCAGGGTATATTTAAGTATTTCTGCCTGACGTAGCTTTTATGTCAGGGAGGTAACACAGTAGAGCTCACTGAACTTAATTTATGCTCACTATGCAAACCACAGCCAGCTGTGAATTTATTAAAATCCTTATTGCAATAACCATATCATTTCAAGCATGAAAGTCATAGTTCCACTTTCAGGCTTAGTCAACTGATTTTTAAAAAAGGAAGGTAGGGTTAAGATAATGGTGTTAGTAGTGTTTAGGTGATGAAATTGAAAACATGAGCAACTGAGCAGCTCCTACAGAGCAGGCCTGCTCCTCCCTGCAGCTGTCCCCAGCAGAATCTCCTGTGGAAGGGCCCAAGCCATGGGCTTGGGGCTCTGATCCCAGCCAGACTGGGACACCAGGCCTGAGAAACACAACTGGGTTTTGGTAAAGATGAATGATGCATGCACACACACAAAATGAACTGCTGAACACTTGGACACACCCTTCCATCACCATTTTAGAGAAATCCAGCAGCTCCAGTTTTCCATTCACTTGGCAAATAACTGAATTTTTCAAAAGTGCTGAGACTACCTGCAATGGCTAAAGGTAATGCTACCTGTGGATAACGTGGAGAGAGAGATGTCCTCTTTGGTGAAAAGAAAACACGGATCCAGACAAACAAGGGCAGATTCAGGCAGCCAAGAGACAAGGTCTTGATTTCTGACTGCAGATCTGCCACCAACCCTTTGAGGCCTGGGACGTACCTTTTGTTTCCTCATCAGATGTGGCAGCATATTCATACACATTTACAAGGCATCACACTTGTACTGAGGTCAAAAAAATCAGGAATCTTTTTACCAGATCATCTTAACAGATTTCCAGCATTACTATCAAGTGGATTACTCTAACCTAATCCAATCTAAAACAATTTGATGGTAAAAAAGCCCTCAGACATTTCAAATGCATATTACAGCCCAACTTCAGCAAAATATCATGGGGGTACTCCTTTGCCTGAGGGCTCTCACCCTTTTCAGAGTTCAAACGCTCACCACAAAAACAGGTGTGACAGCATTTCAAAAAAGGCTGCAATCCCATTTTCTTGTCAAATTGCAATCCGTAGTTTGCAACAGAGTAACTGCAATGACAAAAATTACTTTTGTGATAATCTCTGCATTTATCTTCTTTTTCAAAATCATATAAGATGGCTTTACCCTAAAGGGATGACACCTGAAATGAACATAATCATAAGTCCTCATTGGCCTATTCAAAACTGTAAGGAGATAAAAGTTAGCAATAAAAAATTAACTTAGTTCCTACCTAAAGATGGGTGGAAATTTCACTTTATTAACTGAAATCCGTTTGCAGCCAGGCCTTGCTCTCTGCCTCAGTAAACTGCATCCCATTAAAACAATGTTGTGGAAATGAACCAAGCTCTAGCACTGCTGCCTCTCAGGTACCAGCCCCAGCTCTCTGCAGCTGATACCCACTCCAGGGTGCCTGGTCTGTGTTCTTATCACCTGCCTTGCCCCAGGAAGGACAGCCACAGGGCACTACAACAACAACACCTATCCCAAACCCAAACTGCACAGTGCAGGCATCCAGATCCCACTCAGGGCAGCATTTCCTGAGTAAACATGCAATACATTAGACTTTATTGTTGTTGTTTAAATGCTGTGTTTGTAGAATGGAGCAATAAAACTTATTGCAGGTAATGCTGGCAGGCTACTAGGTGGGAAATTGTATGAGAGAAACAAGGGCATCCCAACATGATGTAAGTAGGAAGCAATTGAGATCCCAATGAAGGGGAACTGTCCCACTGAAGGACACACAACTGAGGTTTCCAAAGGAGCCAACTTCACTCAAAACTAATGTCTGCATGCCTAAGTGTCAAACACTCTTCAAAATTACAAGTGTTAACAAATATTCGACCGGGACTTAAATAAAAAGTGGCAAATGCCCTCTGGATGGTGCCAGAGATCTGCACTCTATTGAAGTTCTTGAAAATTGTGGGTAGTTGCACCCATAATGAAGTGGGTTCCACATATGTACCCCAAAAATCCCAAGGCTCGGCTTGAGAGCAGTCTTTACTTTAAATGATGCATTTTGACTGCCTAGCATCACATTTCAACAGAAAATCAATTGGAGACAGCAGATGAGTGAGGGAAAAAAATAAAATAAAATACACTATTTGCTTCTCACATGTGATGTTGGCTCATCCTTGTCAATAAAAACAGCCGAGATGCTCCTAATTGTGTCTGTGTAACCACTGACCTTTAAAAGAAAAAGTCACTTCATTTCAGATCATTCAAGATTCCTGAAAAATAAAATAAAATAAATCTGTTTGGTCAACAGAGGACACGTCATCACAACAAGCAGATATATAATACCATAGGCAGCAGCAAATTGCTTTCAGCACTACACCAACTACACAGCTTATCTGAGCAATTATTTATGCAAAGCTGTGAGGTGCTAAATGTACACCATGGATGATGCTCTGAGCTGGCCAGCTTCAGCCACTACAGAAATGTAAACCAGCCCTCAGCAAAACCACAGAGCAACCCTGCTCATGTTTACAGGAGCAGGAGACATTTCTACAGCACCCTGGCTGTGTTCAGGCCTGGCCTCACTGCAGAACACATCTGTACAACAATAACAACTTTCTTAAAACGCTGTAGCCCAGTACAATGACATATGTTAAATATAGCCACGAGAGAGCTGGGAGCAGAAATCCATGAATAACTGTATTGATTGCAGTAAAGAAAACCTGGACATATTTGGAGTGGAGACATTTCCTGATGAAATTCTTTCCATGTGGTAAAAACTCAGACATTGTCTTACACCTTTCCACACACTAAAACAGTAAAACAAAACTCCAGACACTACTGTTAGGAGTTCAAGTATCTGCTCAACTATTGTTGCAGACAGGGACAGAAAATGGATCTTCCAGTACAAAGAAAACCTGATGCTTTGAAATTAACCATAATTCTTAATATCAAACAGAAGTTGGAAACATTGAATTTAGTTCTATGAAAATTCTAGATAAAATTTCTTGAATGTTTTCTATGCTTTCACTTTAGGAGATAAAGAATTTACTCTAATGCCCACATTATCCCACATGTGTAGTCATTACCAGGTACTGTATGTTCAGACCATATTATAAGTGATGGCATAGAACAAGATGACAACAACACTAGGAGGGTGGCAGAACAGCAGTGTCTCTTCTGGTCTCTAGTTCTTTAAAATCTTACACTGAGTTTTCACACATGAAAGTGCATTTTCCAATGTTAACTGCTCTGTTAATAAATAAATTAAAAGTCAGATATTCTACACTCACTGTCACTCTACATACAATCTGTATGAGAAATTCCTCAAGACTCTGGCTGAGACACAAAATAAGGATGATTTTACTACCTCTGAAAATTCAGGCAGTTACTTTATGCAAGTATTACTGGTTTCAAAAATTCGCTCTATTGCCAACAAACGTTAGGAAACTTCCCCAGAAACAACTCTGTCCCTCTGAAAGCCACAGGCAGCACTTCTGAGAGTCACCTCTCAGGGATCCATGGCAGTAACTTGCCTGGCACATTATCCCTTAACACCCTAACTTTGTGTGCTGCTGGTCCCAGTTTCCCCTGCCACAGCAGATGACAGGAGCTAGTGCTGGGTGGCCTCACAGCTGGGTCATTTTGTGCCATTTTGTGGCCACCACACAGCACTGTGAGCAAACAGGAACTGGCTCAGCCATGGCCTGGCCTCAGGCACAGGCTGCCACGAGCACCCAGCAAAGCTGGGCTGGGGCTCCAAGCAGAAACCCTGAAGAGGAAGCGCCAAACAGTGAGAGTACAGCACACACGGCTGGGATTCACAGGGGGAAAGAGAAAAATGAAAACCAAGAGTGGTTACAAGATGAGGAACAGCAATAACAGCCAGGGGAAGGGAGGAAGAAGTAGAGATAGTAAGTTTAAATGTGGAAAGCTGAGAAAGATCTTTACAGGAAGCACAGATGGGAGCTCATCTTCATGAGAATCTACCTGTCTGCAGGGCCTGGCAGAACATAGCGAAGCACCAATGCCAGCATCATCTCCATGACAGGCACTTCAAAAATAAAATCTTTCTCCTCCTGAAAGCTTAAGCTCTGTCCTGAAACATAATCCTCTGCTGTTTGCTTTTCTGCTAGTCTCCTTCCATCAATCACTTCAAGTGCTAGGAACCCGCAGTCCTTGCTGTACCTAACACAGTTTTCATTAATGATACCTCTGCTACCTTATTCAAAAGATCAGAGTTTCAAAGTCTGCATTGTAGGACACATCTAAATTACCTTAAAAAAAAAAAAGGCCTAAACATGTAATGAACGTGCAATAACCTATGTTGCTGCTGTGTTTGTCAAACTTCCTCAGGGAATCTTCTGCATAGCATTTAGAATCCCTTTGCACAAGATTTTCAGCTACGCGTGAATTAGATTTGCAGTGAAAAACTGTATGAGAAACCCATCCTTTCCTCAACAGGCAGGTGAAACAGCTATGTTCTAGCACAGAACAGCTCCCCTACACCAAATAAAACTCTTGCCTTGTCATTTACTCACATTTAAGTGTTTGTCTTTCTGTTACCTAAGCAGCAGCATGGAAGGTTTCTGTCACACTAACCCGCACTGTGTGAAACAGAGATTTTAAGCAGGTAAGCAATGTTGAAAGTACTTCCAACCAACACAGTAAGGAGCAAGAGCAGTACATCCTAATCTGGGGGCTCAGGATCATCCCTTACTTACAAATCTGCTGCAACTGAGAAATCAACACCAACACAATGACAGTTCACACCAACTCATTACTGAAGACAAAGTGCTTGCAATGACCAGAGTACATGTGCAGGAGAGTACAAGCAAAACCTGCACTTGTGTAGGACACACAACCTGTTCACTTCAGATGAGACTGGTGAAAATAAATATGCAGATGAAGACAGAGGCTACCCGCACTGTTACCAAAGCCCAGTTAATTTACTTTTCCATCCATTATGCCTAGAATGTTTGGGCAGAAAAAAGCAAATTTATTTATTTTTCCAAAGCTTTTGTTCTCTCTGCTCACACACATGCATGTGGAGACAGTGTTTAATGCCTGTTCTTCCCTGGAAGCACATGCCCCAAGGAGCCCCCTGTCTGAGCAGAGCTGCTGAGAGATGTGATGCTCAGCTGCCCTGACCCTGCAGGGCGGGCGTCCTGCTGCTGCAGCTCCTGGGAGAGCAGCACTGCAGTCACTGAGAGCCCACTGGCACTGCTGCCCGAGGCAGGTGCACAGAGGTGGATTTCTGATGGGCTCCCCACCACTCCCAGGCTTTGCAATGTACAGTTTTAACAGGGCTGGCAGCTTGTGAGGCACTGTGAATGAGCCAGTATCTATAACTGTGATTTTACAACGTGACTGAAGTGTCACATCCCAAGCAGTGCGTGCAAAAGACTGTCCAAATGCAGATCAGGCCACAGCATCCAGAGATCCCAGAGAGGGAAAAGCTCTGCAGCCCCATCATACAAACCCATCTGACAGGATCTTGAAATAAAGCCTAATATAAGTTTCTCCCTGATAGAGTCCACATCAGGCCTCTTGCTCTCCAGAGAAACAAAACAGGCATTTTTGTATGGAAACACTCTGCTCCTTTGCCTCCTGAAGACTTTGAAATCACACACACTTATTAGTTATTCCATGCAGGCGTGTGAACCTTTGCACTTGGATGTTGAAGGAAAAATTTATCCTTGACACAAAAATCAATCACATTAACAGTGCAACTTTCCAAACTCCTGCAGGTTCACTCCAAAGAGAGCACTAATTCTTTTTTTAACTTTGAATGAGTCAGATAAGTATCTGCTCAGGGCTTTGTTTGTAGGAATTAAACATTTATGTGATATCCTTGAGAATTTTATGTAGCAGCATTTAGCAGAAAAATAATGCTTCCAGCCAATTTTTATTTGAATTTGTATTCAATACCACAACATTTTCTTATGGTATTGTATTGTAGCAACTGTTTCAGAGCTCCCAAACTTGTTCTCTTCCAAACTAGGAAATTTTGTCAAATCAACCAGAACTTATGAGGTATTTAAAACAAAAGGATAAGTGACAATGGGAAAAGTTTGACAAGCTGATGAATAATCAGAAAGCTAAAGGAAGAACATCTTAGCAGAAAATCTTACAAAGAAGTAATTTATTCCTCACAGAGTAATAAGCCTCTATGAGATAAAATTCAAATTTAAAGTTTTTAAAAGGTTTACCATCCCTGCAGTTCATGGATTCGTTTGACTACCATAGTTAGGAAACTGTGGCATTTTGTTGCCAATATGACATTTCTGAAAGCATCAAACAGCAACATGTACCAAACCATGTCTGTAAATCAATCTGCTGGGAGACAAGAAGTGCTAAATGAATCAAAACTCCTAGCAAATAGTATGCTGTAGAATAGCTCTTCAAAGATGGATGCAAACAGAGTAACAGAGCTCTGAAGACAAACTGGGAGAGCAATGTAAAGGTAAACCCCACTAAGCACAGTTTCAGGAGATAATAATAAAGCTCTAAGAGTCTTGCCATCAGATCCAAGAGGCTTGAATAGAAAGCAAGCAGCCTG
Source organism: Vidua chalybeata (assembly GCF_026979565.1). Lineage (NCBI taxonomy): Eukaryota > Metazoa > Chordata > Aves > Passeriformes > Viduidae > Vidua > Vidua chalybeata. The sequence goes on along the minus strand of NC_071545.1, from coordinate 8,061,228 downwards.
TCTCTGCTCCACAGAAGTCCTAGGACCAATTACTTTTGTTAAAAAAGCAAAATACTCATTTGGAAAAGGCATTTTCCTGAACCATTTAAATGCAGGGAGGAAGAAAAAAAACCCTGAAAATCTGGAAGTGTGTGGAAAGCTGCAGCTAAACATTTCTTTTGTGACAAACTGCAGTTTCCTGAAGTCAAATAGATATTTATGTGCAAAGCTGCCTTCAAACCAGAAGCACATTCTCCTCTCTGGGTTTGTTTGCTTTGCCTTTTTTACAATGCAGACCATCGTTACACGTTACACAAAGCCCCTGAATAACCCCACTGAGAGTGGGGGCCTCTCTGTGCTGAACATATAGTAAAATAACATTCCTGCTTCAAAGAAAACTTACAAGATCCAAAGAGACAAAAGACTCAATCCAGAAAGAAAATGAGGCACAGAGGCCACCAAAGGCCACAAAAAAAGGTCAGCAAGAATAAAACTTCCGAGTTCTGTCGCCTTGTATGCAGTATTACCCCTGCGGAGTCAAGAGGTCTCCCAGCATCGACTGATCCTTTCCCCCATTCCCAGTAATAAACTGTAACATCCTCTGAAGTCAGGAGGAGACACAGGACAATGAGGGAAGCTACTCTTGCACTGTGCAGAACAAAAGTCATCCCTATAGGCTCTGCCTCACAAGGCTTAAGTGTAGAGTTCACTTCTCTACAGGAACCAAGACAAAGATCACTCTATATTTAATTTAACTGAGGTGAAGTTACTGCAGAGTTGCTGGACAACTTCACTGAGGCCTGAGTTGCAACTTGTAACATTAATTTGAAATTCATGCTAGAACTCAGAAATTCAAGGTTTATTAAATTATCAATGCTTTAGTAATAAAAAAATAATTCAGGCTATGAATTAATTTGAAATTATAAAACTAGAGACTCTTCACATAATATTAATTTATCCATCTTTGGATGCTTTATCATGAATAGTCATTGGTTCATTATACATCCTTACCCTAAGATACATTTTAAATGGGGTTTAAAATTCTAAAGATGGCATTACCAACTGAAATGTGGCAGCAAGAACTAATTTAAATAGAGAACAAATAATGAATACAGTGATACTTTCTGAAAAACTGCCAGGTGACAAAGAAAAACTAACAAGGTCAGCACCTCACTTGTTATGTCATCTTGTATTTCTCCAAGTTTAATACAGGACTTAATTTGGAGCATAAAATAATACGCTTTTCTAACTGCAAACATGTTTTACTTTCTGAAAGAAGGCTTGGAGGTCATTGCACGTTACATTTTGCTGTCATATCTGTCCTTTCAATTTTTTCAAGCTAGAAAGATGCCAACAGGCAACAGGAAATAGAGGTGCATGACAGTTACTTTGTGCATCAGTTCCTGTAAGGTTTTAACTGGCATCACCTCTCCATCCAAGGTGGTACTTCTGATAAGTTGTTACCTCAGCTGAGGTTACAAGGTTGTGCTAAATATCACTCAACCATGAGATGCTCCAATCACTCCTGACCAAGAGGACACACAATCCTTTCTTCATGATGACATGCCCTGTCTGCTACTGAGAAGCAACTCAAACACACAGGGAAAACACCTCTTCAGATCTCTTAAAAGTAGAGGAAAAAAAAATAAGCCAAGAAAGGAGAATCAGCTATTTATTTGACAAAGAGATTTTTAATACAGCTTTTAAAACAAAGCTATCATCTCCATGACACAAAAAAGCACTACCAATCTTATTTCAGGTTTTAGTCAGAGAAACTCTCAACAAATGTATTGCAACAATAAAAATGGGTAATTTATTTTGAATATTTATTTCTAATCTTTCAGTCAATGCCCAATCATGGTAGGATGCTGCTCGTCACTTTCTGTCAACTTTCTCTAGCAGTGGCCTGTCAACAGCTCTGGAATGGAATTTTTCATTACTACTCTGAAGACTCATAATTCCTCACCTCTTTATAATCTATTTTGTTGATAACTTCTAGCAGACCAGCAAGAGCTCGTTTTCCTTTGCAGGAAATTTGTTTCTGCTCTAAACTCCTGATGATACAAACATAAAAACTGGGGGTAAAAACACTGAAATTGGTAAAAGATGGGCAGGATCCCACTACAACATCTATAACCAAGGAGACTGCAAATAAATACAAGATATCACACCTTTATGCTGTTAGAAAGGTCACCAGATTATCAACATTTGTTTTAGCTAGAAACAGACTACTTCCCTTTCCAAATCTTTACTTTATTGTGCTTTCTCTTCCAGCTATAAAAGAAAAATTTGTGCCAATTATGTACTTTGTCATGGAGTGAACATGAAACAAAACTTAGTTAGCAGTTTTTGTTATAAATACCAAAGAGAAAAGTTTCAAAAAGGAAAAAAAAAAAAAAAAAAGTAGCAGGTAGACATTGCTTCCCAACTAACAGAGTAGAAAAATTTAAAGTTCCTTTAAAAAAAACCTGAAGGCTTTACACAGCTTTAACCTGAAATCAAATGTGACAAGAGCTTTTGGATGTGCTACAAGAGACTAATAGCAACAATTTTGTTAAGAATAAAAAGCTAGTTTGTCACAGCAGCACAACTCTGTGCACAGCCTGTATCTCCATACACCTGAGCTGTGTATGAATACAAATTTCATCTTGTTATTTGTTGAAGTTCTTTTTCCTCAAGATTCACTCTCCACAGATCCTTGTCTTCCCCTATGCAACAAAACAATGTTCACTGGGAATCTAAATCTGCTCCATGCAGCATCAAAGTCCTACATCAATCTTTTTATACAGTAGCTGGGATGTGTTGACACCCTACTGCCTTTCAGGGTGAGCATTCACCCTTTGATCTCCAGTTTCACATAGCAAGAAATCTCCTCCACAATATAGATATGCATATATATGCACATAAACATATCAATGTACATATAAGTACATATACATATTTAAGTAAGGGTGGCTGGTTTGTCAACAAATGGGGCATAGGGGAGCATTTATTCTAAGTGCATTTGTTTATACCATATTTGAGACAAGTGTGTTTCATAAGCAGGGAGAAAAATCCATAAATGCATTGCATTGGGAAAAGAAGCCTAAACATCAGCTCAGGATGTTGGTGCATCTGCCACAGTATAAATGTCACAGCACAGCACACTGCACTGCCTCAGCTTAGGGCAGAGCTTGCTTTGCCTCTTTGGTGATGTGAACCAAAGCTGAACTTGATTTCAATTAAGAAATGTTAAAGGAAACATCAACCTGAGCTTAGAGAACAAAATGTCAACTTGGTGAAAAGCTCCAGGTGACTTTGACTGCAGTCAGTCACTACCAATCACTACTGAATATTTCTGGTCTTACAGCTCTGCCAGGACTTTATAACTCAAAGGACAACAAGCCTTAAGGTAAGTCTTAACTCCTTCAAAGTAATAGGTTAGACTTGATCTCAAAGGTCTTTTCCAACCTAGTTGATTCTGTGATTTTGTAATTGGGAATTTTCCCACCAACTTCAGAGGAGTTAAGAATTTGCTACATATTCAATGCTCCATATTAAAGGATAATGGACATTGCAATTTTATTTTAACTCATAAGAGATCTTGAAAAGAGAGAAACTGGAAATATCAAGCACAGTGTCCTTGAGCCCAGCTAACAGAAACATTTGCACCACATAAAGCTCCTGCACAGTGATGTGGATGAATCACACACAAATCTATCAAGAACTTCACCTTCAGCCTGAGCTCCACTACCTGCCTGCCCTTTGATATCCCAACACACCACAAGCACAGACATGTCCTACTAAGGGCAGGACATTACCCCAGATACCTGTACTAACTTCCAGTTCCCCTAGAGACTCTAGTCTTCATTTAACATATTTCAACATTAGAAAATTCACAGTTTTCCTAAGAAATTCCTTCCACATTTAATTGCTTTTACTGTTGATACAGTTTATAGTATTTCAAACACTGTTTGCAACCTTCCCATTACACCACACTATATTATGCCATCGTTGTAGGGCACAAACTGCAGTGCTTTTTGAGAAGATGCTGATAACCCCTCATTCATATTATTCAATATCTGAAAGGACTGTGAGTTCATATCAAACATGAAGCATTTGCCAGGGTCCCTTGCTGCACAAATAAAAGCTACATGCCAGAAATACATTTCCAGAGGCATTATGCTAAGCACCAGCTACAAAGACACTCTACAGAGTATGTGAGTGCATAATGTGAATTTCTACAACCACTTTCTTTTGCTATTGATCAAAGTTGGTCTATCTCTGCAAAAAGGTGACAAAACTGTTATTCAAATGCTCAGAAACAATAAATTATCTTTGTTCAGAAAAGGGATGGAAGCACAGAAGTAGAGATACACATCAGTGAGAATAAAAAATGAAATGGAGAACAGGAAAATCTGATCTTTAGAAAGAAGAAAGGTGCGAGCAAAGAGGAGCACAGACGTGGACATGAACGCAAGTTTCCATGGCATGCTAAGGGAGAACCCAAACAGAAAGTTTGTCTCTGCCCCAGTGAAGAGTTGTCCTGCAGAGGAATCAGCCACGTTGTGTGGGGTGAGGGGTGCTGAAGGTGCAGCCTGCTTCAGTGGGCCCCGGGCAGCAGCCGTGCCACGGGGCAGGGACAGAACAGGAGCTGACCTTCCATGGGCCACTGCCTGGGGCTGACAGCAACTGCAGCTCAGCCTGCTGGGGGAATGGACCAGCCAGCTTTCAACAAAAAGGGACTGGAGGAGAAGCGCAGCAACAGAGCTACCAAGAAGTCAGGAGTTAGTAGCATAGTAACAGAAATCAGCTGCTCTAAAATAATTTAATCCTACACAAGTTGCTTTGAACTTCTCATGAGCAAAGTGACTAAAGTTACCTTCCAGTAGCAACTGATACCTCTAAAAATCCAATAAATGCATAGTCTGAAATCGTTATTAAAACACAAGTCCTCTCAAACATATGCCAAATGTTTATTTTTTATTTTTATATTTATTTTTATAACACAACAGCAGGTCCTGCAGCAACAACAGAGCCTAAGTGGTGAGATTCCTCAAGCTTGCCTAAAGCCTTAACATACTCCTGCTCTCCTCTACAAACCACGACCTTGTCTGTAGGCAAACTGTGAGAGCTGTCTAAGATCAGGGCATCCTGCAGGCACCTTCTGCTCCCAGGGCACATCCACTGCTGTGGCACAGCTTCACTGAAGATCTGGACATTGTTTTTGGCTTTTCCTTCACAGCTACATTATCAAACTTTGTTCTATAAACCTAAAGACCTTAATCTCACCAAAAAAAAAAAAAAAAAAAAAAAAAAAGCAGGGAGGCAACTTGACCAGAGTAATAGCAAAGAGCTTCTTTGTCACAAGATACAGTCTGCAACCAATTCAGAGTTATTCATCTTTCATCATATGTAGGAAGTTTCTTACAAAATTGTTAAAACCAGCATAACCAGAGTTTACCCAGAATTAAAACAGCTGTGAAGGATTTCTGTACAGTACTGATTTTGATTCTGGTTTTGCTCAACTATGAGCCAGATAATTGCCCCTCAGAACAGCAGGCAAATGTCTGTTCATGGGGTCATTCCTCCAAGGATGGGACTTGACCTCAGCAGCACATTGCAGCATCCTCACAGCATTTCCATGTGGCAAGAAATGAGCTTTTGGCTAATTTAAACACATCTGGGTAATTCGTTAAGTGGTTAATAAACTGTTAACACAAAAGATATTACTCAGCAAACCTGTTCAACTTCACAGGAAGTTTCCTTGGGTAGGACTGAATTGTTTGGTCCACAGATTTCTGCACACAGAAGTTGCAGCTGAGCAATGCCTTGAGTAGCGTCTTCCTATGAACTGTATCACCAGCGAGGAAACATCTGTGTTCATGTTGTTTATTCAGCAAGCTTTGGAGCATTAGGGATAATAGAAAAGCTTCTTCTCAAGGACTTCTGCTCACAGTCAGCAGCTGGAATGGCCAAAGGTTTGGGGGTTTGCTAGTTTCTTTTTCTCCCTCATACACACACTTAAGGAGATTGGTAATCTTAGAAGAAATATTAGGCTTGCAACTAGGTATGTTCAGAAGATACTCTTATTTATGCTGATACATGCAAACCAAATGACTTCATAAATATCTGTGTTAAATCCTGAAAAATAAAATGCATAGAATTGAAGCAGCATAAGCTGCTTCTGCTACTGGCAAGTGAGAGCTGAGCTGTGGGAAACGTTACCTTTCACTGACTTCCTCCAGGCTGAGGCAGGTTTGGGGCCACAGATGTGTGCAGCTCACAGAAAAATGATCCCGATTACTGATGTAGCAGAGAGAAGATAAAATTAGTTCCCTCCACCAACTGCTCCAAAACACAACCAGCTGCTGCAAAGTGAGCCAGGCACAACCCCAGCCTGTAGCACTGGTAACAGAATCTAACCATCACTGTCCAGACCTGAACCACCCATCCCAGCAAATCAGGGCCAATCAGACAGCTGAAGGAGAAGGGTCTCTTCTCTTGGGGCAGGAAAGGTGCCTGCACAACCCACCTGGGCACCTCGAGGGCTGGCAACTGTTCTGTTAACTGACTATTTCAGGTTTGGCTCAAACAAATTCAAGACTCAGAAACTGAAACAGAGAAAAGAGCTCGCCTGCTTCTGGGAATCCTGCACAAGGTGATGCCAGGCACATGACTTACACTCAGAACCTATAGGCAATAGCCACTTTTTGCACTGGAATTGGAATAAGAATTTGTCACAGCAAAGTATATTTATACCATCTCCTTAGTCACAGCAATCCCCAACAGATATTGTGGCAAAAAACCATCTCATGCTTTTCTTCAAATGCACCTTCTCTTCTGCATTTCTCAGTGAGTCACTTACCAAGTCATGAATGCCCTGTAAACCTTCCAGCTCCTTTGGGTGACTGCTCTATCCAGGATAGTCATCCTGTCACTAAAAAGACCCCAAACAACAAACAGACATGGATGTGTGGCAAACATCACTCCTCAGAGCAGCTTCAATCCATGTGTTTGTTGTCTGCCAGGCACTGGTACACACCAACCTGGTCCCTGTCCAGTGACTCAGTGCTTCTGTTTGGCTGGGAAGCAGAGACAGCCAGCCTGTGTTTTCCTCCTCCAGGAGAGGCCACACAAGCAGCATTTGTAAACCTGGGAGGTGAATCTACATCCACTTGCTGCCACACAGACAGAGCACCTTTCTTCTAGACCCTGAGGCTTGGTCTTATTTTTCATCAAAGTTCAGTTCATACAATCATGGCATCATTTAGGTTGGAAATGACAGTAAGATCGCTGAGGCCAACTGTTAAAAACACTATAAACCAGCCACCGTACAAGCTGACCTGAATACAAGACAACATAAATGTTTGCATAAACATAAACTTCAACATAAATGTTTGCAGTTTAATCTCACACTGGCAGATGCCTGGGCTGATCATCACTTATGGGTAATTTGGATAACTCCTTAGGTGGGGATCAATACATTTAAATTGAATTCTAACACAGGTAATCCACTTGAATACAAAGCAGGCATTTTAAACCCATTCAGAACCCCCACCCATTCCCTTCAAATCTGGCCCAAGGAAGTCCACCAGTTACACACTGAAGCACATGACCTCTAAAAAGCTGAGAGAATCAGAGCTAAAGCACAATGCAACAGAGATGGATTCAACACAGCTGCCATCAATGTAATAGTTCCATAATGCAAAACTCAGCAGTCTTCCTGCATGAGCATCCTTAGTAATTCAGCATGGGATTAAATTATTAACTTTCCACAACTTTCACTGAGACCAAACAAGGCCAGCAGAATACAAAGAGCCCTTAAAAAAAAAAATCCTGAATTTTAAGGTTTTGCACTCATAAAACCACTAAAAATGGAGAGTGATTGTTAAATAATTCCACCACTGCCAAGAGAAATATGCAGGATCTCAAGCTGTAACTGCCCAGCACCACCAATCTCTCCTATCACAGGTAATTCCATTCAGAACACAGAAAAGAACATTATATATTAGTTTTCAGAACCAATATTTCTAAAAGCCAGTTAAAGAAGTATTACTATAAAATATTTTTTTTTCTAGTATCCTGGAGCACTTTAGGGTAACAGAACAATCTTTATTTTAAGACTCTTTTCACCTTAACCCAGCCTAACACAATCATGTTCACAAGATCATTCTTGACTGATTTTATATCTACATCTTCACTCCATGTCCTAATGAAGACACTATGGCTGTGAAGAACTACAGGTTATTCTCAGTGTGCTGTTTTACTTGAGCTCTTCTACATCTGGATCTTCATCCTATAGCAAACAACTGAGAACACTGAAAAAGGTGGAATTTAGCTGACAAAGGTATCTCAGTATCAGTCCTGTACAAAAATCTCTCACACATCATGCTTACACAGGATAATGATCAGAGGTGGAACCAACCCTAAACATGGAGATTTTCTAAAAGAATCTGCTACTAAAAGGGCACAAACTTGAAGTGATGACTTGCCACATCCTAGACTTGTTTAAACTGCATGCTGCAAAGCAAAATATTTCTAAGCAACATTCAGTCTGGAAAATTCTAGCCTGAGCAACTCTTGCTTATATTTGACCACAAATATTTGACCACTATGGAATACAGGTATGCATGTATGCCTCTGTTTGCATGAAAGTTACAGAACTGAATCTTGAACACATTTTACTCTAGTAAACAGGAAGGGGAGAAACATAGAAACCACCAAACCACCAACTCTCTACTAAAGAGATGATTGTAACACCTGTGGTATCTCTGTTGCTACAAAACTACCATCCTAACCGGAGCAACAGATTTAAACCTTTAAGGACGCATTTTGCTTTCTGTAGGCAACATAAAACAGGAAAATGCTGCAGAATGGTTTATTTTAAGCCAACAGGAAACAGTATTTCAAACTGGACAACACAAGTTAGGAAGACAGCAATTTACCAATGACAGCAAGCAAGGGGGAAAAAAAACCCCACACAAATTTATTCAACAGTGAAACAGTATTTCATAATGGAGGTACTATTTACCAAGTGCGGAATAGAGACCTGAAGCACTTTCCTCACCAGTTACCATAATCCATTTCCTACCAACACAGTCCCAGCTGAGCTACTGAAGTCACTGCCATAACTCCCAGCTGGAGCCTGGACCAGCCTCTGCAACCACTAAGAACAGCCCCGGGAACAGGAGGGAATTGTTCAAGGACAAGGAGGAAGTGAGTACACAAGGCTGTGTTAAAACACTTACAAGCAAACAAAACACACAGCACCTCATTCATTGCCTACCAAAAGCTTGAAAGCACTGAAGCTTAGGTGGCAGAATTTAGAGCAAAGCTGGGCTGGTTCTGGTAACTACACTGGAAACACACCTCTGAGGCTGAAGCCAGGAGAGTATGAACATCAAGGGCTTCCTTCCACTTATCCCTTCCAGGTGACACCACTCCACAAACAGGGAACATCTGAAGCACAGTGCATGACTGCTGAATACGCTCTGCAAAATTGCACTGACACTTCAAAAGCAACAAAATGCTCCAGCAGTTGCTGAGCTGTCCACATTGTCCAAAAATGGAAACCTTGAAGAACCATTTGACTTGCAAGACCCTTTTTTTTCCTTCCACAGTTATTCATTCATAGGCCCTGGATATGAGAATTACTGTAAATTTACATCAGTGCAACTAGAAAGTGAAAATCCCCTGAAGAACTTAAACTACAGGATAAGCTATTGACAACATTCTGGGAGAACACGAGATCATTGTTCAGACTCGTCATGGTACTAAAATGGATAAACCCCAAACCGCTTTAAATAACTGTACCAAATTTGTCTGAAATCTTTTAACTTATACATTTGGTTGTATAATGGCAAACAAACCCTATAACAACTTTCACATAGAATACCTTCAGGTCAAATTTTGCTATGTGAAATAAATGCTTAAACCCATGGATCCCACAGCACCTGTGGAATTAGAGTCCCAGGCTACACAAACGTACTCAAAATTCCAAATTAACCTGGTTCTTTCTCTTCATCAACTACCTCTTAAAATGGCTATTTCTTATGAGATTTGCTTCTGGAAAATTCCTGCCCTCTGAAAGCACAATAAATGCATTTATATTTATCCAACTTTTAAACCAGTTGTGCTCTCAGAGGTTTCATGGAGCCTTGCAGCTGACCTAACTTTTTGTTCTTCTCCCACAGCTGCAGTACAAGCTTGTCCTCCTGCCCATTTCACTGAAGCCCTAACCAAGGGGAGCAAGCACCCCTAAACTCACACTCTAGATGCCCACTGCAGCTTCACATGGGGACAGGAAAAGGCCAGTGCAGTCTTCTTTTCCTAGGCATCCGGGGATGAAAAAATTCAACTTCAAAAGAAAGCAAAGAGAAAAAACACTGTATTCTTAAACTGGGGATTGAGGGTGAGGAGCAGAAATCTCTGTTTACACTGTCTGTGAAATGAGCAGGTTTGAGACCATCTTCTCCTAATAAATAGTCATTAATCACTTGCTGTCACTTAGCACAAGAGGTCATGTGGTGGCAGCCTGGCCAGTGTAAATGTTTAATACTGAATTAGATTAGAAAGGCTCAGAACAGTGTCATCACAGCTACAGTGCTACCTGCAAAACCTCCCCAACTTTCCTTTTCCTCAGTACCACTGAGGCCTGACCCAGGCTTTGGGGATGGGATGATGTGGTCTTGCTATGAAGGTGAGACACAGAGCTAACTACAGAAAGCCAGATGGCCGGGAGCTTATTGCACCATTTTATCACTGTACTGCTGTAAAACACTATCACCTATTGGATCATATCTCTGTTATTAGGAACGTGAACACAGGGGTGATGAGCTGCCTGTAGGGCAGGCTGCAAAGGAATCTCCTGGGGGGGACCCACCCAGCACACGGGCACTGGCACAGCACATGCAAAAATACAGACAAAAACATCCTCATTTATGTGCACAGAGCTGGAGGAGCAGCACTCAGATGGCTTTACAAGAATATTCCATAACCCTCCTCTCCCTGTCCTCTACTCAGTTAGCAGCTCAGTCAGAGCCAACTACAGCTATAATTATTGTCATAATTATTATTTTAATAAGAATCAATGACTTATCAAAATATTGCACTGAAGACTTTCACGTCTTTTGTTGTAAGACTGCCAAAAAGGCAGTTCATTGCTGAGGTACTGCTCCATGTACTCTGCTAGCAGGCAGCACCTCCAAGTTTCTATTTCTGCCACTGAATGACTAAACTCAATTCCAGTGAATGCCAAAACGTAAGCAGTTTGAGGCACAGTAGCTGTGCAAAGTATTATTCTCGTAGTGCATACACACTAACAGCTTTGTTTACTACATTCACTCCTCTTCTGCTTGTTTCCTTGGTTTTACACACTGTGGACCAAGTTGCTGAACTTAGATGCCATAAGGTGGCCACCTGAATTCTTATTTACATATTTAAACAGCTGTCAGGCACCCACAGCAAGTTTTAAGAGCATAAGCAAGCCTGTAAACATCTAAGTAAATATAGTTAGGTGCCAAGATGTATCCCCAGCTAGCCAAATGTGGCTCTCTGCAGACAAGATGCTAGTTTTTGTGAGACTATTTTTTTCTAGAAGGCAGGATTAGCTTGATAACAGATTATTTTTTATTTACACGCTTGTTCAAGATGACTCCAATCCAGATCTCTGGTAACACTCCATTTCCACAGAGAACTCCAGTTTACATTTTCATAATTAGCAGATAGCCATTTATTTAGTCAGGGCTCCAGGTACACACAGAAAAAAGTTCCTTAAATAACTAATGACACTGGCAACTGTGGGACTCCTCATCATGGGTGTCAGCTGTCACTCCACTGAGTTCACAGGTAGAACACGAAGGACTCTACTTGCCTCTGTGACGTGCAGCTGTGCAACTCTAAAGAACCAAAAAATTCCTCTGGAAATGTCATTTTTCAGGTTCATTGTGCCTCTCCCAAGTAAGGGTGAACAGGCTGGATGTAGTTTCAGGGAGCTTGCCTCACTTTAGTCAATACAGTCACGACCTCACACGCTTTTTCTTTGAAAGAAGACACTTTAACTGAACTATGTGTGCTCCTGAATCAGAAAGAATGCAATTATAAAGAACAAAGATAACTAGAAACAGGTTGAGTTTTAAGAACAAAATGAGATTTGTCTCAGAAATTCAGACAGCATGAAATCCAAAACTGACCACCACAAAAAGTCAGCAAATAGCATCAGCTTGAAGAAAAACACTCAGATTTCACCAATAGAACTGAACCAAAAAGTACATCTGAAGGGCAAGCAAAGGCTGCAGCATGAAGCAGAAATGAGTATCCATGACTCATTCAACCAAATCCAAGTTAAACTGAAGTTTGCAGTGTCATTCAGCTTTGTAGAATTGTTTTAAATAAGCATCCCACTTACTCTCTAATAATAGAACAGCAACAGAACAGTAGCTTGAAAACAAAATATATGTGGGAAGCATTCACGATCTGACCTCAGAGTCAACCGCATACTAGTGTGAAATCTTTTTTAGCTAACTTTTTTAATTAACTGGTATTCGTTTTTTGGTTTAATTTCATCATAAAAAAAAAAAAGCAGCAAATTATAGATGTGTTATAAATAGTTTGTCCCTTGGAGGAATTCTCTAATCATCTCTAAAAATAAGCAGTCATATGATTGCAGTGTCCTGTACTGACCCTTTCAGTACTCAGCAAGGTTACACTGTATATATGTTTAGGTAATGCTATGTGTTGCTCAATTTTTATATCCATATAGTTACAAAAGCCTGGTCTCTTCATTTCAAGAGCATACTCACACTCAGTAGAGCATTCAGTCCTATATTTGTTGTAAAGCTTGGGAATTACTCCATGGGAAGCACAGGTCCACAAGGCATGAAAACCATTTTGTGCTTCCAAGTGAAGCCTGGAAATATCCTTTACTTGCCCAAAACTAGCTGGGCAGCCAATTCATGACACTAGCCTCTTGCTGTGCTCTTTCTTGATCCATCCATGCTAATCAATCCTTGAACTTATCCCACCTCTAGGCTGTATAGTGCCAATCACAGAGAAATTCTGAGTGGGAATCACTGAAGCAGGGTTTGTGGAAGTAATACTGCAAAGTTCCATTGTGACTCTGGTTATCTGCTAATAGCTCTAACTTGCTATTCAGCCTGCAAACTCTTCAAGACAGGGACCTTTCCTCACATGTGTCTGTGAAGCTTCTAGTGCCCAGATGGTGCCATACAAATGAATAATAATTATATTTTCATGTAGACCATTATTGTGCATAATGTAAATTACTTTCACTGATCCAAGAGGAAATAATTTTCTCATTTTGAAATGAAAAGAGAGAGTAAAAATAATGATTACTTGTTTGATGCTGTCATTATAACAATAATTACATTTGTGGGTCCAGAATCCCCAGCTGGTCTGTACTGGCTTTAATGGAGTTATACCAATGTGTGGCAGCTGACAAGCTCCTGGTCCTTGCTGAAGATCACAACTGCTTCACAAGAACAGATTACTTCAAACCCACACTGTTTCCATCAAGGATGGGATGTTAATTAAGCAATCAAGCACACTTTGCAGACTGGGGAAGACAAGCACCAGACCTGGCACCTAGAGAAATGGATTCCTACACGCATGGCAGGTACCTGAGCATCACTGCCATGGCCCCTGCCTTGCTGGCACAGAGGCACAGGCTTCTGCACAGATGCACGCTGAAAATGAGCTGAACTGCCTTCTGGAGACAGACACATAACTCTGCTCATGAGAAGGCCTCAGACCCCAGAGGTCTGTGAGATTCAACCCAAGCTTAAAAAGGAAACACCCAAACACCCAAAAGGAAACAGCCATAATCAGCAGCACCAAGTGTGAAAGGGAAGAATAAAGTTGTGACCTGCCAGGGCTTGGCTCCTCTGGAGGAAAGAGATAAAAACCACAATGATCAGACCAAAGAGGACTAGTCTGGAGTACCAATAACTGAAAAACCCAAAACTACCTGTCACCCTCAGCTCTGTGGCCCTAAACACTTTGCTAAAGATGTCAAGATGTTACTGATGAGAGTAGGCAACCAAGACTTCAACTTTCCCTTGTCCCACAGAGCTGTCTCCCATTCAATATGTGCTCTGTGGAACAGCATCAAAGGCCTACCATTACTTTAATAAATGAAGGCCTGAGGTTCCAAGTCTAAAAATCAGACTCAAACACTTGGAACTGCTAGTCCTCAAAACTCCAGTCATACACACCAGAACCCACGTGCCCTCTGAGAATCCACACAGGGATGCTCCTGCCTCTGCCCAAATCAGCCTAAGCCAAAAGAAAAAAATACAGGACATTGTATTCCAATTAAAGAGTAATTGCAAAAGCTTCAGTGAAGTGCCAGATCTAATTTTAACACTATAAAGAAAAATCAGGAAGTATTTGATTAAAATTAATCCTTGAGGTTATATAATTTGACTATTGCTACAAATTAAGATCACTTCATGCTTCCATTGTACTCCTGGCCCTTCAGCAAGCACTAATAAGATGCCATATCACAGATCACAGACTTCCAATGCTGAAAGGAAAAAATATTTTGAAAAATCTTTCTGAATAGAGCCAAAACATGTGGCAGGTAATGAGGGCCTTTTACACCAAAATGTACCCATTTTGCAATAGCAGACAGGAAGTAAATGGGATTTGTATGTCCCCTGTACAACAGCTGGTCTTCTCTTGCTAAAAAATTAAAACACTTCTATTTCAAAGGGAACATCTGCAAAATTCCATCACACATTAAGGAATAAAAAAACAACACAACAAAAAAATACACCAGTGGCCTGGAAAAGGCTTCTGATCCATCTCATATAACACATTCCCACAGAGAAGATGCTTAACAAGGTAACCAACAGTCTAATCTGGCTCTAATACTCCCCTTAAATGATGCATACATTACTTCTCTTGCTGCAAAGATTTGTTTGTTTTATTAATGTGTGCCTTGTTAAGTGCTAAGACTGTGTAAAAATGATTATGCACCTTCCAGCTGCAGATGAATTGTCTCCCTCCTTTGCCATTACTAAATGATGAGTTGTCTCCATTCTCCTTCTCAATTGTTATTAAAGCCATATTACAGCATGATTAAGATCCTGATAATAAGTAGAACTGTATTTAACAGTCAAGTCAGTACTATGGACCCATTCTCTAAGAAATATATCATTTTGGGCCACATAATAGCTTGATGCTATTAATTTTATTCACAATGCAGGGTACCTTAACTCAGCAGTTCCACTGAGCCTGGTGTACTAAAGTGAGACTCAGTTTCCAGAGACTGATTCATTCGGGACTGAAGTTTAACACACAAAATGGTTAGCTCACATTAAGCTTCTTTGCACTTTTCAGGTCGGGAATTTTTTATGAAAACCAGTTTTCCCTCATTTCCTGTGTTCAGATTAAATTACTGAGGCCACAGGTCTATATCAACAAGATACTTAGAGTGGAATATATTTAAATAGGTACCATTTGATTGTGTCTACACATATGGATTGAAGCAAAAAGGATAAATCAGTGGTGGAAAAGTTCCTTTTTTCTTGAAAACTCATTTGGTTAATGGAGCTCAGCAGCTTATTTGACACTTAAATGCATCTCTGTAGAGTGAACTCCCAGGGACTACAGTGACTCTTCCAGCAGCAGCCCAGCTCCCCACCCACAGCAGAGGCTCCCTCCTTCAAGGCACACCTTCTACCACCCCCGTGCAAAGCTGAGCTTTATCACTGGTGCTGCACTCAAAGTTGTGCTCCATCCAGAAACTCACTTGTCCTGTACCTCCCACACAGATGCTTAGCACAGGGTAGGTCCAGGCTGTCTGTTTGTTTCTGGCAAAACAGTGCTGGGAATCCACCTGCACAATCTAAACATTCCAGGGGCAAATACACTTCAAAAGAAAACACTCATTTCCAAACCTGAAAGAATCCCAAGCTTTTATATGATGTACAAGGTGAATTCTGCACTGGTCTTACTTTGGGGAAGCATTTGGAAAAGGCTGGGTGAAATAATTGATGGATGAACCTTAGAGAAAGTGAAGTAAAGCCTCCTGGGTTTTCTTTCCTGTATGATTCCCACGGTATTTTCCAGCATTAGAGTTGCTGCTGCTTTGCTTCTAGTTACAACAACTGATCCCAGTTTTTATAACCCTTAGCGTGGAGCAGAGCAGCTCCTGGATGCCTTTCCTAGCTTCAGTAGCCAACAGGGATTAGAGAGTTTAGGTACACATTGTAATTACTTTTTGCTTCTTGCACCTTTAACCTGGTGGAGCATGAATCACCAGGAGGTGACAAGGATGGAAAAAGCAAGAAAAAACAAGCTTGAGCACATTCAGCTGATCAACCCATGGAGGACCCAGCCTCACTCTCCACACTGCCAGGAGAAATCCCTACATTTCCCACTACAGACATGAAATTAAGGAGAGGCACTGGTGATCCTCAGGACTGTCCTCCCTGGCTGAACTTTTGCTTGCAATTAAAACTGCTCACTGACCCCAAACACACTCTCTTTTCATTCTACAGTTCTCAACATTTTGAGCTATCGATATGTTTGGTTCCTGTGACAGCTTCATGCTGAAAGAAATGCACCATTTCTTTAAAAGAACACACAAAATTTCAGACTGAAGAACTGCTTTGATCCCACACCAGCAGGCGAGAGCTGTATTTCACAGAACTGACAGTAACAGTGCCCTGGCATTTCTGCTTTATGGCAAAACAGGC
Organism: Vidua chalybeata; assembly: GCF_026979565.1. Classification (NCBI taxonomy): domain Eukaryota; kingdom Metazoa; phylum Chordata; class Aves; order Passeriformes; family Viduidae; genus Vidua; species Vidua chalybeata. Next base: position 8,044,546 of record NC_071545.1, on the reverse strand, counting down.
AGCAGTGAAAACCCAAGGCTAGCAGGAGGCACAAAGGAGCAGCATGTACCTGCTGACAGTGCCTTCAACACCCAGTTCCAAGGCAGGGGCCACAGCTGGGCAGCACAAGTGCATCCCTGTGATGCACAACAGCCTGTCAGTGCAACATCACAGCGGCAGATGCTCTGCTGTCACATCTCTCTCATCCTCAGCAGCCTCAAAGCAGAGATTTGCATCCCATGTTCTTCCCTTTGGGCTCCCAACACACAACATCCACAAGCCACTTCCACCATCACTAGCAGGCTGCACTAAGGAAACCTTTGTGGTTTGGACTGAGCAGCATGCTTACAGTATTTTCACAAAAAGCTGTTGCACACTTTTCAAAAAGAAAAACCCCTCTATAAAAATCAACTCATTCTCAGAAGGGAGCTTAATTCTTCTGTGCTTTTGACACTTGAGTTGTGCTGCATGAATAAAGCTTGTGCAAAAGGTGCAGCTGCCAGAACGGTTGCAAGTATGCACTGAAATCAGTGCTAACAATACAGTTGATAATTCTTTAGAAGTATCTGTAAGATGGTTTCATTAAATATGGAACGACTGCAGGAAACTGCTTATGACTAATGAAAGCTCCAGGTGTAGCTGGTCAGGGGATCTAGCACAGTAAGTGTTTTCAGTTGCAAAATTGCTCAATTCAAAATTGTTTCTTCCTGCCAAGTTGGCAATTCCCATTCAATTACATGCAGGTACAGTGGCAAACCTTTTACTACAGTACAATGTTATTTTATCTACCAAATGATGGTGCCTATTGCACATATCTGACAGCACTTAATAAAAATCTAAACATATTTTAAACACCTGGTTCAAAGGATTATGTTTCTTTTCCTGCAGACACAAATTACCAAATACTCACACTACTTATGTCTAACTCAGTAAAGTAAAATAGGGATCCCCATTTCAGTCTTTTACACACAACTGAGACAAATTAAAACCAAGATAAATAAAAGCACTGTAGCCTCATATGGCAACTTTCAGACATAGGTTTGAAAAGAACCGTATTCTGCCAAGTGTCCAAAATCTGGTTTGCATAACTATTTAGTATAAAGGCTCATCTAAGGGTAGTTAGCAGGGCAAGTGAAAAAAGTACAAAAACCACGATCAAGTACTACATCACAGACTAACATTTAGCAGCCTTTCAAAAATATACTCCTCAAAATGTATTAAAACTCACCACACCACTAATAGACCAAAGTCACATTGAAATTAACACTATTTCTGGTTAAAATGCAAGAATGAGAAATCATTGAAAAATCCTTGGAGGGCCCCTCAGATGTGCTTAACCCAAGACATGTGGATATAATGGAACCACTGTATTCACACCAGTCAGCTTCTCCAGCTGTTGCAAAACAATTTGACATACACAAACAATGGGAAACTCAGATTGAGAGGATAGTAACTTTGCTTGGATATTACATAAATTGCATTCTAATGTGCAAACAAAGCAACAGGAAAAAAATCTTCCTTTATAGAGATGGTACACAATTCCATTTCTCAGAGATTTTCCTCGTGAACCAAGTCGGAAATCAAGACTGGTAACATAGGCAAGACTGGTAACTTTACCTACCAATTTAATACAGGTGCCATGTGTTTAAGGCAGAAGGCTGCACAAAGACAATTTCCCTATCACTTTTCCACCAAGCACACATTAAAGTCAATAGATGGATACTTAAGTGTGAGATTTTGTATTCTGACCAAGTAATTTTAAGGATGGTGGCTCCTTCCCAGTGTGCAGGCTAAGCAAAACCACAAGTTCCATAAAGTCATCTTGAAGAAGCCTTGCCAAATCACCTCTTGACAAAGTGTCGTTAAGTATGCTGCCACTTGCTTTGAGCATTGTTTCCCCCTTTTTTTTTTTTTAATATCAAAGTCAGACATTGTGGCACAGCCCAGTGTGATCCATACCAGTCATTTAGATAATGAGGGGAAAATAGGTGCACTCAGCATGTGTTTTAAAACATGTTTTCTATTCAGAACCCCAGTGCTCCATCTTTAGGTCTTTGATCAAAACTGTATGCAAAAGGCATGATTCATAGCTGCCAGCACCAAAATACTCATATTCAGTGTCTGCATGTGGCCAGCACGGAAACAATGAGCTCTCGACCCGAACCCGGTGCTCGTTCCAGCACATCGGGTGCAAACTGGACACTGTGCCAGGACATTTGTAGGACAACTGCTTAGAGTACATGTTCCAACATAGCCCCGAGCCCACAGAAGAGGATCATTTCCTAGAAAGTCTGGGGAGCTGGGAAGCAGGGCTGAAGCTCCAGGTGCAGCCTGCCCTCTCCCGGCCCCCTGCCTGCCCAGGTACCAGCATCTGCCAACCTTGATAACCCACAGTGGAGAGATCAGGAAGGATGGAGAGATGAAAGCATAAAAGACTTGATGGACAGGAAAAAAGGCAGAGGGCAAGATGATGGAGGAAAAATAGTGGAGCCTAAATAGCAACATTTGTGAACGCAACAAACACCAAGATAAGATTATGTGTAGAAACAAAAACTGAATTCAGTAAACTAGAATTTTCATTTTCACATCTACAAAGCAGAGCAGGATCTGCACACAGTGGATGGGTATGTACTACAAGTTGTCCTAAATGTTAGTGATGGAGTACTCGTGTGCTGGGAGCTCAGCTCTTTGCAACCTTTCGAGGCCAAACCACTCGTAATTTACAAGGGTAAGTCACCTCTGAGCCCCAGTTCTTGCTTTCTCTCTCAAGGATGTAAACAAAAATACAGAAACTGACAAAACTAAGTATGCACTTTGAGAGGCAACACGTACTTAATGAAAGCCTACTGCTGAAAGAATAAAGTGAAAACCAAAAGAAGCTTCTCCTGAGCTGGGGACTACCAGTACTGGTGCTGCATATCTGAGGTTTGCAAGAACACTGTTAATTTGCTTTTTCATATGCCTAATAGAAAATTCAAAAGTAGAAAATTCAAAAGTAGAAAATTCAACTGGCAATAGAGCCAGATTTACAACCCCTTCTGATTTCAGGCCTGAATCATTTGAATGAAAACCAGAGAGTTCGCAAAAGAATAAGATAAGAGACAAGGTCCTCATCCCGTGTGGGCACAGTTTCAGTGTCCCCGAGCTGTCAGCGATAAATAAAATGATTGCATTACATTTCACTGCCCATCACCTCCTGGGCCTTTTAGAGCTGTGCAATAAAGAATAGCGCCCGTGCGATTTTCCGGGTGGAAAAAGCAAAGTAGCACTAAAACAAACCCCTAGGACGGTGTGGGGCAGGCGGCTCTCCCGCGAAGTTCGGGGATGCTGGGATGCCCGCGGCAGGCAGCGCCGGGATTGGGACGAGAGATCCCTCTCTCGGAGGAGGGAGAGGATCCCACGGATGCATTTTCCGCCTCTGCACCGCGGGCCCCCGGGCGCTCCCGCCGGACCGGAGCAGGACCGGCCCCGCACCGCGACACCTGCGGGAGGCTCCCACGCGAGGTGCGGGAACGCGAGCCCCGGGGCGACTTCCCCAACTTCCCCGCGCCGCAGTCCCGGCACAAGTGCCGCCAGACGCCGTGAGACACCGCCGCTCCCGCTCCCCGCCTACCATCGCCTTGCCGTGCGGGGCGGCGGGTCCGCGCCGCTGCGGCTGCCCCCGCTGCTCTCCGCCGCGGTCTCGCTTCTCGCGGCCGCCGCGCTGCTCCTCGCCGGCGTCGAGGGAGCTGAAATTCCACACGAGGAGGGTCTGCAGGAGCAGCACGGTGAGCGCCGCCACCAGCGCCGAGCGGGAGCGCCGCGCCAGCCGCCGGGCGCACGGAGCCGCCACCATCTTCGCTGCTGCTGCTGCCGCCGCCGCCGCGCTCCCGAGAGCCGCCGCATCCGCCGCGGCACCGAGTTTTCAGCCGGGCAGAGCCAGACGTCAGCAGGAGGAGGGCGGAGGTGGGGAAGGAGGGAGGGGGGGAAGGAGGAGGAGGTGTTCGCGGCGCGTGGGGATGGGGGAAGCCGGCGGGGAGCCCTGGCGGCGCGGCAGCCCGCGGCCGGGCCAGCCCGGGGCCAGGGGTGGGGTTGGCGGAGGAAGAGGAAGGAGGAGGAGGAGGAGGGTGGGCTGGAGGCAGAGGAGGAGGGTGGGCTGGAGGCGGAGGAGGAGCGGTGCGGGGGCTCGGCGGGCGAGCCCCGGCGCTGCGTGAGGGGAAGGGGCCGGGCGGGGCGGTGGCGGCTCCCGGCGGGCGGGCGGGCGGAGGGGAGGGGGCGGCCGGCGGCGGGGCGGGCGGTGACTGCCATCTTCTGAGGGAACGCGGCCTCACGCCGGGCCGGGCCGGGCCGGGCCGGGCCGCGGCACCTGGCGGGCGGCAGCCCCCGCCTGCGGACCCCTCACCGGCAAAAATGGCCCAAATTCCCCGAGGCTGAGGTGATGTTTTGGGGTTTTTTTTTGTTTTGTTTTTGTTTGTTTGGTTTTTTTTTGTTTTTTTTTTTTTTTCCTGAAGCATAAAGGGTCCCTGGCATCATTTCGCCTCAGCAGATTGAGAGTGAGAGCAAGGTGCAACACCCCACAGTCCGGTGAGGTCTGCGACCAGGCACAAGGCGGCTGTAACTGGATGCCCAGCGTCTCAAAAAGTGAACATAACGGACCAGTTCAGTTGCCTTTTTCTCCCATACTGATATTGGCTTTCTAATCTGAAAGATCTCATTATCTGATGATAAGACTGAAGTAGGGAGGTTTTTTTAATCTGCCTGCACAGTGCTTCTTTTTCTAAGTCTAATTCCACTTTACAAACCAAATCCAAACTATCTCCTGGTAAGAACAGTTGCTTTTAAGATGATAGCCAGGTAGGATTTGCACAGACCAGCGGGATTTTGTTTCCATTGGAAGTGCTTTAGTTTCTGATCTGAAGAAAATGAAACAAGTAATAAGATTCAGAAGCATCCTTTATTAAGGATCCAGTGAGGCTACAAATAAAATTTTACAGAATGTATCCTTGGTTGCAACTTTTCACAAGCAGATAAAGTATGTGTCAGTTTCAAAGGGTGCCACTCTCTGAGTATCACTGGCTGCAAGGTGTCTCTAAAACAGAGAGGTCAAAATACATCATTAGTAACTTCCAGGAAAGTCAGCCCAGAAAGGCTCCTCTCTGTGTGACAGCAGAGCATGGTCTGGCTGACCTTCCACTCATGCAGTGGAGCCGTGTCCCATTTTTGCCAGCTGGGGTGATGGCAGAGAGCCCGTGATAACAAATTTTGACAGTGTCAGGCTTCCACACCAGTTGCAAATGCATCAGATTTGCTGGTCCCACAGTACAGTGAAGTGGGCTATTAGAACAAAGAAATGAAAAAGGCTCAAAGTGTTCCTGAATATTCGGACAGGTTCTGTGCAGCTCGGGATGATGATGGATAATTTTTATTCCAAACTATCAAATAATTGGGCATTATAAACACAGTCAAGCAAATTTGCTGATAAATACAAGATAAAAGCATCTTCCATTTGAGATTAAATGCTTTGCTCTTCAAAAGGAAGTTATGGTCCTAGTAAGTGATTGCTCCCTGCAGCCTTCCCTTGGGCTTGTAGATGGCAGGAGGTGCTCATGGTGCCAGAAAAGAAACAGACTCTAAACAGGCCAAATGACCAAGCGCTCTCAAGAGCCTCAGGACCTGATTCCAATCCTGCATGCCTCACTGGGAAATGGGAGACTCCTTCCCATGGATACCCTAAAATGCCTAAAAGCCCTAACAGCAACATCCAAGGCAGGCAATACTTCAGCACAGGGCAACACTGCTTTCTATAAAAGGAGCATAGCAGTAATTGTGATGAGCTTGTGATCCATGGTTCTTCAAATTTTTATGACCTATTGGAAAATTTCCTCCAGATTTTATGAGGTAACATATATGCTGGAAAATGTCTCTGGATGTTCCTAATCTCTGTATATAATTACTGTGACTGATAGGGCAGTGAGGAACGGCAGTACATGCTCAGTTGCACACATGTCCTACTGAAAGCCCTTCTGGAGAGAAGATTTGTATCCAAACCACAATAATTTATAGGCCATAAAGATCTGAGTCTTCAGTGTAAAGTCAGCCCTGTGTATGGGTGGGAGCCCCAGCATGAGACACTTCTGCACTGACAGAGAAAGCAGAGCAGAGAGAGGAGCAGACTCCTCCTCCTTTAACATCCTCCTTTCCCCATATTTAGAGACATGTAAAATCTGGAAAGGACATTGCAGTAGGTATGGCATTCATTTTTGAAACTGTGGTATAACCAATGACCACTAACTGTTCAAAACATCCTTCTTCTGAGCTAAAGAAAACAGCCAAATAGAAGGAAGAGAATATAACTAATAACATTTTTTTCTTGTGCTGATTCAAACTAAAAAAGGAAAAGGGCAAGGCTGAGCATCTTGAGAATATGAAGATGAAAAAAAAAATCATAGAAACTGAAGAAATTAACTGTACCGATCCAAAGAACAAACTAAAACCAGAAATTGCATAAAACTATTAAATGAATTTTCTTATAATGTTAATGAATAATGGCAGCTTGATTGAGCTATGTTTCATCAGAAAATATTTGATCAGGTTACACAGAAGACACTTGAGAGAGTTACCTCTGAAAATTCCCCATGTTGCCCATGTTAGGTGAGAATTAGTATCTAGGACCAAGTATATAAGAGAAAAACCAGATTTGATTCTTATATAAGCATTATGATGGTTGCTCATGACTGTCAAAGAAACAGTGTTTTAAGCACAGGTAACAACTGTGACTTGGCTAATTTGCTCTAAAATCTCAAGACATAATTGATTTAAATATTTTTTTCCCACTGCACAGGTATGTCAATTCAGTGTGGGAGTGTTTGAGAGATGGCGGCTATCAATCTTGCCTACTTAAAATGATGTAATAAAGGAACCATACTCAGTTCCATTTTAGTCTGATCTACTTTGCTAGATTTACCTATCCTGTTATAAAAAAAAATGTTTCCTCCTCCTAATAGTGTAAATATAGTCTCAAATTGCATCAAGTAACCAGACTTTGTACAAAGAAATAAGTGAAGTTGGGAGCAGTGTTAATAAGCAATATCCTTTGCTCCACTTTGCAGAGCTTATGGTCCATCTGGTGAACAAACACTGCAGGCTTATCTGAACTCCAACTCACAGCCTGACTCATAGGCGGTTTTGAAGCACATTCTGTAATCAGTGGAAGACTAAGTTATTTCAGAGTGAAGATTAGCATTTTTCTTAAAAACAGTCAAGTCCTTATCACATCAAAAGTTAGATTTTGGATATGTGTTATGAGATGAAGGGGAAAAAGGTGAATGAACTGATTTGTCTAAGAGTGCGTATCTCATACGCGGTCTTAAATCTGTGGAGAATACAGAACAAATAGCAAATTTGTGTATATTCCTATGATATCAAAAAAATCACAGCACCTAAGGAATGTGCCTTAGGAATAGAAAAGGTTGGAAATAGGCCATGAGCAGTGTTTAATGAGTAGTTTGCAGTAGCAATGTTTCCTGAAGTGACAAAGTCTTTCTTTTTTTTTTTCCTTCCATCACTACCAGAACAACAGAAGACTCCTAATCCCTTTAGTGCATATGGAGGACATAGACCTTTTTCCTGAGAGTCTGGCAGTCTTACTAGTCTAAGCATGAAATCTGAAAGAGCAAAACAGGGTAGGGAATTACTCCTTGAGAATTTCACCATCTCAGACTACAGGTCACTGCCTGCTCTGCAACAAGTTCCCAAAACATTGCTTTTTGTTTTAAACACTGCTATATCGCTAGACTTAAAAGGTAGAGGAAGTGTATTTTGATTTTTTGGAACCACAGAACCACCATTAACTTCATGTTCTGCAATTCTGTCATTTTATGGTTTACATGTGTGTTCTTCACCACTCAGGTATCCTGTACCATGGATATGCACTCTTCCATATTTTCTTTTCATAAACAAAACCAAGATGCTTTGCCAGGTACTCATTTTACGTCAGGCTATTCACCAAGTGGGTTATAAAATTCAGGTTCTCTCTTATGTACATGGGCAGAACTAAAGTCAAAGGAGATGTGACCACTGCATGCAAGAAATGCCTTCCATTCTGGTGGTTTTGTAAAACTTGAGATTCCAGCAAACCTTTCTTAATCCACTCTGGTTTCATTTTGCCACATCACAAATGGAAACTCTGGTGTCAATGAATATGCAAAAGCCAAAATTTTGACACCAACATTTCACTGTGGTAACACTGTCTATAAATTATCAAGTGAACATATTGTGTCAGGACTCAAAGACAATAAAAGCAGGTTCCATGTTCAGTTTGTATGAAATACGTAATATGGATGTGGAATGTATATTACACCTTCCTTCTGAGAGATCAATTTAGTTCAGGTCCTTGACATATGCTCCACTTCAGGAAGTGAAGGAAAATGGAAGAATTATTCCCTTCATTAAAGCGTCCCTTTTTCTTTATAATCTCTTGCATATAAAACCTTTTACTATCAATGGGGGGAAATGGCTGTATATATACTTTATATACAGCCCTCCATGTTGTGACAGCTTTTTCTTTCAGCCAGTGGTCGAGGATAATCACGGAAGGATTACCCATCTGTTCTTGCCATGTGGCATTCTGTCTCAGTAAGGAGATACTGCAGTTCACAGCTTCCTGCAGTTCTTTTTTTTTTTTTTCTGATGTTCTCTCATTAACTAAAAATTGTTTTATTATCCGAGTTGCTAAGTTGGAAAGTCTGGAAGACTCATGAAGGTGACCTACTTTGGATTATCTAAATTAGCACTAGCTGCTGCCTGTTGCAAATAGCATTTTGTTTAGATACAGAAGGTTTCTTTGGCTTGGGCTTTCATTCTAGGTTTTGCTTTTTTCCTATCCATCTGATGGAAAAAGTGGTACATAAAGAAGGGTAATCATAGGACAAGAGATGGAAAAAAGAGACTTTTTCACTAAGAGTGACTTCATAGGTTGTGTTTACATGATCAGCCAGTTTTTCAGAACACCCAACAGTTTTTAGACTACATTTACTATGATGTCATACCAATGCAAAGTATATGTAGAGATTTATCCCAATAATCACCTGAAACATGTTCTATGTGTCTAAACTTCTACTGTGATATCACTACCACTTGCTGCAGGAATAATAACTAGAAAGGAAACAAGGTTTTAAAGACTTCAATAGACTTTCATTTTTCCTAACACTGGAAAACACAGTACTTTAAAGACAAAGTTTTTTTCTTAACCTCCTGATATGATACAAATTCATCTGTATGAAAGCTTGCTCTGAAAACATATCTGATTAAATAGTGTGACTGTTTTTCATTAACAGAGCCATTTTGTGGTAATTGATTTAATACAAGCTTTTCTGTCAGGAAACATTGTTTATGATGGTATGTCAAGCCCAGTATTGACAGCCTCAACAGATCATTTGCTACCACCAATGCACTCGTGTCCCTTGTGCATACTGGGCAGTTCCACAGAGCAGAACATGTCACTCTTTGCCAGTGTGTGACAGGGACATTTATCTGAGCTTTGGCATAAAGTCTCCAAACCCTTGGACAAAGCTTCCCAGGGCAGGAAGTGGGAGAAGTGCATTTGTGCCATTGTCCCTGGGAGAGGGGAACTGAACAGATAGCTTGATTTCCTGCTGCAGTTTCTAACAGCTTAATTGGCAAAAGAATGCTTCAGCTTCCCTCTGACACTGGTCTGCCAACACCATGGGGCTGTGTGGGATATTACAGAGCAAAGACAATTATACAAATTTAAGCAAACAAACTTGATAACTATCATTAATCTTTCTGTATTTAGAAAGTCATTAGCAAAAGCAGGTGCAAAAACCTGTTTGGCTGTAATCTGGATGCTACAAGAAAAGGAAGTTTTCAGACAAGGTATTTGATGTGCCTTAAAAGATATACAGGTGTCTTTTTTTGTAAGAGTAAGGCATTAGTCCATGTATGGCAAAGATGACCGTGTCATACATTTTATCTTCTGAGCTGGAAGGGACCCACAAGGATCATCAAGTCCAAGTAAATGGCCCATACAGAGATCCAACCCACAACCTTGGCAGTATTAGCACCATGCTCCAACTAACTGAGCTAATCCCAGTGTTGGTCTGTATGGTTTGGGCTTTGTAATGATTTCTGCTTTGATGAACTTGAGGGCTGGAAGGAAAAAGCTGGTAAACCTATCTGTCCACATCAGCAACCTCACACAAAACACACCAGCTCCCTGCAATTTGCAGAGCTGTGCTGCTGACCGTGCCTGAGCAGAGGCTACTACTCAGTGCTGGCTTGCACACACTTGTAATCAGTGGTTTGTCTGCTGGTGTGTCAGCCTGCAGCTGCACAAATCAGGTGTGCTTGGACATGGCCCAGTTACACCACAGTACAGCACATACTATTGTAACCACTTTTAAGGAGAGAGCATGGTCTGGTGCCCACCACTGCAGCTCCATCAGTTTTGAAAATTGATTCTCATCTCACATAGAAGCACTGTGGATGTGCTGACTCTTCAGTGAGGGCTGCTGGAGGCACAGGCTTGTTTGCTCTGTGGTCTCACAGAGGGAGATACTAAATCCTGCTGCTTCTACTTCATTCAGGTCTGCCTTATAAGATGGAGATATTTACATGACTGTAGTTCTACCTTTTGAATAGTACAGTTCTTGCCATGAAAACTCAGTGCTGAAATTACTGGTTCCTTCCACCTATTTCATTATTAAGCTGTGGGTATGACACACATCTGACAACTCGTTTACCTAGAGAACATTCTGCTCCAAAAAGCCAGGAGGCATTTGCCACTGTAGTGGTGGTGAGGTGATGTGCAGGAGACACCTGTCTGTGTAGTTCATGTGCTGCATTGCAGAATTGCTCAAATACCTAAATGCCTGTATGCACAAAACCCAGGATATACATGTATAGGCCTTTTGAATAGACAAGTAGATGCCATGGATTAAAGTGTGGCTCACAGAATACAGATTAGGGATTGGAATTTAAATTGCAATACTTTGCCCCAGGACTGATGCTAGATTTCTTGTACAGGCAGAGAAAATTAAGAAAAGAAACTAAATATTATTCAGTGAAAGAGAAAATAAGCAGACTCTAAATGATTACACCATGCTCTTAAAACAATTCAAGTATTCTGCAAATTACAGCAGAAGATAAATTCTTCAGGAAATCCATATTACAAGTTATTTGTATATATTGTGCAAGTCACCCATAAGATCAAACAAAATGTTATGATGAATTTTAATCCAACTTCTGAATTGTAGTAAATTTTGACAACACATGAATGATCCACTTCAACCAATCTGCATTTTCAACAAAGTGACTCATGTGACATATGGCTCTTTTGCCCTGGGATGGCTTCTAGTATTGCAATTTGACATAATAGTGACACACACCTTTCTTGATTAGTGAAAGTAAAGTTGTGCATTAGCTCTTTCTTTCGCTGAAAAGTACTACAATAAAATATTTTATATCTCTCATGATGTAAATAAGCACCTGAAATTCCTATAAATTCACACAATTAGGTCTCAACCCAAGAAAGCACTTAATGACATGTATGGTTCCATTGAATCTGGGGACATATGCAAGGGCTTCAAACAAAACATGTACTTAGGAGCTTTGCTGAGTTAAGGCCTTACAAAATGATGCTCTGCAGATCAGCTACTATTCATAAAATATTATTTGGTGAGTAAGGTAATCTGCTTGTTAGCCAAAAAAGAGGCTCTAGATTCCATCTCAAAAAATTATATACAGGCAGATTTCACATTGCTATTACCTCCAGATCCTGATCCTCCAGATTTACACAACTGTTGATGAGACTATAGCTTATCCTATATAACATTGAAACTTCTCAAATGGCCACATTCTTGCCTGGAAACTGAACCAACAAATTTGGTACAGCTAGACGAACTCCACTGAAACAGATTCTTACCTCAGACTTAGATTTACCTGAGCAGAGATGAAAAATGCAAAGAGGATCTGTATCATTTATTTTTAAGCCCCATGTGGTGAAGAAAAAGGCATATTATGCATTTCATGCATTATTCTCTACTTTGTGCTGTATATAATTGGCAGAGCTTTTCAGTGAAAAAACTATCTGGCCAAATTCTCAGAGCCTCATGCTCTGCAAAAATCTGTCTTAAGTTAATCTATATTAGGGGTAATATTCAAGTTGACTGCACTCATATGAAAAATGTATTTAAAAAGGTCTAGAAGATACAATCTGCTATTTCTTGCCCAACTTTATTCCCTGCTGTTGTTGGTCTCTCATGGGATTTCTTGCAGAGTGGTTAAGTGATCTATACTGAGGTTTCAAATGCAAAGATAATAGGAGTTCTATTCATGGGTTAAACACTTAACTGCTATAATACAAGATGTGTAGGAGCAGGCCCTAATGACATTCAAATCTTGTTTTTGCTGTGCTTCAGTATAGGATATACTTGGTTTTGTGGCTGCAAGAAGCAATTGCCAGAGATGACTGTAAATCCTGAACATCAAATAATCCCAGCACATGGAAAAGATGCCTGATTTTGCTCTTACAGCAGGGCATCTTTGGACTTCACCGTGCTGGCTCCTGACTTACAGCAATGCAAGTGGCCCAGAGCAGTCAGTGGTTGGTACCATACCTACCCTGGGGTCTGGCTGCAGGGGCACCAGCTCTTAACTTCACATTGGCCTAACATTTCTAATCCTTTTGCAAAACACTATTGCCTGTTCTTAGGGTCTTGGCCATTCCCCTAAAAACAGTTTTGTGGCAAGCTCTGAGCCTTCAGTGTCTTTGAATCACATGTCCAACTTATTTTTCTTACATCCTCCAAGGCTTGCTAGTACTTGTCACCATTCCCTGGTAGAGATAATTCTACTGAAAACATTTACAGGAACACTCCTACAGTTCCTCAAGCAAATTTGTCTGACACAGCTCGGACTATCCATTTATAAATTTTAAACTTACCCAGCTGGTTCTGTCAGAAGCCTATTAGGCAGCATTCTCACAGACTGCTCTCCTTCAGAGTAGTAAAGACTATTTGAGAATGGTGATTTTGTCCTCTGACACAGCTGGACTGGAAAGGAAGTGGAAATGAGTGAAAAGAGCAACCCCTCCCCGGGTTTCTAAGTAATTGTGCAAAAGGGCTAAACAACCACTTAGTCTTACTATGGAGAAATGAAAATGAGTGCTCTGAACAAGGAGAAACACTTCTGGCTCTGCTGTTCTTTGTCTCACATTGCCATTTGCTTCCTCCTCTGGACTAACCTGCAAAATATTACTGTTGACCAAGCACAAGTGTCACAGGAACAATTAAAAATCTTGTGGGGGAGAAAGTGCTGTACCACCCCTTGCTAAAAGTCAATGAGCAAACCATCCAAGTCCTTAACTCAGCATGGGGTAACACTGGAAATGGTAAATTCTGTGACACAGACTATCTCTGCTCTGTCATAAGGGGAAAAAAAGATAAATGAAAATATGTATTATGTATCTTGGGACAATATTAGTAGATATGCTCATGGCCTTGAAATATACATAAGACTGTTGCAAACAGAAAAGCAATTAATTGTTCTGAGTTTAATTACAACAAGAAAATGTTTAGAAAGACACTAATAAAGCTTTCTAGGCACTGTTAAGATAATGTAGGGAAGTTGTGAGGTTTTTCAAAAACAGTTTAGATTAATAAGCTGTTGGAATGGCTTCAGTGCTTCTGATTTTCCCCGAGGTCAAAATGAGTTTTCAGGATCCCTTCCATCCCAATATGCTGCAACACTACATACTAGCAGGTGAACCAAAGGGGCAGGAGCCTGCCAGGTCCACATGGAAACACAGATGAATTTGGTGATTCCTATCTGAAAATCAGGATGCTAGAAAAATAAACAGTATTAATAGATAGCATTATTTCATTGAAAGAATCTAGAGAAACGATTGCAATGAGAAGATCCAATCATGCCTTAAGAAATGCTTGCAAAGAGCAGAAGCAGGAGACCTGAATTCAGTGTTTGTGGCAGGCTGGCAGCACCCGCCAAGGGAGTGCTGCATTTCCCACCCCAGCGGGCAGTGGCAGCGTGAGGTCGGGCAGTGCCTGTGTGGGCAGCTCCTCTGCGTCCCTCATTTAGAGGCTAATTCAGCTTTTAATTGACTGAGCTCAGCCTTTGGCTGGCAGCAGTCATTCTGCATGTAGATTCCTGGCTGTCTCTTGCACGTTGCATGCGCTGCAACTGCATGGCTGAGATTGCTCTTCTCCTTCAGAATTCATGGTGAGCACAGCCATTACAGCAAACAGCTAAATACGGCTTTTGGCCGCCAAATTTCAGTTTCATTGCTGTCAGAACATCACTTATCATGGCTGGGCTATAATTTTCAGGCTTGTAAAACCTCAATTGTCATGTTTGGATTTTCTTTAACACTTATTATAAATGCATGAATTTGATTTGTGTAGAATGGAATGACTCTCAGTGGCTCAGGGATTTGGCAAAAAGCTTCATACATTTAATCAAAATTCTGTTTGGCCTAGAGAGGCGTTACAATTCTAGATAAAAAATATGCTTTTTTAATACAGAAATAATTTGTAATAGAATGTTCCAAAATAATTCTGTATTAAAGATGAACTGAAACAAAAGCAACATGATCTTTTCCTCTCCACCATGGGAATTAATTCAGATTGAGAAAATGGAATTGAGAGAGTCTGATTTGACACATTTTGCAAAATACATGGTGGGTGAGTGCAGGGGAAGGAAGCAATAGCATCACCTTGAGCAGGAGGCCAAGAAGTGAGCACATACAGTTCCTTGCAGTAATCCTTGAATCTCTCTAGGAGCCTTTAGATAGTGTTGGGGAGCAGCAACATTTGTGTAAATCGTAATTAGTAACAGCAAATTACAGTAAGAGCTCTTTGGTACACAGAAAGAGGAAGCCTGCTGAAGTTTGCTTCCTTTTAGTAGGACAATTTGGATTACTTATAGGCATCTGAACATTTGGAAAAATCTAGGAAGTATCTTAAAATGCCATATTTCTAAAACAAAAGATAAAATTTTACCCTTTTTGGGTCATATAACTTGGAGCTATATTTACATTTGGTTGAAGTATTTGACTAAGCAAATACATATGTATGAGGTCTTATTTTTACACTTAATTTTGGTGTTTTGGTAAATGCAAATGATGGAAGAAGTTGATATGAATAAATTGGCACCAGCTTAGAAGTCACCTCATTGCAAAGCGAGAGACATTTGGGACTGTTCATCACCTTGCTACAGGGAAAGCTTCTGGTGTTAAGTCAGTCAGTCACATGTTATGTATCAGGAATGTTTTCAACTCTAGGCTGAGGAACTACAAGCTCTTGAAGGAGCCAAGAAACAAATGTAATACTTGAGCATGTTTACTGTAAAAAGAAGGGCTATTTTATCTCAATAAATAAACCAACAAGTGAACTGCAAATCTGATACTGAAATAAATCCAATTTACTCTTGTGTAATTGCTTATTTGATTCTCAACTATGACATGAAGTTAGAAAACAAATTGATATTCTGTCACTTCTGTTTCAGTAAACTGAACTCAAACAAGTTGCCCTTTAGGTGCATCTTGGATGGAACGGTACTTTATCTTCATCCCAAGGAAATCAGTGTATTAAATTTGTTTGAAAAATTATTATCCAAACCATGACTCCTTTTCAGACAGTGTTTGAACTGCATACTAAAAAGGCCAAATTTCCCCCGAGAGCCAGCACAATCACAAAGATAAGTACTGTAGTATATCCTCCCCCTGCAAGAAAATGTACCAGTAGCAAAGACACAACACAACCACAGACAAACTCAGTAGGCACAGAAACTGCAGAGATCTTGAGGGCATGGGCATCTTCTTCTTTCCTCATGGCCAAAATACAATCCTGATGTGAGTCAGCATTTAAAGAATAAGCTAAATAGACCCTATACTGTCTCAGCCATGATCAGAATACTAAATCCAACACCACATCCACAGTGGGTGAAGTTAATAAACTGAAAGGTGTCAAAACCAAAGGAGTAATGAAAGGGCAGGGGAGAGGAGGAGCACCCTTTCTGCTGAGAAGTTCTAGGGGCTGAAGATGCTTGTTAAAATAAAAGAGAATCAAGATTCACACCAAAAAAACCCCAAAGCTAGGTTGTTTAGCGCAGCAGAGGTCAGCGAAACGGGCTGGCTGACTGCAGCTGGGCACCGTATGGAAAGGCTGGGATCGAAACCGCCGGTAGAGCACCTCACCCTGGACTCGCAGGGAACAAGCTTCATCATCTCTAGTTTAAAGGTCGAATCAAGGCAGGTTTAGGGAAAAAAAATCCCTTTAAAAGGTCCAAGGCATAACTAATTCGTGTCTGTGCAAGCTGAGAGAAGATTACAAAAATGGTCCCTGTGATGTTTTTATATTTTTTAAATTTATAAATGTAGGGAAAATGCTGGACAAATTACCATTTTTAGTGATATGTTCTACTTTAACTATAAACAATTTCAGATTAGTTCATATGCTTAAAGCTACACTATTAAAATTAGTGTTACAGAAACTAATATTAATTAAATAATGAGGTAGGTCAAGTTAAGACATGGCACTAAGTACCAATAGGGATGGGGTAGCAGTTTGTAGGAACCAGGAACATTAACAGAGAATTTCCAGAACAATCCAATTCTCCCCATTCAAAAATTCTATTAATGTATATTTCTACTCTTTATACAATAACCATAACTACTGCTAAAATATTTAGATTTGATGTAATATGTACTAGTTCCTCTGCCGTGGTACCCTTGGCCCTTAGATAATAAATAACAATTGTTTTTTAGGCTTGTCGAGGCATGTCTCTAGGAGACTCTGTGGATAACATCCAGATGACCCTTTCTTATATTTTCCTTGAATAAGAAGGTTGCCATACTCTTCATGCTGTACTCTTTGCTGACTAATTTCATTCAGATTTCACTGTGATTCTACATTTTCTGGTTTACTTTGTGTATTCTTCTGGCACATACTTGCCTCTAAATAAATTCAGGCTATTACATGTAGAGGGAGCTTATTTTGCAAGATCTTTCTCAAAATCAAAAGTATTAGAGCTTGTAAAAATAAGGTCTCTAAGACTGGGTAAACTCGGATTTTTCAACAAATCCTCAGTTCTAAACCATCATCACTTTCTCTGATTGGGAGTTTTCTACAGACAAACTATATCTTCTTTTCAATTTACTCTTCACAGTTACTTAAAAAATTGATGTTTCACTACCAGAATCTGTGCTTACCCACATTGTGGTTGTTGTGGAAAGCATCCCATGGGAGAGCCGTGAGGCTCACAAAGAAGTTTCAAGACCAATGTATGAGCACCTTCAAAGCAGAAGCAAAAATCCATTTACATTTGCACATGTAGCCGCTTTCATTAAAACCATGGATTTATCTGTATAAGTAAGCACAGGGCAGCATTACTTTCAAAAGAAATCAGTGTTTTGAAGAACTCTTCCCCCCACTTCATCCCATTGTAAGTAACAGTGTGTTGATTCTTTTAATAATAACAAAAAATGAAGAAAGAACAGACCCCAAAGAAGATATAAGTGATCTGTAATGTGCAATGAAGTGTAGATCTGGGAGTGAAAGAAGGGCCTGGCGGGGCTCTTCATGCTGGGAGAAGCTGAAGTTGCTGTGTCACAGTGCCAGGGTCTGTGCTGCTCTGAGAGCCCTCCCAGGACCTGCCCAGCAGAAGTCCCTGGGTGCAAATCAGCTCTTGTCTCCAGGCCAGACAATCCTGTTTCTGTCACCAGGGTTTTACATGCAATAAGCACCTTCCTTGGCAGCTGAGGGTCACAGCTGGGACAGAGAGAATAGAGGTGGCACAGAGAAATGTGCTGGAGGGACAAACTGAGGGGGGTTTGGATTAGAAGATTCAGAGGTTGTGGTGAATTTGGTGAAAAAAACCACCATTTTTTGGCATTTAACCAGAATTATTCTGTTTAGAACTCAACCAAAAAAACCTAATGTTAGCATAACACCAGAACAGAACAACCTCTTCAGCCCCAGTATGTAGTTATGCTTTTTTCAAAAAAAAAAAGCATAACTTTTTCAAAGTTGTGGAATAACTTTTTCAAAATTGTGGAATAAATACCTGTCCTGATTTACATGTAATGCAGTGTATTAAATTTTTTATGGTTTTTTTCTGGGCTCAGTACAGCTCTTTCATCCCCACTATCATTATGTTAATGATGTAGTGAAATAACATTGATTTTAAAACTCTCGTTTTCTGCCTTGTTAAAAAAAAAAAAAAAAAAAAAAAAAAAACAAAAAACAACCCAAACAGATGTAAAGCCTAAAATATGATTTCTGCCCCAAAAGCAGAATATTGTTGGCCTGCCCTACAGCACCTGAATGAGGAACAAAGGTGAAGTCACAAACCTGAGTATCAGGAACTCCCTTGAAATGGGAGTGGAGAGGCAACACACAACCCACAAAGAACAAAATATCTGAAGGAAAAAACGCAATAAAAATTGGGTAAAATCATCCCCTGAGTAATGCTGGATGAAATCCAAACTAAAATCACTGAACAGTGAAGCTATTCCAATTTATGCCACAGTAACATCAAAATACTTCCTTCTCCTCTATAAACATCCTTTAATTCTTTCTGGAAAATGGAAGAGTACCACATGTGACAAGTGTTCCTAAGCAGCATGCTGAGCACCAAATGTGAACTATAATTCATAATTCATGCTCAATTAATCATAATGTATAAGGAATGGCTCTGTTAATGCTTCTGCTAACTACCTAACCTATTTTGAGAGATGCAGGCAGAATTTCAGCTCTTGTGACTTGCTGTTGTGAGTGACAGACTATGGATACCCCAGCAGCTGTCAAAGTCACCAGCCTTCCCTCAATGAAGAGAAAAGCAATTCTCAGTATTGCAGGAAGCTAAGAAAAGCTCTGAAAAGCAGAAATGAAAGTCTGTGAGGGTGGAGAACGCTATCTTTTCTCATGTAAATCCCACTGAAAAGCAGCCTGTGTAATCCAAAACTTGCATCAAACTAAGATTTGGAACAACCTTAATTTAGCAAATGAGCAATTTCCAAGTGATTAAACTGAAAGAGGAGAGGTCTGGTGTCTCCAGATATTGTTCTGGAGTTATTTTTACATGGCAGCCAGGGAGCAAATCCTAATTTAGGGGAAGAAGCTTTACCTTCACGTGCTACTATTTCTGTTAATCAGAAGGAGGAGTTAAAAATGGACTGGCTCTTTTCTCTGCTCCATTCACATTCTGACAGAGGAAACTGATTGGAATCATTAAAGCCACATTCACAGCTGATGGACCTGGAATCAGCCTCTCTGCCCCACAATCTGTTTGTGGATATTAGAAAGCTGGACTTCGTGGTCCACAAAGAATGGGAATTTGATGAATCCTTGAAATCCTCTGGCCTAATTTATGTCGTGTACCCCACAGGTACACAGTGATATTCTAGAATGCCCACAGCATATTCAGGTAAGTGCTTATGTTAGAAAACACATATAAAATTACCATGATGAAAGAGTAGAATTACATAAGGAACTCTGATGTGTTCTACCAATGAAATTTGGCTGTTTCACCCTGCCACCTAAAGCTTAAGGACAATATGGAACACATTTTTCGAGCTTCTTGCAAGAGTCTCCTGCAGCCCTCAGTATTGCAGGGCTTTCCAGCCAGGAGAAGCTCAGATAATTGTATTCCAACCTGTCATCACTAGACTTTGGGGTGTTTTCTTTTTCCTCCCTCTCCATTTTTAACAGCTATTTTCCATCTCAAACCAGTAAAACCTGCCATGGGAAGCTGAGCTCAGCATTTGAGCACCACTCTTGGAAAATGTCTCGGAAAACTATTAAAACACGTAGCATTCTTCTTTCTTGAATACCAATTCCCGGCTGTTTTGAACATCAGGAGAGCACGACCGGACAGAACCCGGAGCAGGGAGCGCAGGGCGGGGCCGTGCGTATGGAGGGACAGCGCTCCGGCCCGTGTTTAACCGAGACCAGCAAAGCTGGGCAAAGGGAGGGGCGACGCCGGCGCCCTGGGTCACAACACGGGTGTACCGGGCCGGAGGGGCGGCCGGTGCCCACCTGAGCCCTCCTGTGCTCACCTGAACTCACCTGAGCCCTCCTGTGCTCATGTGAACTCACCTGAGCCCTCCTGTGCTCGCCTGAACTCACCTGAGCTCTCCTGTGCCCACCTGAGCCCTCCTGTGCTCATGTGAACTCACCTGAGCCCTCCTGTGCTCACCTGAACTCACCTGAGCTCTCCTGTGCCCACCTGAGCCCTCCTGTGCTTACCTGAACTCACCTGAGGTCCCCTGTGCTCACCTGAGCCCTCCTGTGCTCGCCTGAACTCACCTGAGCCCTCCTGTGCCCACCTGAGCCCTCCTGTGCTCACCTGAACTCACCTGAGCCCTCCTGTGCTCGCCTGAACTCACCTGAGCTCTCCTGTGCCCACCTGAGCCCTCCTGTGCTCACCTGAACTCACCTGAGCTCTCCTGTGCCCACCTGAGCCCTCCTGTGCTCACCTGAACTCACCTGAGCTCTCCTGTGCCCACCTGAGCCCTCCTGTGCTCACCTGAACTCACCTGAGGTCCCCTGTGCTCCCCTGAGCGCCCGCGGGAGCGGCCGCGCCTCCCCCCCCCTTGCCGCCAGGTGGCGCCGCAGCACCGGCTCAGGGGGGGCGCGGAGCCCGCGCGGGACCGGGACCGGGATCGGGATCGGGATCGGGACCGGGATCGGGATCGGGATCGGGATCGGGATCGGGATCTGGACCGGAACGGGGGAGCCGCTCAGGGCCAGCAGCTCGCCCGACCGTCAGGGAGCGCACCCTGAGCCTGCCCTGCAGCTTTTATTCGGAATAATTTCTCGTGCTGCTGTGGTTGCGGCGGTGCCGTGGCCGCAGTGCCGAGCGCTGCCCAGGAGATGGGATCTGCACCGCCAGGGTCAGACACCGCCTCTCCCGCAGCCACCGTGAAATTGTTCCTCTGCGACAACGAAAGTACTCGCAACAGCCTGATCCTCAGGCAGCACCCACACATGAATAAGTGTACTCAAATTCACAGTCCCACAGAATCCAATTAAACAACGCAAGAGCATAAAGTTACTCATGTATTCCTGGATATGGATAGCTGCGTCCAACATTTTCTTTGGTCTGGTGCCAGTTACAGTAACCATCCCTTATCTGCATTTCATTTCTCAGCTCTACAATTAAAAGTTACATTCAAGCATCCTCCTCCCAAGTGGGCCCACAAGGATGAAACTTTTATAGGTCTTGAAATACATTATGTATCCACTACTTGTGTTTGTTGTCCAGGAAATTTCCAATGGACTCTATAGGGAAACCACAAAACAATGTACTATGTATTCAGGATTTTGTGCTCGTCTCAATAATTGTTACAATGTCAGAATAGAAGGAACATAGCTATTTGATAATTAATTACACTCTAATTGCATTCACCTGGGAAAAATAGATAGCACTAAGGGGCACACAGGGGTCAATAATATTAGTATAGGTGATCACCAATCTTGCATATACAAGCACCAATTAGTTAAGCCGAGTCAGTGATAATTTGCATAAAGGTTTTGGAATGTAGAGATAAATTAAACACATGGAAAATAAGAGAAATAAAGCTACAACTTAATCTAAACTAGTGATCCATTTTCCTTTTCTATGGCTGCAGCAGCAGGTTAACCCCTGGGAGGAATGAGAGCACCAATGCCACCTCCACAGCTGAACTGTGCACAATCCACCTCTGCAAAGAGCATCCCTGCACGTTTTGGAATGCAGCAGTGCTATATTAATGTGTGTAAGAGAGATGGAAAGCCAGGGCTGTTCACTCCTGTGTAATGACAAGCAGATGGTGCAGTGTAACTTGGCCCAGACGTGGCTGGAGCTGGCTCTCTGCTCAGGCAACACAGTTGGGCCATCCACAAGCAGAAGGAACTGCTGGTGAAACTTTCTTACTCAAGCGTGGGGCCCTGGTCTTACATCTCACAGAGGGGAAAAAATAGATGGAAACAAGGCTTGACTGCTGCTGATTCATAGGGTATTGCACCAAGCCACAAAGAGAGGTAAACTTTGGGCTGCTATTTTGAGGCCTCTTACTAGCCTTCAGTGTAGCAGAGCTTTTCCCCAGCCCTCAGCTCAGCAGCAATGACGCAACTGAATGGACTCTTTCATGGGTTTGGTAGCACAGAGCTCCCCCAGGACTCCTTGGCTTGTGCCTACAGAATCTGGGAGTCACACATGAACCCCACCCAAGCAGCATAAAAACCACTGCTGCTGATCCTGGCATTCAAACACGTTGATGAGCAGTCAAGAAACAACAGCTTAACACAACCAATGAAAACATGAAATTTGCGATCCCTGAACTAACAACTTCCAAGCTCAAAGACCTGTGGCTCTATTCAGTTGGTTCAGCCCAAATGGCTGAGCATTCCTCGGGGAAAGCAAGAGTCAGAGAAGTGCTTATACAGCACTGCACTTCCAGAGCTGCTGGGTTTAGGGGAGCTCAGCTCTGCCCTCAGCCTGAGCCAGGCTGCCTTGCAATCAGATATTCTCCTCAGGCATTGCCAGGGTAGGGGAGGAGACAATCACCAAAAAGGAGCCTTGCAGCATGCAGAGAGAGCAGCATGCAGAGAGAGCACCGTGCTCTGCTACTGAAGTGCAGGGTCTGCTCCTGCACATCTGTGTTGCCGTTTAGTCCTTACACACAGATTCCTTCTCTCCTGGGACTTGGAGCCGGTTCAGCATTTCCATTGCCTTTTGCTTTGCTGATATGCAGTGGGTGTAACTACTGCCCATCTGCTACATGGACTCCATGCATGGTCAAGTAGCTCTGCACAATTTTGTTATTATCATGCAAAGTACTGCCCTTAGGACTGAAAAGCATCTGCCTCTCAGATGGAAGCATGGAAGTTCTTGGCCAGGGTGAGGAATCATTATATACCTACTATTCAAAGTGCAGTTCTTTTAAACTGAACTATGATGAAAAATACCAACTGTAAAAATAACTGTGATGAAGTTTCCAGGCCTCATAAGGACTCTGGGACTCCTGCGTGGTTGTTGGATAAAACAAGAATGTGCAGTCATTTCACAAGCAGCGATAAAGCCCCTGTTCTCTTTGGTTATAGCCATTGGTGAAATGACAATTTCTCATTAGGCCCTTTCTGTGGTCCATGGAATGAAGAGCAGGTTGTCCAGCATGAGGCCAGGACAGGCCCCAGCAGAACATCTGAAATCCAGCTGCTAATCCAAGAATGCCTTTGCTGATGGGATCCATAACTGGAATTGATTACGGACCCATCCAAAGCCATGCACATCCCAGATCCTCGGGAGCATTATTCTCACACAACTGTTCTAACCTTGAGGATGACTTGAGCTCTCATCAGCCATCTGCCTTACAATAAGTTGACATCCTTATGTATTCTCTCCGCCAAAAGGCAACTTTAAAAATGCTATTTAAAAAAACTGTGTACAAATTAAACAGTCAACACATTTTACTGCTGCTCAGTAACTAAAATGCTTTCACTATGCTATGCAATCTATAACTGCTGAAATTACTTTCATGTGTGTTTATAAGTCTTCCTATATTTTCTCCTCATTACTCCAAATACATTTTAAAAGCTTGTTAAGATAGATTTGTTGGTATTTTGTATCTAGCTGACTGTGCATGTTAAAGGCTTCAACTGTAACTTTCCTAACTTGAAACACACTATTCTTCATGCTGCTTGTTAAAACACATATCATTCCAACCATGTACATTAATTGGCTTGTCTGGGGAAACAGAACTCAGTTTATGAAGTCTGTCATCCTGCGTTGTAGCTTAATTATAGAATAAAATTAATTTTCCTTCCCCCCAGCCAGACTATTTGCTCTGCGTTTTTCTCTCCCCCCCCATCCACCCCTTCCTCACACTGCTGTTTAAATTCCAGGGCTGAGTAACTGATCCTGTTTCAGCAGCTGCTCCCAGAGCTGGTGGTGAGTGCAGCATTTCTCAGGGAATGCAGGCTCTGCCAGGGTCCTAAACTGCACTGGTAACCACCTGGGGCTGAGAGGTGCTGGCAGAAAATCATGCCCAAGCTGAAGTCTGCCATTTCCAACAGAGGCAAAGGATTATTTAAGTTTTTGCACACTGACTTGTGATGTTCTGTGTACACCCAGTCCCTCTATAGTGCAGCAGGGGCTGCCACATACCCAAAAAGCAGAGAAGCTCAGACATTTCCAGGGACAAAGGAACAACAAACCTGTAGAAAACAGGTGGAGTAACTCATGTCGGAGCCAACCCTCAATGAGAGCTGACATCAAGCTCCTTTGAGACCAACACTCTGAATGAAGTGCCCACCATTGGTAACTCCGGTTCGCCCTAAGGGTTTTATTTTCCAATAGCAGTCCTTACTCACGGGTCAATGGCACAGCCAGAAGTCAAGAGCAGCCCAAATTAGACTGCCTACACTGAAGAAAACTCAGGTGGCTCACTACAAACCACAGAACTGAAGGATTAAGTCACAGGTCAGCAGCTGCAGTCACAGCAGGACTCCCACTGACTTCAGAGGCACCAGGAACCCCCCAATGGAAGGGAAAAAAGAGTTTATTCCTACCCACTGAAACCTAATATACTAAAGAAGGGATTTAAAAAAACATCCAGAACTATAAGAGATCTCTATGAAAATTAACTTTTTTACTACACCATCCTGCTCAGGGTCTAAATCCAGAGCTCCCATCCAGCAAGTCCCAGCTCCCTAAACCTCCACTCTTCTGAGAGTCCCCTTGATAGGTCGATTTTAAGGCAACGCTCCAGCAGTGGAACAGTGTAAAACAGCAGGAACCTGAAGCACTAACATCCCTTACAACACCCAGGTATGCTAATTGTTTCTTCCTTCTCTAACACACAATTCTGCATGTTTTAGAGGTCAGATCCTGTAAAAAGTCTTCTGAATCAGAAGCCAGAATATTAACTCAGAGCTGTGATAATTTGAGATAGAAAATAAAATTATTAAACTTCACAATGCACATGTTACTGCAAATTTGGTTTCTTATCACACAAAACCTAATTTCCCTTTACAAGGGGATCAATCTAGGTCAAGACACGTGTCTTCCAGCAAGCAGCCCCTCTGTAAAAAATTTCAGGTAAAAATCCTTACTTTAAGAAAGGCACCAGGATCCTCCAAGTTCTCCCTTCTGACTGCACCAACCCACTCCCCCCCACAATGGCAGGAAGGCTGTATATGCCAAGAGTTATTGGCATCATCTCTAACTAGGCATTCTGCTAGTGATTTAGGAAATCTGTTAATGGGAAATTAATTGGAATCAGGATCAGCCAATTGCACAAATTTTCCCCTTGATTAACACACCCACTTGTCGACAGGATGAATTACAAGTCGTGCCATTCACTGACGTAGCTGGGCCCCGGGGAACTCGGTGCTCTTGCAGTGTGGTGGCATTTAATGTGTCCAGGAACTGGTGATGCTGGCAGGGTTTGCAAGGCTGGGGGTGTCACAGCAGCAACTGAGCAGGGAGAGCAAAGCTCGGTCCCACC
Organism: Vidua chalybeata; assembly: GCF_026979565.1. NCBI lineage: Eukaryota > Metazoa > Chordata > Aves > Passeriformes > Viduidae > Vidua > Vidua chalybeata. The sequence goes on along the minus strand of NC_071545.1, from coordinate 8,019,066 downwards.
CAGCCCCTGCCTGCCCTGCCCTGGGCTGGGGCTGGAGCCGATTGCTCGGCTCTGCAGAGTGACAGTGGCACAAACACGGTGTGACCAGCCAGGAGCTCCACAGCTGGACCTGCACCAGCCCTAAGAAAGCACAAAGTGGGGAAAGGTGAGCTCAGCAGAGCCCAGCAGAGCGTGTGGTGCCTCCCTGCTGCTGGGAGGGCTGCAGGTCTGGTTGCTGCACACCCCTCCTGCCTGGCTTGGCCAGCACTGCTGCCACCAGAGCCAGCCTGCACACAGCACAGCTGGCAGCCTTGCTCTGCTGCCCCCCACAAGCAGCCAGCTTATTCCCGTGGCATTTCTTCTGGGCTCAAATCTTCATCTTTCTTACGTTTGTAACTTAAGAAACCTTGGTGAAGCCACTGAACTTAGAGTAGTGCAAGGCAAGTGTGGAGTCAAATGGGGTCAGCAGATGCCCAGCAGAGCTCTGGGCTGAGGGCACTCTGACCCAGGAGCACCCAGCACCCTGAGCTCTCTCCTCTGTCCCACTGTGTCCTGGAGCAGCCTCTCCAGAGTGTGCCAAAAATACCCACAGCAAACACCAGCGGGTACATGGATAGTCATTTCTTCAGTGCCATGAGTATTACCAAATTATTTCTGAATAAAAGCCACACAGGCTTGCCACAAGTATTTAGATTTGGCCTAATGCTGCCCCAGCACCATGGGAAGAACATGGCTTGCTAGGATAGCTTGCAGTTGGCCTTGGGACTTAAGGCAGGCTGTTTTCCCCGAGTTCAGTGTTCTACAATTCCACATTAAGTACAGTGAATGCTAATGAGGCAGCCCTGGAGCTGCTGGGGTGGTCTGTAAGAAGGGATGACAGGTCCCCAAGGAGAGCATCAGACTCCCCTCTAATGTGACAAGTGTGGCTGTGTGATTCTCTGCTCCCCTGACCCACTTCCCCTGCTGCCTTGTGAGGAAGGACAGCCTTTTATCTCAGGGAAGAGGCAGTGGGTTGGAAGAAGCTGATGATCAGCTTTGCTCTCACATGGAGGAGGATGAGTTGCAAATTACCTGCTGTCAGTGGAAGGCCGAAGCCAGAGCAGAATGCTGGGCAGGGTGCTGGGCTGGAAACGAGATGTGTGTTAAAAGGGGAATGGAATGCTTGAAGGGTACTGAGTGTTTTGAGGCAGAAAACATTTCGCAGAAGAGACGTCTGCATAAGTAACATCTTTATAAGCAGGGAGGTGTGGAGATTAGAAATTGCTCCTAGAGTTCTGAAAAAATGAAGATTTACTGCTTTAAGTAAAAAGGGAAAAGGAGATGCCAGGCTGTGCTCCTACTTTGCAGAGAAAGCATTACTGTGTGAGGTTTAAATGAATAGCTGTAAGGAAGGCTCAGTAGGCTCTGCTCACTGTCAAAGACAGATTGAACCTGAGCTCACTTACGGCAGAGAATGATCAACCTCTGCCTCTGAGAGAGAGCAGTGGTGTCACCCTGCCTGCCCCAGTGCTCCCGGGGTGCCCGGGGTGCCCTGCAGCAGTGTGAGCCCTCCTGGCCCCAGGCAGCCCAGCCACACACAGGGCCCAAGGCTGGGCAGGATTTGAGCACTGGGAATCCCCCAGTGTCATGGGGCTGGGAAACTGCTTTAGACACAGTCCAGGGAAGCACTGGAGTTCTTTGCTGGCAGGTGCAACAGGAGTTCCTGGAACAGCAGACAGTGTGGCACAGTCCCAGTGAGCTGCAGCCAGAGACAGCAGCGTGTGCCCAGGAGGGGTGAGCAGCCAACAGACACCAAATCCATCTCCTGAGCCCAGAGCCAGCCCAGGGGGCACACAGCACCCAGGCACATCCTGCAGCAGTCACTCACTGCCTGTCACAAATGCATAAATCATGGGCTTTGCATCCAATTAGTACTCAAAGGTGTGAAGGTTTTTCTGCATTTAGAAATTTCTAAGAAATTAATCTCCAAACCAGTTGCTTTCAGTCTAATGCCTCCTGAGGATTTGGAGGGAGTTATTTGTATGGATTTTTTTTCCTGACTGTTGTCAGGCTTACTCTGAATGCCAAGCTCCTGTTGCTTTACCTGTGCATAAGAGGATGTTGCAAATGAGAGAGATGACAGTTTTCCTTGCAGGAGCCCGGGGCTTCCAACCAGTCAGTAATGGCAAACACCACCCCCATCATCTTGGAATGCCCACATTCTGTACAGAGAGCACTGTGGATACATTAGTGATCAAACTCTGTCAGCTATGACAGAATAAAAGTCTTTGAAGATTAAGCAGGAAAAAAAAGTCTTTGAAATATATTTTGAAAAGTTATGTTGTCCTTTTACTTATCTAAATCTTCCAACAGTGGTCTTACAGAACAGAACTGACCAGAGATTTCTTTACCATGCATGAAATTATTTTATTTCATCCTGGTGCAGGAAATGACATGAAAACCATGCAGAAAATAGTAACGTTTTAAGTCTGACAGGAAAAAAGGCAAATAGAAGGATTCATGCTAAGCTCAGAAATACCATCCCTTCTTACCCACTGACCATCCCAAACCTGGTCTCTGTGTGGAGCCAAGAATTAAAAATACATCAAACTCCATTCAATTTGCAGGTAACAGAGAGGTATCAACTGGAAAAGATTAACTCATTCCGTCCTCTGATGCCATTTGCAGAAACCACACAGTGCAGAGAGTCCCAACAGAAAATGGGATCTCATTTTTCTGCAAGACAAAGTTGCACAGCTTTTCTTCAGTCAATCAAGCTGTTAGGAATTGCTACAGAAGTAGTAGCATTTTGTACACCTTAGAAAACTTCAGGAGCCATAGTACACAAGAGCTCAGTTCCCAGCATTAACAAAAGTAAAAACTCATATCAACAGGTTTTTCTTTTTAATCAGAACAGCTTTTAAAGACACTGCAAATGAAAATATCTTCTGTGATATTTTCCTTGTGAGAGGGCAGGGGCTGTGTTCTCTGAGCCAAAGGTGTGAGCTCATCCACCTGAACCCACACTCACACCACACCTTTCCCACTCAAGGAATGCCACCACAGGAACGCCACGTAATATTTTCCTGGTGCAACTGTAGGCTTCTGTCAGAACAGCAGTTTGCATTCCCTCCCACAGCCTGTCCCTGCTCCAGGGTCCTGTCCCCTTGCCTGTGCTGAAATCGATGACTGGGCTGGTCAAAGCGGACAGGCAGGGCATGGGATTTTGTGGGGGTATTTTTACTGAGATAGTTTCCTGTCAAATTTGGCCAACCACCTCTGCAAGATCCAGTGCAGGAGGGACAGCAGGAATGCAATGCCAAGAGTGGAGCTGGGAGCATTTCTGACAGCAGCAGTCATTAAATAGGTGTAACACCAGACTGCACCTTATGGGGACTAAGGATCTTTGTTTATATAATCTGAAAGTCAGAAACAATTCTGAGGAAGAGAGTGAAAATTGGAGATAAGTAGGAAAAGGCATTCAAATAGCAGAGAAATCCATTAATTGACTCTGATTCCAGGGAACAAATCTGATTTTCCTTTAGCTCATATCAAGCAAAATCTGTCTGCCTTACTCACATTGTTCTGAACTCTGCTAGGATTTGTTCAAAGTCTCACAGCCCACCCAAAAACTCTGCAGGGTTTCATTGATTTTTGTACTTGGGTGAGATCAAACACACATAACCTTGCAAAATTCAAAAGGCAGATCACGTGCAAAGATATTACCAGATACTCTGCCTCCCCATGATGCTTGTAGGTAAGCTTTTACACAACTCTGTATTTAGCTATTCCCACCTTTGATGTTACCAGATCTCAGATGGCATGTCCCCTTTCCTTTATACATCCTTTAAGCCACAGTGGCATTTTTTAACTAGAAGCAAAAATCTCTTGGATTCTGACAGCTGCTTTCCATTGTCAGCCAGAGAATAACAGGGTCTAACTTCTAATCTCGCATTGTCTTTTAAACTAAAAACTGCCAAAATCTTCTGCTAATGGAGGCAGAAACATTTGCATGCTAATTTGCTTCCGAGTGATTTTAAAACGATGTTACTGGCAGCCTGGAGAAATAACTATTTAAGAAGTCTATCCAATTTAATATTTTTATTATCATTTGCTATTCATACAATAACACCGATGTCCCTGGTGTTTAACAGGGACATTTATCACTTTACACATTAACTGCCTAATCCTAGCAAAATCCCTGTTTGGAAGACAAGTATTGTAATCTTTCCTCTGCAGATGAGGATGTTTCAGTGCCACATCTCTGCTTCTTGCACAGGAGCACAATGCAAGAGGCAAGAGCAGGCTGGCAAAGGGACACCTTGTGCTTGGGGCCAGCTCTGGCCACGCCAGGAGGGTTTCCTCAGCAGGAGGACAGCCTCACCTTATGAAGAGTGCTTACATTCCTGGGCTGCTGCCCATTTCCTTGGATGGGCCTTACTGCCTCTCTGTTTATCCATGGATATGAAGCAGTCCAGCCCAAATTAGAGCAGACTTTGTACCTGTGTGTGGTTGGTGCTTGTGTGCAGTGTATGCTGTGACACTGTGTAACCTGACTGCTGCAGACATACAGAACAACCCAGCCCCTGGACCTGCAGCCTTACAGACTCCAGGAATGGGCACCATGGATGCAGACCTGAGCATTCCATACCCTGACTGATGGACACAGTGCTAACCTTCACTTATGGAACTATCACCTGCACAGGTGTGAAATATCTTCCATGTGATCCTTGAACAGTGCAAGGGTCAGACCAGCCTCCAGCAGACACTCAGTGTCACAGCTATTTTGCTTGTTACCCAAAACCTCTGGGGATTGGCCTTGCTCCACCTGGGCTCCCAGGACTGACCCCACTGCTGCCTGCACTGGAACCTCACCTCAGAGCAGAACAAGAAATAAATATTTGTTTATTTTCAGGCCTTAAGGTGGTGCCTCCTTCCTAGAACTGCTGTCTATTAAAACAACACAAAATGGTTTCTCATTTCATATAGACACATCTTGAATTTCCCAGCTGTCATCTGACAGATAGGAGCATTGGGAGAGAAAAAAATAAACAAGAATAGTGTATAAACAACCCTGGGGAATAAATTTTGCAGATTCTGAACATCAATGATGTGCCATTCTTTGTTTGCTGAAGTGAGCAAGTACACAGGGAGAACTGTACACAACAATTATATTAAAACACTGCACAGGGCTTGAGCTTTAAATATCTCAGAGGAAGAAAACATAAATGCAAAGATATTTTCAGCTGTTTCTTTAAGAGGGAGAGGTGAAGGTTGTATGCAGGGTGTGAAGTACCTTGAGATCTGAGGGCTCTTGTATCAGAACTGCAGCCATCCCTGGGCTGTGACTTTGGACCTGAGCTAGAGACCCTGCAGGAATCAAACACAAGTATTGCTCCCAGGATTTCTGATTAAAAAGCTAAAAAAGAATAAACTAATGAGTTTTATTCCACACAGTAATTCTATTAAAAACCAGTGGGGTTTGTGACGTAACAAAGGGGACACACACTCTCAATGTCTCCCACTGCAGGTGCCACAAGGTTTGCTTGTGAAGGAGAGCCCACATTTTGGGGATGTCTTTGGAGGGACCAAAGCTCTACAGTGACAGCTCCTAAAACAATGCTTCCCCTGGCAAGATCTGTAAAGTCCATAGCAATACAGGGCCTCAGATGCATCCCTCTTCTCTTTGAGACAGAAAACCCTTTATAAAAACAGATCTCAACACCTGATTATTTGTCTTTGTTTGAGAAAAACATCTTATCTGCAACCACACCTAATTTCTCACCAGCATCCTCCACTCTTTCAAATTTCTTCAAATTATTTGACAGATGTACTCCTTAAGCTTTATTTTGAACAATTTGCTGACACAAAACTCCCCAGTAATTCCAAAGATCTCAGTTCACTCTTCCACAGACCCTTTTCCCAACCACTCAGCCCTAAGTGTGAGTTTAAGAGTAAAGTATAAAGAGCACAAGGAAAGTAACCAAGAAAGCTTTAAGTAGCAGAAAAGTGCCAATCATTTCTTTACTATAAATAACGTTTTCCAAACACACCTATCAATGACAATTTACAACACTAAAGGAAGAGAAAATACATTACCTTATAATGGCACCAGAGTGATTACAGCAATGGTTCACCCCTACAGGAGTGACAGAGATGTGACATTAACCCTTCCAGCAGGGAAACCTCCCCTGGGCTGCAAAGACAGTGCCATGCATGTCAGGGAAAACTGTCACATGAGAGGCCAGCACTGCCCTTCAGCGTGCCCAGTCAGATCTGGAAAATCTGTTGTAGCTACAGCTTGCCTCCAGCCTTTTCCTTCCAGCAATTACTGATCTCAGGTCTCACTGATCCCCGTGGCAGGTCTGTTAGAACAAAACACTCAAAATAAATGAACAAAGTTAATGAGCAAAATTAACAAACAGAAAAAAAGCAGAAACCTGTTTATTCAAATATAAATACTTACATTCCATTAAGCCTGTTTTAATCCACATGTGGAAGATATGAAGTATTCTGCACTACTTACACCAATGAAACCCTTGGTGGCCAACAGAAGGGGCATACATTTATTAACTAGAAAGAATAGACCAATATTTTTCAGACAAATTGAGACAGTAAGGACTAGAGAGCAATCAGATCTATTTAAGGATCAGCCTGGGAATTCTTACAACTACAAACAGAAACAGGATTTTGCTGTAAGCATGCTATAAATGTAGAGCCACAGCAGACAGGGAGACAGTCTTCCAGCATTTATAAGGACATCAAAGCAAGGAGGACAGAAATAAGCTTTAGTTCTCAAAAAATATTTTAAGTTATTAGGAAAAACTTGTGAAGTTTCAAAACAAATATCCTAAAGGTTTGGGATCTTCCCATTGGCTGTTAACAAAAGAAGTGTTTTACCTACACCAAAGTTAAAAAGTGTACTTCCTAAATGGAGTGGGAGTTGTGTTTCCTTGACAGTCACCTGATACCAAGAAACCAAAAAGGCACAGAAATTCACGTAACAAGGTGTATTTTCAAGCATCTTGGCAGAAATACAAGCAGATAAAGGCCGTCAAAAAGCATCCCTTGGTGACAGGGTAATGAGGGGTGGATGCAGCAAATGTGTGTCAGCCTTCGCCAAGATTTTTCTTCCTTCCTCTCTCTGTTCTTTAAGTGTTTTCAATGTGATTTTAACACAATGTGTGTTGTGTGAATGGAACAGTGCAACGGAGGCGTGAGCTGAAATCTTTCCAAAATTTCAACAGATCAGGAAAGAATGCTTTCCCAGAGGTTTGCAATGTGCAGAGTTTACACCTGCTGGTACAAGAGGACATTGTACTGATGCTCGGGGTTTGACAGCCAAGGACACGAGCAAACGGCCTTTGGTCAAGATTTCCAGCTGCATCTCAGAGGGGTCATGGGCTGGGAGTGGTGGTGGATCAGTGGTAGGTCAAAATCTGTCCCCGTGAGGGACAGCTGAAGCTGCTGGTGACTGAAACCCGGAGCGCGGTGTCACCGGGGGAGAGTGGCTGTGGCGCCAGACAGGAGCTGTGCTGAGGGAAGCCCCGCAGCGCTCCTGACTCACAGCCGGCTGCCTGCAGCCCTGTGCCGCTCCTCCTGCCCAGCCAGAGCCGGGACAGCAGCCAGCAGGCTGCCAGCTCGGTGCCGTTCAGAGCGGGTCACCTGCGGTGGCACAGCCCCGCCCGGCTGGCTCTGTGTGTGCGGTGCGCGGCGCTCGGCGTCACCCTCGGCTGCTGCCGCTGAACGCCCGCGCCTCAGCAGCTCACAGAGCTCTCACTCAAGCTGAGGTGAGGCTGAGATCGTAAAAAGAAAGGGTGTTGTTATAACACTTACAAGCCGTAGTGTATTTCTGGGGGAAGAACCAGTGTTGAAGCCGCCCTCGGCTGCGGGAGCAGAGCTGAGGAGTTTGTCTGCAGCATCACCTCAGCACTCTCTGCCCAGCCAAACCCTGTGCCCAGCTGGGGAGAAGTCACAAGTGAACGCTAGGACGGTGTAATATCTCTAAGTGGAGGCACGGCAACGCTATCAGTATAACTTATTTAATATTTATGTTAAGTTGCAGTCAGAAGCTTTGAAGAAAAAAAGGGCGGTGATATGTTAAAGAGCTGTGATAGAAAAATCCCACAATTTCGTCCTCATACGATCTTCTATACTAAAAAGTTGAATATGAAGTGCACACCATAAAATGCAACCAGCAGAAAGATGTGAATTGTTCCTTACATTTGTGTTTTTCCAAGTTCACCTTTCAGACACTGTGAATTGTACAGCTGAGCTCTCTGCTCTAGAAACTTTTCGTGCATTCACGTGCATTCAGTGGCCAAGTCGCACGGGCACTGACAGATATGAGTGTGGTGTCACACAAGTAAGGATGAAGGAATGTGAGAAGACCAAAGTCATCCAGACTGTAGGTTGAGTAGATTTCTGTCAAGAGCTACATGTAAGATAACTTCAAACCTGAAAGTCAAGAGTGTAGGGATTTATTACATTTTTACAGAAGTTAACTAACCTTTCCAAAATGCCCCAGATATTTTAGTTTGGGTTCACTTTGAATTTTGGACCAGACTTTTTTGCTTCTTCCCCCAAAAATGTTTCCACAAACTTATCTACAGTGTTCCTTAGGAGAACAGGGGTTGGAGATGCGTTACTGAGCCACTCTGCATATCATGGATGAATCGTAAATGCCACAGGCTACATCTAACTGTGGTGCTGCATGTGCATTTAAGACATGACTGAACTATCTGTACATCTCAACCTTTGCTGTAGCAATTTTCTTTGAACAACTGAATCAAGAATCCATGAGTCACTTAAGCATTTTTATCAGCCTGTAAGCATCAGCAGTACATCTCAGACTTTGCCCTTTACACTCGACTGGGACAAGAGGGACATGCACAGGTATCCAGAGCTTTGCTGTGCCAGCACAGCTGAATCTTCAAAGAGAAGTAACTTTGCACAGCACAGGAAAACACTTATTACATAGCATCAGCATCCTTTACTATAATCCTGGTGTTATTCCAGTAGAGCTTGGGCACAAAGGACAAAAAACCCCAAAGTGCTGAAGAAGTGGTGCACCCAGAGAGATCTACTGAACCAGTGAAGTACCCTCTGCACTCCAGGGAACCTGAGCAGGTCTCAGCCATCATCTTTGCTGCTGCCCACAAAGGCCAAGGAAGGAATATCCCCACACACACACAGCTGGATTTTGTCAGTCACACAAACACCTCTGTGGATCTCTATGGTGCTTTAGCATAAGAACAGAGAGCTCTTGCCAGCACTTCAGATTATTTTTTCCATGGTGAACTTCTACTGTGTTTTTCACATTACATCATTTTCTTAGACTCTTCAGCTGCTCTCAAAACCTGCTGAAGTTACTAGTTCTGGCTTTCATTTTCACTTGGTGAAGTGTAATCTAGAAAACCCTACTTAACTTCTCCCACTTGTGCATCTTAATGCCCAGGCAGAAGCAGAGCTGGGGAAGGAGCAGGTTTCTGGAGTACAGTAAAGCTCCACGGTGTTACTTTGGTGCAAGCTTTTATATGATTTCAATACAGATTTCCTGCTCTTAGGAAAGCCAGTGCTTGCTGAGACTCAAGTGACAACAGCTCCCTTCCCAAACAAATGGCTTGAGTAGCCCCTGGCAGCAGCCAGGCTGTTCAGAACAGACCCATTTCCCACTCCCTGCCCAGCCCACAGCTCCAGTCAGTGCAGTCCAGGAGCACAATCATATTTATTTTTTACAGCTGGGGACTTTGACAAACAGCAGGTGGCAGGCAGCAAAGGCCAGTCTATTTCTATTTCTATTTATATTTCTTACAGTATATATTCTTAAGAATGGCAGTCACCATTATGGAAGCTATCAAAAAGCTAGCTCTGACCTTAAATAAGTGTGCTCCTATGTCAGGCAGTCCCAGGAAGGAGAATTTATGAGGCAGATGCTGAATTCAGGGAAGGAAGGATTGCTCTTGCCAGAGATGCAGCCCAGGATGCAGTTGCCAAAATTTGGCTTAATTCTTTGTGCTCCTTTAGGACAGGAATTTAACCAAGATTTTAACCTCCATCTCTGGGTCAGACTGGCTTCTGCTCTGTTCCACAGGACATCTAAACCCAGCGTGTGAACTCACAAGGCCCCCAAAGTGCAGGGGACAAACTGAGACACACGTGTTTGCATTAACATTGTATGAGGAGCTCAGCAGAGTACAATTAATTCTGGGAATTTATAGACAAGAAAAACTGCTGGAGGAGCAGTTCTACAGCAGGTTGGATACCTTTTGCATATGCTTTCCTTGATGAAAATCCTGCATAATAACTGAAAATCTTTCATATCTCCTTTGACATTTCAGAGGATGAGACCATTAAGTATTAATTTTCCTTGACAAAGCACACCTTTCCTTTGCAAAACTGAAATCCTAGTCAGAGCACAATGTTGTCTTGTTTACATCTCTTTCTGCTTTAATAGTGCTTTGCAAAATATGCTTATTTATTTTTATGAAGCCAGCTGAAAATTATATTGTTCAAATTTATTTTATGTATTAATTTGGAAAAAAAATCAATAAATTACTTGGCCTTCCCTTCAGCTCTATTGCATTTGTTATCATTTATTAAATGGACTTATTTTAAGTTCATTTGCAAGCAAAATAGTGTTAACTGAAGACCCATTCATCATTTTCTTCCTAAGAAAATACCAATGAATGCTACCTAATTACAAAAGAAGGAATTTTAAAAAAGGGGAAAAAAAAGGAAAAAAGAAAAGAATATGCACTTTTTACAAAGAGATAATTGGAAAAAAGGATACTTTTTGAGCCTGCTCCTCATCCTGGCTGTGACCCCTCTGGGCTGCAGCCAGGCTCCCACAATCCATCCTGATATTTGACTTGTCCTGAGGGAAGCAGCATTTTCCATGTCACAGAATCACAGACCACAGAATGGGTTGGGTTGGAAGGGACCTTAAAGATCACTTTGTTCCACCCCCTTGCCTTGAGCAGGGACTCCTTTCACGAGACCAGGTTGCTCAGAGCCCCATCCAACCTGGCCTTGCACACTCCCAGGGATGTACAGCTGTTTTCAGATTTTAGTTCTAGAAAGGATTGCCTGGGAGGAGAGGGAATCAAGGAAAAAGGAGTATTTTCCTTCATTTTGCACAGAGCCAGTAGAAATGAGAAAAATTAGAAAATGGCAAAGACAGAAGCAGCATCAGTTGTAGGAGGAAGGAGTGAAAGGAAAAATGTTTTTAAAGCATTTTCCTCCTAGTTTGATTAACTTAAAAACAATTTAAAGCAAAAGTTGGCTCTATACAGAGCACAGGCCCAGCAGCACCTCCTTCACATCACTTCCCATTCAGCATGGGGGGAATCACTCCCTCCCTGCTCCCTGCCAGCCACCACTTCACTTTTTCTTGTCTGCTCTCACCACTTCTGCTGTCTCCCCTCCTGTCTTTGTCTCTTCATGAAGCGTCCTGGAACCCAGCCCAACTTGTTCAAGCTCCCAACACATCTTGAATTTTAATTCTCTCTCATTTGAAGTCATCTATCTCTGTTTTAAACTCAGACACAAAGAGAATGAGCCAATTTATTATTACTTAAAACCAAAACAAATCTGCAGAGAAAGCCTGGTCCACTCTCAGCACATCACAGTGTGTCCAGCTTGGTGCTAACACTGACTTGAAGGGAAGTGACCTGGGGCACAAAACTCTGCACAGAGACAGCCTGCTTTGGAAAGGTGCCCTGCACCAGGCACCCAGGGCAGTGTGAAAGCACATCAGTTAAGAGGAAAGATGACAACAGAAGGTGTAGAAGCAGCACAACCTGTTCTCAGAGCACATTACAGCCTTATCTGGACTCCAAGGCTGCCTGGCAGGTGAGCTTTCCTGCCAGGCAATGCTGCATTTCACTCTAATTGGCATTAAAGACATTGCAATGAAACCCCTTTACTCTATACTTCATAAAGAACAAGGAAAAACAGAACCTCATTTTTGTCAGTGAATGTAAAATTTCCAACAATAATAAATGAGGCAGGGGAAAATGGGATTCTCTGTTGAACATGACGATAGTTCACAAATACTTTCCATTAAATAAAAAGATGTTAGAGTACGGAAAAACAAGTAAAGAATTCAAAATAAACACATGTGGAAAAAGTAAAAGGTGCAACAAATATTTGCCAGTGGTCACCCTGGAACTGCACATAAGCACAGATCGTAGAACCATAGAATCACTGAGGCTGGAAAAGACCTCCAGGATCATTGAGCCCAGCATCTGATAAAACACCACCATGGCAACCAAACTGTAGCACTGGATGCCACACGGAGTCATTCCCTGAGCACTTCCAGGGTGGTGACCCCACTGCCTCCCTGGGCAGCCCATTCCAGAGCCTGGCCACCCTTTCAGTGGAGGATCTCTCCTTTCTGCCTCCTGCCTGTTCTGTGTGCTGCCCAGCACCCGTTTGTAAATGATATATAGTGGACACAGATTTAAACAGAAGTAATCTATAAAAGCAATTTAAATCACCAGTATCAATATTATTTTAGTGTGTTAGGCTTTTAATTCCTGTCATAATTCATTGATTAATCATCTTAATGGATGAGAAGGCAATTCCTTTCCCATTTTCCTGCAATCCAGCAATCCTTGCCCATTGCAACTCTCTGTCATCAATACGAAAACTGCAACTGCTTCAACTGCTGATTGCAGAGACACATTTTATGTTCCCTTCCATGGGAACGCATTTCTAGGGATAACAAAATAGAGGATTATTTATTGCATTTCTTTGATCTATAAATAGGACTCCTCTGTAGAGGATATTTTTACTGCATTTGGAACAATCTTGACACACTCATTCTAAAGTGTAACCAAGTAATTTTCATCTCATTTTGAAGTTCTGTGCTGCAAGAAGTAACTATATCAGAGTAAAAAGTCAAATGAGAAACCTGGAGGTCCAAGTGAGGCAGAGTTTGGGAGCAGAACACAGAGCTGCTTTGCTTTTCAGCTCAGAATAAAACCTCTTTCCTTTGTGTCTTTTCTGGTGGCCTGCAAGAAATGAGTTAAAAGTGGCAAAATATCTACTCAGAGCTGTTTAGTTCAAAGCCAACATGAGGTGGGGGCAGTGGCAGGAGAGCTTTGACCTGGGGCAGGATCATCCATGGCACTGGGGTAAAGTGTTTCTGTATGATGGCCTGGTCCTGCTGTTCCTGCTGCCTTCATCAGGCTGGAGCCCTTCAGCTTCAGATGATCTCATTCACACTTCTATATAAAGAAATCTTGTATCAACAGCACATGTTATTTTTTTTTCTAGATTTGCAAGTCCTATTCATAACTTGTCACTTCTGTCCCTGGAAAACTCATCTGTTTGGGCAATTTGGTATTGAAAACCCCCTAAAGGTTGTAATTCTCAAAATAATTCCAAAATGGCAGGTGTGCACAGTGGAACACATCACCCTGGCACTTTGCCACCAACCCAAAGCACAACCATGATCAAGGCACATGCATGCCAGCTTTTAAAATAAGGCTACACCCTAAGACACCATTTAGTTTTGCTACCAAAAAAAAAAAAAAAAAGCAAAGAAAAACCTGTATAGCATTCAGAGGACAAGAGACCAGCTCCTACATGTATTGGGTATTTATAGTAACATTTGGGGATGCAAATTGAAATGAATCAATGCCAGTAGGGATGCCTAAAAGACATAAGTGAGAATTACAGCAATTAAGAATGCTGTCTCAAAGGAAATTAGTAGAGTCCATTAATTACAATGCCTTCAAGGAAAATGTATCAAAATAAGAAGGAAAGAAATTAAAATATCAGGAAATTAGCAGAAAAAAATTGGGGTGTAGAAAAGATAATGAGCACAGTAGGTATTTGTTACCCTTCTTTTATTAATAAGGAAATGAAACAAAGAAACCACCAGGAATAACAAAGCCATATATTCTCCCACAAGATCAATGGCCAGCTTGCTCAAGGCTTTGCTGACCTAAGTCCAATTTGTCATCAAATTCTGTAGAAACTGGTTCCATGGAAAAGAGTGCAAAAAGAAAGTGCCAGGCTAATAGGTACAGCAAAAGTTGTATTTATGGTACAACACTGCTGGAGTGTCAAAGGGCTTTGAGGAGAAAAATATATGTTTCATTCTCTGTGGATAAGTGGATTTCACTGTGCTGGGACCCTGTGCACACTGGCAAACCAGCAGCTCTCTCGTTTCACCTGCTGAGGTGAAAATGGGACTGGGTTTGCCCAGCCTATCCCAGGTGAGGGTTGTTGCAAACCCTGCCAAACCCTCTGAATTCCACACTCACTGTTCAGAGACGGCCCCTGATGGCCTCAGGTTACTTTTGATACATGATAAAACTGACATTTTACAAAACTTTGATGGGGAGCCTGAATGTCAAGATGCTAGAAACAACAAGTCTCAATGCAGTACATCTGCCAGCAGGAAAGTGAAACACCAGTGGCCTGTTTGAGTCTGTATGGAACCTTGGATAAAACAGCACTCCGCTGTCTGCTGCTTGTGGACTTCAATTCTCATTCTAATTGTGTGCCTCAGACACCACAGGCAGGAAGAAATTGAAACACATAAACCCCAACAACAAGATTTGAATGGAAAGACAGGAACTCCTTGCAAAACATAACCATTGATGTTTCTTGCTGATGGCATCATCACGCTGGTTTTCAGGTTCATGGAGAGCATTTCTGCAGCTCTGGAAAGGTGTTTCCAATTCTCTGAGTTGCAATGGCTTGCTTCTCCTCCTTCAGGCTCAGCCAGATGAATCCTGATGATCTGGCTGGAGCCAATCACTGCTGCTTGACTGGGTTTTAGCAGGAAGAGGTTCAGATATGGAAACTACAGAAACTTGTGATAAAAGGGAAAGAACCATCTCCGTGCTACTACACTCCCAGTTAGGATAAACTGGCTTGGCCATGTTTACTCTCTGGAGGATCTGAGCCTGTATCTTTTCTTCCTACTTTCTGTCTGCAATGTACAATGTCTTTTCAAATACATGCATTTTAGTGACATTTGAGGCATTCAGTTATTTCTCTAAGTGCAAATTCTGCATTCCTTCAGCTGTTAGCTCCATATATTTAGTATGGATTGAAGAGCACCTGCTGACTGGATGAATCATTTGCATCCAAGCCACAAAATGGGAACTAAAGGACCTCCAGTGCTGCTGTTGAAATTGATGCTACTGATGCTGCCAATTCAACTCCTGTTGCTGGTACTAATCAACACCTCTTTAAAATGATTACAGCATTCACATAGGGCCATAAAAGTACCAGGTGGGCTGTATTTTGTACTGCTTCCTGGTTTTTCTACACTCTTCCCTGTGGGAAAGGATTTATTGGTCCCATCAATTCCTCTTACAGTCTTTAGCATGGGAAGGAGAAGTCACAGAGCTTTAATGTCTCATATATTTCCTCAATTACATGATCATTATAACCAGTTTGGCACAAAATACTGGTTTCATCAAACTCGGTATTTAAGGCAAAAAGTAGCATTTGTTAACTTAGCTGCAGATTAATGTAAATTTATATGCATGGATGAAACAGAAGATATTCATTGTTTATTTAAAAGTCTTCCAAAGTACATTTACATGAGAACTTTATTTAAAACCACACAACTTTGTTCTCCAGCAAAAGCTGGCACAGTGAATGCAAGTCAGTAAATCTGAACCTGCTGAATCCAGCTCCACTGCATGTCAGGGAGCTTGAGAAAAGATTTTTTTTTTTTAAAGGAGAACTCACGTGGGCTAAAAATGGCTCAGAACAAGAGAGTCTCTTGTGTCTGGAGCATTTTCCAATCCTTTTTACAGCCCCATCAGAAATACCTCAAGTGTCTCTGGTATCCCCTAATGAAGCCCCTGGGGCTCACAAGAGCATGGGGGGTTTTCCCTGTTGCCATCAGTCTGATGACAGTCACTGATGGTGCTCTCCTTGTGAGCAGCTGGGCCACAGAGCTTACAACAGCCTGGCTGGCAGCAGGGCTAAGGGCTGCAGAAGCTTTCCACCCCTGCTGGGGAGGCAGGGAGGAACTGCAGCCAGGACTGTCCCACTGCACTCATGGGATGGGGTCTCTCTCCTGGGACAGACCTCTGGAGGGTCACTCTGACACCGCCCCGGTGCCACCTCAGTCCCAGAACAGGCTGCATGTGCTGCCTGGGGCACTGAAATTGCTGCTGAGCCATAGCACCATGCTCGGAATAAAGCAAATATAGGTCCTTCTGCTGGAGGTTATTTGCCAGAGTCAGACACGAAAGAGGAAAGAAAAATAGGCCAAATAATCCAGCTAAGTGATTACACACGAGGCCATTGCCAGTTCCCTGATGCAGACTTCAGGGAACTTCAGTACATTTGGAAAGTTCATGAGTCTGGCTTTGGTTCTCTAACAATCAACTGTGAGTTTAAATTGTTCATTATCTTTAATTAAGGAGGGAAGAATTACTTTCTCCTTCACCAGTGTATTTCCCCAGTGCTGCTTTGGCCTTTCAGCTTCACAATGTAAAACACACAAACTCGGTGAAAAGGACAGCAAGACAGGTTTCTATCTGTGCTCTCTCTTTGCTTTTCCAAAGTTCAGTGAGCTAACACCATTCTCACTAATTGATTTTAAATTTTAGCAATAGCTTTAATACAAACTATTGAGAAATTGTAGTCCAGCTCTAAAACCTGTTCAGAAAATTTACCAAAGAATACTTGCCCTTGAGAAGCATGAAGAAGAAATTAAATCAGTGTGAGCTTATTTTTCCATAAAACATTACTATTGGCCCCATGATGAATATATTATAGTTATAGCCACTACAGACTTTCACAGAGATTCCTATACAAGAGGTTCAAATATTTCTATAAAGATTTTCATAGGACTTATTGCTTCTTGCCCTTTATACTTTCTCCATCCCCTTCAATATCCCTCAGGGCTGTCTGTACCTCTGTAAAGTCTTTAGGTCCTAACCAGATGTCCAGTCACTGTCTCCCAACAGTGACCACCCCCCAGCATTCCCTCTTTCCCACCACAGCATCCTGGTCTCCTTCATGTCTCCTTCTCCTGGTCCTGTGTCCACATTTGCTTTTTGTACAATTTTCCTGTGGCTTTGTGCTGACCTCCCACTTTCCTGCTTTGGCCCTGCCATCCCAGCATCCCAGGAACACACAGAGGTCAGCAAACACACAAGTGCAAGGAAGGGACTGTGGGCCAAGTTTCCTTTAACCAACACTGGGAGTGTTAAAGGAGGCTTAGGCCAGTCCCACACACAGTCAAGAAAACTGAGATAGCTGGAAAATGATGCCTCAGACCACAGGCACCTCATCTTTGCTACAGCTCAAAATTCAGGCACGAAATTCTCCCCTGCACTCTGCCTCTCCCCTGAGCAGCTCACATAATGAGTGCCATGAACCAGGAAGAAGGTGCTGCTCAGGGTGCTAATCAGCATCCCTGGGGCAGCATTCCCTGGATGTGCTCCTGTAAACACAAGGCAGGCACGTGCTGAATGCACAATATGGGACAGAATTAAGAGAAGCCTAATCTTCAATTCAGCAAAAATCCTCTGCTCATATGTGCACACTCTGCTTTCCACTCCCTGATATCCAGCTAATATTTCTAAGATGTCCATATTGACTGGTTTTATTTCTTTTTAATAGCAAATATTCTTCCAGTAGCAATACAGTAAATGGATAGGAAAGATTATTTTCTGAGTATCTGGGATAATGCAGCTTTTCAGCTATTATGAAGCCATATTGTTTTATAGATTCACTGTCTCAGTCTTTCTTTTATGTCCCTTGAATTTGTGTGTGCATCATCCTAGAGCAGCACAGCACACAAGCTCTCTACCAAACACAGGGAAATCATCACCACAGGAAAATAGCTGGAATAATCTCCTTAAAACTTTTTAATTATGACTTATACTTACTATATTTTTGAAGGCTTTGTCTGAAAACTTTGGGAACTGCTGCAGAGATAGAACTGAAATGTATTAAATATGCAAGAATAGTACTAATGTAACACAAGTTTGAATGACTAAAGTTATAATGTCAAAAAAATGTCATGAAAAAAATGTTAAATTTCAAAAACAAGAAGCAGTGTGTAATACATTTGACACAACAATCCAGCAGAGTTCCACATCCAGTAATAGCAATGTTTGATGCAGTCTGAGACATTTAAATAAAGTCTATATAATAAAAATTGAACAGAACTAGAAAGCATGAAAATGACACATCTAAATTCCCTGAGCTGTTTCAAAGTCTCCGGAAGGAACTTAAGTGAATGTCAAACTTTGTTTAAAATCTTTTTCTTCCCACAGCCTGTTTCTGAAAGTTTTTCACCATGGTTGCTGTCAGGGGTGAAAGCAGTGGGAGAAGCTGATAGAACATTTCAGTGTTCTGTGACCTTCAGATCAAACTGGTGAAGGGGAGATGCCATATTCCCAATTTGCTCTTGGGAAAACCCCAGTGATATACACGAGGTGTGTGTGTCACTGAATGCCCTCAAATGAACATCTGAACTCCAGCTGACAGATATATACTCCTATATAAGGAGTGGAAACAAATTCGTGATCTGCTGAGCTGGAGAAGGGACAGAACATCTCCAACCAGGTTTTGAGCATAAGCACCTCATTAGGCACCACTGCCACTTTGAACAGCCTGAGATAAAATATGCCAAGTGCTTCTGGTGCCTGGCTGTGTTAGAACTTGGGGTGAGCAAGGGTGGGGCTGAGGGCTTCTACCATGACTTTTTTTTCCCAGAGCTGACAAGCTTTGCCTGAGTCCCACTCTGCATATCAATTCCTCAGCAAGAGAAGTCTCCTGAGCTACTCCTCCCAAAGCAGACAGCACCTGGCAAGCAGAGACCCCACCAGCTGTGTCCTCTGCCCTGCCCACAAGGAGCAGTGACAGTGCCCTGTTTCTGCAGGAGGCTGCCCACAGAGAGCAAAGATGCTCACAAACCATCCTGCACAAATCCCACGAGAGACACTGCTGTTCTGTGCCATCTGCAGAACAAAACCTGTCCATGAGGTCCTTGTGAGAAGCCTGAGCCAGGCCAGGGTGCCCAGAGTGTGCTCCTCACAATCATTCCCTTCCTTCCTCCCCAGTGGATTGAAGCTCAGTGCTCACAACTGGAGTTACAGGTTAAGCAACATCTGTTTAGCAATGTCACGTGCAGCAAGGGCTGATGTGGGAGTACAGGAGTAGCAGCATTTAAAATGTTATCTACCCTGTCTGTCAAAGAGGCTTTGAACTGGTTCCCTTGCCCCCAGCTCCTGTTCATCCCTATCTGTTTCCTGACACCTGCACTGCTCCTCTGCCCCTTGCAGGAGCACAGAGCTCCCAGGCACTGCCTGCAGCAGCACCTGAGCTCCTGCCAGCAAAGGTTACTTACACCTGCCAGCCGGGGAGACTCCCCAGATGAAGGGAAATTGGGCTATCAATCAGACACAGAAAACGTGTTGGCAGCCTCAGGCTTTTGGGTCTTTTCACAGAGAGTCAGGCAAACCAGAAAAAAACAGGTTTTTTTCCAAGTCTATCTTGGGTCCTTGGAAATAATTTCCCATCTCAGCACAGTCCTGGGCAGTCAGAGCAGGAGACAGCAGTGCCCACTATCTTTCCAAACAAATAGTGTGTTATCCTTCTCTATGTCTTTACCTGACATCAGAAAAATCAGCTCCATTAACACAAGGTTACTCTTTAGAAATTTTTCCTCTTGATTATTCCATTTATGTAATTTATTTTGGTCCTCTGATTCCTATTAGTGGGATCAATATTAATTTAAATCACAAGGCATTTTCTCCTGCTCCATTCATGCAGATCAGGCACACTGCATTTCCCCTGCTTGTATTGCTGACAAATTAACCTCAACTGAGATTACCAAGATCAAGGGAGAAGAATGACTACAGCCAGTTTCTCCACTCTGTTTTAGGCAGGGATCAAATGGTTAGCCCACAGGTAAACTTCTACAGAATTCCATACATCAGACTTGGGGAAAAGCATAGAATAAAACTGGTCAATGCCTGAGAAAACCAGATCACACTTAGGATAACACCTTCCTCCATAAAAAGTGACCAAATGCTGCAGCAGTCATCCTGTGGGCAGGGATGAAGGATTTGCCCTCCTGGACAAAGGTGTGGAGCCAAGGTGGGACTGGGTGTAGAAGAGGGTACAAGCTGAGGTAACAGAACTTTAGCTTCCAGGCAGGTAATAATTTAGATAGGAAGGTAGAAAATCATGGATTCATAGAATGGTTTGGGTTGGAAGGGACCTGAAAGCCCATTTTGTTCCACCCCCTGCCACAGGCAGGGACACCTTCCACTATCCCAAACCCTGTCCAACTGGCCTTGAACATTCCTAGGGAGGCAGCAGCCACAGCTCCTCTGGACAATGTAAGTCCTTACAAACCAAGAGGCAGCACAGTGAATCACCTGTGTGGAAGTAGGGGGTAAATACCACGTGAGCAGCAATGCAAAAGGCAGAGAGTGAGACTGGAATAGCAGTGGAGGACACTGGACAGCCTTTGGACACTGCTCTGAGCAGGTGTGGCTGTTCAGGTGGTGGATACTGAGGCAGCCAAGGCTGATTGCCAGTGACTGCCAACAGCTGATGGTCATTAGCAGGTGGCCTGTGCTGGGCCACTGAGCTGAGAGTAAGGAAGGAGTTAAACTCCAGATAGGTCTGATAAAGGGTCAAAGGCCAAAGGATTGACCCATCACAGCGTGTGCAACTCTGGGGGCCACACCACCCCTGGCAGGTACCCCTAGGGATCCAGAGAGATCCACCTGTGAGCTCAGATCAGTACTTTCACACAAAACCTGACCCAATCCAGAAATACCTTATTTTCAGTTTATTTAGAATGTACTGTTTGAGAGAACTGCTGGATGTAAGAAGTGGATGATTCACATTGTTCAGGAGTTTCAGATTTCAAATAGGTCTTTTTAGGAAAGAAATGCATGGAGAGGGAATATGTTTTATCTTCCAGTTATTTGGAAGGTATAATGACGATGATACAGAAACTGCCATCTACTCAAAAAATGTCTCTGCCACAATCTCTCCAACAAGCCCCTGCCAGCCAGGGTGGGAAGCTGCTCTCACATGTGGGCAGGCACCTGGGAGTGGAGGTGCTGCTGCCAGCACAGTACCCACAGCCTCAGCCAAGCCTCTCCTCAACACTTACATTTCATCCAGAAAAATGGTCTCTGAACACTACTGTGATACAAGCAGTTAGCAGCATTGTTAATGCAATTATTAATATTATTAACTAGGGCGGTGTCTGTGATGAATAATCACTGCAGGCCAATGCTGAGCCCTTCTGAGCAGCAGGGCTTGCCCTTGGCCAGCAGTGGCAGGGCCCCTGCAGCTGACACTGGGGCACAAATGAGCTCCAGGCTTAGTCACTGATTCCACTTTTCCCTGGCAGACTCAGCTGTGCCAATGACTTCCACTGCCAGATCTAAGTTGGTCTTCACAGAATTAACTAGGTTAGAAAAGACTTTTGGGATCATTGAATCCAACCTATGACCTCACACCACCTTGTGAACTAGGCCACAGCACTGAGTGCCACATCCAGGCTTTTCTTAAACACTCTTCCTCAGGTTTCATAACTATAGTGCAACTATTTCCAACCATGTTCAATTAATTCCATGGCATTTCTTGCATCAGAATTAAATTATCTCTTCTCAGTTCCAGGTTCCCTGATAAACTTCCCACCACTTTGTAAATCTGGCCCCTTATTTTCTTCTTTTTCCCCCTGAGAAGACTGAGGTTTCTTTATTAATGTGAGAGGAATGAAGTCCAAGATGCTAAGACACTGAACCAACAAGAGCTTTTGCTATTCTAGACTCGATCTTGTAAGCAATGAGGGCGTGACAGGTGTGACTTTGAACAATAAATTGGTATTGAGCAGGAAGAAGGTGATTCTGTTTAAATTAAATGAAAAGATAATCAAAACCAAACCTGAAGGACAAACTTTGCTATATTAAAGAACCTAGAAACCATCTGGGCCAATGTGTTCAGGGTCCATGGGTACCTGACAGCCTGGAAATTCTTGAATTCAGGATGGTGAATTTCCCAAGAGCTTTTCTCAAAGTCAGGGAGAGAAAAAATGGAGGGCTCTAAGTTCAGATGAACAAGCTCTCCAAAAAAAGCATATCATAAGTAAACAGAGACTGCACAAAGAATGGGGAAAAGGTACAATCAGCAGAGAAATCCCACTCAGAAGCTAGAAGATACAGAGAGGTTGAGGATATTTACAAATCAGTCTGAATTACATCTTCAAAGGGCCACAAAACCCTTCAGCAATGTAGCCATGGAGTCCTGAGACAATGAAAGAGTGAAGCAGCCAAACAGTGAAAATAAGGTTTAAAACAACCAAAGTTATAATTACAACTTCAATACTTTTAATCAGTTTTCAGTCCCCCCCCGCTTCTATTCCTCTACTCCTGTTTTAAACACCCCACACAGCTTGGAAAATCTGAGCCAACTGAGCCATTCCCAGCAGCCTATTCACACAGTGCTCCCAGCTGGCAGCAAGAAATAAAGCACAGTGGTGGCACTGGGGACAGCCACTGGACACAGCCAGGCTGAGCATGGACAGGGCAGGCTGGCCCCAGGAGACACGTTTGGAAGTCTTAATTTCAGTCCAAGTAGGGGAAGGACGTGGGCATAGATGACTTTTCCTGAATTATGCATTGGTGAAATACATTTTTTAGCAATGAATGCTTTCTCTTTTAGGACTACATCTGACTTATTTAGATAATTTTTTTTTCTAATACATGTTTTAGCTATAGTAAGTCATCATTCTATTGTCTGATGGGTAACCACACTAAATTGTACTAAAAATAATGCCTAAGAGAGCTATTGGGAAGAGATTTACAACAAAGCAGATTTTTTCAGGGCAGTTTGTCTGCCTTATCTCAGCGAAGCTGATGTGGTTACCTCCACTCCTGCATTACAAAATCCAGCACAGACCCTTTCTGTTTGTCTGCAGAAGGACAGAGGTGGTGCCATCTCTGCCTGGGACTGAGGCAGAAGAGAAAGTGCTGTAAAAGGCACAGCAGAGCTCAGGGGTTTCATTGCTCTGGTGGGCCAGGGACCAACTCCAAATTCTGACTGCTGGAGACTGCTTTAAAGTAGTGAAACCAGACCAAGCAGAACAAAAATTCACCTTCTGGCTATGTACTGCTGGAACACAGCAGCTTAGAAAGGATAAATTTCAAAGTGTGCCCATCCTTTTGGACAGGCCAGTGACACTTTGTTACCTGTATAATAAAATACCCATTTGTCCACAGGTGGTCCTGCAGACCTCGCTGTTGCTCTCAGCCTTGCAACTCCCTGACAGATTGTGGAAGTGCTCCTGGCCTCTCCAGCACAAAGTGTGGATTTTTGCTTCACATATGGATTCAGCCAAAGCACAGCTGCTGATGCTCAGAAGGCAGAGGGGTATTGCAGCATGCAGAGAGATTGAGCTGTATGAGAATCTTGCTTAGACATCTATAAATCAGTTAAGCAAAACCACCTGCCTGCCTTGCATTCAATCTCTTAAAGGATTTCTCTGACCTTCAGTCCCACAGCAAGCTCCCTGGTCAGTGGGAAGGGAGTAGCTGCATCCTGCTTGCCTTCCCTTTGCTCTCCCTTCCACTTTCCTGTTCAAGAAGAAAACAAGTGAAAAGGCCTGATGCTTCAGGATTCAGCTTATACCACCTCCTCAAATCATCAATAAATCAGAAAAGAGCATAGGAAGAGAAATTGTGGCCCAGATCCATTATCACTCAGAGTTTCCAACTCTGGAGGTTTTTTCACTGCACAAAGCTGAGCGAGCACTGCAGCAGTGACCTGACAGAGCAGCCCTTGGTGGCTCCTGTGGCTCCCTTGGCTCTTCTTCCTTTGATTCATTTTAATGAACTAAGCAGAGTCTGAAGCATAAATTTCAACCTTAATTCCTTTTTTTTTTTTTTTTGGCTAATCCCATGATCAGAATAAAATCTTGCCTTCAAATACACACAGTGCTTTTGGAATATGCCATTTATGTCTGGATCAATCACAGATTATCAAAAACTCCCCAAAGCATTATGTGGGGGGGGTTTCCTTCCCTTTCATTAAATACTGAACTGAAAAATGAGAAGCCTAAATGGGCTAAGGTGACATTTTTTTTACAGCAAAAAATTCCTCACATACTCAGCTCTTTCCCTCTTAGAACCTCCCATCATTTTCCATTATTTGTTAGGTTTTCATGACTTTATCAGGCAAATTATATACAGTTTTCCCTTCCACACTGAGGGTATCTAGGAAATACATTAACTACATTTGGTATGAAAGGCTGTATTCACCCATGTGACACACAAGGCCAAAAAATCCTGTTATAAGAGCGGTGAATTAACTGTTTATGTGGCACAGCATGATCCTGAATGAGTCCCAAAAAGACACTGAAATATGAAAACCCCAGTTTTAAATCTCAGATTGTTTTTCTGAAAATTTTGGTTTTCTCTTAGTACTGGCTGAGACTGGCTGTTCCATTGAAATTTAGAGATCTATCTGCAATGAGGTGTGAAGAAAAATATCTTGGAAAAATTCATTATAATCTGTGTGCTGTTCTCAGCCCCTCGTGCAGTGAAGCCACTGTCATATTTTCTTCCTATTGCTGTCACCCAAGTTCTCAGTTAAAAATAAAACTGTATTTTTTCAAAGAAGCCTTTGCACAGCCATATGGGAAAGTCCCTCTTGGTTTAGAAACTAAGAACCATTTTACCTCTAGTTCATTATTGACTTTGGCCAATGAGTTTATTTTCAAGGTCTGGTTTGGGTTGGTTTTTTTCTTTTTTTTAGTATACAAGATAGCTTTTAAAAACAGGGTCCTTGTGACCTTTTGAAAGAGTAACATTGCTTTAAAAACAAATTCATTAACTCAGCAGACAGAAAATCTGATTTCTCTCTAGGATATCTGTATTAGCTTGTGATATAATCATGACTTAAACAGATGAATCTTTAGGCTTTTTATTTGCAAAGCTGTATTTTAGGCTCAGTCCTTCCCTTTCTGCAACTGACTGCTCTCCCACATGAAGAGCATCAGCCATGGCAATGTGCAGTGTCAGAGAGAGCCCTCACATCCCCCAGTCCCACCACCTGGACAGGTTCCTTCTGGATCAAATGCTGATATCTCCCAAACAGGGAGACAGCATCACCTGGGTCCATCAGGGGGCAGTTCTCATCTCATCCTACAGCCTGCTCAGACACAGCTATGAAGTGAGTAGAACTTGGATGACAGAACTCTTCAGGTTCATAAAAGCTCTTTTCTGTGGCTTGAGAGTAGAAAGTTTTGAAGATGAGAGTTAGGCAACAATTTCAGTTCAAACTGGGTGATGTGTTTGTTTTGTTTCCTTCTGGAAATTTCAGTACAAAGCAAGGACAGTTGGGTATCCCAGAGGAACCTTCACAAGCAGAGTGTTCTGGTTGTTGTTTGGTTTTGTTCTCTGGAAAGGTTCAGGCCTTCAGGAAAAGATCTTTTGAATTTGACTGCACCTCTACAGGGATCTGAGCACTCAGCTGCCCTTGTAGTGTCTTTGGTGATGAACATGCAGAATCTTCAGCTTCCACAAAGCTTTCCTTGTTTGTCCTGACAGTTAAATGCCATTGCCTCTTCTCCTGAGAAAATTTATTAATGAAAGATGAGACACTACATTTCATAGTAAAAAATTAATGCTCCACCAGTAACTGCTGAGAGCTCAAAGCATGGAAAGGTGAAGCAGCAAGGCAGCTTGCTTCCAAAGGAAAGCAAAATATTCCTCAAATATTTGTCTCAGAACCATTCATATCTTCCTGAAACTTCAAATTACACTAAACTCCAAGTCCCCTGTGTTCATGGCTTTTAAAAAGCAGTCATATTTGGAGAATGAGCTTCTGTACTGAGCTCTGTGGGTATCTGACACATGTCAGGCTACGCAGTCTCCTTAAATCTGGATGAATGACATTACTGAGACTTTTTTCTAGGAATTCCTGCTGATAATCTGTGTCCACAATGCTCAAGAGTCTTGCAAGGATTTTGGCTTGACAGAGACAAAAGACAGGTTGTATGGGATCGTTCAAAGGTCCAGGTTCCTGTGCCTAGGTGCCAAGGGCAGAGTGCCTGACATATCTGTCACTCCAGGGAGTGAGAGCTCCCTGCTGCTCCTCGTGACTGACCAGCAGCTCAGATCCTTGCAGAGCCAGAGGTACCATACACAGACCTCTGCATGAACGTACCTCAGTGCTCTGAGAATTCACCTACCTGCTCCTTCCATCCCCACAACAATACATGGCACAGTTTCACAGCTCACAACAGCTCTGTGAAGAAGCACCTCCTTTCAGCTGATCTTACATGAGACCATTCTCACCTGAAGGTGGCTTGCTCCCAGCTGTGCCATCGCTTTTTGAAATGGGAGAGGGAGGTCTGTAGGATATTAAAATTGGATAAAATGTTTAAAATGTAGGCACACAACAGATCTATACAGCTGCACAGCAATGCTTTCTGTTTTATTCTCCAGTCTTTTCCTTGTAATTACTCCCATTCTAGCTGGGGTTTTGGTTTGTTTAGTTTTGCTTTGCTGTTGAATTGACAATATAATGGATAGTCCTATAAAACCACCCAGGAAAGAGATCTTGGAGTTAATAGCTAGCTCACAGACTATCACTGAGTGTGTTTTTTCCTCCCATGTGCATCACTGCACATTTATCAACAAGGAATTTCATCTGCCATTTTGTCAAAGTGTTTGACAATATGAGCTTGGGGATCCATTCCTGCAAACTCCACTTGCCCTGCAGGATTGGCTCAGCTGAGCTCATGGACAGACCGCTTGGAGCTCTCTCATCAGCACAGGGGGAGCAAATCTGCTGGCAAACTGCACCAACACAGAATAGTTAACTCTAGTTAAAGAAAAATGTGGCCTAAAAGAAGTGCAGCAGGGCTGCTCTTCAAAGCTGTGGGAAGCAGGAAGGAACTGGGGGGTTTTCCCACCAGCCTGGGAGCATGGGGACTTGGAAAGCACATAGTCCCAAATCAACACTGCATTTGCAAACACCAAAGCACAGTGCAAATGTGCATTAAGACAGAATACAAATGAACAAGCCCTCAAAGAGGCACTGTATCATTTTTATGTTACCCTACAACTCCCTGTGGTGTGATTTGATGTACAGAGTAGGCTGCTTTTCTTACTTGGTGCTTTCCCTCTGAGAGAGCTTACACACTTCCCCACCCTACCCCCAGTTCAAGGAATCAGTAGTGACTCTTATGGTTAATCTGTTCCTCACAGAGACACTTGCCTTCTCTTCTCAGAGTGCCCTGTGTTTCTGCTGAAGGCAAGGACAGCTCCTGTGAGAGACAGCTGCTTTTGGAGAGCTGATTCAGACAAAGCACCTCAGAGAGAGGAGTCATCTCAAGGCAGTGAATAATGCCACAGTTATGGGCCTCTATAAAAGAGAAAAGAGCCTGCAGTCTGGGACAGGAGTGTTTAGTCATGTCACAGCTCCACGGTCTCCAACATGATGCAGTTGTTAGTCATGAAAGACAAGGAATGCTCTAAGTTCAGGAATTAAGCTTTGCTCCAAAACCTAGAAATGTGAATAGAAAACCTGGGTTTGGTTTGGTGGACTCTGAGTGGTTCAAGCTTTTAAATTCATATTTTAGCAACAGTTATAAAAAAAGTCCTTACTTCGGACATATTGGATATTTGCTCAACTTGTGTGTTCAACAATCAAGACAAAGAGACCTCAAAATTCAGCCCACAGACAGCCTGGGTTATCCTTCTGAAGGAAAAGTCACAGCAGTAGACACATGAGAACCATATGGCCTTATCAAGAGCTTCATCAACACAGATGCAGACAAGCCTTGCTCATTCTGCACCCAGAGTCCAGGTGAGAATCCCGAGGTGGTGCTGATGGCTCCCCAGTCACAGCCTCTCTGCAGAGATCTCCCTGCAACAGCCACACAGAGGAGCATCTCTCTGTACAGGGGCACACACACCTACGAGCTCAGAAGCAGGGCCTGATTTCTACAAATCCAGAGTTTGACAGAATTTAATGAGCTGACATCTTCACTGGCACTGACCAGTGCGTAATTTTTTTATTGTGAGCATCTGCAGTCAGCAATATGCAGAATAATAAGATGCAGCTAGAGAGCCTGACTTTAAGGAAAGGAGAATGCTATAGCTCCCTCCTATGGCATGATTCATACCCTTTTTCCTGGTCTTTTTTGACTGTGATCATCCTATTCTATTATTTCATTAACTTTCTTCATTTAGTCAACTAACCTGCAGTGACAATCTCAGGGAAGCCACACTCTATTTGTGCTGTGCCATTCTGCTTTCCCTTAAATTAGAGATTTCTGTCCACAGGGATGCTGGCCATGATATAAATTACTTAAGGAAAATGGATAAAACTCATCAATCGGGCAAAATAATTTATGATCTTTCCACACACGATAATCTGTCTTGTAATAATTTCCTTCATGAAATGTCATCCTAGAGTGGGCCATCCTTGAATGGCCCAGTTCAGGACCACATTGAGAAGAGACCAAATGCAAGTAGACTGACACTTTTGGCTTGTGAGATTTGTCAGTACAGAGGGTACTGGGTTTCATGGGGTTTCTCCGACACTTCTTGCTTTCAGAGCCACCTCCCCCACACCACTGCTCTCCTTGATCCCTTCAATCCCAACGGTTGTTATGCTGTCCTTCAAAGTATCTGCTTGAATGGAAGCCTAGAAAACATCAGTACAGGCAATGAAGCTGATGCCATTATATGAAAAGGGCCATTAAATCACCATTTAAAAATAATTTTTAACCTACACTATTGGGGTCACTAATTAAAAATCAATTCCTCTCTGTGTTGCAAATCTGACAGTAATTCTGCCTCCAATGGGTACAGCAAGATTAACAGCACATCAGGTAAATGCAGCTGGGAAATGACATTTTCATTAGTGATTTATTGGGTGTGAAATTTCCACCATGGTGAAATATTCATGAACAAAGCAGGTTAGAATGTCTCCATAAATATCCATGTTACTAATTACTGCTGAAGCCCACACTGGATTAAATGTTCACAAAGCAAAGCATTCACAAGCCACAGGAGAATTCTCTAGGACAAGACTTTTAGGGAGAAACCGAAAACACACAAAACCCAATAAGCAGCAAATTAAGAGCTTTCCTACTAATCATGGTATATCACTTCTCCCATCCCCAGAAAAACAATCAAACCAACCCCAAAACCCCAGGAGAAAGCAAAGCAAAGCGCTACAGTCTCCATTAGCTGTTTTTCCTGATAATGAAGAGTGCCAGGGAGTGATCCTGGGCCTGAGGACCAAATGGTGGAAAAGGCAGCAGCTGCTCCATGGCCCCATCCCTTGAGCTGGGGCAAAGCGTGTCCAGGTGAGCATGTCCAGGTGACCTCACTCAGGCTCCAGGACTGGAGAGCACTTGCTGTGTCCTCACCAGCAGCCCAGAGTGACCAGTGGTGGCCAGGTCACCTTGTCCCTGTGCTCTGTCACCTCAGTGCAGTGACACCTCACTGCAGTGGCCCCAGCCCTGCTTGCCTTTAGCACCTGGCTGCTCTGTGGGATGGAATCAGAGGAAGCTGGATTGCCACAGCACCCAGAAAGCTTCAGACAGTCCATGCAGCCCCAGCCAACAGACACCTGCAGCTTTCTCAGGGCATAAATGGCAAAGTCAGCAGAGCAAGAGGCACTAACTGGAACAGCCCATGCATTTTCTGTCTGCTGACTGCAGGTAGACAAAGTAGCCACTCTGGGACTGGTCAGCACCTGGTGTATGAGCTTGTGCCAGCTTTATGGGCAGCCACATAAGGGTCTGGGCACATCCAGAACCTGAAAAGGTGAATTTAAAACACATTGGCTCCCAGTCATTGGTACTGGTTTTTTGTATTCAATTAGATCACATCACAGCTTTGTGTTAAAGCACAACCACACAGGTGTGCACAGAGACCACCACTCTCTGGTGGAAGAGGATGAAGAGGAAGCCACTGGGGAGCCTTGGATTGGGATGGACACCCCATAAACCATTTGTGCTGTCAACATATTGGCAACATAGGGCCCCAGACATAAATACATTTTACCTTAACATGAATGTTTATGGGCAACAAGATAAATCTTCATTGTTGAGCAACCAGGCTTTTCCTTCTTTGCTTTTGTACAAATCTTCCACATGATCAATTGCTTAAGCCAAGGTAACAAATTCTGTCAAATGTGGTACTTGATCACACCAAATATTTCTCATGTTTGGTACCTTCCAACTGGCACAGCTTCAATAGGATTCATTTCCAGTGGAATGAGCTGCACTGTGCAACAAGGCCCAGAATGGGAGAATCAATAGCTGGCCATAGTTAATAATCTGTTAGGTGTCCTCTGGCTTTTATAGCCCCTGAATAACAACATGCAACATAAAGATATTTAGAGAGAAGTGCGATCCTCAGAATGTTTCATATCCTGTAGATTGGAAGCTCCAAACTGTTTAAGAATAGCTTTATGAAATCCAATTTTGCACAGTTTTGACTAAACAGAAGAAACTGAAGAAGCTGATGAAAATGCAAAAGCAGCAAGTTTAAATGAATTGAACCTCAGAAGCTGTTGGAAGATAATGGCTTCAGGAGTCATCCATTCTGTTCACTGCCAGCTTTACACCAGGGCTTCTGCATCTCTTTTTGAGCTCATTGCTAAAAGCATCACTACATATTACCAACATTGTTGTTGCTGACTAAAATACTTTGTAATGACACAAACATCATTCAAAATCAAATTATCAGATGTACTGACAACAGACTCTAGAATTTAATAGCATGTTAAATGATTGTGGGGAAATGTTCTGTGAAGTCAGTGAAGCAGCAGCAAAAACTAATTCAATTCTCAAATGAGTAAAAGTGAGAAACTGTTCTTATAAAACCAATATAGTAAATATACATGCCGGCATACACTGCTGACTTCTAGGGGAAGGAGAAAGAATTTCTTCCTCTAGCAATAACCACCTAATTTTGGTGACTGATGTAGTTGACCTTGAATCAAAACTGCTCCATGTGCCTGGAGTAAGAGTGTCCAAAATAATGCATTGAGGAATGTCATACATTCAAAATACCAGTCATGACTCAAAACTATTTATCATGATACGATGAACATATGGATCTCAAGTTAAATTAAATTCATCCTAAATTTCTGGAAACTGCTAAAGAGCAAGAGCAGAGTCTGTCTCTTACCTTCTGGAGCAAACAGCACCCTGGCATGAAATTTGCATGGAACACGAAGGTTTCACATTGCCCTAAATTAGTGAAATGTGCATTGATGATCACGCAGCTCCATCAGCCTTGCTCTGGCAGCCTGTCCAAGGAGAGCTGTAATGCTACAGCCATTATCAGCTTCCAAACACCTCACACCAACAAGGAAGAGTTTTCATAGTACACCATCCCTTAGAGATGGGTTATAATGGTGCTTGAGATTAAGTAACATAAACGGAGAGAATAAAATTATGGAAATTTTAATAAATTGATGAAAGTTTTAATAAAATGCATGTCAAAATAAAAAAAAAGAACACAAATCTTGTTATAAACAAGAAAGCACAGTATGTTTGAACTTTATGCCTCTTATAAGCTCTTTTTTATTGATGGTTTCTTTACAAAGCTCAGCATGTCTTTAAAGCATTGAGCAAGTCACAGCATTCACAGTGGGCCCATATATTGGCTTAGAATGGCTGGTGATGTGCTCCCCATCTGTGACAGAAATCAAGATTTATAAACAAATAAAACAGGCAAAAAAGCTATAAAGTTCAACAAATTCATGCTCCCTAGTTTACACAGAGTTGGTTTGTGTGAATGAAGGAACACCAGGAAACTCACTCCCATTTATGCATTCATCCCAGCCCAAAGATCTGCTGTCCTGCACTGAGTCTCCACCCCAAGCCAGGCTCCGGTCCCTGCCCTAATTAACAGATGCAGCACCCAGGAGAAGGACTGCCTTCACCCAGACCTGCTGAGCCCCTGTGGGTTTGCAGCCCTCCTCATCCTCTCTTCTCTCCTGCTGGAGGCAGACTTTAGCTCAGGAGACACAGGGCAGGAGCAGTGCCCAACTCCCCTGGGTGCAAACACTCTGTTTTAGCTGGGAACATCAGGAATGCCCCCACACCCCTGCACTCCCCAGAAGTGACTATTGCAGAGCTTCTAGCAGAAGACTCACACTGAAGAAATTCCCCCATATCTGGAGAAAAATATCATAGTCCTGGGTCTGTGGCTTTGGTGAGCAAAATGCCAGCACCAATGGAAAGGATTTATCCCTGTGGTACAGAAGGGGAGTGTGACATGAATGTTAACAATATTCCAACACTGCTGGAAGCAGGGAGCTCACACACCCCCCTCCCCTCCACAGCAGACACTGACTGAGGTGCAGATCCAGCCAGCATCTGAACTGAACTCGCACAGAGCTGCAGGAGAGTCACAATCCATTTTACTTATTGCATATTGTACTTTACATTTAGTCTTTCCTGCTTCTAGCTGTATTATTTAATAACATACTAATAGCCAAATTACAAACCTTACTATTTTGCTGAGCTGTCCAGGGTCAAAAACTATCCCTAATGTAAAGCAATCTCTAGCTGCTCTCTGTATGTGGGGAAAATGGGCAGCCAAATTAAACAGATGTAATGCACAGTTCTTTTGATAGGAATCCGTAAATCATCTTCCCAGAAATGGAATTTATTTGCTTTCTAGCAATGACATCTTTTTATGCCATTTATGAACTCAATAGGAAAAAAAAAATCAGAGGAACCTAATAGATATTAGATATTCTGTTTTGGGGTTCTCAAATGGAGTATTTAAGAATATCGATTTTTGAAGAGCTGTTACATTGTATTCCTGAACATTAAACATTAAAGTGTTTTTAGGCAGATACTTGACAACAGACATCAAATTTCCATTAGCTACTTTCTTGTAGAGACCTTGCTTTTAGAAAAGTGCTCAAGACAGGGAGACAAATCCTAAGGATTTTTAATTACATTTATAATCCTGTCTCTGTCTGGTATTTTTGAAAATAAAAAAAAAGCACAGAAAGACAAACAAAACAGCAACTCAGGAAAGACAGCCCCATGGTGAGCACTCAGTGCCTTGGTTCACTTCCCAGCTTTGTTTTTAGCTATGGGCCACTCAATTTGTCTTTCTTTTTCTCCCCTACAGCAGGTATAACACTCTGATCAGGAAATACCTAATAGGCACATCTGGGAAGAGGCCATTTGCTGACACAATTTAAAGGGTAAGAAAGACTGCTTTAATAATCAAATAGCATATTTAAAATTCCATATAGGGAAAAAAAAAGGTAATTCCAAAAGAGAAGGTAGCACACATAGCCACTCCAAAGTCAATGGGACTTTTGCCTCGACTTTACTGCAATCAAGATTTCTGCATTAAACACTCAGGAATCCTGTGTCCAGTCCCTGAACCTGTTCCATCTGATGCAGTATCACAATATCTGCACATATTTCACAACATGTTAAAAGAAGCGTACAAGGGGAACACTGAAAACCTGCAGCCAGCATGCTCAGAGGAGGACAACGTGCTGGCATGTGTGAATTAGGATTGTTTCAGCTTATAAAATCATCTTTTATAAAGACAGGAGGATGACTCCTGCAGCATTCACATTTCCAACACAGCCAGACTCTTTCAAAGCCCAGCATGCTCAGAATGAGATCCCAAGTCCCATGTATTACATTGATTTTATAATTGATTATCTTCCCAGGGTCACTATCTGGAAAGCTGTAAGACATAATTTTTTCCAACTGATTTGTCTCCCTGGACAGCTGCTGCTTACAACTTCCAACTTTCCAATAGATGATGACAACACAGTGAAGGATGGCTCAAGTACTGTGATCATTCACTTCCACCCTGTGGGCTGCAATCCAAAACTTTCCTACACCTCATTTTTTCATGCAGTAAATCATCATTGGGAAGAAAGTGTCCAGATTTCCACTAATGTGAGGGCATTTAATTGCTCACCAAAAATGTTGTGAGGGTTGATTCAAACACATCTGGTGTGAAGCAACGTGTTCACTCCCACTACTGACCACGGTTGCCCCTACTCAGCAGTTCATCTGAAGACACATCTTCCATTTGCAGCTCAATATTTCCAATACCTTGGTATTTTAAAGCCTGTCTTTCCAGGCACTTACTGCCTTGTAACTATATAGCTAAGAATCCAAAGTCCTCTAAAATCAATGGGAGTCTTCCACTGACTGTGTGAGCTTAGATTTAACCCCAGAAAGATTTGGCAATATCAGGCTTTCATACAGAAGTACAGTCCTTATAACCTGACAGCCAGTCACTGATCTCTGAGGTCCCTTTGTGGGTCACAGACACCAAGGACAGTGGTGAGGCTGAGGATGTGGCATTGCCATTGCTCCTTGCAGGAATGCAACTGCAGGGAGCAAAATCATACATCAGGAGCAAATGAGTAACTGGCTGTGAGTTTGTCACCTGTCCCTGCTCATCTCCCAAGGCAATCCATACAGGCAATTCCTGTGAAGAATTCACTTACACACCCCAGCAGGACATTGCCAGAGCTGTGTGCAAGCAGAGGCCAGCACCACTACTCAGCCTGCAGGGAAGATGAAATGGGAAAACCATCCATGAAAGACTGGGGAAAGCTAAGAATGCAGAGAACACATCCTCTTAGTGGGGGCTGTGCAGCAGCAGCATCCCCTCTGCCATCCCACCACGCTTCCAGCAGGCTGGAAAAGGAGCTGGCATTGGCCCCTCTGGCAAGGACACCCAGCTTAGTGAGCCTGACCTGTCCAGAGATCTCAGAGACCCTGCAGGTGAGGAGGTCACTGGTGGGGAGTCCAGCCCTGCAAGCAAGAAGAAACCAGGCTGGTGGTTCCTCTCCAGAGCCCTTGCTCCTCTCCAGGATGGGATTTGTCTCTCCAAGTGCAGAGGGATCACTTTGTAATTTTTACTAAATACCACCACTTTAGCTGGCTTTAATTCCTGATTACTTCTTCAGAAGTTACCACTTCACCTTAGCTGGCAATCATTTTGCTGTGATTAATTACTGGTTTCAAAAGTACCACCTTCATATTTACTGGGCTATATTATAAAGAGCTTTAAACCTCTAAACCTTTGCATTTTATTCACAGTAGGACAGAAGTCCAGTTATGGTCCTCTAGTACAAAATGCATTATACAGACCTACCAGAAACCAATTCCTGCTCCAAAGACTTTACAATTTAAAGCTGTGATTGAACATTTGTTCACATCCTTATCTTGAAGGAGGTAGGTTGTTCCGAAGACTCCAAAGTGATTATTCATCCTATTCATGAATTCAAGAGCATGCATATGTATTTCCACAACTGGAAAAGGCCACAAGAGTTGGAATAACAGCAGGAGGAAATAAAGAGAGATAATTGTGACTAATGCAATAAGCAGTGGTTAGAGAAGAGTAGCTGCCAAGCTGTTGCTGAATATTTTATTGGCAGTGCACTAGGGGCAAAAGTCAAGGAGAGATTTGAAAAAGGACATTGTAGTATTTTGTTGGCTATTAGGAGAGCCTTTCTTGTGCATTATTATAAGAAAAAGCACAAAAATTTCTGATGGAGACTGGATTAATGGCTTAATTTCTAGGGAGTATTAAATTACCTGGCATAATGTAGAAACATTTATAATTTATAAGTAAAACGACATTAGCAATTTACATGAAGCTTAGAGAAATAGTCTAGACAAGAATTGTTATATTGAAATCCCAAGTTCACACTACAGGAGTGTGTTTAACACCCATATCCTGTAAGAGGATCCACTACACAGAGGAAGACATCAGTTTTCCTTCTTTCCCTGCCTCTGCCCTCATGCAGACAGGAGCCAGGATTGAACAGCAGTGCTGGGAAGAGGCAGCCCAGGGAAGCACTCTGTGACTGCAGGTGAATGCAATCCCACCCCAGCTGCACCACGTGTGGATTGCAGAGCATCAGGAACTGGGCAGGATCCTTCACAACATCATCCATCACTGAAATGCATTACAGAGATGGAAGCTAGAAAACAACATAAAAATCTCTTTCAGCTAAATGATGTTATGGATTGTGGGTTTCCTTCACATGCGTCAGCATTTTACTTTTAGAGGGATGCTTCCCTGTTGTGGCTAAAACAAATGTTGCAAGCAATAAAAATAGTACAAGGCTACAAAGAGTAATTTATCAGCTTGCAAAGGCCACCCAACTAAGATCTGCAGGCTCAGGACAGGAATCATGGCTAGCTCAGAATTACTGCAAGCTCAGGGATGGGGGTGTCATCCCCTTCTCTTTTATTGCCCATTGAACATTTACATTTCAAAATCCACTTTACTCCCCAGCTGTATAATTTCTAACCCTCCCTATTTTTAGCTACTATTTTATATTCCTGTGACATTCACATTCTCTGGACAGAGAGACATAATTCTGTCTGTCAGGAGAAGCACAGAGAGAAGAAGAGAAAACAATCTTTATCTCTGCTCCTTTGTTTCCCCCATGTGGAATGTGGTGTGGAGATTGTTCACCTGCAGTGATTGCTGGGTTGGATTCTGGTGAAGGTTGTTTGGGGTCAGTGACCAATGGGATCCAGCTGTGGCTCAGGCTCTCAGCAGAGTCACGAGTTTGTTAGTTAGGTAAGTAAGAAGTAAGTATGTAGAGTAGTATAGTATCTCTTTAAATTGTATATTGATGTAATATAGTATAGTTTTAATAAAGCTATCCTTCAGCCATCTGATCTGGTGCCAGACATCAGCATTTCTTCCCCCATCCGGGGTTCGCTGCATTTTTACAATATATTCCCTCATTTTTCAGGCCATCAAGAGGTGCAGACAGCATTGCCTGCCTTTTAATAGGCATTTTGGGATTTGTAGCAGCAAATTTTGCCCCCAGAAAACCACACCAGGGTGATGAGCATTGCTGATATGGGGGTCTAGCCATCCCACAGAGATAAAGGACAAGCTGCCAAGAGCCTGACTGGCAAACAGGCACTGTCACAAGGGAATATGTGATATCTTCCTTCAAGGGGTGCAAGGAGGTCACAACCAGCCCCCAGCTGCTCTGTGACACCACAGGGCTGCCTGCAGAGTGTGGCACTATTCCTAGCAAAGAGGGGGACACAGTCTAGATGCAAAGCATTTAAACCTAAGTCCAAGTCTACTATCTGAATGTAAATTGAATCCTGTACTCTCCTCATGCCCAAAACTCTCTGTGTGGGGTCAGGGGGCTCTGGGAGCTGGTTGGGTTTGTTGGAAGGTGCCCTGTCCTGTGTTTGCTCTACATCCTGTGCCAGGGAGATGGGGAGCATGAGGACATTCCAGACCTGCTGGAGCAAGACAAACTGCAGCACTGTCACAGAGCTGCTGTGAGTTAGGGCTGGAAGCTAGGAACAACACAGTAGAGACAAGAAGGTAATAAATACCGGATGGCAAAAACATTCCAACTGCTGGTTAGCTGGTGAAAAAGGGATCAAAACTCTTGGGTTTTAACATCTTTGTAGATAGCTGTGGCTAGGCAGTTTTCTTCAGGAGCTGCCAATACAATTTGTTTTAAAATAGTCTAAATATAATGCTAAAAATAATGGAAAAGTGAATTACTCACAAGGAGTGCCCTTTCTAATAATCTTTAAAACACATCTACACTTAATGTCACATTTTCAACTTCTGCAAAATGCACTCGAGCAATGGATTCTGTGCAGCAGGGAGGTATTAATTTAGCATTTTAGTGTGAACCTGTTTTTGCTCAGTTAACTTTAGGCTATTGATGTTTTATTGAGTGAATAAATTAGTCAGTTCCTATTTATTACATATCTTTATTTGGCTTTACATCTTTCTTGTGAGCGCTGAGGGTGAATGGAGGCAGCTGAGGCCAGAGACTGCCTCAAGACCTTAGACTCTTCTGAGCCACTGGCCAAACCCATGAACATCATAAGCTGCATTTTATCTTGCAGGAAGCCTGTGATGTGCAGGGGGAGGCCATGAGCCTGCCTGCTCAGGAGCTGCCTGGTCCCACAGGAACACGGTCCCACTGAGCAGCACCTTGCTGCAATGGCTTGGTAAGGGCTCTTCATTCTGGAGGCCAAATCAATGTTCCAAAGGGGAGAAAGCTCACCTTGGGAGAAATGCAGTACCTCACTTGGTAACTTTGAACAAAACACATCTTTAAATGCTGGAAGACTTTGCTCATTCTTTTAAAACCCTGGCAATTTCAGTGACTTTACTTCTCTCTCTCTTGCCCTAGTATGATTTCACTGTCTCTGCTGCACACTGGAGCATTCCAGAAATGGAGGAAGCATTAAAGTTGTTTGGGTGCAAGCAGCACGCTGGCCCTACTGGGATTCAAGCATCTCCTAGCAACCAAGAGGGGCTGGCTATCCCCAGAACACTGTGCTTGTTTTGAGGAGCCACGCTGGAGCTGAGCTCTAGATAGAAGGCCAAAGTAAATCATTTTACCTGTTTGGTAACTCCTACCATATAACCAAGATATAAACCTGCTCTTGTACAAATCCTGAGCTGAAGCAGCTGCTAAATCCCTCTCCTCCAATGACTTCTGCTGTGAAGCAAAGTAATTGTTTTTAAATGCTGCTCAACACTTAGCAAAACTAAACTGAAGATTAATGGCTTATAGTTTTCATTGGTATTTCCACTAGAAACAAGAAAAGCAGCCAAGCAAATGTCCAATTGCCTCTGTGCACAGCTCTGGTGTAATGTGCTATTTAGTAATATGCTATTAACTATGACCAAGCAAATGAGTTCTGTGCTTTCCAAAGAAAAGGAAAAAATCTGTCCTGCAACAAACTTGCCTTTACCTCTTTAAACTTTGGCTGTTGTGAATTTTCAAGTCAACAGTTTGCCTTCTGAGATTATTTCTTCTGCTTGCAGGAAAAAAATCAAATCCTGGGATGGGGTTATTATAGACCCATCTTTTCCACAGGGTACAGTAACTGATCGTGTGTTCCGATGCCTCTTCACAGTTCTGTTTAATAAATGCTAATGACTAATTTATATAAACAGGTTTTTATCAGGTTATATTATATATCAGGTTTTTATCTAAAAGAGTTTTAATTCAGTACTGATCAGATTTGGGCTCCTTGGCCTGCCAGCCAGTTTGGATTTGGACAGGGACACTGTGGATGGGTCACTCCAAGGTTTAGAGGAAAGTTTCAAGAGTCCCAGTGAAAACTGTGCTTGAAGCAACTGCTCATGCTTGAGATGTCCCTGCTGTGTGACAGGCCTGAGCACAGAGATTTATTCCAGCTGCCATTTTGCCACTCTTCTACATAGAGGCCAAGTGGGGAAAAACACAGTGCACACAGGTGATACTTCTTATATTTTGGGAAGATTTTAATGACTTTTTTTTCCCCACTATATACTATTACTCATGAAATTCATAAAGGGCTTTGAAAGAAGTATTTCATTGTAGTTAACACAATGAGACACTAAACTTCCAGGAACACTGGGACATTATGAAAGTGATTTATAAAACACCATCACTATGGTCAGTGTAGCTGCAGTTGCCCCACACAGCTGTGTATAACGCATACCTTTCCAATTACCCAGGTGTCCATCCCTTTTTCAACTCAGATGATACTGAGAAATCAGAAATGCCTTGCAAAATAGTTTTGCAAGTTCATAGGTTAAAGTCTTCAGTATTTTATGGGATTTATGGAGTGGAATCTCATCTTTTCAGAATTTAAAACAATCTCAAAATATAATTTCTTGGAATTTACTTTACGTTTCAAGACAGAAACATACTATAAAAGTATAATAAAACAGCATTTTCCACTGAATCCTATGTTATTAAATGCGCTGCTTTTAAGGGATATTTTAAATACTAACTAGGAAGATAAATAAAACCCTGTACAGGCCACAGGTCTGCAAAATCTCCCCTCAAGGAGCAGGGATGCCCCAGGCTCTGTGTTTCTCTCCAGTTGTTCTCCAGAAGCACAAAATCTCCTTTGTTACTCAAAGGGCTCATTTCAGAGCCCTGTCTTGGTCCTGACAGCCTCACAAACACCAGAAAACAATTCAGTGAAATTGAAGTTTCACCTTCAAAAAAGAAACAAAGAACTTCTGTACAAATATTGAATTCTGTGAACAGATTCTTTTTTTTATCACCTACTTCAAAAAGTCATTTTACAGCAAGTGTTGCATGAGCTCACAATACCATTTGTCACACGGGACAATACCAATGCTGGTATTGACTTTTCCCCGGCTGTTCACTGTAACTATGAATAAGATATTAACTTGTCCCATTTAAGTGTTTCTCCTGCTCTTACTCCACAAGCACAAATAGAGTTGTGCATAAATATGTACCTTTTTGTTAAATACAAAAATCCATTTTGCAGGGAGGTGGATGTGAAACACAGCAGGGACTATTATTGCATGTACCATGAATTAACTGATTCATCTATTGAGACATTCATGTTTTCAAGACTTCAGCAATTACATCTATATATAATTATTATGCAAAGCATACTCATATCTGAGTACTTAAAAGGATCTTGATGCAAGCACTTGGGGATCTGCTCCCATATTCTGTGTGTGTGTGTGTAAGGGTAATTGTGAAAACTCTCCTGGCAATGTGTGTACTTTAGAAGTTCCTTTTAGGGGCCAGCCAGGACATGAGGCACCAAGAAATGCACTCCTGTGACACTGATAGATGACTCCAGAAAAGGATCAATTCAGGCTCAGCACTGCAAAACCCACAATGAAGTCTTTTTTCTCAAAACACAACTTCTAAGCCCCTGAAAGTGTTTGGAGAAAACAACAGAGCAGTAATGGAAGAAATAAGAAAATAATGAAACCATGAATATGACACCTAATCACAGATGCCTGTAAAAAGATCAAGCTATTATTACTGGATACAATTCTAACAAAACAGCAGTATCTCTCTAACACAACATTTCAGGATTTCAAGTAAGAGTAGAATAATGTCATGTTAGTGCCTCTTGCAAACAGGCAACTGCAAAAAGGTGATGTTCCCCTATAGAGGGAGCAAGGTACTGGCTGCTGGTGGGGCTCTGAACCTTCCTACCCTGGGCTAATGCATTTTGGGGAAAGAAACTTTAATCTGACATGTATTTAAACTGCCTTTCAATGTAGGAATGTATGAAATTATTTTCTTTCTTTGATGCCAATCCCTTCTCTATGGTTATACCAATGCAAGGGATCTAGGATGTAGCAGACAGTAGGAGAGGATCTAAGATGCTCTAAGTGGAAATTTAAAACAGTCTCTGGGTAAGGATTGAAGTTAAGAGCTGTAGCAAAGAAGATAAAATCTGATTCAGGTCTGAGTTTTGGTTAACCTCACTGACACTAAAGGTCCATTAGGCAGTATCATTTTGATAGGCTGGGAGGGAAGGAATGTTTTAATAAACTAATAAAGAGATACAGATGATTAGACCAATAGAACCAGGAAGATGGAGTTTCATTACCCTGTCCTGTACTGCATACTGTGCACCCAAGTGTGCACAGCAAATGGAAACCTTCAGCTGCATGACTTCAGGATGTTAAAAACAACACAAAAACAACATGTACTTGGGTCTACTAACAGCACTGTAAATAGACATCCATTCCAGCAATCAAGGCCACCAGAGCACAGCTGTCATTAAATGCATAATAAAAACCTCCAACTCAACAAAGTGGGAGTAAAAAGCAAATCAGGGCTGCCTGGCTGCTCTGCAGGCATTGGTTGTGCTGACACCACATAGAGTTTAGCACATAAAATTAGGTATGGACTTGTAGCACTGGACTCTCAGGGCTTTTTTTTCCCTCACAAGTTTGTTGGTGCCTTTTGGAGATGATATGACTTCACATTTGATGTTCAATCTGATCACTAAGTATTTTTTATATTTTTAATATATTTTTATATTTTTATATCATTTTTTACTAGAAACTGTTACATTTGAGGAACATTAAAGGATTAGAAAGGGATAAACGTAAGAAGGACATTATCAAGACCATCCACTGAACAGCCAGTATATCAGTCTATCTGCCAACATAGTTTTACTGAATTGTCTCAAGCACCAAAATCCTTTCAGACACATTTGCAAATAATACTTTAACTAATCAATTAGTTTGCTTCCCCAAATGCATATATGTATAAAGTGAGAGTTCATGTTAAAAAAGTCACCTAACAATTAATCTTCCACTTTCCATTTAGAAAGTATCAATGTCTTCCTATCTGTTTCCTTGCTATTACTAAGTACAGCAGAAATAAACAAGGATAAGATTATTCAAACCACTCAGCATATTAGTCTCCTTTTAACATGCTTTGATGAGGCAAGTCACCATCATAATGCTGTTTAAAAACTAATTTGTGTGTCAAGTACAGACCAATTAATATCATCCTAAAAGCCATGCAGAGTGAAGAAAACTGCACAAAGCAATGAGCTCCATCCCAGTTCTGTCTCCTGGCACACTGGTGTTTGCACTGGTGGCTGCAGATCACCGGCTGGTGCCAGTGCCCTCCCCTGCTGCCTGGTGGCACAGGTTCCCTCTGCTGTCCCCCTGCTCCAGCCATCCTTCCAGGGCACTGCTGTCACCACTCTGAGACTGTAAAACTCAGAGGTAATGGAACTAAACATGGGACTAAAATACTGCCTAAAGTAGGACTAGGAAAAGATTTAGATTTAACGAAAGACTTCTGCATTCAAAAACAAATCAATTACATATGGTTTCACTTATACCGTATTAAAGTATGTTGTGATAGGATTCTGTTATCCAAATGTAACTTCTGATACCAAAAAATTTCAATACAAAAAAGAAATCTACGGAATTATCATGCTTGAGACTCTGTGCTCCTGTACTCACTTCATACCAGATTTACAAGGCATCAGTGATGCTCCTCTGAATTAAGTACAAGAGAGCTTTGCTTCACTCTGCAGAACATGTCACTAATAGAAAATGAGAGGCTGCAAGTACCACAAAGCCTCAGAGAGGAAAATGGAGACACTCCTTTCCTATGATCCTTTGTAAATGGTCTCTTGAATTCTCAATCCAGCTCTGCCATTGACATTCCCAGTCTATTCAAAGTCTGTCACAAAAAGTTTTACAGACAATGCAATGCACCATGGATGGAGAGAAGAGACATGCTGTGCTATCTGCCACTGGCAGACACTCCCCCTCCTAACACAAACACCTCAGTGTGACAGCAACTCAGGAGGTGTGAATATCATGTCCCACCCAAGAAGTTAGGATAACTGTTTGAACCTTTTGTTGCGGTTGTTTTTTTTTGTTTTGTTTTTTTGTTTTGTTTTGTTTTGGGTTTTTTTGTTTTTTTTTTAGTTGGTTGGTTTTTTTAGCTGGCTTTTGTTGTTGTGTTTGTTTGTTTGGGTTTTTGTTTGTTTTCTTTTGTTTCCCCAGAATTGCAACTAGATTTGGATATTCAGAAAATTCATTCTCTCACTGCTCAGACTGGTGCAGTGGCAGTGACTGGGCACAAGGATGCCTGCCAGTGCCTCAGAGGGCCAGCCAAGACCTCTCAGGGTGCCTGTGTAACTCGTATTTGCTGCCAAGTGTGTTCTACAGAGAGCACTCAGGTCTGGATACATCAAAATGTGTCATTCAAAGCGATGCAGCACAATCTGAGCGTGGCACAGTGCTGAGACCACACGGAGAGCTACCAGCAGAGGTTCAGCCACAACCTGGGTGCCCAGGCTGCTGCAGGACTGGCTCCCCCATGGAAAGGGCACTGCTCCAGCATCCTCCCAGGGCACAGCTCCCTGGGAAATGGCTGAAGTGACA
The DNA here is from genome assembly GCF_026979565.1 of Vidua chalybeata. NCBI lineage: Eukaryota > Metazoa > Chordata > Aves > Passeriformes > Viduidae > Vidua > Vidua chalybeata. Next base: position 7,975,405 of record NC_071545.1, on the reverse strand, counting down.
GTCAGTACTTGGAGCTGCTCTCCAGACTGCCATTTAACAAGCTGTCAGGATGACTTAAAAATAGCACAGGATCTAACTGCAAAACAGAGTTCTGGTTTGCTTGTTCTGCTTTCCCTGCTGTGATTTTATCAGGAATTGGCCAGCTTAATTTAGCTTTGCTAGTTGCCAGGAAATAGCATAGTTTTGTTTTAAATTTGCTTCTTGGCTGGGTTTTCCAAACTAATCCAGTCCCAATTGCCCCTCAGTGACGGGCTGCAGCAGTTTGCACCAGAGCCTGGAGCAGGAGAGCTGGGCTGAGGACAACGTGGCCACCAGGCAACCCTCGTGTCCCCTTGTGCTTCCGTGCCCACATTTATAAAAACAAGCTATAGTTACTGCCTACAAAAAAAGCTGACACTTTTATAAATGCTCAGAAGCAGAAATCCCTCATTACAGGGTTACCTTGTGAAGGTGTAAGCTTTTGGGTTGAGCTGGGAGGAGGTGTGAAATAAAGGAATGTAAAGCACCTGCAGCACTGAAGACACTGAAGTTGAGGCATCTTCCAACTGGCTGTGACTTTAAATTGCTTGCAAGACTGAGATCCTCCTCCAGCTCAAGCAAGAGCTGTTTTGTCAGTTTGAAACTAATCCAGCTAAGGTAAATATCAAGGTTTAATTAGCACAGATAAAATGAGAGTGATCATGCAGCTCTTCAAAGGGTAATCCATTACCTTGCTTAAAACTTAATATTCAGAAAAAACAATAACATGCTTTTGAACAGGATTTAAGATTACTAAAAGTAGAGAGGTCATTTGGAAAATGTCACAGCCTTGGTCAGCAGATCTGGGGATGGCTGAAAGTACCCAGGGGCATATTAAAAGATAAATCTTGCATATTTAGAATTCATCAAAATATAGTATGGATTTCTGGTTTATCTGTCTCTATCTTTCAGTTTGCCTTTTTACATTATATTTCAATGTCTTGAACTTGACTTCCTCCTTCAGATACAAATTAAAACTATCACCAAGGAATTTAAAAAATTCTTCTAGTAAAGAAGTGATAACTCTACTGTCTGCAGAAAGACTTCAACACAGCTAGTCCCTGGGTAGCTTTTCTTTTCACTTTCCTTTAGGTGTTCTGTTAGAAAAATACTTCCAATATTTTTGAGATCAGATTCTCTTCTAACAATCCTATTTTTATCTTGCTTTTATGAGATTCTGAAGAACATTGCTTGGTCATCATCCAGAACTGTATTTCTTTTCATGTATCAAATTCCATCTGTAACTGTTATCTAACTGCACTAAGACTATTCTTTAGCTAAGCAATCTAGAAATATTGCTTTGCCACCCATTTCCTTTTCCAGTCTTTCCAGTTCTCAGTCTTCCTCAGTAAAATCTAAACCTACCCCAGCCCTGGCTCATTTCTTGTCCCATCACACAGATCAAACTAGTCGAAGGCTCTTTTGCAATCAAGACACATGACCTTGTGTTGCTGAGCTGTTATGTAAGAAACCAAGCCTGACCTTATTTCCCAGAGAGCACTTCCTCCACCTCCCACCTTCACAGATGTCTGGCTCCCTGCCAGGCTCTTTAGGGACCCAGGACTTCCCAGACTCTGGCAGTGGCTGCCTACATTCCCAGTTTCAAGATGGGAACCAAGATGTCTTTGTGTCAGCCCCAGACATGATCCTGCTGCTCTCTCTGGTTCTCTGAAGTCTTACCTGCCTAAAATCCCCCCCAAGGTTCATGGATGCTGCTCCAGGTAAACTTCTGCTGTCCCCCCTGCTCACAGTAATATATCTGAAACAGCAAGCTTCTATTTGTTTTTGTAGATTTGAATAAATCCCTCCCCAAAAAAATGCAAACTCTTCCTGTTTTTACTGAAAAAAAAAATTAATTTACACGTGTATGGAGGATGCTGCTGCTTTTAGGAAGTGCCCCTTGTGCACACTAAAGAGGAAATTGGGAGTTGTCAGACATGAGTTTGTCTTTTTTTGTTATCCTCACATAACCCTCCCCAAAAGAAATAATTAGAAAGCAAAATTCTCCAAGCTCCAAGTATGGAGAGGAAATGTGGGCAAAAAAAAAATTTTAAAGGTTCCAAGAAACAGAATTTGCATATCTTAAATCTGTAGGCAGACCTGCAAACCATATTTCTTTCTCTTTTGAAAGCAACTTCCCTCTGCATTCACAATTCAGCCCAATAAATTTCATAGCAACCCTGTGAAGTGCACAAATAACAGACCTCAATAAGTCACAGTAAGAACTCAGAGAGCCTGGGACAGAAAGAGGTCCCAAAGCTGCCTTGAAATACCTGATTGCTCAGGACAGTTAGCACCCAGCATTGACACTGCCTCTTCCAATACTCCAAAGGCAGTCTGTGTCTCAAATGCCTTCATTTTCCTCTGCAGCAACACCACCCCTGCTCTGCAGGACTCAGCAGTCCCTGCAAGAGCAGGGCTTGAGGTCAGTTCTGCTGTCAGAGCATCCTCACGGGCAGCTGTGAGCAGGGACAGGAGCAGCCAGAGGCAGGGAAGCACCCATCAGAAAACAGGCCATTGATCCATTCATTGGTCATCATCCAGAACTGCATTGCTTTCCATGTACCAAATTCCATCTGTGGCTGTTATCCAGCTGCACTAACCCTAACCCAGCAGTCCATTGGTGTGCATGGTTTGTGTTGTAACACAGATTTGTGATCTTGCCACAGTAACATAACAAATACCTAAGAAGTAACATAAGATATAAGAAAAGCATATTCTTGGTTGCAGTAACTATTGAAAATTTTAGTTAAGAATTACATGAATGTTTATCCTCTCTCAATCTCTATTTATCCTCTCTCAATCCTCTTTCTCCACTTAGCTGCAAGAAGAAAATACTTGGATATGCACATTATCTGGTCCATATAAGTCACAGAAAATGAACATTAAAAAAAAATCAGGGCTAACATTATTTCTTAGGAGATTCAAATAACTGCTTGTTCCTCTCGCAACACTGAGCATTGACAGGGATAAACCCAGGCAGGAGATTGCTTGGGTTTCCTGAAGAAAACACCAGGACCTGTCCACTTGGAATATTGCAGCAGCCTGGGTGCATCCACAGATCCTCATCTTGTAATGCCAAGGACTGAGTGTGAGGACATGGCAAGCTCTAGTAATGGTTTTGCTGGTGCTAGAATAGGAACAAACTCCACTGCAGGTGCAGGTGAGAGCTGGGAAGCCAGGGAGAGGACACAGCAGCCCAGCAGGCAGCCTTGGAGCCAGCTGGAGGGAGCAGCCTTCAGGGAGACCGTGCCAGGAGCACTCAAAGGCTTCAGTCTCCAAAGCTGTTTAAAAAGAACACAAAATCCTAAACAAGAACAACACAACTCTCTGGATACAAAACACAAATCTTCTGACTTCAAAACAAATCCTGCCTCCCTTCCCCCCACTGTGTCCTTGAAGAGTTGCCTTCTTTCCCCCTTTGCTTTCCACACACCTGCCCTGACTCCCCAGCCCACATTCCCTTTGCCTGCAGCAATCCCATTTCCCTTCTCCCACTGCCATCTGTGCCCCCAGCTCATGCCCTGTGTGTGTCTGCTCCTGGAGTTTGTCCTACACCAGTGCTCCGTCTCTGCTGTGGAGGGGAGTGCTCCTGCCATCCATCCATCATCCATCCATCCATCCATCCATCCATCCATCCATCCATCCATCCATCATCCATCCATCATCCATCCATCCATCCATCCATCATCCATCCATCCATCATCATCCATCCATCCATCCATCATCATCCATCCATCCATCCATCCATCATCCATCCATCCATCATCCATCCATCCATCCATCCATCATCCATCCATCCATCCATCCATCATCATCCATCCATCATCCATCCATCCATCATCCATCCATCATCATCCATCCATCATCCATCCATCCATCATCCATTCATCCATCCATCCATCCATCATCCATCCATCATCATCCATCATCCATTCATCCATCCATCCATCCATCATCCATCCATCATCCATCCATCATCATCCATCCATCCATCCATCATCCATCCATCATCATCCATCCATCATCCATCCATCCATCCATCATCCATCCATCATCCATCCATCCATCCATCATCATCCATCCATCCATCCATCCATCCATCCATCATCCATCCATCATCCATCCATCCATCCATCATCCATCCATCCATCCATCCATCCATCCATCCATCCATCCATCCATCCATCCATCCATTCAATCCATCCCTTCCATCCAATCCATCCCTTCCATCCAATCCCATCCATCCATCCATCCATCCCTCCCTCCCTCCCAGGAGGTCTCTCTGGGCAGACCTCAGAGATCCACAAAGCACTCCTGATATCACAAATGCTTGTCCTTGGAAAATTCAGAACGGAGGAACGAGAGCACCTCTCATGCTGTAAAGGACCAAGCCAGTGATAGGAAACCCACCAGCCCCTTGCTTTTCCTGTAATGTCAGCCCTGGGTCAGTACACTGAGCATTTGGGAGAGAGCAGCAATGAATCTGGAATAATGGCATGCAGGCAGAGAGACAGCTCAGAGGCAGCTCAGAGGCAGCTCTGTGCATGCAGATCTTCAGGCAAGGTGTCCCATCAGGGGAACAATCAGGGCTCTGCCTCACAGGGAAATGCCAACAGGCGCTGCTGGGGAGTTTGCTCACCCTTCCTGCGGCTCCATTCCCACTCCTGCCCTGGGGGAGTCCCAGCCATCACCATCAAGGCAATTGTGATAGCTCCAATAGCTAAACCACTTCTGGTTTACAGGATTTATGCTTTTACTTTTTCTATTTATCTGAAAAACTGTCAAGATCCTCCTTCATGTGACCAGTAAACTTTTAGGAACACACACACATCTCATGTTGGAAATGTTTTAAACTACTGATTAATCTCCTTGAAACCTGATTGCTTATTAGCACTGTTCTGACAAGCAGTTCAGGATTTCCATCACAATCTCATTTTTTCCTACATCTCCTGGCGTTACTATTTTAAGTACAGAACTAAGAATGGGAGAACACAAAGACAGGAATTATTATACTTCCCAGAAAAAATTTTGCTCTTTGAATTTTGTTCTAGGAGCCAGCAGAAATCCAATCCTGTTGTGCTTTTTATCTGTCATTTTTCCCTGGAAGGTGTTATTAGCTCAATTAGCAGAGCTATCCATACTGAAATTTCTCCTTCTATTCTTAGTTTACAGCTCTTGAATGTAAAATTCAAGAGGCAGAACTTTGAGACACAATTTATGGCAAGTTTGAGAATCTTTCTGTCTTTTACCTCGTTACCATCCACTAAGCTGTGTATTTAATTCTATTCTAGGTTGTGGTAACAGAGCTTGTCTGCAGTCAGACCACCCCTCAGCAGAGCCTCTGTGGACATTCAGGCACTCAGAATGTCACTGCAAAGGCCTGGCAGCTCCTGCTGGGGACACAGGACCTGCACAGCTCAACTGGCCAGCGTGGCCAGCAGCTGTGGAACTGGGCAGGTGAGGTATCCACACAAGAGCACGTGGGCACAGAGACCACCTTTGAAAACACAAAGTTAATGGTTTGATCAAATGCTAGTCCTGCCTTGCTGCAACAAAGTCATCTCAGGCCATAAAGCAGCCTATCATTGTTATTCTATGAACACACTCTACCTTTTATTCTGCCTGAAATAACATTGACTTATACCTTTCCTTAAGGGCGGTTTTAGGATGTGAGTGAGCTGCTACCTCTGCAGTATCTGAAACAGAGCAAACAGAGCAAACATTTTCTATCAAGTCTTCACCTCTTCAAGCAACACACACCTCCACTTGTGTGCATTCAGTGCTGTGCCTGGGAGGGATGCTCACAGTGTCTGCTTCAGCTTGGGACTCAAAGGGAAGCAACTTCCAGGGGCTGCCTGCCTGCCATGGCAGGTGCTCAGTGGGAGCCAGGAGCGAGTGCCTGACATTTCCAAAGCTGTGCTTTGTGACTGCAGAAACCAAGCACTCCTTACATCTTCCTGTAAGCCCAGCAGCTAAGTCAGAGAGCTGCCACACAGGAAAGAATAGGTTTTTCTTCTCAGTCTCCCTTTCCCTCCAGATCCATTCTTTCATTACCGTGTACCCTGTGCAGAACAGGAGGTTGAAGGATGCAACCCATGATCTCCCAGTCCTAGGGTAGCCCTACAAACACAATCCCTACAAGAACTCAGCTTTGAGAATGAGCTTCCAGGAGAATTCCAAATGCTGTCAATAGGGTTGTTCAACCCTCTGAAAGGGCAAAAATACTAATAAAGGAGTCAAAAGAGATGAATTGTATGAGTCAATGTGGCCTGTGCAGAATACATGTAATACTTTTGCAGAAGGCAATGCAAGTAAAGGGGAAGCATTCAGTAGCTTGGTGTTATATTGTCACCATTGTTACCATCACAGGATTGTGGCCCCAGCAGGATCTGTAAATTTTTCTTTAGAATAAAGAGGCATTTCAAATATTACAGCTGTATATGCAAACACCATACTTTCAACAACACAAATTAGGTGCTCATTTTGTACCTCTATTTAATAAACTCCAGTGCAAAATATGTCAAAAGCATCCCTTTATCTGGGATAAAAAATCCTTTATTGGTAGACTGACAATCACTGCTGTTTCTGTAAACTGTGAATCAACTTCCCACACCTTAAATCAGCAAATTACTGTATTATTTCTCTTGTGCTTGTCATTCAGAGCACTTCACCTTGAGAGGAAAGAAAGAATTTTTTTCTTTGACAGTGGCTGATAATGAGTATACTTGTAGAAAAGCATTTTATAGGGGTCAGTAGCCTGTTACAGAGGGATTCTTCTGTAGCTTTTCATCACAGAGCAAATGGAGAACATGCTTTTGCTGCTATTGAATCATATCCATTCCTGAAAATTACTGTGGTTCCTCAATTTACAGTGTGATTGAGACAGAGAAAGAAAAATGTAGGGTCAGTACTCACAGCATGAATCAACAAAATCAGTATTACAACAATGCAGAAATTCTGAATATCATAAAGCAGTAGAAAACATTATGTTACCATGTCTCTCCCATTATCACCTGCCATGCTGGACTGTAATGGAAGTAGGGCAAGGCTTCAGAGCACTAAATGCATCAATCCACGAGGATCAGGCAATTTGTGTTGTATTATTCTAGCTGTACTACAGCTTCCATTGATTGGTCATGACTTTACCTGAAAAGCAGGAATATACCTCTATGTAAATGTAAGCAGTAATACTAGTCTTCTATTTCTTTTATATTAATTTCTTTGGTATTATCCAACATTTGTGGAATGTCTCTCATTAAACCATAATTCTGCATTGAAATAGGATTAGTAATTTTTCTACTCTGAATCTACTGGTGTTCCTATCAGTACTTTGACATTCAGAATTGAATTTTTGCTTCTGAACCACATTTCAGAAGGTTATTTTTGCCAGCAATTTATATTGTATTATTCTTATTAAGAAACAGGCTTAAAAAGAGAGCAATATCAAAGGCTTTTGGTTTTCAAAAGCTGAAGAGCTGATGGGACAGACGGAGCCCCATTTCTAACCCAGAACCACAAACCCAAATTGGCACAGTGTGTTAGCAAAAAAAAAAAACCAATTCAGAAGAACAGAAATTAGATCATGTAACAGACAGAAAGAATTGATTAATCTTATTGATTCAGAGCAGCACTATCTGCATTTAACACTATCTAGAAATGAGACCCTTCCTAGTTTAGAATTTACATATCTAATGGAAATACCATTACATTGAGGACAATGCACATTGGGAAACAGAGCCACCACCCCCATCTCCAAACAGTACAAGAGACTTTCCAGCTGGAGGCCTAAGACAGTTGAGTCCACACACCTGAGCAGCCTTTCATGATACAGAATCATAACCTTATATGTAATCTGATATCAGACGATCAGCTGATCTTTAGAGTCTTTTCCAAGGGTCATCTCTTTCACAACACCTCTGAAACAGACACATCTCCAAGGCAACTTTCACACTCTAGATAATAATCATGATGTGTGTACAAACAGTGGACATTTAGGGCAGATAAGGACAGAACAAGTTCAGTGCTTGGCCTGAAGTTGCTTGGAGAAAAAGAATTACGGGATTCCAGGTGACTAAATTGATTTTAAGCTACTCTCACATTCAGATCACTGTCCCATGGACCTTTTCCTCAGGCACTCCAGTTCATGGCCTAGGATATTTAAACTGCCATTCACATTAAAATGTGAATTGTAGGGGCAAGACAGAAACAGAGATTTGTCTCCAGCATCTCTGCTGCACTGGCTGTAACCTCTGGCAACAGGGCAGAGCTGGAGCCCAGGAGTAGCAATGGCTGAGTCACTGTTAACAGAGGCAAAAACTATACCCAGAATCATGACTGGTGGGAAGCAAGGATCTTGAGGATAGAGATATCAAAATTTAAGACAATAGGTATTTAAAGAAATAGAACTGAAACTGCAGCATCAAATCTCCACTAAATCTCTTGCTGTAAATAAAAATCAATGATAATCTTGTCTCTAACTTTTTAGGATGTGTTCAACAGATATATTTCAAAGACTCTGAAAACTAATGGAGCCTGGAATATGAGTTTCATGCTTAAAACAATATGTAACACAATTATGCATAATGTTCTACTGTGTTACAAACTTACAGGAGAAAATTGACTTCTGTATAATTGCTTATTTGACATTAGTGTCTGTGTAACTGAAACCACATTGAGCTTTCAGCTTGTCAAATATTTTGTGCCTTTCCACCTGTGAAACATTAGAATTAGCCTGACTTTTCCACTCAAATCTAGCCCATGTGAAATGTCCCTCTGATCTTCTTGGCTTAGGTATTGTTTGAAGCTACCCACAGCCACCTACACTGTCACCATGAGAAGCAAATGTCCTTCTCAAGGACATGAGGCACAAACAGTACCAAATCCAGAAAAGAGAGAAACGGGTTTCTCATGTTTCTCAGCATTTCCTGTGCAGTAGAGGAAACCTGATTACAAGCAGCAGTATTTACCCAGTTCTAAGGTAAAATAAAGGTTAAGAGAGTCCCCCCTCTAGGACACAAGGTCATGACTCACACATGGGTGATCAGTATCCATTCCCCTCTGCACAGGATTTCCTCTCCTACACATTCTACTTTCATGACATGGGGGATTATTTGGATCCAGACAGCACAAAGAACCTGCAACAGTCCCGTGCTAGGCAGAAACTTGAAGCGAGCTGAAAGAGCACCCTTGGTCAGCAATTAGCTCCTTCTCACCAAAGGATCTACTTAAAAAAAAAAAGTTGAGCTGAAGATCAAACAGACTGGCAAGTTTAGCTGCAGTCAAAGGTGAGCATCCTCTGCACCTACTACAATGTTCCCTCCCAGTAACAGGTATTATACCCAAGGGGCTCCAAGCATTGCTATATGAGCACACTATAACACCAAAATACCCAGGCTCTAAGTAGCCAGAATTCTTATTTGAATGCACTGCTACCTTGGTAAGGGATTTCTGTTTTAAATTAACAACAGGGACAATATGAATAAAGATGATTTTAAATTCATAAAGCTGAATTTATTTGGATTAAAGGAACGGGCATGCAAACATCTGACACAGCTAAGCTGTTTTCTGGCAGCAAAAACAAAGGCAACACCACAAAATCACTAGAAACTAGGTTAAAAAAGACAGTGTGAAAAGAAGATTGGAAAAGGTGAAAACCAACAGCAATGAAGGTTAAAACCCAATCCACATACTCTGCCTTTTCATACACATAATTCACTGCAAAGAAAAAAACATTATCTCCCACCAGTGGAATGGCTCATTGCCTCAAGGAAATACAAAACAATTACTGTTACAGAATAGAAAAAAACCATAGGATATGGGGAGAAATACTGTCCCCTGCCAAAAAAAAAAAAACAAACCCAAAACCAAAATACAAAAACAACCTTACTGCATACAAATAAATAAAAACACATAGCAAAATGACATCACAAAACCCTGGGCGAAGTCATGCAATACAAACACTTATAAACTGAGTTCTCCCAAAAACAATGGGAATGTTCTCCCCACATTAAATTTTGCCCACTCAAACAATCAGCCCATGCAAAAATCCATGAAGCTCTACCTGGGCCTCACACAGAAGAAAATAATTTCATAATGCATGGCAACAAAGGAAGAACTTATCCTGATTTTTCATTGTTATTATAAATTAGGAACTATATTACAGCACCCACTAAAATTACTGTACCCAGACAGAAACTCTGCAGATGTAAAATGAAATTCAGGCTCAAGAGGAAACACTGACTCCCTATTTTTGAATTCTCCTGCAGGAGAAGGTCTTTTTTTATTAACACAAGGAAGGAAAACACAAACAGCACATCACTTTTGACCATCTTCTCAGTTTATGATTAACATAAAACAATTTCCACATTTTTTTTCATCGCTCTTTTGGTGCTTATAGCACTTCCATCACTGATCTAACATCATGGAATGAATATTTTAAAGAAAAAACAACACAAGTGGCAGGACAAAGTTTGTTTCTCAGGCAGGCAAGCTGCCATCCCTCAGAAGACAGCTGAGTCACAGAGTGTATAAATAACTCTGTCAGGAGAATAACTTAGTCTCACTGTGAGACCACTCAGCAGAGCCAGAAAGGTGGGACACAGCGGGTGTTGCCAGGGCTCAAGCAGTTCTCTTTCTCCCCACATCATTTGCAACAGCTTTTGCCTCTTTCCAGAAGCATGAAGGCAGACGGGAATGTTTGTTCCCAAGTGGAGGCATCATCAGGTTTTGTGAGAATTCATTAACTGTGACAATTCACAAATCTTAACTGTGCTGGGAGGTCACTGGAGCGACCATGTGTCAGTTAGATGTGGAAAGAAAGGGAGCCATACACAGACATGGTGAGGAGAAGTGGAGAGGCACATCCCACCCAGCAGGATTTCCCCACTCTCAGACACAACACACCCTTCACCTGCCCCAGCCTGAGCAGCCAGAACACACTGAGAAGAAACTCAAGGTCATTGGAACAGTGGCAGCAGAGAGGCAGAGAATCTCTGGACCACACTCATGGAAGCACATAGAAACATTTGCCTGCATCAAGTATTGCTTTGGGGAACAGGCTTCCTTTAAATTAACAAAGCTTATACATGAGTTTTGGGGCATTAAACCACATATAACTTAACTCATGACCTCGGCACTTTATATAAAAATTAAGATGTAAATGCACACGTTCTTCAGCTAAGACTTTTCTTGTACCTTAGCTCTTTCTTCTTTACATCCAGAAGTAACAAAAAGTCTTTTAAGCCTGTCGTTAGAACTGTATTTAGCCAAACCCTTCTGGTACAAGGGTACCAGAAATCCACTTCATCACTGAGACAATCACACCACTTCCAGCATTAACACAATATTGTCTCATCTGTTGGCATGCTCAAGAACTCAAGGCTGAATGAAGATCACAATACTTTATATAACTTCATAAACATATGCAACATAAGGCACTGAAGCACCACTTTACAAACTGTTTGCTCTTCTGCTCTTGTGTTCCTTCAAGTCCATTTGTCTCTCAGAAAGTTCAGTCCTCCAAAGAAATTCTGAAAAAAAGCACCCAATTTAAATGCAAAGTTATGCCATGGATTTCTGACAGGTAAAATGTGAGGAGTCTTTTGAGTCTCATCCCGAAGGCTGTGTGCAGTCACCATTTCCACTGACTTCAGGGAGAAGTCTGATGGAAATATAAGCCTAAAAAGAAATGTAAAGATCCAAAATTAAGATGCAATTCTGGATGTATTTTTGCTCTAAAGACATGTCTTGTATGACTTGTACTTCCTTAAGAGAAGAAACCAATTCCTTGGTTCCTGGGCTGCCAAATATTGTTCCAAATCATGTGATGCAATATGAACAGCTGGAAACATCAAAACATGTTTTACTCTCCACCTGTAACCTGCCCTCCTTGGTAAACACCATTATAGACTTGAATCCTCAGCTATAGCAATTTCTTATTTTTAGCTGGAGTAAATGTAGAAGTTAGCATAATCCATGGACAAATATTATTGTATTTCATTTTCTTTTAACAGAGGCAACAGCTAAGGTCAAGTCATCCATAGCTCAATGCCCTGTCTCAAAAACAAAGCTTTCTCTGGCTAGTAATGCTTATTATTCTATTTTATCCACTCCTTTGCCTTCCTCTATCCTCTCCATCTATGCAGCAGATATTTCTCTATTTTGTACTTTATTTTTATGCTCATTTTACATCTGTGCCTGTCACGACCTCAGGTAAGGATTACAAAAATTATGCTGAAGACTTCCACACTGCTGATATTTTCTTTCTATTTGATTTCTATAGAAAAAAACCCTGGGCTTCTACCTACTGTCATCACTTTATCATAACACAGCAAAACGTTTCAGGCTTGAACTGAAAAATTAACTTCTCTCCTGTATCTTAGGAGTAATTGGTGCCCTGGTGAGCATCTGAATGCAGAGAGGGGCAGGCTGTGCTGCCAAGGCTGCTCTCTGGCCGTGGGACAGGGAGGCTCCTCGCTGCCAGGCTCCAGCAGGCAGGCATGATCCCACTGCTGCATCCCATCGGGACAGCAGGAAGGCTGCAGCACAGTGCAGCTTTCACATTTATCTCCCTTTCACAGATGCCCAACACCCATGAATACAAATGAAGGGATACGATGAAAATAAGTTTGTTTGTCATTGAGGGTCAACTGTGAATGACTAACAATCAATGAATAACCCAGTGGGTGTTTGATTACATGGCCTGCATGTTAGGTTTTTGAAGACTAACCTCTCAAAGCATATTTCCATCCTCTTGGCTCCCTATGAGAGGATAAACTTTTCAAAGAAGGCACTGTCTCCTGCAGTATTTGTTTGTACAGTGCCCTAGCACAATGGGGCTCTGTTCTCCAAGCAGTTCTTAATGAGAAGTTCAACACCCATTTCCTTTTACAATCACACAATAAACAGTTTGTGTTTAGTCTTCTACTTTCGTGGTAGGCAAAAGCTTTATTGATCAGAATCCCTGTTAGTTAGTTAGTTGCTCACCTCAGCAAGAATCCTCTTTCTAGGTAAGAGAGGAGAAATTGTTTTCCTCAGCAGCTGCATTCTTGCTTGTGTTCACTTCCACAAATAATTTCAGCTAAAGACTACTTTCTTTTTTCCTCCAAGACAGGCATTTGTTGAAATTCAGTTTGAGAGATGAGTTGAGCAGAAGTGAAATTCTTCGAGAGCACTTCAGCAGTGAATACTGGTCTCTTTGCTTTGCACCTTTGAAGATGTCTTCCTGAGCTACTAGTGATCAAGATTCCAAACTGAATACTTACTGTTAGAAGCAAGATGTTGTTCTAAAGAGTGAGCATGTCTGCAGCACCTTTGTGTCTCTTTAGATGAAGCATTCTTAGGCAGGTTGACTCCCAGATGCACCTATTCTGCACTTTGCCTCATCAATTTTTGTTAACAAAGAAAAAGTGACTTAAGCCCTGCTTGTGCTTCTAGGCTTGGAGAACTGTTTTTGTGTAACAGCCCCCCCCAGGAGCAGCTGCACTGCAGCAGCAAACATCCAGAGGCCAAGCTCCAGCAGTGCCCACCTTTCCTCTACCCCGGGGAGGAACGGGCGATTCTCCCCAGCAGGGCTGGAAGAAGCTGTGCAGTGTTTGCCAGGGCCACCGGCAAATCTGCCTCCTCTTCTGCCCTTTGTGCTCCTCCATCTTTTTTTTACTGATAATTGGTGTGGCCACTTTCATTTCATAGCTCTGCCTCATAATGGTTCAGTGCTATTTGGTGTTGGAAGGCAGATTAAAATCTTTAGATACAAGGTACCACCCTCCTATAAAACTGAGCAGGTATTTATGAATAACACAAATGATGTAAAGCACTAGAGGAATCTGCAAGACTAAGACTTATAAACTCTGGGTTTGTACCTTTTTTGGACATATTTCTGCTGGAAATCCTGATAAATAGGAAAGACATTCCCAACATTCATTGAGAGATGTGTAAGTTGAGGAGCAAACCTGAGAATGTTAATTTTACAGAATGCAATAATGTTAACTGCCACAAACATGTAAAGGGTGGGGATGATAAATTTCCAGAAATGCTATCTGGCCACTTTTGCAAGTTTGAAAGCTTGGAAAGATTAGTAAATATAACTGGCTTACATGGCTGAAGGTGTTGCTACAAGTGCCAACTGATAAAATAAAGGACAAACTACTTGTTCTAAATGCAACAAAGCCTTTGGAAAGGAAAAGGGGTTGAACAACATCTAAATATTAAGGGAAAGGAGGAAGGCCAAAGGGCAAAGAAAAAAGAGAGGGCACTCTCTATTTTGATTTTGCCTTACACTGACTGTAATGCTTTCCATAAGCCAAACCACTTGTCAATCTACCTCAAGAACAACATGAATGAGGCTTTTCAAGCTATGGCAACTCACTGAAGTTGCACCTTTTACGGATGAGCATCCATGGAAATTCCTCCTGGTGCCCACTGTTACACTTTGCACTGGACCCTGTAGGATAGCATTGCCCCAGATATGTCATGGTGAATTAGGACATCAGTGGAGAGTAATGAGATCCATGAAACCAACATAACAGAGACAGAAATAGTCCCTTGATAAAGGCAACCTTCACTTCTTATCTGCCTTAGATTCACTGTCGAGCTGAGACAGCTCACAAAAGTATCAATTTAGAGTCACCTGTAAGGGTATTTTCATATAATGGGCAGCTGGTCTCCTCCCAGTGAGTCTGAGCCCACCAATTTATTTCATGCAGCAATCAAACATTAATGGGTTTCTGTTTTAACCTGTTCAGAGCAGAAATGGTGACTGAAAGAGATTAAATTGCATTCCATCATGGGTCTGCAAAGAGGTCCTTTCATCTTGCAATCACTTTTTTTCCTTTGTGGTAAAAGGAAAGTTGGGATCTGTAAAAACTTCAAACACATTGCATTCTCCAAGCAGGAACTTCCCTGTCAATTTATCATAGATTTCAGCCTCTTGATCTTTTCTTTGTGTCTCATGATAAGACCCAATGCCAAGAAAGACTTTTCTTAAAGGGCCAGCCTATAAAAATAAGCAAGGGGATTTTATTTCATACCTTAAAATTATAAATGCATTATTGATAGAATCATTAATTATATATTTTGGATTTATAACCAAGATTTGAAGAAAAGCACAATATTTGAACGTACATAATTGCTATCACAGCATACAATCACTTTTTTTATTAAGCACAGACCCCATTTCCTCCTTGTATGAATATTTTATTCTGAATATGTGTTCCAGTTATTTGGCAATATCTCCTTTTCCATTTCAGCCCTTATTTTGAAAGAAGGAAACTCAGATGTGAAGATTTCCTACTGATATTATCTAGTTTCTACTTCTAAATCAAAATAAATTGGAAGTGCGATGTCTTAAAAAACCCAAATCCTCCCAGCTCTCTTAGGGCCTCAGACCCACAGGCTGGGGGAACTGCAGGCACTTCAGGCCCTGGATGCATCTTCCCAGCCCTCTCTAAGTCACAGGGCAGGACCTGCCTTGCCATGGCTTGCACAGAATATTCCCATTGCTGAAGGGTTTTGCATGGCAGTGAGGTGAGCTGCAGCCCTTCAGAGAGCTCTCTGTGTTTGTGTGTACATGTGCATCGTTTTCTCTCAGAATAGGAGCAGAGAAGGAACCTCTACCAGGTTTTCAGCCACCCTAAGGAAACTGCACTATTTTCTAAGTGAAGGCTTCATCCAAGACTCCAGGGAGATTTAGCAAAATATAAACCAGGCCAAGCAATGTAGATGTACAAGAAGGAAGATTATAAACTTTTGTGGACATATGTCCCATCATTTTCCCCTTGTGTGCTACGATGTGCCCCAGGAGCTATGGGAGCTCTGGCCCAAAGCCTGGCAGGGAGGATGAGCTGGGAGAGCCAGGGCACAGGAGAGGCAGCAGATCTGCAGGGCCAAGAGGCTGTGATTCCCTCCAGCCTCACCAACTTCTTTGTTCCGTGACAAAAGGCAGATCTTGTACATTAAATGCATTGACGAGTGACAGTGTAAGTCAGGCTTCCTTCACATAAAATTAGAGTCTTGGATTGAAGGATCTTTGGGTTATTTTTTCCTTCCATGGAATAATGAAGCTGTTTGATTCCCACAAACACACACAAAACTTCCAAGCTTAGACAAGTACAGCAGAAGTAAGAGATGATAATCCATGCTCTAATCTTGTCACTCATTCAGCAGTGACAAATATTTATAAAACCTTAATTTTCAGAACCACAGCTAAGAGTCCATGCTCAGCTGACATGCTTTGAAGATGCAGATTCAGTACTCCAAGTTACCACATGGGATTTAGGAGTGAAAACCTGATCTTCAGCCTTCCTGTTGCACCTCCCCACTGGTACAACAGGGAAGCCAGCTGCACCAGCCCCAGTCTGCTCAAAGCAGGGCAAAAATGTTTTATGGAGCCAAAAGCAATTCATAAGTACAGGTAACTACAGAAGTCAGTTGTAACCAGCTGCTACATTAAGTAACTGAGAGCAAAGAATCTGATACTCTACTATTACTTTGCATTTCAAATCTCTAGGTATGACTACACTAATAGAAAAACTTGAAAGTTACTGAGACTTAGAAAACAGGATCCCTGATGTCTTTTATGCTTACTTCATTTGTAGTGTAGATACTAAACCTCCTGCTTTAGAAACTGAAGACTGCTTCATTACTAAATGGCTGTGCATCATGGCCCTTACAAATCTCTATTAAACTGAGGATTAGGCAAGGGCTGGAACAAATAGACAGTATATTTTCATTCAATCTCCTTTAAAATAATGATGCATGCAACTTCATGTCATTACTCTTTAATGGTCTTAAGCCCATTTAATAGCACAGTAATATTCCAAAAAGGAAAAGGGAATTATTTCCACATTTAATTTTCATCGCAGAAGTGAATATGGTTCTTTCCATGGCAGATAAGCAGCTAAAGCTGCTTGGTACCTTAACTGGGATATGACTGCATTAGCTCTGCTACATTACAGCTGGACTAATGAAACAAAGCAAAATTATTAGCTTCAGGCTCCCTGGAGTAACATTTGGCTTGTTTCTAGGGATGTCCACAGGGGCGATGGGATGTGCAGGTGACAGACCCGGCTGGGATCAGGCTGGGTCTGTGTGACCAGCCTGGCTCCCTACACAGGTCCCTGGCACAGCTCCTGTGTGGGGCTGCACAGGGACTGTTATGGCCCTGGCCATGGCACCTCTGGTGCAGCAGGAATTGGGTGTTGCCAAGGGAAGAGTTACTCTTACCCTATCAATGCTTTGTTCTGCCCTTATTTACACTGCTGGAACTCTGCAAATGCTGTAGATCCACTCCTGCTGCACCTCTGCAAAAAGGAGCTGACACTTGGGCTTCCCAGCTCCTGCATCTCAAGTGGAAATAAGAAGTTTTTCCTTCTTTAAAAAAAAAAAATCACAATTCACTAGTTGTTACCTCAGAGAATCTCCTACTAGTTAACTTTAAAAAAATAATATTCAGATGGAGATTGTGCAATTGAGAACACAAAGGATATCTGAGTTAAGGTTCAAATTCTTTCTTTTAATGCAATTATGTGATTGATTTTTTCCCTACTGGGAGGTGTTACTATATTCATATTTCAGCTTTAATTATCTTCTGAATTGCTAGTGCTTCCACAAGATTCCTTCCAAGTTCTAATTATACATACTGGATAGATTAGCCAGTGTTTGATAACCTTTTATAGCCAATTGACTTCAGCTTAATGTGTACAAAAATCCAAGCTGGAGAAGGAAGAGAAGTTGTATCAAATGACTAAAATCAAGTCATTGAAGTAGAGCAGCTCTGCCCCTGCCTTCCTGTGCTGGTGCATGAGCCTCACCAGAGAAAAAACTCTCACTACCCAGGCAGCAGCAAAGAGCCTGCTTATAAGCAGGACCCAAGAGATATCACACAGATATTTAATATAAAGTTCTACTCTTTAACAGAAAAGATGTCTGTGGACCAAAAATATAGGGTTATTTGCACTAGGGTTATTAATCTAGTCTAAGTGGCACTGTAATCTAAAATATTTAAAGATTTTCCTTGCCAGGCTGCACTAGTCCTTAAAATCTACAAACATTTCATTGACTTTTCCCAAGAATTTTTCCCAAGGATATAAGAACAAAAATTGCATTAATTTTTTTCAAATATATTATTTTCAACTATGAAAATTCTAAAAAGTTCCATCTTTGAAGATATTATAAGACTGTAAATGTGGACAGAAACACATAAAACTAGGGAACTTCACTAGGTAAACACACTGACTGGTAAAATAAAACATAACTTTGCTCCTCATGCAGGAATAAAAATCTGTTGTTTTTTTTTTTTTTTACCTTAACCATTAATTAATGAGGTTTCAACAGTATGAATGATTTACAGTGACATGCTCTGACAGGTTATACATGGTGAGTAATGCCTTGTCAGACACCTCAGTATTTACATTGAGATGAATGGCACATTATGTGATGCACATGCTAACAATGAACATCAATATTTAGTACTCCCAGCAAAGCCTGCTGGTATGATAAATTTGGCCTTAACTTCATATCTATCTGCAGACTTGCCTATCAGCTATTTATGTAGAGAAATATTTCCAGAGAACTCTTATCAAGTATATTTACACATTTTCACTGCTTTGGCAAGGACTTCTACTTCTCCTTGGAGCTGTGAGCTCCACTCACATCTCTTTACACGACCTGAAGTCCATCAAGGCCAGGCAGGCTTGCAGTGTCCTGTTAAGAGCCCAGCAAACTCACAGTAACCAGCAAGGCTGCTGGGCAGACAGACACCTCTCACATTTATACACCTTGCTCTCCATGGACTTGGCAATCTTGAAAGACCCCTTCCAACCCCAATAATGCTGTAATTTCCTTCAGGAAAGGCAATGACACAGCAAATGCAGTTCTGATAAAAGCCATGGTGAAGGTATCATAATGCCAAGCACCATCACACAAATCAACAGATCAAACACAGGCAACAGCTACATCCCTATCCATGCTCTTCCTGCAGTTTTGTAGTGTTGTTTCCTGCCACCCAAGTCCCTTTCATCCTGTGATACATTCATGATGGTGCCATTCTCAGTGACTGGGCTCAAAACCTCACTGTTTTGTATGGTCTGAAGTGATCCTGTAAAGAATTCTTTGAAAGCTACTATTAGGATGATGTATGGCCTAATTTTGGTTGCTACAGTATTTAGAGTCAGACTTATGACTGGGGAAACAATCTCCCACTCACTTGAAATGCAGGAAAAGCTTTCAGTGCTGCAAGAAAAGGCTTTCTGGCTGAAAAGTCATATTTTAAAGTTTACAGCTCCTGCTTCTGGCTCAGCGCTGCTACAGCAGCATGGAGAGGAGAGCCAGCCTGGCAGGGCTGTGCAGGGCCCTGGCTGAGGCCACTCCAGAATTCTGCTGTAGCTGCTTTATGGGATGAATGTAGCAGCAGTTTATTACCAGAAGTACCAAGCTGCCATTCGAATTTTTCTACAGTTTTAAAAGCAGCACGTTTTTATTAAGATAGAAATGGCTGTGAGGAACCAAGTGCATTTTAACACAGGCAGTGAGATGGAATGCAAGAACACTGTGCAGGCCTTTATGGCTGGCAATAGACACCATTGCTATCAGCCTTTTCTGTTGCCTTCCATCAAGTTTAATGTGCATAACCTTGGTGGCAGAACCTCATCTCACACTCTCTGGCCTTGGGGACATGTAAACAAATAAATCAAACTAAAGCCAAACCCAAAAGTAGACAGGAGAACCTCCTTTTCTCTCTTCATTCTACATGTATCTGTTCGTATGACAGAGAACCCCAAAGCACTGCTGAGTATATGCATTGTACTCTATGAAAACCAATACTCATTTTACAAATGAACAGAGGAAAGTCAAATTTAAAACCTTCCTCCAGTTCTGAATGCTTCAGCTCATCTATTTTAGCAGGATTTTACAAGTGCTAAGCACCAGTTTCAGAAGCAGCTTATACTTGTACCTAGCTTCACTGATGGTCAAACAGACCTTTAGGAGTCATGAACTAGGTTCTCAAGTATTAGGAAATGGCTTTAAAACATGATTTTCAAGGCAGGAATAATGTCCTGTTATTAATAATGTACCTTAGATAAATCCAACCAAGCCAATCAGAATAACCTATCAATTTCTTGGATATGTGACAAACTCTTTTACATGCAACCACAACTCTCCAGACTGAGAATGTACACGTGAGTCATTTAGTTCAGCTTTACTTACTTTCAGGTAACTTTTCCAGCTGGGGAAAAGAATCTTTTTTAAGAGCACACCTACTTATGACAGATACTAAACTAGCTAATGTGCTTCATGTTGCTTCTGCAGATTTTCACCAACCTGAGGCATGAGGTACCTGTGGCTTACACAATGCACATGGTTGATGAATTTTAAATTAATCCCTGGTACTGTTCTCACTCCCAGCAATTTTAGCAGTGCCCACTCCCATTGCTACACTGAAAAGTCACTCCCTGATTGCAAAGCAGATGTTTGGGTATCCCCCAGAGAACAGAAATGCCCTGCTCAGTGTGGTCCCAGGGCTGCTAAAGAACTTTTCATTTCCTACCGCTGACACTCTGTCTTGCCTCTAAACCTTAAATAGGTGCAACTCTGAGTTCTTACATACAACACAACCTTTTCCCCAAAGATTCATGCCCTTGTTTTGTTGATACCAGAATCTTTGGTCTGGCCAACCATAGTACTTGTGTGATCTCAAAATGTCACCTCCTGTAACTCCATCTTTCTTACTCTCTCTCCGTCCCCTCTGAATGCCAGCCTGCTCTGCTGCAGGAAAGCCATCACTTCCTAAGGGTTTCACAGGCAGCTGCTGCAACCACACAGCACTCCCAGATCCAGCTGAGCTGACAATGCAGCATCCCAGGTGACAGCACAGCATTTAAAATTCCTGTACTCTGGCAAAATTCCACATTTGCACTAAGCACGTAAACACACATAATACAGAATATGTTCTTTCTTATCATTAAAAATTCTCTCCAAGAAATAATAATTTTCTGGCAAAATTCACTTGGGCTTTTTTGTGGTCTGATTGTTTGTTTGGGGTTTGTTGGGGTTGGGTTTTTTTTTGCAGGGGGGAGGGGGCAAGGATTTTTTTTTTTTCCTTAAGAAAAAACCCATAATTTAGTGATTTTTCAGTGAAATCCTTATATGTTTCCTTCAGAAATCCACAAAACATTATCTAGAAGGTCTGTACTGAGAGACTGGATGCTAAAAGACTTCAGCCTTAAAGAGCTTTTTATTTATTATTTTGTTTCTTCCTTGTTTTACTTCAGACATTTTCCCAGCAGTTCTAATCTGTAATAGAATATTAAGCTGTATCTCCTGTAGCTCTGTTGGTCACAGTTACGGATGAGATTTGATTCCCACTGTTGTTAAAATGCAAGGGACAGGCTTTGCCAGGGCATGCATGACCTTTCCAGAGCCATGGCCTGGTAGGAGCTGCGTTGATTGCTCTGACCTGTCGATGGGCAAGAGCTGCAAAGCCAGCAGGAGAACACGTTCTGACGCCTGTAGTTAAATAACAGCACCTCAGGAGAGCACATATATGAAATATCTGAAGGCTGAAAGGTCATTCTCAATGAATCTCCCCTCTCCTTGGGAGCAAGAGCTGCCATTTCCCAGCCGCTCCTCTGGCTGGGCGGGCTGTACCACAGCGGCCTGGATCTGCAGGGCTCCAGGCCACTTCAGAAGAGGAAGTATTTTCATAGATATGAGCTTTTTTCCATAATTTATCCTACTTAAAGCAACACCAAACTTCTGGCAGAAATTAAAAAAAAAAAACCCCAAGGGGTGGAAGTTCTTTAAACCAGCAGTAAGGCCCACCTGCCTTTTCACACAGGTTCACAGAGGTCTCCCACTCTCCCTTCTGGGGCCAAGGGCCTCCAAACACCACCCACAGCTTTTATCCCTTCAAACATCCCACACTTCGAGTTTGAAAGCCTTCCAGAACTTATCACAACATGCTAGGAATCAAGGCATTCCTCCAAACTTTTAACCTAGACAGCTCAGTACACCCACAGAGCTCTCATCACACCACACTGCGCTGGCCCAAACTTGGCAGCCCCAAGCTCCTGCCCCACTCCCTTCACTGCCAATTCCTGCAAATCCTCAAAGCTCCATGCAGCAAGCAACTCTTCATTGAGCAGAAACTTACTTTCAGGAAAGTAAGTTTCACACACCCCAAGGACCGTAGCTCCTACCTTTGCCTCTTTCTTTGTGTTTTCTCCTGATCTCCACGCTGCTCTCCTGCTGCTTTTAGGTGCCTCTATACCATAGCACGACATCCCCAACAGGGTAATAATTACCCCTGACTCCATGATTTCAGAAGGCTGATCAATCACTTTATTATACTATACTATACTATACTTATTAAGAAACTCATCGCCCTTGCAGACAGTCTGATACAGACAGACCACATTAGTCCTTGATTCCAAAGCACCATCACCATTGGCCAATGAAGAAATCACCCTTTGGTAAACAAATCTCCATGACACATTCCACATGTTCACAACAACCGGTGCAGCAAGTGAAGATAAGAATTGCTTCTCATTCTTTTCTCTGATCTTCTCACAGCCTTCCCCAGGACAATGCCTGGGAAAGTTGCGTTTCTCTCTGTGGCCAGAGAGCTGCTGCCACATCTCCACACCTCTTCAAATGACAGATGAAAATAAAATTGATACTGTGCCTCTGTTGGTACACACTCTGGTCTTTGGATACTTCAGCTTACTTTTAGAGAAAGTACATTTAGAGTTTCCTGTTCTTAGCCCAAGTGAAGGGAGCTGGTATGGGTATCAGTCTCTAAGTCTGTTGTGCTGCTTTTTAGTCTGTACTCATCCATCAGCATAACAACAGGCACATCTAAGAGCTAAACAGGTTTGGTTTTTTTTTACTATGAGCTGTTTTGTTGCAAGCTTAAAGATCAAGTGTCTCAAAACTAGATATTTAATTACAAACATCATGAGCTTGAAGTAACACAAGCAGTTTACTTTTAAAATTTTTTTCATTTCCTCAAATCTGCATCTCTTGACACCTTCCCTCCCTTGTTTAAAAGCTTTTCTAATCCAGAATGACATAAGAAACAGAACACTGTAAAGTGCATACATTGAAGTCTGACTGGGTAATTTGGCAATAGTCTTACAATAACTGTTTTTCCAAACCCACTAGTACAGTTTCTCAGTGTTCCAGTTAGTATATAAAAAAATAATGCTTAAACTGTACAACTTCTATAAAAACCTAGAGCGGGCAATACATTCCTTGGCACAACCACACATTTCAAAAATGGGATTTTTATCACAGTATTTCATTTCCAGTCATTCGAGGTCTGCATTCATAGATCATTTTGCACACACATTACTCAGCCACTGCTGCTTCTATCTCTAGTCTGGTAAATATTTTTTGCCTTGTGCAAAGGATATATGGGCAACACAGCCAAGATGAATCGTTGCATTAGTCTTGCCGCCCTGATGACAGTGACATACAGCAAGATATTAGAGCACTATGGTATCAGAAATGTACAGTAAGCCTGAGTAAAGGATGTAGCCTAGAGTTTTATAGCCTTAAGACCCAGGAAAACAAAGATAAAAGGTACACTTCCACTGTAGCATACGGCCAAGTTTAGTCATTCAGAATAATACACCACATCAATTAAATGTAACCTATGGATTCATCATCTTCCTGGAGCCAGCCCAGGTGGCCGAGATGACAGCTTGGCCTATTTCATGCAGTGCAATAGAGATCAATAAGGAGGTGCTATGGGGTAGTAGATGGTGCCCATGTGTCTAGCTAAGAAAAAAATATATAACTTAGAGTTATTAAACTGTTTTACTGCTTCTAAATGGACATCAGTATTCTATAACATAATCCAGTAGTAAAGCAGTAGAGAAGTTTGGCTCTTGAAAGTGTTAAAAGGCTGCTGTGATTTTCTAAGGGGCAGCAGGATACTGCTCCCAGCAAGTTCCCAGTTCTGGGAGCAGGCTGCTGTCAGTTTTATGGGCACACCAGAGGCAGCTGCCGAGCAGTGCATAATCAGTCTGTCATGAGCAAAGAATACTTTGTTTTTCTACACTGATGGGAAATCTTCATTTCTCTTTACAGGCATTAATCCACTGAAATCAGGCATATTTAAAAGAGAGTTCAGGTTAAGCCATTCTTTCTACAGCCCAGCAATGCTGCACGTACAGCATTTATGCTTCCAGCCTTATCAGCATTCAAAGCCACATCAGTTTAGCTAACAGTACTAACATTTTTAAACAGATAATGAATTCTGAGCATGGCCAGCACTACTTTAATTCAAATTTGCCTTATAGTGAGTTCTCTCAGCTCAGCAAAGAAGGCAGTTTAATGTGCAATTAAGGCTCTCTCTGCTATGTAAGCTGTTTCTATTATATCAAAAATCATAAATTAGAAGAATTAACACATTGGAGAGTCAGTGTAAGGTGATGAAGAAGAGGCAAGTTTATGCAAAATACAGACTCTATCCAAGTTTCAGTCACCTTGAAGACCGTAGAAACACCAAACAGCTCATTTAAGATTTTATTCGTCGATTTGCTAAAATGATACCGAAGGACCATAGAGCTTTAGCAGAGTGACTACTGAAATCCCTTCATACGTGACCTGTACTATCCTGTTCTTATTTGTAAATTTATATGAGATGTCATAAACACATAGATAAATAACACAGAAACAATCTTGTGATAGTAAGTAATCCACACAAATTCTATCAGAGCAATAAACTCTCAGAATTTTATCCTCAGGACTCCAGATAACCTCATCCACTGAGGAATTCAATAACTCCATCACTCAAGAACCAGAAAGCAGTGTGGTAACTGGGTTTGGAAGTAATGCTAGTGAAATTCTACAGATGCAGCTTCTCAAACTGAATTAATTTGATGAGAATAGAACACAGAGAATCATTTCTGGCTTATTTTTTGACATCTTTCAAAGTTAGAATACTCTCAAATTTATATGCTCGAAACCCTAGCAACTGCCTCAATTTTCTAATGTAATAGCGTTGTGAGTAGAATCCTGGAAGACAAAAATTTATTAGAACATGGCAGCATTATTTAATCCAACTTGGTCTGCAGGCTCAAAACACTTAATCTAAATTCCGATGGAATTAACCATATTTAGTGTTACTATGACTGAATTTTAATAACCTGAAATTAAAACTGGGCCAGTTGGAGGAGAGAGACATAAAAACTGAGCTACTCATTTTTTGCTTTCAAACACTTGCAAGTTCTTAATTTTTAACAAGTGAGAGAACTCCAGGCATGGCAGATATCACAGTTTGGCATGTAAAATAAGATAAAATCTATATAAGATGAAGCTAAAAAATGAATACTTTTCTTTCTTCCAAATAACTTTCAATTAAAATATGAAAAAAAAAAAAAAAGACCAAACAGATTGAGGCATGAAGAAACAGCTCTGCTTTATGAAAGCTTAGTGGTTTAATGCCAAGTGTCCCAGATTTTTTCCCAACAGAAATATTTTGAGGCATTTGATGGTGTGATGGGCTTGTGTGGAAGTGGGAACATGGAAAAATTTCAAATAGGTGTCTCACAGTAACACACTGGGAAGATGAACTGGAGGGAAAGGCTGAACAGAGGGAAGGATCTCTTAGAAGAGAAGACATGGTAGAAGGGTCACACTGACAGCCTGGGTCAGTATTCAGTGGAAGAGAGGGAAGAAGTCAAGGAAGAGCTGAATCCAGAGCAGGATGAGCTCAAAGAAACTGTCTCAAAAGTTGTCTTAGCAACTGCACAGGGTAACTCACGTATGCCAGAAGACCCTCCCATTTCAAAACTTAGACCATAATTACCTTTGCACTTAGAGATACAGGTTAACTGGGACTAACAGACTTTGTAAATCGGGACCAACTGTGCTGGCTACTGTCATTTCTGCTGCTAAGGTTCTAACCACATCTAGGGGAAAAAAACACATCTGAAAAAGAAATTGTTTTTGACATGTGATTCTAACAGTAAAGTGTCACAAGTTGTCAAGGGTGTGTTGCCATTCTAAGACGCAGAATCAAACAAAACATTGTAACTCAGAGAAGCTGCATAACTTCAGGCATTTATCTTTGACAGGAATGGCCTGTGGGAAGCATATCTCTCTTATTTATATAGAAAAATTCATGCTTCTAAACAGAGAGGGTCTGCATCTCCACATTGACTCAGGCTGTCAAACATAACCACAATAAAAAGCACCATCCTATTTGGATTTCTTATTGATCCGTGTTCTACCGTGAATGGCATTATTTTCTTCCTTGACCTCAGTTCAGGGAACAATTTAGAAGCTTTTCAAAATCTGCTTTTCTATTATTCAGAAACAGATTTGAATTTATTGAACAAGAACGCTTTTTACAAATGCTTTTTTTTTTTCTGGATTATTTTTTTCTTTCCATCCTGCTTTTCTGTCCTCTCCCTCCTGTCCCAAGGTGGATGTGAACCTCAGGCTGCCTGAGCAGCTTTTAAACATTAAAAAACCACATCAGTTTGCCATGTCTGTCTCAGCAGAAAGTCAATATTCACTCCAGGAGCAATCAAGCACCCAAGCACAGAGGCTATAGCAAAAGGCTGTAAAAAATGTAGTAACAATGCCTGAAAGTGCTTTGAGTAAAGGCTTTCTTGTAAACCTGCACTTGAAACCAACTTTATGTAAGAAATTACAAAGGCTTTGATCAATCTGAACTAAATTTTTATATTACAAACCCAATATGTGGCCAAGTGTAATTTTGAGCCAAGCAATGCACGAGGACCTTCTACCAAGTTTACTGAAATTCTAGTAATAAAGTTTTTGTATAAATTTTGCAATTCTATACCTTTGATTTGCACAGAATTTTAGCTAAC
Source organism: Vidua chalybeata (assembly GCF_026979565.1). NCBI lineage: Eukaryota > Metazoa > Chordata > Aves > Passeriformes > Viduidae > Vidua > Vidua chalybeata. Next base: position 7,948,544 of record NC_071545.1, on the reverse strand, counting down.
CTGCATTTCAGGATCTTTATGGCTTCTATAAATGCAAATAGTGAGAAAAATATTGGTTTTCTAGCAGTATAGCTTTGAAAATCTTTACCTAATAAATAAACAAACTTATTTCACATATGTCACTGATGACTCACTGGATGACAAATGTTTTTTATCACTACCGATCTCAAGAAGAGTTTCAATGAAGAAACACCTAAGTCAAGAACAATACACGCTATAAATTACTTTTTTTCCCCAGAATAACTAAAAAAAAAAATGTAGTTAACCCAGCAAAGATTTTAATCTTCATCCTATGAAAGTAGAAATGCTTTCTTTGTTGCGAAAAATCTGCATAAATAAAACGACTAAAGATTCTACAGACTTAAAAAATAAATTGCATATTATTAAATAGCCCAGATAAGTGCTACATAATTTCACCCTTAAATAAGTAACCTGGAGAAACATTTCTAAATCTGGATATTGGGTGGTCACTGTCAAAGCTACATGCTGAGATGCAGAATGGACAGGAAATTGGTTCTGTACTTATCCAGCTCTTGCCACCAAAAGATACAAGCACCTGTGTCTTCAAGTACTTGCTGAGGTACAAGAAAATTATTTCATTTCTATTTAATAGCATTTTGTTTCTTCAAAGGAAAAATCCAAACTAATTTCTACTGTAATTTATCCAGTAATTCAGATTTAGAATGCTTTCTATTCTCAGCCATGCAGTGCTCCAGGCAAAATGGTGGGGAAAATAAAAGGAGGAACTCGCAGGAAAAAAAAAACATTATGAAGAACTAGGATTTCCTGTAAGGGCTACTAAAGATTTCATGACAGACTAGCACCTAACAAGGTAATAATTTCTGTATATCTAACAAAGGCCAAATCCCACCATGTCTTATGAGCACTCTCAGCATTCCCTGCAGCTGAACTAAGTGAGTGCAACCAAGTCCCACCATGAAACAAAAGAAATGCTTGTAGAATGAGAGGCTTATGAGGTCAAACAGAAAGCTATTCAAATTAAAATGGGGAACACCTGATATGGGTAGGTATGTCAGTGAACAAAACTAGTTTTCATTTTTCTAACAAAAAAATAAATCTTGACATTATAAAGCAGGATTCAATAAAAGAGACAGAGACTAATCCTGGGAAACAGGAGTGAGAGGTGAAAACAGGACTTTTACCTGAAATACAATCAGAGTAGCAAGCATTCGGCTTTCCACTCGAAATTTAGAAAATAACTCGGCCTCAAATCTCTGAAGGTCTGTTATATCATCTAAAATCAGCTTGAATTTTCAAGCTCAAGATGATTGTGGAAAGTGCTGAAGGCCCAAGAAACACAAATCTCATTAAAATTGCAATTTTTTTCGTGAAGAAAGGTTCATTAATATGAGTTAGACTGTGAGTCTAACAGCAATGATGGCAACCTTGCTAACACAACGAGGTGGTCCCAGCTCAGGAGCCTTAAATGTGGAAGCAAACAACACTAGCAGAACACTGGCTCTGGAGTGTAAGCATTTATCATCAAGAGAAACTGATCCTGCTCCTGACTTTCTGGGCTTTAGGTCTTCTTATAATTTGCAGTGTTTGCACAAAAATACTGGGGAAAAAATTCTACAATAATGAGTAATGTATAAAACTACAGAGTCGAAACATTTCAGACAAGGAAAGTCATGTCAAGGAAACAGCAATTCCTCATGCTTTCAGATATGTAAATATTTTACACTTAGAAAAACATTTAAATGCTTATAATTGCAATGGGTACTTATCCCCTGAGAGCTCAGTTGATTCAGGAACAGACACATCAGCAGACATGCCTGTTCAAATGTAACTTAAAAAAATAAGTGAGAACAGTAGTTATCATGGAAACAACATTATTTTACAACAGGTGTTGTGGAAACACTCATCAGCCCCCAAAAAAGCCACATCAAAAGAAGCCACATCATTAAATCAGGATTTATGAGCAATCACAAGCTCCAAATTATCTACAAACTATGATTATATGTCCCAGAATTACACAGCCATCTTGCACACAAGCATGACTGTTCTGGAGCTCATGACTTTTTTAAAGCCAAACTTCTGTGTCAGGAGCAGAATTTAATCTCTCTTATTTATGGTTCTCCCAATTCCCTAAACAATTAGGTGGCAGTGGAAAGAAGGAGGCACTGACAGAGGTTGATGTCTCTTCCCACGCCACAGCCATCGGGCACTCCTCCTTTCTGGCACTCTGGAGTCAGGGTGGCATCACAAGGTCGTGATGATTTGCAGCACCAGAGGATTGCAGAAGCCTCAGGCAATTGTCAGAAGCCTTGGCTTCCTAGTAGAGCTCACTGAATTATTTCCAAATTTATTACTATGGCAAACAGCTGCCAAATAATCTCAGTGCCCACAGCCCAGAAAGGCAGAGAGGAGTGAATTAAGTTCAGAGGAGATGCAAAGGTTCTGTGTATACAAGGTGTCACCATCACATCAACACAGGTTGATTTACTTTTGGCATCCTTTTAGTGCCTGATCATTCTGGAGGCCATGAGAAAGATGACACTTCTCCAATAACAGGTTAATTATAAACTTATATAGTAGGAGATAGAGTACTGATGTTATAGATCAAGATTCTCCCTAATACTTATTGAGAAGAAAAGAAAGGGTATTTCTGCAGCTTTACTTAGCAACTGTTAAATGGGTGCAAAAGGCAAAGCCTGAGTTAGAGACTGAGGGGCTGTATAACAGAGCAGTTACAGCACACCTGGAACACAAAGACCAGTTTTTAGTTCACACTTCCTCTTACCTCTGCCTCTCCTTACTCATCTCTAAAGCAGAACTGCAATTTCATACAATCTTACCTGATACATTTGGAGGATTTTGTTATTTGACACACATGACATGGTACCAGCATGGGCTGTGGCTGTGGCTGTGACTGAGGAACAGTTTGCCAAGTCAGGGAGTGGATGTGTCACCAGTGTGTGTGCAGTGCAAGCCAAAGTGCCTTACTGTCCTCACCCAGCTCATTTTCCTGCTGAAAAACACAGGCATGGTCCTGCCTAGAGGCTTTGGAGAAGCCAGGGACTCAGTGATGACCTCCAGGATTTTGGGGCTGGGGGTATAGGGAGCCCAAGGCCCACTAAGGCCCCACTGAAACAGAGTATTAGCAGCATATGAAGAGGTTGGAGCTGCTTCAGAAGCAGTCAGTGGAGAAGCACAGCTCCTCTCGGCACCACAGTGTTGAATTATTTGTTCCCCACACTGTTTTTTTTTTCCCTTATCTGCTCCCATAGCACATTCCCTTCATTACATCAAACTCACTATTATTTTTAAATAATGATCTGCCAAAATTTTAAGAAGCATTTTATTTTAATAAGATATTTTCAGCTGATTATGAACAACAAAACCAAAAGATTATATCTTGAGTAACAGTACAAGTAATTTGGGTAGCTGATCCATATCTTCAGAAATGACAGCTTGCTAAAAGCAATGTGTAACTCTAAAAATGTCTGTACTAGCATTAAAAAAAAAAAAAAGCAGAATGAAAAACTTGTCATTGCTGCTCCTTAAAATTGTGTATTTCTTAAAAAACTACTCTGAATGTTCATAGCTTTCTCATATTAAATCACTATATTAATAAAATATCAGTTTATATATATTTATATGCAACTCAATGACTAACATGCATATTAAAAAAAGAAAGTGCTATTTAGTTTGGATAGGGTGGTTTAGAAAATACTTCTTTGCATTTGGCAAGCTAGATTAGGAGTCTTCCAGAGAACAGAAGAGAGCAGATTTTAATATGTGAAAGAAATTAACTACAGTTGTTACAGAATTACCCTAACCCTTACACCACCACTACTGCACTTCCTCTTGCAGCCTCCCTTCTGCAGTAACCTTTTCTACTGTGAGACAGGCCTAATGAAAAAAGCACAAATATACTCAAGTCCTTTAAACCAACCAAAGTTCATCCCAGCTAATTCTCTTCCAAACTTCTCCTATTTACCAAATTCAGCAATGCTGTGTACAGTGCTGCAATAATAAAAATGTCATTTTTTGCTCTTTGCTGCTGGCCCAGCTTTTGTGTCATCCCTTTGATATAATGTATTCTCCCTGCCTACAATGTATTAAAAGTCTCTCCTACTGTTGCTATCAGGTTTTGCTCTTAAATGAGGTGTATGAAACAAAGGACATCAGTGACTGTTACCTGGTAATTTTGCTTTCTCAGTTATGAAAGAAGTTTTCCAATATAGCTGCAATCTGCTCTGCTCTCAGTAAGCCCAGCTCCCTAAGTTAAGGGAGCCAAACCCTTCTGCCATTCATTTGCACTGAGGATTATCCACAGCTGCCTGGAAACAGCTCCTTCTCCTCCTCCCTCACCCCATTCTCTCTAATAGTGTTTGCCTCTTCCCTTTCCCTACTACTCATTTGGAGAAATTAATTCATTTTTAGCTCCACATAATTTCAAAAACTTCTTTGTGTGTCACACTCTGCCCGCAAGCCAGTTTGTTCCTCTCTGGGAGCGGCAGGGAGCTGCACAGCTGCTTACACACACACAGGCTTGGCTGTTTTCTCCTAAGAAAGGCAAAACTACCCCAAACCTTCACATGCTCCACGTGCCCAGCTGCTCAATCCCACCACGGACACCAGCCCTGGGAACCCTCTGCTGTTTTCATTTGCTTACTCTGATCTCTGACTTTTCCTTCTAGAGGATATTCCCATTCAGGACACCTCTCTATGCCTCTCCCTGCCTCTTGTGAAGTGGTTTTTCCTCAGTTCCCTTCCCTGACTGATTCAGGTCACTACCGAGCTGCTGCTGGGGGAAAAGCCCTGCTCACATGGCAGAGCCAGAGTCTGACCTGGAGGCTTTGGAGCTTGACAGGACAGCACAGGGAGGAGACACATGTTGCCCTGATTTTTAGAAGTGTTAAGTTTTCTTTTATAGTTCTTTTGAAAGTTTTTAAATTCTTATAAAACTTCTTTACCTTTCTGATAATGTTTACATATTTTAGAGTCAGAGTTCCCATGCAATTTAATGTATAAATAGAATAGTTTACATATTTCTCAGTGGGTGGAGAGAAATGATTGATTGATCTTTGGACCAGTGTGGTTGGAGAGGTGGTAATTCCATCCTCCAATCCATGGTCACCTTTGGAATTCTATAAATACCAAATATTTGACTAAAACTTACTCTTTTTCTCTTTTGAGCTTACCAAGCTTCTGTGTACTCATTTTGTGTCCAATAGCAACAGACACCCACACAGTCCTGGGGCTGTGAGACAGCCTTGCCTGAGCTCAGGGACACCCAGGAGCTGGACACAGCTCAGGCACTGCCCATCCTGAACAGCCAGGACACACTCACCTGCTGGGAACACACCTTGAAAGGGCATTATCTGCCTGTAAAACTAGAAGGAAAAAAGAAAAAAAATCAGCCCATGTTTTTTCCTCAATTTCTTTCAATTAGCTGAGTGAACTCTAAATGCATCTGGACATGAGCACATCTCTATCAGGCAGAATAATTTGAGGGAGATTTTCAAAAATTTATGAACAAAAGATAGGGATGTTTTACAGGCACTAAGGATGGCTTTGGACATTTCTGCCTTCAGAAAGTAGAACATTTGAACAGAGTAGGAGAAAAAGGGTCACGTCCAGCAAATGAAAGTATCGGTAATGGTACAATCAGTCTGACCCAGAAGACTGCAGAAATCCCGTGCACAAAAGAGAACAGTTCTGGTTCAAATGACAAGCTGTCAAAAAAGGTGCTGCCCCCTAAACATACCAGAGAGAGATTTAGCTTTAAAACTACTGAACAAAAAAGAGCCAAGAAGAGGAGAGGAGGCTGCTATGATGGAACATGCAGGAACAATGATCTTAGGGCACAGGTACCAGCTATTCCCAAGGGATTAGCACCTACAACAAAGCCACAGTGACAGGCAAGGAGCCAGGCATGGTAAAGAAGATAGATGGAAAACTTCCAAGGTCTAGTGATCATGGTAATATTAACTTCAAGATTTTCCTGTGGTAATATTAACTTCTAAATTTTCAGAAAAAGCAATTCTAATTTATTAAGACTTCTTAAGAAATCCACACTTGAATGCAAGTGATAGAAAACTGATAGTAATCGTTTTTTTTTCTACAACAGTTAGGAATGGAGCAACAAAAAAGCATTTAATTCATGGTTAAAGACAGAACTACAATCAGCCTGCAAACCACACCTGAGTAATTTTTGAGGAGTTAAATCACTCAAATCTTAATCACAATCCATGCTGAAATTTCTGCGAGTTGAGTTTTGTGGCTGTCTCAGTACACACCTAAAGTATCATAAAACCTGTAAGTATCAGCAGTAAATAAATGAACATATAACTAGTTGCTTGACATAAAGGATCAAAATTCTTTACAAGAATTTAGCCCTTGGATGGATGAGGCCAACATCTGATAAGACAGGAATATATAAAAGAAAAGCAGCATTCAACATCAAATTGCAGAACACTTATAGGCAGTACTACCTTTTTCCTTCGAAGAGGTCTTGAAAAAGAGAAGCCTGTTCCCCTCTTGACTCTTTGGGCCAGGTTCACAACACCACCACACTTCTTTTACTGTGATCAGGTAGGATTAAGGACCTCATCTGAAAGCATGGACCTCTCCTCTGTGCAATTTACCCATCTACGTTCTCAAATTCAAGTAATAATATTTAATACCTCATTCCCACATAACATCTGTGAAAAGAGATTAAAATAAACATCATACAAGTGGAAAGTCTTATTTCTATGGCAGCACTGATGGTAATAGAAACCTCAGAGATAATGGGAAAATCATTCTCCTCTGCAAGGCCACTCACCAGTTTTCGTGCTATCAAGGAAAAACAAATAAAGGAAATCAGGAGGAATCCAGTTCCTAAGCAACGCTGTATTTCTGTACCCCACTCAGGCTCTGGCAGAGGTTTATCTTGCTCCAGGCTCTGAAACAGGACACAAAAGGTCTGTGGGACTGTCTGGGATGCACAGTACAGCTTGCAATGGTACCTTATTAAATCACACTCTTCTTGGGCTGTTATTACAAACTTGTATGATGAAAATAATTTCCTTTTTTCAGGCCTCTGTGTTTCTCATCTATCTACCTAATAGAGCCATCAGGGCAGTGATCAGACCTTTCTGTGGCTGCACAATGCCAGGCAACAGGAAGCCCTGAATTCAGAGGGAGGATCTCTGATGTGACTGCAACACAAAACGTAACAGCACCAAACAGCCTGGACAAAACCCCAACTTTTCCTCCTGCCAGTTGCTACATTTGGTGTTTGTTTCTCTGAACACTTCACCTGCAGCAAACAGAATCTCCTGCAAGCAGAATCAGGTTAAATTGCAGCACTGCCACAGACCAAGAGCACAGCAGGGCCGTGAGGTGAGGAGTGTCCATGTGCACAGGAGAGGCACCCAATGCACCCTGGTTATAAACTCCTGGCCTCCTGGCAGCCCCTCGTGCATGACACTGTAGCAGGTCCTGTGGAAACAAGAATATCTGCCATCTGTTCAGGAGGATATGGCACAACTTAAAACATACAGGTAAGTGGGGGGGTGGTGAAAATCACCTTTTCATAGTTATCACTGCAGTATTTCTTACATACACCAACCACAAAGCAGTGGCATAGATCACCAAAACATCACTGTTACAGGACAACAAACCAAAAAACACTGGTTTTCCCTAGCACACAGACATACACAAATTGCATCCTCTGATTGCATAAAGCTCCATGGACAATTTTGTAGAAGGATTATTTTGTCTTCATGCAGTTGCCTAGTGATAATATTTGTCCATCTGTTGTAAGGCATATTTCCATATCCAAAGGCACAGTACACATTGCCATGTGCTGGAAGGGATGCAGGATTCTTGCCTTGCAAATCAGCCCATTGATTGTGATGAAAAATGGCAAAATGCCAATAGTTCATGCACTGAGACATCTCAAGGATTCACAGCTGAATAGCTATTTAAATTATAAACCTACCCTACTTCAAGTCACATTTAGAGCTAAGTATCACCAGACTAACAACTTTTTCAGCAGTACAATGTTCTTTATAAGCAATAAGCAATGTAAATTTTTGCAAGCTGAAACATAAAGCTATAACTATACAATCACTACATATAAAGGTAGAACTTTCAGCCTCAGTACAGTTATTTCACTCAGAGGAATACTTCTATTTATGAAGGGTTTATTTGTTCTGGCCCTACTTCTTCTAATGATAGTCTGCTAGAATCACAAATGGATGTGGTGTTGATTTGAATGACTTCTTTTACTCTTAAAATTGGTATTTACATGTAAGCATTAGTGCACAAAGTCCAAGTTGTTCCACGACATGACTTTAGCCACAAGTAAAGGAGAAAATGCTCTCCAAACAAAATTTCTCCTATATATCTTATGTTTTAACAGCAGAACCAGCCATTGCTAAATGGAAATTATCACCTTACTATTAATCTAACTGTTGACCAATTACAGTAATTGAACAGATATCATTAGGGAGTCTGGGTTCACTCTGGTGAAAGCACACATGCTCCCTGAATCCCAGACAGATGAAATTTCAATGCTCACCCTGGTTTTCAGGAGTCTCACGTACTCCTGCCTTTCTAAACTACATCAACAAAACTGTAGCATTCAGTTACAAATGATTAGCACTGAAGAAACACAGGTTTAACTTTTATGGAGATGTTTGCAGCATAGGCAAAGCACAGCACTCTGAGAGTTCACCACTAATGACTTTAACCCAGTCTAGATGAGCTAGACTTTCAAGTGGTTAAAGCTAATTTAGATTAGATGCTAATTTAGGTCTGGGCCTCTCCTGTGAGCAGCTTGTGCCATACTGAATATGGTGCTCTTGTGATATGGGATTACAATAAAAGAATTAAGGAGCAGCTACCTAATTAATTTCAGTTAATAGTATTTAAAGACACACAGCTGTATACAAACCAGCTTCCCAGCACCGAGGAGTGCAATAACATTGCATTCACAAAGCCACCGAGTGCCCGTAGCGTGGCCACACTCACAGGCACGTGGCTGGTGCCACAGCCCTGCCTTTGCCTATCTGGGAAGCACAAGCAGGTCCCTTGTCCCCTCTCTGGCACAGTGTGACAGCACATCCTGCCCTCTGCCCGCATCACTGCTGCAAGTGAGGCACGTAGGATGGGCAAGAAACAGCTGCAATGAAAGGTTCAAGGTATGAAAAATGCAGTTTTCCAATATTTTCCTTCCAAGAGCTCTGCAGCCCCTCTGCCCGGCACAGGTCTCTGGCACAGCCTCGGGTGGCTCAGCTGTCCCAGGGGACAACTTCAATGGCTGTCACTGGGCTTCCCACACGGACAGTGAGGAGCCAAAGAACCCACTGCTATGAAGAGTCCCACTGAAGGGACACTTTTGCATGGTAAGACACCTTTGTGCAGCTGCTGCAGAGGGTTATCTGAGCCTCGACACCCCATGGGACCCTTGCTGTGAGAAGCTTCTCCCTGTTTTTGTACACAAGTCCTGCATTTAGCTCAGTGGTGCTGCTCAGGGACTGTGGGACATCAGGGATGTGCTGCCAGCACTGGGGACTGCCTCTAAGGGAGTGAGCTTTGCTGACATGTGGGCTGCAGAAAGGGCTTCTCAGTATAGGAATGTGACACCAGACAAAAAGGATCTGCTTTATGTATGCTCAGCCTGGTGTTGGTTTTGACCCCGCAGCGAAGAAAATGGAGAGCTGGATGCTGAGTGTTGTTAAAATACTCTTCTGGGTCAAACTCCAAGGCCACCAACCCAACCTAAATTCTCCTCCAGTCTTTCCCTGACCTCCCCATTTTCAAGTCATAATTGTATCACTTTCTTTCCTGCACAGCAAATTAAAAGTACATAAAAATTATTACCTATGCCAAAAGCTATCTGTATTTTTTAATGCACATTGAAGATACTATAAAAATGTGCAAGGCTTGTAAAGAGTGCAACACTGAAATCGCAAGCAGGATCTCCACTGAAAATTGATACCAAGAATTTGCTGCCTTTTAAAAATTTTCAACCTAATGCTATCAACTCTTTTTTTTGCTTTACATAAAAATACCACCGCAGAAAGTCAGATCCCCTCTACCCCCTCAGAGGTGGTAAAATGTAAATGTTCAGAGACGTCTGGATCATTATTTTAAATGTCACCAAATCCAAACCTCAGCATTACAGGAGTTATTAGCTAAATCCATGTTCTGTACATGCCAAAACATTTGCTCTCTCATCAACCATTCTTTTTTTTCTATGTTGCTTTTAATTTACTAAGTTCTGAACTCACAGATGGCTTCAGTAAGTTTAGCTTACAGAGTAAGCAATAGAGGAGAAAAATACAGCAATGAAGAATGTTTTTAACAAGTCACACTTAAGGAGATCGATAACATCTAACTTTTGAAAGAATGCAGTAAATCCCTCTTACCTGTCACATTCACATACTCACAGACAATCATGGCAATCTGAGCTTATTTGAATAAACTGAAAAGATAAAACTGATAATTTAAATCACTAAAGCATATTCACTTTTGCTTTTACCAATTTAAAAGAAGTAATTTGCAGACAAGATGTCTTCATTTATGGATGGATTGAATAAGGAGCAGATAATCTGACCACACAGAGGAGAAACTAAGTTCACCTAATACATCCTCTCATGAGAGGGAGGAACAAGAAGAACTATGAACAACCAAAATACATGGATTTATTGGAAACCTGCTCATCATGATGATTCCATTAAAATGGAATACCAATAAAAATGGCAGTGATGGTCTCTAATGAACCTGTGATAGCAGATTACAGGTCTGGGTGTGAAATTTTAGCCTGAGTGCCAAATGCTAGGCTGAATATTTTGTGTTTTCACAGCTCCAAGCAGTTTCTCCCCTCACTTTCAGTGAATACCAGGGTAACATTTGAAGCAGTCACTTGCTCATACTGTATCCCAGTGACCTGGAGATATCCTCCTGGAGGGGTGATAAGGTTATAGCTCTGCATTTCTGCTCTCCTCTTTCAATTAAGGCTTTTAATGTCACCAAAATATGTTTTACATAAATGCAAATCAAGGATTTGTTACTGAGCTGCATTTGGTATTTATAAACTTCTGAGAGAGCAGGAAGTGAGTCCCGAGGTTTATTGCTGCTTTAAGCCCATTGTAATCTACAAAATATGATCAATTATTGTGGCAGCTCCGAGTATTTAAAGCAAAATCCATTTTTCTTTGTCAACCACTTTATGTGATATGAGATGTTAGACACACAGACTGAGTCATCTTCTCATTATCCCAGCCAAGCACATACATCTTTCCCCATCCACTCCTTGAATTTATGTTATGAAAAGATACATATTTTGAAGTAAACCATTTTCTCTTCATGTTAAAAACAAAACGAAGTTGGAGACTGAGAAGGGGAGAAAGGGAACAGCTGAAAGTAATCTGAATCCCAGAATACATTTAAAGGAAAGAACAATGTATACTTCTATTGGAGATAAACCATATTGAGCTTATCAAAAAGACAGTCCTTGGATGCCACAGTTTGCATGTGGCTTAAAGATAAAGAAACAATGCTGCTTTCTTCCACTCTCTAATCCTTCAAATGTGCAGCTTTAAAATATCCCATAATTTAAGTATGGATTTATGATCAGAAATCAGGTACATTTATTTTTTACAGCTAATTACATTCAGAGTGATTCAGAAATCAGTATATTCTAGAGCTTTTGGAAAATAAGTAGTGAAGTTCTAGGACTATTTCTACAGTGCTGCTCACTGGGCTCATAGTCAGGATTACTCTATCCAACACAGCTTTGCTAAACTTTAGAGAGTTCTAAACCAGAGAGTTCTGCTGCATTCTATTTATTCAAAATGAGTATAGTTTTAATGTCATTAACTGCAAGAACTGGAGAGAACAAATCAGGAATTGTTACATTTGTAACAATTCAAAGAGAGAGAAACCAAGGCTGTCTCAAAAAAGCAAAAGACTGAAATTCCAAATACCAGATTTCCAGCCTCTCCAACACCTGAGTAACTTAAATACACAGTTCATCCCATTAAAGCCACAAGAGAGGTGCATGCTTGACTAGGACCACATGCTTTTAGACAAATTGATTTATGTGAACAGAGCTCACTCCTCTGACCACAGCCTGGGTGAGACTGAGGTGGGAATTTTTCCATCGAGTCAGTCAATGGCCAGGTTTTCACTCTGGAAACACAGCACAGCTCTCTCAGCCTCACACTGTTGTACCCTCAGTAAAACACAGCTGGGTCCTGTGCAGGCACAGCTCTGCCCAGGGAAACAGAAGTGCCAGTCCAACCCTTCCTGCTCAAACTGAAACAGGACAGCCTGGCTGTGCCTTGGCCAAGCTGAGCGACACCAGCACCCTGCAAACTGCTGCAGGGAGAGGGGGTGTCTGTAAAACTCCCCTGCACTATAACATTTAGTCTCTGTTGTTCCACAAGACATATCCCCATGCAAAAGTAATACAATATTCCATTCAGATGTACTTTAATTTGTGTTTTAGGGAAACAATAGCTTGTTATTTTTGAACACATCAGAAGCAATAGAGGTTTCAAAGCACAAACTGTGTAACCAACAAATACTAATGCCTACTTGAGCTGCTCTGTAATATTTTATATGGAGATCTGCCAAATTCTTTGTCTGAAATTCAGCTGAAGTTTGAGGATCACAAGTAGAATAGCTATTTTTGTATCCAACACACATATTGTCAGGAATAAAAAGACAAATTGTCAAGTGAATGGCACTGTTGTTTAAAGGTGATATTTAAACAATTGGAGAACTTAGAAGTAAATAGAAAGCAACCAGCCAATTCCACATTGCTTCAAATGACATTTTCACAAAGCTCCATTTTCCAATTATTTCACATAACATGCTCTGCTCTATGGGATTGGATCTCCAGTGCAAGGCTGCAACACAAACTCCATAGAGTGCTGGGAAAAGAGACTTCTTAGGATATTTTGAAAAGCACTTATTTTAAAATAACTAAAGCCAGAAGGACAATTTTCATGCATAAACACAGTTTTCTGGCTCTTTATCACTGCTGTCAGGCAAACATTAGCTGTGCTCAGCATGGCATTTCCCCTCAGCTTTATTTTGTAACTTCCATTGCATACTGGAAATGGGGCTCACCAAGAAAAGTGTTTATAAAAGGTTTACTGCTAAGGATAAACTAATTCATGAAAATTTCATCCACACGTTAAACATCCCACAACATGATAACAATTACAATATCACTTTCTATCCCATCTGCTTCTCCAAGTCTGGAAGTGCACATTCTCTCCCAATTTACGTGACACTGCCAACACTCACAAACTCCTATCACACCCAGTCCCTCAGGCACCCTGCATTTCCTTTTCTATATCACAGTTAGCCCAGTGTCTCGTCCCTTTCAATGACTTCTTAGACACCAAATGTCTCTAGATGCCCTATGCCCCTTGTCCTTGTTCTTGCTCCTGTCTCCACGTGGTAGCAAAGTATAATCTTCTCACAAAACAGACTCATCAGGATAAATTTCCTTCTTCTGGTTTCAACAGGAAAAAGAGCAATGGATCTAGAGCTCAGTGTTATAACCTCCCCAGAATTATGAATTCTTCTAAAGCCCTTTAAAACAAATCCAAAGACTCATGTTTCATTTTGTTTATTAAATAGCACCCATGACAATATATCTTTTGCCTACAGATGCTTGCTTTGGGGGTCACCAAATACTGAGCAGTCTCACTTTTCACCTGTGAACATTCTCCCCTCTTGACCCAAAAGCTGCTGGAGGAGAGGAAAAAGGAATGACTGAATTAGCAGAAAGATGGTCTCTCTCTTTGTTCCATTAGTCATAAAGACACACATTTTATTAATCAAAATAAAATGGCTTTAAGTTTTGCTTGCTAAAACAGTGCTGCCATCTCCCCCACAGTCTCCCAGCCATCTCTGCCAGTGGCAGATGGGCTCAGGAGAAACCTTCACAGAGCAGCCATCAACAGCATGTGCAGAGATTTGCTCCAGAGGAACACAAAGGGAAGGAGCTCTCTTCAGCAGCAGCTGTTCTAGGAACAGCCTCACCAGGTGACTGACAACAGCCTTATGTCATCTCAAACTTATCCACCACGATTTATATTTTCCCTACGGCTAACTTTTTGAAAGAAGATATACACTGATCATGTCTTATCTTCGTCTGCTCACAACTCAATCTCTATTTTTTAAAACTTAACTTGCTCATCTCTAACATGCACAGGCTCTTTCATCAACCACAAGCTGCCTAGACATATGCTGTGTGACATGTCCAACCTGAGCACTTTATGCAAAAATCCCAAATCCTGCTGTATTGTGGTCCAAGGTTGTTCTGGTTTGTATCTCTCTGCCTTCAGGTATCCCACACTCTGTCCCACACCTTAACAGCTGGCAAACCAGATGTGAATTTGAGACAATCTCGAGCATGTTCCTGTCAGAAGCACTGTAAGCTGGAATGCTTATTCTGGCTGCAGTGACCTGATCTGCCTCTGATTCCCTGGAAGACTTTTCCCTCCCACTGTATGTGCACCATTATCTCTTGCCCAGAGCACTGCAACTGAGCTCTTACATTTTTAGTGCCTCTTTGCTTTATGTCATGAGGACACTGGTTAAATAAACAATATCAAACAGACCTGTGGTCCCAGACAGGTAAACTTCTGCCAGTATAAAAATGTAACAAATCATCACATTTATGCTATTGTAAGCTATTATGTAAGGTACTTGCAGCAGATACCAAAATCAGTATTGAGAGCAACAGCTTGAAATAGAAAAAAAAAAAAAAAAACAGGAAAAGAAAATTACCCAGACATTTAAGTTCAAATGTTACAAAATTTGCAGACACAACCAGCTGCAGCAAATGGGATGTCCTGGGTGCTGCAGCCCAACACTGTGGCTCACCCAGTTCAAACCACTCTTACACCTCAACACAGCTGCAATACTGCAAGTCTTCCCCATGGAGCTGTAACTGCACTAAGAATGCCCTTAAAGAAAAATATTCATTTACTGAGCAGCATCACCCAGGGAAACCAAGCTGACTCTAAGCACTCCACTCAGTTGCCAGCCACAAACCTCAGCATTCCTGGGCTCCATAAGCAATCCTCAACTCTCAGCACTAAAGGGACAAGTTCATTGTAAACATTTAGTTATTCACCCAGCCTAATAAAAGGCCTGCAGGCCACCTCCCTTGCTCATTCACAGAGAGCAGCATGGTTTGCTGATTAAGTGTATTTCCATTCTGTGAGATGATGATTGTGGTTGCTGGAAGTGATGATAGCCTCCCAGGACATTATCATGATTCATAGCCTGCTTTGGCAATGACATTTATTTAATTATCCAAGGGGCATTTAGGAAAATGTTTTTGTTATATATATATATATATGTAATGAATGAGCACTACACTGTGGTTATCCATACATCAATCAAGTGTGATTACAGGGGTGACTGCCACATTCTCCCACAATTTTTTTAGAAAGTAGGAAATGAGAGAACAAATTTTCTTTAAATCCTCTTCTTTTCCCATCATCACTTAGGTAGATATCATTTTCATTATTCTGTAAATACCAGGTCTCCTCTTCCCTGTGGTCTCATCCTGTCTAATAATTACTGTCAGAAAACTCATTTAAGACCCTATACCTAAACATTTCAGCAGAGAACCTAGGAAAAAAAATAAATTGCTAAGCACTAGGCTTATTTTTTGCCTAAGTATGAGACTTCAGATGACCATAAAATAATCATCCTAAGTGGACAGAAGTAAAAATATCTAAAAACCTGACTGTATATGTAAAATAATAATTTATTATGGTGCCATAGACATAAGGTATATTAAGTAGGATTAGTTCAGAAGTATATTTAAAATGTCTATCTTAAAAGTACATCTCATTTCTCAAAGAGAACACACCACAGTCTCTCTTGCTTGAATACAACGAAATTTATGAATGTGGATGAGGATTCTCAGCAGGAAAGGCTTTTGAACAGGATCAGGTTTTTACCTTCAAAAGAAGAGCAATTCCTGTCTCCACTGCCAATCCCACATTGCCTGGGAGTTGTGCTGAATACTCATCTCATCAGTCAATGCTTTGATATTGAAGACAGAGCACCTCAAAATGTAATCACTGGAATATCGTGACATACACAATAATTTAAGAGGTTCAAGCCTTCCACTTACTATCCTTTATTATAAAAGATGTTTGTCCTTGTCAAAGGCATTTAGCAGGGTGTGAAAAATAACTATAATATTTAGCACCGCACATTAACAATGTGTCACTACAACTTTAAAGCTGAAGTTTTTGCTGTTTCATGCCCACTTCAAAAGTAAAACCCAAGCCCAGCCTTTTAGCCATTTTGCTCTGCTTGCTCTGAAGGTGCCAGATCACTGGGGGAAAACGTTATTAGATTGCAGCAACTTTCTACCACTTCTACTTGGACTGTACTTCACTGTACTGAGTCCCAGCTTTCTCCTACTGCTTACAGATTGGCCTCAATTCTATTTACCTACAGATATAGGAACTCACGTATCTACATACCTATCTACACATCAAAAACACAGCTTATTGTTCCTGATTTTAATTATTTAGTTGAAATTCTTAAGGAGGCCTTAAAGGAATTATTTTTCTGCAGAACAGAAATACTGAAGGAATCCTGATCCTGCAGGCACAGAAAACTGCATTTGAGTGCTCGGTATATGCAGTAAGGCTTGAGTGACTCATACAAACACATGGCTGCAGATTAAATTTTTTTATTAATTATTTATTAATCTTCAGTGTTTCGGTGCCATACTGAGTTAGCATAACTTTCTGAATAAATAATTCAGCTTTTCACAGTTCAACCCAAGCACAGCTCAGCTCAGAAGAGATGACAAACCTGTGACATATAGCACATACCCACTAAACCACTTCTCTCTTTGAGCTCTTATATTTTAATCACATTTCTACCCAGGGATGCACTCCTTAGCATCAGGCAGTGTAAATCAGAGGAATTCAGTTGTAAATACTACAGAAATTCAGTGGCTGTCCCAGTTGTTGCCACAACAACATACTGAAAACCCTGGAAGGAGGAGGAGGTCCCAGCATCGGGATGCTCCCACGGGGCAGCCAGGCTGGCTCAGGGTCCAGCTTGCCCTGACCCTCTGGCAGTGTCACAGGGACTGGCAGAGCAGCCAGGAACACTTCCACACCTGCAGGGAAGTGCTCCCCCATGAACCATTGTCTGGTGACCTGAGGCTATGGCATCTTCATAATTTGCCAAATTCATGTTTTCCACTCTTGATGCTGCAGCTCTGAAGAATCTTGCACATGTATAAAAGGCCAGTTTAAAATCTTGCCAAGTTTATGGCCTAGGTGGTGTTGTACAGCCATGAAATCCAGAAGCTCACTGTGTATTATGGTGCTTAAAAATAAAAAAAGGAGCTATAAAATGTTAATGCCTGAGGAAAAATTTACCCATAATGCAAACTAGATGAGAAGGTTTTTGAGCATTTCCTTCTGCAGAGTTACCTTCACTGGAGCAAACTCTCCTGCTCAGGGAGAGCAAACTGTGCCCCACTTGTTCCTGCAGCTCTGCAGATCCTGACTGTGCCCAGCACAGGACTGGAGCAAGGGCAGAAATTGCAATGTACCCTGTGCTGCTGAGTAAGGCACCTCCTCCAAAAATGAATCAATCCCTGATTTAATTTACATTGGCACGGTCCCCAGGCCCAGGGAGGATTTGGTTCATCATACAAATTGCTCCCCACAAAGGGATAAGAGTGTCCTGCTTGAAGCACTCCTGAGATCCTCAAGAATGTGCCTGCAGCCTGGGATTTCTGGTATGCCCAAGGCCTCACATGCTTTGGGCACTTTACTCTGTTCAGCTCCTTTTCTGTGCCTCTGCCTACACAAGAAAACAACTGCAACAGAAAATACAACCACCCAAAACAACCTCCAGCCAACCTCTATTGGCAAAGCACAAAACCCAGCTAAAGGGAGTAAGAGGCAAAAAAAAAAAAAAAAAAAAAAAAAAAAACCAAAAAAAAAAAAAAACAACCAACTTCCTAATGGATTATAAATTATAGAAAGAACATCCTTTGCTATGTAATTAATGGAAATTTACTATTTTTAAGCTTCCTGAGGGAAATTTTCCATGTCAAATCAATTTGTAGGTAGGACCCAAGAGGCAGAAAAATCACAACTGCTTCAGTATGCTTCTTCATTACACTGTTGCTGGGGGTTTAATTTTCAGTCACGTTCTTTGGTGACTTTGATCTTTGATGACAGTGTTAACTCTATTTGGTTCTCAGTACTGCATTGATTTTAAAAAGCCTTTTGAGATACCCTCACTAATTATTTCAGTGGAAGTTTAATTAAATCTTGTCACACAGGAATAAGCTGCTTCTTGGAATAGCTGCTAAACATTATACAGCATGTAATTGGAGAAAAAGGAGGATGGATAATTATAGCTGGACAGACAAGCACATGAAGAAAAAGCAGAAAGCTTTTTCTAAATATGAAGTTAAGTGCAAGTGTCTGTGAACCTTCTCAACCTCCTTTGTGCACAGAAGTAGCAGATTCCTTGCACTTGTTGTTTTCCATCCAACTACTTCTATATCAACACTTCCATTCTCAGATCTCATCCTAATTTCTGCAATAGAGGCAAATTTGTAATATACAAATTTATTGAGATTCCTATTGGAAAGAAATGATTAACATTTAGTCAAGAATACTTTAGGAGTGGATGTCTTACTTCAGACAACTGATCTGCTCATGTTTATTTAGCAACGCAACAAAAGAAAAGTTGCAAGGATTTCTTTTTCATTAAATCCTTGTACCCAGAATTCCTCCCTGTTGATCTGTAACTTCCTTTTATTTTCCATATGGAGATCCATATATTCATAAATAAAGGATACTAGATTTTAGCAGAGATTGAATTTATTCCTCAGCCAGATATACACACACAAAAATGGGGCCTGTTATTTCTTTTTTGTAAAAGATTTCACAATCTTTCTATTTCCTACTGATTCTTTGATTCCCTAGAGCAATGAATAAGCCTTTTACTACAGGTATTTCACCCAGCTTTAATGTTGAATGTCACATGTATATATTTCATACTGAGCCAGCAGCTAGTCTAGGATGTTCCACTTGGAAAACTCAGCAAAAAAAAAAGAAGTAAATCTATATGCCTAAGGTTAAGCACATACTTTTTGCAAGCCAATATATTTTCATATTAACTGATATAAATATGGCACTCATACACACCATACTTTTATGATGATGCCAATATTTCTTTCTGGGGGAAATGAAAGATAACCTGATTTTGAATGATCTTTAAGAGCAGAAGAACCTGTTTGGAAGGTGTATCAACCAGAACAAAACAGGAAAAAGTAAAATTGAAGCTCAATGGTAAACAAAATAAAACAGCAAAATGTATCCATTTCCTAATCTGAATTTTAATACATGAATGGCATAAGACTGCAGGATCATACTCAGAGTTCCCTAAAGATTTAATAAAAGCCTCAAGAGGTTTGTATGATAAACAAAAATGGACAAATTGAACTCAACAGAAGGAAAGCAACACCATCTGTTTTGAGGGGGAGGGTAACAGCAATGGCAGCAACCAACAAAGAGAAGAGCTGAACAGGAAAGCCAGGCCTTGGTCTGTGTTCTAAGAAACTCCTTAAGGGAAATTAAGGACTTGAACAAGGCATTACTTTTAATCTCATTAATACATCTACAATATGGCTGGAATGTTCAAGAACAGGAATTTGCTTTCCAGCCCTTGAACAAATGAGTGTGGCCATCTGGAGAGATTGTTCTTCATCCAAATGGGCTGGAAAGTCTCTGAGAAAAAACACTCCTGCTTGGAAATTAAGTATAAAATCTCTGTCATTGGCACTTCTTTGACACTTTTCTCAGGTCTAGCAGAAGCATCAAAGGGCAGAAGTTTGTTTCTTGTTTAAGGAGAGAAAAAAACAGCACTTTGTCATGTTACTTCAGAAGCATTCCAATGAATATTATAGGATTGTATCCCCTGTACAAAGATGTGGGGGCTCTCTAAAATGCCCCCAGTAAGGGTTTAATTATCAGGTTCTGCAGAATTTCATCATTCTCTTCCTCATGCTGCACAATAGTTTTTCCCTCTGTACATTATTTTACTCCTGTTAATTATCATCTTGTGTTCTTACTATAGGCCTCTCACCTCTGAAATAAATCTAACAAATCCTTTAAAATTCATCACCTCTAAAGCAGTATCCAAGCTTTTCTGCCACATTCATCCTACCTGAGAGAGCTTCCAGCAGGATGTCTGCTATGGCTGAACTCAGTAACAAACCCTTCAGAGCAGCTGACCTCGTGTCTGATCACTCCCAGTGGATTTTCACATCACAATAACAGAATTCAGTCGTTTTACTTCAAAGTAAAGCTTCAGACCCCTGATCTCTCCTCTGACAGGTTTATTTTGCCCACAGGCTGTTTTCAAGCACTTGCAGGCTGGGAGAGGCTGATCCTGCAGAAGCCAGCCCCCAGCCCAGCTCCAGCACCTCCATGAGGCCAAGTCCCACTGGCCATGACTGCAGCATCCCAGGGATGTTAGTAGTGCAGGTATTACTGGAGTTAGGGATGGCAGGGGATGACACGTGGATCACCTGCCCTTCTGTCACCAGGGATCAGCAGACACACTGAAGTTACTGATTAGGTCAGCACCACAGCACAGCTCCAGGCTGGGGAATCTATATCATCCTTTATTCTCTGCGGTTTTGGAGCTTCCCACAGATTAATCTCTTCAGGCTGGGGCTGAAACATCCTCTGAACACATGTTGGAGCTGTACTCACACGAGTTTTCTTGGTTTTTTCCTAGCTCCCTTTCCTTTCCAATAACAGCCTGGCTGACACCAGCAGATCAGGGTGTTCATTAACTGAGGAAGGACTGGAGCAGAGGAGGCTGTAAAACATCCCTCTGCTGCACTGAAACCTGGCACACTGACAGTGTTCAGCAAAGTCATTTTCTGTGTCTTCCTAGTCACCATTTTACAGAAAATGCCATCATGTTCTGTTTACAGGCTCAGCTCCTGAGGGCAGGAGTCCCACACTGTATGTTCCTGGGATAACACCTACATTTTCAGCTGTGGGTACTGGAACTCAAAGATGTAACTCTCCAGGGGAAATAGTTAAAATAACTGTATAGAAGGACAGAAAAGAGAATATTGTTTTTCCTTCTCTTAGCCATGTTCAAGCAAAATAACTTTGGGTGTTACCTTGTTAAAAAAATAAAAGTATAATATTTCAATATTTGCAGACAGTATGATCCTCAAATAGTGTCTCTCTTGTTGAATAAAGCTTAGCAGAATGATGGAACCAGATATCACTCTGAAGTACAATATAATTCATTTGTTTCTAACCTCTCTGAGACTGGCTTTCCTTGATAAATAAAAAAAAATTAAACAAAAAAACAGACAAAACAAAACACAAACGCTACCAAACCAGAAGAGTAATGGGAAGATAAAATACCCCAAAGTAAACAAACTTCAATCAAATCAGATATGAAAGGGAAGAAAAGTGAGCAGACCTCTATTATGGAGACTGATTATCAGCAAATGTATAAGCACTTAGTTCTAAGTCCTTCTTGATCTGAGTAGGAAGCAATGCAGACCTCTGTAGAAATAATGCCAAAAGGGATTTTCCTGCAAGGTTCTGTGGGAGCAGCAGGCAGTGACCCTTCACAAACTATTTGTTTGACTTCACAGTAGTGAAAAACAGCAGTCCCTGCAACATAATTTCTGATTTCTCTGCTAAATTGTTTGAGACCTCCAGAAGGACACTCAGCAATTTGCTCTGCTGAGCAGTAAACAACCCCTGCACACAGCAGGAACATGTGCAAAGCAAACTCCACCTGCATGTTCTTCTCCAAATTGCCAGAAGCTGTTAGAACAACTGCATCTCATTTTTTAAAAAGAAAAAAAAGAAAAAACACCACAGGAAAATTGCATCATTTTCCAGAACAAGTTGTTAAAGCTCCACATAAAGAGGAAGTACCATCTGATGTACTGTCAATAACTAAAATTAAACTCACATTTAACATGGCAATAACAAAGCAGGCAGCCAAGCTTCAGTTTGTTCTTTGCAAACATTTTTAAGTTATATGCAGGTGTTCCAGACCCTGCTCCTGGCTGTGTTATCCCTACAAGTTCTGATTTGTCACTAATGAATCCCACCAAGGGCAGCCACAGTCATGTTTGAAAATGTTTTATCCAGTGTCTGTGGAAGAAGTAAGGAAAATGTGTGTAGCTCACAAAAAAAAAAAAAAAAAATTAAAAATTTTAAAAGACAATTTGCATAGCCAAGTGTTCATATTGAGGAGTTCTATGATACTGTAGAATTAAAAGACAAATTAATAGATTTCACATTGATCAGTTTTATTGTTCACAGAATGGCCCAAGGATCCTTTGGAGAAGTTATTGCAGGAGATGGCAAAAGAGTCTGGAATAACCTCTGCAATCTGTGAGAGTGTGATATTATGATAAGGAAAACAAGAGTCGTGATAGATCAGTCACCTACACCCAGGATAGACTTCCTTGATTTCTGTTAAGTAACACAAGAAATGCACTCACAGAAGTGCAGAGCCTAGGAAGTACTTTTAAAAGTGTTTTTCAGTCATTCCTTTTGTTACTTGAAGACATCTAAGGGGATTTTCAGCCTACTGTCTCCCTTTCAGATGAATGTTTTAGGCAAAAATCTGATAACTATTGTATGGTCACAAATTGTATAATATTAACAAGAGAAAATGTAGCTAAGGGCAATGTTTGTTGTCTGTATGATTCTGTCAACTATATGGTTTGCAAAAGAAGAGAGACCCCTACCTCTGTTATCTGTGAATTTTACTGAATTTCACAGAACCTTGCAAAGACAAGTCTTTATGACTAACGACAAAATGAAATTATAGAATGACCTAGGTTGAAAAAGACTTTTAAGATTGTTGAGTCCAACTGTTAACCTATTTTTTTAAGTTTTGCAGGCCAGTTGTCGGCCTGCAGCCACAGCAGAGATAATTATGGTAAAGATAAAAGACTCCATCTAAAACACTTGAATTGTTGTTGTTAGAAGCATAGAATGATTTAGTTTGGAAAAGAGCTCTAAGATCCTCAAATCAACCATTAACTACCACATCCACCAGCAGACCCCTTAAATGCCTCCAAGGATGGTGACTCCAGCACTGCCCTGGGCAGCCTGTTCCAGTCCTTGGCAATTCTTTGGGGAAGAAATGTTCCCCAATACCTACTCCAATTTTCATATATCTACCCCATCCCACTTTAGCACAACCTGAGGCCATTTCCTCTCATCCTATTGCTTGTTCCCTGGGAGCAAAGCCTGCCCACACCTGGCTCCTGTCATGGAGAGAAGTTTCTCCTTTCCTCCAGGACAAACTCCCTCAGCCACTGCTCGTCAGATTTGTGCTTTCATTAAAATTATTTTATTACCAATCTTTCTCTTGTGTCTACTAAAGCATGGTACCCCTCAGGAAAAGGCAAAACCCACAAATCTTCGTAACTGAGATGTTCTGTGGGAAACCAAAGATGTTTTGAAAGAAAAATATCTGAAGAAGAGTCTACCACAATCCTTCCCAGGACCATTCCCCTCCCAGGACCTTGTAGCTCAGTTGCATCTAGACTCATCTGTGATTAATGAATTAGAAATGCCTGAAATGTATAGATTTACTGCTCATTTACCACAGTAGGGTGGTGATTTGGTCTTTGTTTTTCCAGAAATTGTTTAGCCATAATTTCCACATTAACTGAAATATCAATTTTATGTGAAAAATTTATAGCAGCACCTCACACAGTATATTTTTTAGGACAGTCAGATAGTTATTTGCCCAAACAGAATTAAGAAAAAATACATACCTATTTTACAGAAGCAGGAAACATTAAAGAACATGGTTTACAGCCATATTCATTGTGTCTCAATGTTAACCTCGGGGTATGTTGAACGGAGGGACACTTTATGTGAAATCAATGCCTGTTGTGTACACACAGGCTTTTTTCAAATATTAGTGTACAGATTGACATGTGTTTTAATGGAAATGTCATTTACTGCATGCAGCCAGCCCTAACAGTATTGAAAGATGTGATTGTATTTGCACTGATGGTGTTACGATGCTGCAGCTCCAGGCTTGACATCTCAAAGCTGTAATGTCCCTAGAGTAGTCAGAAGCCTGTACAGGAGGAATTACCAGGGATACTCAATTAATACTCCTCTACGAGTTGGGAATGAGAGCCCTGACACCTCTGCTGTGCTGCAGCTGCTGCAGTGTAAATCCCCTGCTCACAGGGGCCCTGCAGGAGCACCAAGTGCTTTGCAGAAACAATCAATTGTCGTATTTGTTATTACTTACCTATACTCAGTAAATTGAGGGCCACGCCTAAAGACAGCTTGTCTGGTAACACTTCAGAGAAAAGTGGCTGTTAGCAGACTAAATGCCAACACCAAAACTGTTAAAAACCTGTTTAAACCCAGCCTACACTCTCAGCTCCACAACCTGCTGCCCTTACCTATGAAAGCAAGAACTGGGTGCCTTTAGGAAGGGTTTAGCAATCTGTAGGATAAGCTAATTAAACCCAGATAAGTACTGAAGAAAATCTTAAATCAGAAAAAAAGTTGCATGAGGTTAGGCACGAATTCAAAGGTCAATACTCAGGCTTACAGATCCAGATGTTCAATCAGGACATTAATTAAGGCAACTTTTCTTTTTTTACAGAACTGTAGAAACAAACACATATTTGTTTTTCAAGAGACAGCGGCTGGTCCTGGGTGGTTCTGAATATTCTGATTCCCTGCAAACGATGGTGTTAAAAAGACATCTGTGATATACTGAGGAAAACCAATTCTGCAAACCCTGAATTGCCCACAATACTCTTTATAATGTGTACAAACAAACCTCCACATGTTTTGTGTTAACACAGAGGATCAGTGCAGAACACAAAGATGTACTTGTGCTGCTATTTCTCTGTCTCATTTGCTTATTTGGGGCACGCTTAGTCATAATTAAACAATATTGAAGGGATGTTTAAACAATTTCTGTATGGATTTGCCCACAAGGGCTCCCAGCAAACTATCTCTTCCTGTTCAAATGAGCAAAACAATTCAAGAGTTTTCACCAGACATGCACATTTTAACTGTCTTTTAATGACAGAGTAATGAATATTTTATGGCTGCAGCTTCTGCTTTAAATGAGATATTTTTATTGATGCTGGGATTGTCCTGGAATGGTTCCATTTCAAAGCGGGTAGGATTATGATGAGGTATTTTTCTAAATATTTGTTACTTTTTCTGATCATTCTGATAGGTACAATTTTTGTATAGCTGAATATGCCAATCATTAAAATGACTCTGTTGTAAAGCAAATAGATCTGTTTGATCAAAAATGCAGTGTAACAGATTATGAATGTTTTTTAAATTGCACATTCACGTCTTTGAACATACTTTTGAAATACACATTACAATAGAACCAGCAAAACTTATATTTTTAACAACATGTCCAATTTTTCTTAGTTTTAGTCATGAAAACTTAGTTAGTTTTATGCTACAGAAAAAAACCAAGATAATTTTATTGTGTCAATGTAGAGAAAAGATTCTGCATTGAACAACAGCAGTGCTGGCTATGTGGAAAGAAATGTACGTCTATAAATCTCTTTAATTTGGGAAATGCGTGAGTTCTAGTCACTGTTTTTTTCTCTTTTCTCATGATCTAACAATTTTGCAAGTACACACAGACTGTCTGTCAGGATTAACAAGAAAGTGGATTGCAAAGCTCTCTGAGTGCCCTGGGCAGGCCATGCAGAGGTGACCAACCCTTGGGGCTGTGCTGGGAGCACTGAGGCACCAGGAACCCCCAGCAGCCACATGCCCTCAGTAGCCACAGGTTCAGCTTCCTGAAGAAGATAATTGTAGCATGTGTTGAGTTTTACTAATTTAGAGAATCAGACATCCTCCAGTGAGTTCAATAGAATAATTTTCACAGAATTCACAGAATAACTGGGTTGGAAGAGACCTTAAAGATCAAGTCCAACCCATGCCCTAACACCTCAACTAAATCATGGTCTCAAGTGCCACATCCAGGCTTTTTTAAAACACATCCACATGTTCATATCCATCTGCCAAAGGCATACAATTTAGTGACTTTATTACTTGTCTCAATTTTACAAAGAAATATTCACATTTCATTAATTGAAAGTATTAGAAAATAGCCTAAATTTGAATAAGGAATTAAGAAAATATGCTTACTCTAGAAAACCAAATTTGAAAAACAAATGGAACATTCAACACTGTAGTAAAATTACATCAATAAACAAAATTATAGGGAAGCAGAGATTACTGTAAAGTGGCAACAGTAATGGTGGTTATTCAGTGTTACACTTCATCTTGAAATGATGGACTACCTTGTCAGCAAAGAAAATTCTTAGTTCTTGTCTGCTAAGAGTCCTAACAAGCAATAAAAGAGAAGGTTTTGGTTCATTTACCCCTAGAAGTCGACTCCAATTCAAAAGTTATTTGAGTAAATGATGTATGTATGACCCGAAGGGTATAATATAGATTTAGCCAATGGGAAAGTCTCATACCTGATGTATGGCAAAGTATGCAACCCCACAAGTCCTGATGCCTGCATGGTGCCGTGTTCTGATGTTTCTTAGGTTTCTAAGGAAAGGGGGTTCAGCATGCTAGAGTCATCTGGACAATGAGCACTTTGGCAAAGACTCTTATCATCACTTTCCTCTCATTTCCCTTCAGAATTTTGCTTAGGAGACACATTTCCATTCCATTCTTAACGACGAGTGTGCTCACACATTACTTCCCCTGTTCTCTAGGGTATGCTGCAGGGGTTCTGAGCCTCCTGCCATCACAGCTCTCCATGCACAGTTCTGTTCCAAGGGATGGTAAGTGGTAAGAATAGATTGTGTACTGCAGATCTGATTATGCAGCTTAGTCAATGGGAAGCTGCCCATTGACTTTTAGCAACTGCATGTGACCCAAGTTGTGCAGTCTCATACTGGAGAGTATGGAAGTGATGTGTTCCTAGCAGAGTGCTGGGGAGAGCTGTTTGTTGGGGTTTTTTTAGGTTTTTTACAGGACAAGGAAAAAAAAAGGTTGCTGGTGCAAAACATTTCCTTGCTGCATTGTGCTCAATTTTCAGGCCAAGGATAGACATGTGGTGCAACACCTGACTCCCCTGTTTGGAGTTAGGTGTCATCAAAACATGGATGGAAGGAATTGAAGAAACACATTGTGACCTGTTTTGCATGCTCACAAATCTTCGTGGTCTGGTTTGTTGCACACATTTTTGGTGGGAAGGTTTTGCAGCATGGTTCCATTCACCTGGATTTCCAGATGAGGTACTTTCAGTACTTTCAGATTATGATCTTGCAAGACATATTTCATTCTCAGACAAATTTTCAAAAACATTTTCTATTCCTGGGGATGATATTTTACAAAATATATGCGTTCTCAGCTTTCTCTCTCCTCCCCCTGCATGGAGTTTCTAACAACCTAGAATTAAGGTGGGAGAAATGAGTAACACAGAATTGAAAATATCATCATGGCTCTTGCATATGCAACAACAGCTTTGGAAGTGCTAGCTGATAAGTTTTCTTCAGATTTGCATGTAAAAGCACTCAACTTTGCCTTCCCACTTCCTAGTGTGGAATTAAATACATTTCTCTCCATGACAATCAGATTCTACCTCTGTAGAAGTGATGAGAAGAAGCCTGTTATTGTGTGATGTATGGTCATTTAAGCAGCTCTAAATCTTTCAGGGGTTCATTTATCTCGCTCTGACGTGGTAATGGTGATAATCCCATTTACTGCAATCGTGCCATATTAACAGGAGGATCAGCACATTCAGGCAGCTGACCTGGGAACTTTGAGCATGCTCTGCTCCCACCTTGCTGCTGACTTCCTGTATGACCTTCCAAAGGCTCCAGCCTTTCTTGGGACTGCCAGAAATCTCCTCATTACCAAGGGTAATGATACTGAAATACCTTTGTAATAGGATAGGAGATCCTTGGAAGTAATAGACTTGCTGTACATACCTTGCCATGTATGCTAAATTCTCTTCTTCTTTTAGTATAATGTTGCTCCCAAGAGAATATTAAGTGGACAGGGTGACATTTTCTGTAACACAAAGTTCTGTTCTAATTCCACTCTTATAAAAGTTTATGAGCACTTTGACTTCACTGTCCTGTGAATCATTCACTGTACTGAACTCTGTCTGACAGCTGTTCCAGAAGATGGTGCAACACTTTTTCCTATGATTTCCTTGTCTACTCATATTACATAAAGTGCTTTTTAATCTGAATTGGCAGAAACCAGTGGAACCTCAGGGGATGATTTTGTGTTTTCAAGCCATACATGGTTTAGGTGCTGAGTGTCTGAAAGACCATTTATTTTTTTTCAGGTGATGACATAATGTTTGTCTCAAGATGGTGTAAGTTCTAGCACACCTGGTTGGAAAGAAATGAAGCTGTTGACAAGGCCTTATTTAAAATGATTCTGTCAGTCCAGGGTGGTTTTCAAGATCCAGTGGTCCAAACTAAAGCCCATTTTTAATCATAAAAAGAGATTGAAGAAAGGAATGTCATTTTTTATGTGCTTTTATGGCATCATTCACAATGGGATGCAGGCTGGGTTGAATTCTGCTCACGACTGCAATAGCAGTGTTTTAAATCAATAGCAATGGCATTGCAGTCACGGTGCTCTAAGGATGTAAAAAATATAATGTGCACACAGTGAAGTTATATCTTTTGTTCAACCAGTGCAACCAGATAAAGCAGGTAAACTTTCAGGCAACAGTGGTAATTGTAAAATCATAATGTTTATATTAAATGTTAATGTTAATAAAAACATTGCATGTTTCTTAGCAATACAGAGTTAGAAAAGCTTTATACCAAATATAAAATAATTGCTAAGCTAAAAATTCTACCGTGTTTGAATCACTGCAAAAGGCCTTAGCATTAGTAATCTGTTAGACTTTCATGAAATGCAGTTATTATAATAATAATTGTGGTTATAAGCTTAATTATAATCACTTGTGCAAGGACTGCAACCATGCTTATGCCAATATATTGGTCTAATAATTTAATTTTCTGCTTTAGAGAAGGCTTACCAGGAAAAGCATAAAAATATGTGTATAGTAAATTTGTATTAAAGGAAATCAAATGAACTTCAGAATACTATTACAGCAGTTGGTTAAAAACATTTTTTACAGCAAAGCCTGGTTCCCCAAACACATCTGGGATGTGTTCTCTGATTTGGGACCAAATGATTCTATTTTTGTGAATAGCTGCCAGTTCAGTGTCTTGTGGCTGAGGCTCTTGTGCCAGAGGAGGGGCTGATCTGGCTCCTGAGCAAACCAGCACAGCAGTCCTTTCTTCTGGCCCTGGTGGAAAGCTTGGCAAGAGAAGCATGAGGGACTGCCCAGCAGGAGAGAGAAATACTGGATGCTGGGTTAGCCCCTCCTGTGTTTAGGTCAGGTTGAGTACAGAGCAGAAACCCTGCTACACTAAATGGGCTGGACAAGAATCTTACAGACAGCAATCCCATGGCAAACAACTGGTTACTTCAGAGCACGTTGAGCAGGACAGCTTCCTCAGATTCGTTCTTTTCCACAAGCTGTAAAAAAAGTGCATGCTGTCTAGTTATGGGAGTTATTTTTAGCTGGTTGCATGCTGTTCTGGTCGTGGTTGTGGAATATTCAGAACAGGAACTCCACTTTTCCTGTCTATCATCTCTTAGAGGCTTTCCACAAGTGAAGATTTTCTCTGTTTGTACCTGTTTGAAGAAATCATCTCAGCAGCTGTCAGAGGTTTGTGGGGGGAGAGAGGTGTCTAAACCTCCTCCCAGCAGAGAAAGGCAGCCCTGTGCTGGCCTGGGACTGCTCAGTGATGGATAATGTGGTAGTTCCAGAGCCAGGTATGAACTCTGGATATTTTTTTATAACATCCTGCCACAAATTCATTTTGCTTAGTGGTACAAAACAATGCTATCCTGAAATATTAGTGTGTGTGCAATCACTGCATGTCATTGCAATTATTCAGGTGTTTTTATGCTCATTGCAAAGAACTTAGTCCAGCACAGCTGTAAATAAAGAGACAGAACTCTGGCTAAGAATGATTTAGGCCACTGGGGAAAATTCTGTGTCCCTCCTCAGCAGTACAGGATTGCTTGGGACCTGCTGCACTGTGAGAAGTAGTTGACTTTAGCCAAGCAGCCCCAAGGTGGAGCAGAAGGATTGAAATCTTCACCAACATGTGTAGAAACTGCTGTTCCAATACTCTGCATGAATGTCATCTGAGCAGCCTGAGGGACACACAGGGCTCCTAAACACCAAGCCACAATAAACAGGGAACAGCAAGTGTGGAAGTCTCTCTTGCTGCATGGGTGACAACATTTTGCCAAACTTCACCCTGTGGTTTGATCTTTCCAGGGAGGAGAGCTCAGCCTTGTCAGAGCTCTGGTGCCTGGGTCAAGGCCACCAAGCTGATGGGAGCCACTGCCTTGTCTGCATCTCCAGATAACTGAAAGTGATTTTTAGTTTGGCCTCCAAGAGCAGAACAAAAAAGGAAAATAAAGGATATATTTCTTGTTTTCATACCCTCTTTACAGGTTTGATCCCTTGGGTTGTCTGTGCCTTTGTCTTAACTGTGTTGTTCTTTCTTAGAGGAGGCACTCACTTCTTTCCTCCTAGAGCAGCAAAGCACACACTTTATTTGTAAATTCTTTTTCCCACTGCTCTTTTTGTAAAAGTTGTATCAAAACAACTTGTAATTTTGCCCCCTAAGATTTAATCATTATTTTGTATTTGAAACCTTTGTCCAAGTATACTTTGGCTTCCTAATAGCAGTCATGGTCTTCCAGGCAGAACTACCCAGGTAACTGTAGAATTTTAGAGAAAATTCCCTGACTGCAATAATAGCTTTTAACATGTTATTTTCACCACATTTCAAATTTTTTGTGCTGTTCATATCTTGTTTGGATACAGGCAGTGGACTGTCATACTGATTTCCATATTGCTCTCACTGCACTGATTTAAACCTTCCTGGTATTTCGGTGCCTTTCCCTTTGTGTTGTGTGTAGGAGACATTTGATAGGAGGAAACCTAAGTGGCAAGATGATGAATTTGTAACTCGGTGCATTTTTTATTGGAAGGAAATTCCTAATCCCTTGTAGTTTTATTTCTTGACTTTGTTCATTCACTTAGAAATAAGGTTGGAAATGAAATCATGTTTGACTTTGCTGATGGTCCATAACTAGATCTGCACTTCTAAGAGCTGAGCTCCAGCTTAGCACTGAACAAGGGACACCAGGATTTCCAAAAGCATTTGGCATCCTCAGCTTTATTGGAAATCTGAGCTGGTGCATTTGCAAGTTAAACTTTTTAAAGGCTCTGTCACTGTTGTCAGCATTTCATTATTCAGTGATGAATTAGCCAAGTAGAAACATTAACTTTTCTCTGAGATGCAAATTTGCTGTTGCTATTTTTTCCTACTTATTTTTGAGACATTTATTTTTATATAAAAAGCCTGAAGTGATGATGATGGAAAAAACCCAGTTTCTTTCATTATTTTCTCCTTTTCCCTCGATGAATTCTGCTCTCTAATGTTAATGTGAATGAAGCCATTCAAATTTTAATTCTCTAGCTTGGTGCAGCCTTTCATGGGGACAGTTTTAACTTGACAATGTATTAATTCCTGGGGAAACCATCCAAAAAATATGCTTTGGCTATCATTTCACCCACTCCCATCTTCCACTCTGCACTGACAATCAGTTTTCCAATGGTATGTTACTAACACTTTAAACAGAAATATCATTATTTATCTAGCAGGCTTTCCTTGCCTGCTGCTGTCTTGGTTGCAAAATTAGACATAACTTTTTTTCTTAACTTGCAAGGTCCTTGCCAAAAAGTAGATCAGAAAGAAATGGAGTCTAGGAAAGGGAAGAAATGGAAAGCATTTGGCAGTGTTTCTCTGCAGGTTTTTTTTTTTCTAGCAAATCTTAAGAGGAGGTGCTGTAGGCTCCCTTCAAAGCAGGGTGACATGCCTCCTGCTGGGATAGGAATTTTGTTCCTCACTGGAAGTGCAAAGGTGTCTTTACATGTGTAAAAGATGTATAGTTGCAGGGAAAAGACAAACAGCTCAGCACTGTTTAAAGAGGAAAAAAAAAAGTATTTTTTGTCACTTAAGAGAGGAGATAAGATGCATCTCACCCATAGGTAAGCAGCAGAAAGCAGTCACAGCTGGTCACTCATCCCTTGGGGTAATCAAACAGAACACTGGTTCTTAGTCTTAATTGAGAAAGTGGCTTCAAGTAAAATTAATAATATGATAATTAATTTTACTGACAACAAAAATCTTCACATAACTCCAGATGTACACACTTAAAAATAACGCTCTCTGCAAATTAAATTAAGTTAGCACTGGCAGTGCAGTTCTCCAGGATTAGATGGCAGCATTAAGAACACTGTAAAAAATTTCCATTCGTTTTCTCTGGTTTTGCTTTGCAATCAATATGAATCAGTGAGAAATATGTTGTTGGAATGCAAAAAGCAGAAGTATAATTTCTTATCGATTATTCTAACACAGCCAGACACAAAAGAAAACAGTGCTTCAAATGCTAAAACAGGCAGGAAACAAGTTAAAGAGCATAATCAATTTATTGAATTCCAAAAGCTTGTGGCTTGTTTTGAAAAAAATTCACCATGAGTTTCCAGTGATTTGATTAATGAAACTCTTCCTTGATCTTCTCTGGACAGAGTTACAAAGAAGGCAGAATTTAGAGCAAAGTGTGCATGGAAAAGCCTGTCTCCCATGAGGATGGGAGATCCCAGTCCTAACTCTGTTAGATTGTCTCAGTAAGAGAAGAGTTAAAGGCTAACCGAATTACTCTGTGTAAGAAACTTTTATGCAAACTGTTCCAAAACCTTTTTCCATCAAGATGTACTACCTAGGTCAATAACTCATTTGATTACTTTGTGTTGCATGCTCTGGGTTACAAAAAACTGTTTAAACTCAAGGAACTGTCTGGTCTCCTTATTCTGTCTCTCCTGATTTCACCCTTGAAGCATCACTTTGAGTTCTGGGATTTTTTTCTGTACTAGGACAAAGTTGATAAGATCTTTAAAATGTGTACTTGGAAGTATAAAGATAAAAATCTGGGTAAATGTGGGGAGTTTCCTCTTCCCATTTAACCAAACATTAAGATCTCTCACTTCCATTTTCTTTGCTGAGGATTAAATTCTTCTCTAATTTTGGGGATAGTGCTGTATGAAGAAGGCAGAAGTGTTGCATCCTGGCTTCCCACTGCTCCTTGCTGCTGACAGATTGTATTATCCACCCTCAGCCAGGGCAATGCAGTGAGGATGCAAGCTTCAGGATCTTGTGTTTTATCTTGATATTTGTGTGTGTTTCACCTGTGAAAACAGTAGATTTTAGTTGTCTGAGCCAGATCTGTGTCTGGCTAGTTTTTATTTGAGAGAACAGTCTCTGCTTATGTGGGGAGCAAAATGGAAAAAGAGCCCGAGTTCCTCTGTAGCAGACCTGAAATGCAATCTTACTAAAAGT
This sequence comes from Vidua chalybeata, assembly GCF_026979565.1. NCBI lineage: Eukaryota > Metazoa > Chordata > Aves > Passeriformes > Viduidae > Vidua > Vidua chalybeata. Next base: position 7,914,997 of record NC_071545.1, on the reverse strand, counting down.
CCCATAGGTTCAAACTGTTGTCACTGTGGTTTTAAGGACATCTGATGGCATTATAATTGGAAATTCTATTCTGGAAATACATTTCATGTGGTAGTAAAGTGCTTTGATGAGGTAGTGTAAATAACAGAGTCAACACATTTGGATAGTACAACTCTGGAGATTTAATTTCATAAGGAAGACATCCTATCCAAAACATGAGAGTGAATTTGAGGGGCCAGCACTTATGGTAATAAATATAGCTTGATGTTGGATTGTGGAATGCATTTGATGTGGCTCTTCTTGGAGATATTCAGCATTAAATTATCTAAGTGTTAATATTGTGATATGGTCTTTTCTTGTTAGAGTGCAGTGTCTAGTTGTTTTCTACATTTTTAGGGGAAAATATAAAGACTAGAAAGAGGTATTTAGAGTTGAAAGACATTTTTCAGCATATGTCGATGGAAACTGCTGGGAAGAAATGGTAAAAAAGCTTCTCAAACCCAGCACCACTCACCCTCCTCCTCCAGCCCTGCAGAAGACTCAAAGTTCAAATCTTATCAGTGTGATACAGCTTATGCTCACAGCTGCTGCAATTCAGGAGATGCTTCTGGGAGCACTTGTGAATGAGATGTAGAATCTGTATCTTTTCTTCCTTTTTACAGAATAATTTGCTAAGTTTATTGGTTCTTCTCCAAGTATTGGCTCTGGTTTACATGTGGATTAAGGCTGTTATGTGTGGATTGGTTGACCTGCCCTATATCTTTGTCTTCTCAGCTGTGACTGCAGAAAGTGGCCCTAAGGCACATGTCCCACAGATGATCAGAGAAGCCTTGTGTTTGAGCTTTCAAATCCTCTCATAATTGGAATTTGTCCCTAATACTGAATGACACTGAAAACACCAGAATGTGCGAAAAAATCTTTGCCATTTTGAAATATCATCATCTGCTCTTTGCTGGAATGTAATTTAATTCATCAAACTGCTTCATTAATCCAACAGACTCATTCAGAGAGACATTTGATCACATGCATTGAGTCATCATGTCATCCTAACTACTTCTGAAATCATCTGAAAATCTATTCCTGTCACAGAAGCAGTAACAAGACTGTAAATTTGAAATGAAATAGAAAGGCAGATAACTGGATCGATGATTTGTTAATGATGATATTGAACTTCCTTACTCTTGATCCACAACAAAATTTTCAAAAACTAGTGTGGGCAGGGTGTCCAAAACTGACAAGGTGCCAACACAGAGCTTGTGTGCAGGGATAATGATACTGCTTTTAGGGCTCTAAGCAGCCCTGCCAGGGAGCAAAGCTTTTGGCACAGCTGGCTGTGGTGGAAACCCATCTGTATTTCTCCCTGCACAGCTTTGGCTTTTGTTAGATGAGAGGGAGCAATTGTTCCTGACTGTTGCTTTTCAATATGCTGTGCAGGAATTATGAGTGCCAAACCCAAAGCACGCATTAGTTCAGCCTTTTGGTCCTTCCTCCGGGCCAAGCCAGCTCTGAACGTCAGAGCAGCTGCAGCCCAGTGCTGTGGAGACATGACCCATGGCTGCTTTGGGCATTGCTTTTGGTATTAATGACAAAGCCAGCCTCAAACTGGCACATTCTGCTGCTTCAGCACAGTGGCAGGGGCTGGGCAGAGCCTGCCTGTCCCCGTGCCTGGCTGGGGACGGAGCTGCTGCCACCCCTAGCGTGGGGCTGGGACCCTCTGCAGGCCATCACATGCTGAGGGCTGACAGCAAACAAATTTCTAAATCTTAGCTCAGTATCTACCACACAAATGCCTGGGAAAAAGGCCTGATTTTAAGGTTTTTTGGGTACAGTGACTCAGGTATGCAAACCTGGGTGTTGATTGCAGATGTGGGTGAGTGGCCACATGTGACCTGGTGTCCCACCCCATCTGCCCTCTGCAATGGATGTTGCTCCCTGCAGGATGATGTTTAGCTGTAAGCACAGGAGGCTGTTGCCTAGAGCAGTGAGTTTCTGCAGATGGGCAGCCAGGACCCCATCACCTCTCTCCTCCTGGCAATCCACTGCTGTACTTGCTGCTGCTGAGGGGGCAGGGGAGCAGCTAATGGCAAGGTGTTGCCACCCTGCCGTGCCACAAGGGTGGGAGCAATTCCCTGGCACAATAGTCCAAATAAATCCCTTATTTGGAGAAGTGGAAAGTAGCTCCAAATATTTGCTTGTGCTTCTCTAAATTCCTGAGCTGGCTCTAGTAAATTAGATATGTGGAACTCATTGCTCTGTCTCAAAAATTGAAATTGCAATCACCTATTACAAAAGATCACTTTCAATTTCAGATGGCCTTAAGCTCCTTATGCCTCTGGGCATGTGCTAGCTAATGCCACTGTTTAACAGTCCTGTTTGCAATATATATTTTGTAAATTATTTCTGCCTAAATTTCCCCAAACAAATTTAGTTTGCTGTTTAAATGAGTCTCAGATACAGTCCCAGGCTTTGCTTTCAACAAGCAGTTGTCTGAACAAAACATAGTGCTCATAAATATTTGCTGAAAGCAAACAGCTGGGGCGAAATTCTGGGCTTTAAGTGGCTGAAATGGCTCTGAATATATTTGTTCTTTGCTCATTGTGATTATTCATCACTCTTCATCTTGAAAGGAGAATGAAGCTGAAATTATATGCAGTGCTGCTAAGTAAGAAAAACAAAGGCTTTGTTAGAGAAACTGGGTGTTACATGTCTTTAGGTCAGATCCCTTTACTGCTGGAAACAGTAATTTCAGGAAGTACATCTTGCTCATCCTGTGTGCAGGCTTGTGGGGCTTTTTTCTCTAGTATCACTGTCATAACAATTTACTGATGAGCTAATGGCAGAATCCATGGACTTTTGATCTTTTATGTGAAATGTAAGATAAATTGGTACATTATCACATACCCCTGTCACTGATGTCAGAATCCAGTACTAATCACTAAAGGTTGGCTGACATTTACACTGGAGTTTCCACAGCTATTCAAGTGCTGTCTCATCAGAAGGGGGACTTTTGCTGAAGTGACAGCTGCTATCTGCTACCTGCAGCTGATCCCGTCTTGATTTCCAAGATCTGACCCTGCCTGCAAGAGAATAATTGCCTGGATAATGCAATGGGTAAATGTACAGTGAGGGGACATATGATATTAAGGATTTGATTTTAGCCAGATGCTTTTATTCCCTGTATGCCAAAGAATAAGATTTGCCTTAATTAATTAATTTATAAATTGGTCTAACAATTTATTTTTAAAACTTTGTCTGGTTTCTAGAAGGGAATAGAATATTAACAAGGAGAAATGACTGTGCCACCAACCATCTAGAGTTTCATCAAAACCTCTGTGAAAGCAATCATCTGGTGATAAAGTTTGGGCACTAAATTGCAGAGGGAATGTTTTTAAAAAACAGTTGTACCCTTGTCAAGGGTACAACTTTCCAGTGTGTAGCAGGTACAGGTGTGGATGTGTGTGGATGAGTTTCCCAGAGTGCTGGAGAAGGTGTGAAGATGCCTGTTGAAGAGCCTTGGGTTTTCAAAGCCATGCTACCACGTTGTATTGCCAGTGCCAGAGCCAATGAGCAGCAGACATGGATGGGGGGCTCAGCAGGAAATGCACATGGCATGTGCCATTCTCTAGTGCTTTTGAAGAGGAAGAGATGTCCCAGTCTTAACTTTTAGGTATCCTGCATTCCTTGGGAGATATAAGTAATTACAGTGTCCAGTTTTAGATTACTTTTGAATCTGCAAATACTTCCTGAGATGATTAAATGCAAGCAAAGAGTCTACAATTAAATTAGGTAGTCATTTACTTTCTTTTAATTAGATTTTGTCCAAATCTCCTTTCCATTTTTGTTGGCTCCTGTGTATATTTTTCTGTTTAAATACTTAAGCTAGTTGATCTGTTTTTGGAAATGCTGTTCTTTTGTACATGGATAATTAAAAGTATGTCATTACAACATTCTTGTTTATTTAGTTGCTGTCTCTTAAAGTCTGTTCCCTGGCTTACATCCCTCCCTCTACCCAGTGGAGTAAATTACAGGTCCCCTCTTGGAGGACAAATGTATGTGGGCCAGGTAATAGAAGGAAAGGAAACAGTTTTCAGAAGAATAACACCGAGTTCTAAATTTTTATGCAATAAATCTTAACACCAAAGTAAAATTAGATATGAAAAAAAATAGTATTAAATTTTTATGCAATAAATCTTGAGAGTAACAAGATGAAATTCAAGTTCAGGTCCTGCAGGAGCCCCAGGGCATAGAGGAAGCCTTTGCTGCAGGAATCTGCTGCAGGATGTCCTGGTAAGGTCCATTTTTTCAACTCACCTGTGGAAACAGAGAATGTATTTTTCCAGGGAATGAAAAAATTCCAGTCTTTGTTCTGCCCTCATTTGAAACTGTACAAATGCAACTGCAGAGGATTATGTAGGATGTCTTAAGTCTGTTCTGCTTTTATCAAAGGTGATGAGAATTAGCATTAAGGCCACTGAACACATTTTCACAACATAGATCATGCAGTTTCTATAAATCATTACTCAGTTTCTGTAATCTCTTAGTTTATATGTTGTTTGGTTTGTTTTTCTTTAATGAAATTGCTACAATTTAGGCTCTTTCCCGTTATTTAATACCTGTCATTGAAAGAAATTATTGTAGAATATCTGTTTCTAGAATATCTATCTATCTATCTATCTATCTATCTATCTATCTATCTATCTATCAGAACGATTTCTGTTTCTAACAAAAATGGCACCTTGCAGGTGCCACCAGTCCCCAGTATAAATTCTCCTTAGTCATGCTGCTGTATTTCAGTCTTGGCTGTTTGAAAGAAGCCAGTGCAATCAGAAATGCTAAATTGCTAGGATTATAACCAAAGTTAAAAAAATGCTTTGGGTATTTGTCCAACATAAAACTGTTAAGATATATTTTATTATTATTCCATAATATACCTATATTTATATATATAGGTATATATATATATAAATATATATATAGGTATATATATTTATATATACCTATATAAGCTTCCTGAAATGAGTACTTAAACTAGAATTTTTCTTTCCAATATGAAATAGTCTGAGGAGAATGGCCTGGAAAGGTTAGATAATATATCCTAGTTATAGAGCTTAAGCCCAATAGGCTTTATCAAAATACAGTAAATGATGAAGTATAAACTAAAAGAAAACAATTTTGCTTGAGTGATTGGAGCCTATATAAAAGAAGAAAGCAGGAAAGATTAGTTTCATAAGATTGGTTTGAAACAACATAAAGCAAGCTAAAATTTCTGGGTTACAAGCACATGGGGAGATCATGGGACCATGGAAAGCTGAAGATGCAACCTTGTGTGTGTAATGCAGTATTTATAATTAATGTGAAAATGGTTTGCATCCCCTTTACCTGCCCTTGTTATACAAGTAAGATAAAAATAAATTGTGCATGGCTTAAACTCTTCATTGTCAGGATAAACATTTCTTGGAGCTGTTTAAAGCTCCAATCTAAAAGTATATCATCATGGGGCTTGAGCATAAATTGGTAAAATCTGTTCATATGATTAAATTATAAGTCTAAAACCACCTCATAAATAGAATACCTTGTGGAGGAAGCCTGTAAGAATGAAAATAGTTTGTTTTATATTAAAGATATAATAGATAAGAAGCCCTAGATCTCTGGCTGGAGAGCACAGAAGCTAAATCACAGTGATTACTTTTGTATTGGAATACACACCACACAGTATTATGCAGTCCTTCTTTTAAGAGCACTCTCCTTCTACAAAAAGGTGAGAATTTTAATATAGTTGTGTGTTACCAATGCTCTAAATAGAGCTATTATTAGCTGCAAATTGGCAAAATGTGTCAGTGTGCAGTGACCCTGGGAATTAAACTGGGCAAGGACTTGTCCTGTGCATCTCTGGTACCTGCAGTATCCGAGGGCTGGTCCTTTATCAGCTCACTAACTAAACTTCTGAAGAAGTTCAAATTATCTTTTGCATCAGAAAAGCTCTGTCATAAAGATGTTATGGTTATTTGTAATTCTCAAGGATAAACTGTATATCTGATCTTTTGAAATGCTGCTGTGCCTAGTCAGTGATTCCTTGAACTAATTCTGTTGTAATTAATGAAGACACTATCTAATCCCTTTTTACCAGTCTTCAAGCTGGCTCATATCTTCTCTGCCAAATCATCAGAGAGCTGGACCATTCCCACTGTAACATTTTAGGGAGATAAACATAGCCTGAGTTCAGTGGCAAGGTTCCACAATTTTAATGTAAAAATGCCCTTCTGTTGGGCAACCAGGTGGCAGCAGGAGGGAGATGCACACCAGTTCCACAGGGGGGGTGCTAAGGGGAAAGGGTGTTCTGAGCCTTTGCTCTGTAACCAAGAACAAAAAGGGAGGAAATTACTGATCTGCTGCTGTGATCTAATCCTAGAATAGAAGCTATACAAGAGCTTCTGTTTTAGAGAAAGATTCCTTTAGTTAATTTTGGGTGCATGCTGGGGTCAGGATTTGGGCTCTTGTCACTTATTTTTTGAAGCATCTGCAGAGAAAAGCAACACGTGCTCCACTGTGCTATTCTGAACTTGCTGGCTTTGCTGTCAGGCTAATGAGCCTGTCACATGAGGCTGCATTCCAAATGGTAGGAATTATTTGGATGAAATAATACGAGAATGTGTAAGAGAAAAAAAAAATGTATTCTATTTTTAATGTAAAGGGGAAAAAATTACCCAGCAAATCCAGCAGCATCTGCTGCTCTCAGGTCATTGCACAGTCAATGGGCTCTGGGCTTTGTGGCACAGAAATGGGCCTCAATGCAATTAGAAGATACTTCTGGGATCTGAAAACCTGGCACTTTCTAGACCCTTTACCTGGTGGACTTTGAAGCTCACACTTTCTAGAGCATTTCTTCAAGTACATGCCAGCTCAGTGGACATGCAGCATATTCCTGAAATAACATCCATTCTGGTGCTGGGTGCTGCCATATTGGAAGTTGGAAGTTGGAAGTGATGCTTCCAACCCTTGTTACATTTGGCTCATATTTGGGAAATATGGTACAGTGAAAAACTAGAGATTTCTCAGCAGTCACTGGCCTGAGAACTTACTGAAAATGTGGTTGAACATGTTTTGCTTGTTAGATAGAATGTAGGGAACTGCAAGTAGATTGAGTTTTTTGGTAAGGAATTTTGAGACTGTATTGCCATTTCAACTTCTATTCTGACTAATAGAGGAGTGTGACTATTTGTCTCTGGTTCCCAATATCACATACTCTCTCTTGAAGACATAAGCAAAAAGAGGCAAAAACATTTGTTAGTTAGCATAACAGTATTTTTAAGGATCATTTATTATGTTTTGTTACTGGTTTTAGAGTATTGCAAGGAATTGACTGAAAAGAGATATCTCTGGTTGAGAGATGAAAAATACAGTGTAATAAATATAAAAGGTCAAATGGTCAGAAGAATGAAGTTTGAAAGCCTCTGAGATTTTTTTGGAAGTGGAATTCCATCTAAGAATAATAAATGTTGATCTTTTGCCATAGGTAACCTGACTTAGGTGAGTTCAGAGTTGAACAGAATCATTTTTAGAGTATCTCCTCTGGGACAGCTGGAGGCTCTCCCAGCCACACACATGTGCAAAAAAGGCTGTAGCAGACAGAGGGCTGGTGCTGGAAACAAACCAGCATTGCCAGGTTAAGAGAAGTGGATACAAATGGCGAGGGAGCAAATAGAACACATAAAAGGGAACAAGACCATTGCTTGGGATGGAAACCACAGCAACCATCTTAGAGGCAGCTTCAGCAGTTTCCAGCAGTCCTTATCAGCACCAGGATAATTGTTCAGACAGCTTCAGCAGAGCAGTTGATTTCCAGCGGGAATAACCTTTGCCAAAACATAAAAAGAAGCCTTGAGTTAGTTTTGAAGGCAAAAAGAAAGGGAAGGGGCAGCTGAATCTCCAGCCCAGCAAGTTCTGAGACTCACTTGCAATCAGCTTCTCTGCTAAAGAGACATTGGCACTCCCTGTCCTCTCTCATAATCAGGAACCTCTGGTTTCTACAGCTCTGCCTGGTGCAAATTTCTGTTTTGAAAGTGCAGAGCAGTCTGTGGGTGTGGGCCATTACAGGCAGTGGTTAATGCTCACCTGGTTTTGATAAACCTTTCTGCTTCTGAACTTTCAGCTTTCACGCGAGTTCTGTGTAACCTTTTCTCAGCATCCTTGAGGGCTAGAAGCTGGTAAGGAAGGAACTGAGTTTCTCAACTAATTACATCAGTCTCGGCAAAAAGTTTCAACAACTGCTTCAAATATTGTAGGACTCCAGATAAAACTTCAATAACTGAGATGACATATTCTGGGAAAGGAATTGAAATGACAGATATGGCAAAATCAGGAACAGTGGCATGCTTGGAGCTGTGATTGGCCTCATCATATGCAAACACATTTCCAAGCACCAAACTGTATTTTAGGTCAAAGAACATTTAAAAGGAAGAAAATTAAGGTCTTTAAACAAATGTGAAGTTTTAGCATCAGTTAATTTCTGACAACAGATATGTTTCTCTTTCTCTGCAAATAGGAAGTATTCTTAGTTATCCACTCTGCTGCTGAATACTGACAAGTATTACTGTCAATGTAATAAGTAAACTGTCATTTTAAATTATAAGGATATTCTTGCATTTAAAAGTTAATTTTTTATAATGACGTCAACTTGGAAAGCAATTCTCAAAACTCTGCTACCAAAATTCAAACATTCTTGCGGGCAGCAGTTGTAGAAAAGAGCTGCTTCTAAAAAGAGGATAAGTTTGGGAACTCCTGTTATTTGTAACAATTTCTTCAGCAAGCAGAAGAATCTTCTGTGAATATTAAAAGTGTTCTGTGGGGCCATGGTGGAGTTTTGGGGGACTTAGGGGAGCGCTGGGCTTGCAGGACAGCTGGGGGTCCCTCCTACCTGTTGGGAGACAAAAGGTCTGTGAAGCATCCTGCTGATGAGTCTGGGCAGTGCCTGCAGGAGGCTCCTTGGGCTGTGCTGGGGACATGGGAGGGCCCCGTGCCTGGTGAGGGGCTGCTGGCTGTGCCACCTGCCTGCAGAGCAGAGACCCCAGACCCCAGAGCTGTGGAGACTTCTCCCATGGCCAGGGAGATCACAGCCCTTTGTCTCCTTGCCTTTGGGAGCAGGGGTTGATGGAATGTTCATTTCTGCAGACAGCCCAGCATTCCAGCACCACTGTTCATAGTGCCTCTTGCCATGTTTTATTAAAGCAGCAAGTGGGAAAAGAGCTCTTCTGACAGAAAGGAAAAGTGTTTAATACTGGAGAATACATTTAATATGTTTCCCTTTCATTAAACTGGAATAGAATTCACTCTTTTATTGATGCAAGGCAACACATTTTATTAAGAGAAAGGCATTTTATGCATGGGGAGCAGTTCATGATTGGGAAGTTTTGTTTTTATGAAACTTTAATTGCGCCTTGTATAAAAAGTTTTATACAGGAAATGGAAGGATTTGAAAGAATCAGGTCTCTGGAAGGCTGAGGCATTAATGGTCAGCCAAGAGAAGGCAGGATGAATTTGGGAACAACACTGAGCAGTAAATGTTGCATTCTCTTGCTTTGGGGTGAGTCCTGTCACAGCTGACCTGAGCTGCAGCCTCCGGGGCTTTGAGGGCTCAGTGCTGGGTCCCAGCTGCCTGTGCTGCCTCACCCTGCACCTGCACCTTGGTGCTGCAAACTGCATTGCCTGAGAGACCTTTTGCTGTTAAAAAGAAGCTCACCTGCACCTTTAATGATGAGTTTCTGGGTGTCAGATCTAGCAGCAAAGCATTTCACTGACCAGACTGTTTATCCTTACATGATGTTTCTATAGAGAGGTTGCCTGTAGCAACCAATAGCAAAAAATCTTCCAAGGAGTTTACTCTTTGGACCTAACAGAAATATTCAAGAATTTCAGTAAAAGGGTAGTATTTAACCAGGAGATGTCTTTGGTGTTTTTATGTGACAGAATATACTGAACTTGAAATAATCAGCTTTTCTTTTGAAAGAGAATTTTGGCCTCATAACAAAATTGGGAAAAAGAAATCCTTCTCAAACAGAAACAAAGAAGAATGACAGACTGCTTTCAAAGTATTTTGTGTTTTACAGCAGGAAAAAAAGTTCTTCCCTTTTAGAGGTTCTGTTTATTATTAGGATAATAATGGGTTATTTAAAAATTTCTGTACAGTTGGGTTTTATCATGCATTCAGGTCCATTTTTACAAACAGATACTTGGTACTCATTACTTAGACAAAGACACATCTTAACACTTGAGATGACAAAATTCTCTGGAGGGCAATGCAAAAGTATGAGGAATATCCAAAACACAACCAGGAGAAACAGGTGCCACTAACACCTGACAGAGGAAAACTGAGTGGCTAAAAGAGTGCCTGTGAAAAACACACATGCTCTGCACTGCCTGATTGAGTGAGCTTGGAATGAAAACACTGCAGAGCTTTATATGGATTGATGCTGCTCTTTGCTGTAATTTCCAACACCTCTTTCATCAAATTAATAGCTGGAGCTTTACCTAATATTCTTCTTCAGGAGAAAATCCCCTTGCAGGGGGGAAAACCAGCAGCCACTCTTGTTTTGGTCTTTGCATGCATCTGCTTGGGAAAAGAATGCCTCATGCTGAAAAAGCAAGGGGGTGACCAGAGGGAGCAGAGGCAGCCTGGAGGGAAATGTAATAAGCTCAATTAATCCACAAGTGGCATGAGTTTGGCAGTCTGTGATTTCACAGGTCTGGTTTCAGGTACCTAAGGCCACCCCATGGTTTTGTGCATCTGTCAGGTCTGCTCTGCAATTTAGATCTAGGCAAGGGGCACTGCAAGAGAGCAGAGCTGGACAGGCTCTTCAGTGTGGGGGTGGTCTGTGGGGAGCACCTGTGTGTGCAGCTGTGGCTCATGGAAACAGATTGCTAAGGGAAGTTCAAATTTTGGGTGATGCTTAAATCACAGTTTGTAAATAGCCAAGTTCAGAGGCTGCAGCTCTGCAGCCATGGAGAATGAGGTGCAGTAACCAGCAATCAGTTGTGATTACATGAAAACACAAATAGCTGGTTGTTACTGAGGCTTGGCTCTCCTCTTACACCATCACACACTGCACTGGACTTTGTGGAAAAAGCACTTGAGGGAGATCTGGCACTAAAGAATGTTTCTCATGGGTGCTGACCAACTTAGGGTCAAGAGTGAAATTTATCAGTGTATAGAGGGACAAACAAGAAAATATAGTGTCTGATAAAGCAGCTGGCTGCCATTATAGATGAAACTTCATTAAAAAGTATAAAGCCAATTAGCTTTTCCCCAAGCAGAGCACAGGCTGATGCTCCAGACTGTGCTCTTGCTACAGGAGCACAGAAGTGAACAGCAACCCAGAGGGGCAGGCTGCTGTGTCCTGCACTCCTGGGAACTGTACAGCATGGATGAGGTTCCAGGTATGGTGTGTGAGCTCTACAGAAAATGGGATTTTCCTGTATAGTTTACAGACAATCTGATATTCTTTGGGGTAGCTGGGAAGCTTGGATGTCACTGCTAGGGTTTGGAAGCCCATTCAGAGAAAGGGCTGGGCTATCTGGACCCAGGGCTTCAGACAAGGTTGTCTGTCCGGTGTTGAGAGCCAACAGAGCCAACATTTAATCCTAAATGTAAAATAGAAAATCAACTTTAGGTGTCACAGTTTTATTTTCAGCTGCAGCAAAAGCATTGTACCACAGTAGCAGAGCAGACAGAAGTCTGATGCTAACCAGGACATGATGTTGGCTTTATGAACTGGTAGTTTCAGTATTCAATGAGAAGTGAATAACCTCTCCAGCAGAATTATGCACTCAGCAAAACACATGACTGAAAGTGACAGGGGCCACCAGTGCTGGAGAGCTGCCTGTCTCATCCCATGGCACTGGATGGGGACTAAGGAAGAGATTTGGTTCCCAGCTCTGCTCCCAGGACAATGGGGTTTCAGGTAGGTTGGTTTGCCTTGTTTTGTCATAAGGTTTCTAAGATGGGTTAATGCAACAGGTGAATAGACAATTCAGTAGAAAAGCAGAAGGATGTGTTTACAAGCACAAGTCTCTGGTGTATACACACAGTTTTGTTCTAGAAACCAATTTCCAGGGAGCTTTCTCAAGCATTCTGAAAGAATAATATCTGTTGACATACTTGCTTTTTTTTCAACTTTACATCCTTGGCTGGCCTGGATGGTTTCATTTTTGTGAATATACCAAATGTTTAAGGTGTAGTTTCATGTGGCATTTGTTCTCTTGCTGTGTGAGGATTAGTCTCAATGGATATATTTTGGTGAAGGAAAGCAATGCTTTTCAACAGAAAAAGATTATTTTGTCAACAGATCTTCTTACTCTTATTTCAAAGAATGTTTCCAACACACTGTCAGGCAGAGATAGAACACCTTATTGCTTTAATATTCAGTGCTACTATGTCTGTATCTTTTATTTCAATAGCTACCCTAATTTATGGCAGATGAGCATGTGACCGATAATTAATTTCAATTTTAATACTAATGATGGACAACATAAAATCTGTAAGGGCTTACATGTAAACAGCTTTATGCAAGGAACTATGAATAATAGAAAAGGGCAAATAGAATGAAAGTTTATCTGTTCATTGCCTTTTTACTCGTATTTCAAATATGAGTTTCTAAATGAGGAAGTCTCTTTAAATCTATTTGTGGATCACTGAGTGTCAGTTGGAGGAAGGTTATCTGGGTTCTAAACATTGATGTTCAGATTTTCAGACATTTTCTTAGTGTTTCTTTATTGCATATGACCTTTAGTATTAATTTTTCTTCATTCAAAATTTCCATGATATTTGTCTGAAAATGCCAGGTTCAGGAACATAAAAAATCAGTAACTGTTTGCTTTGCTTTTCATCAGTGGTCTGATTGGCAAATCCTATTTCACAGGAGCCCTGCTTATGTAGAAACAATTATACCTGGAGTAGACTCATCAGGAAATAATATTATGTATATTTTAAATATCACTAAAGGGAAAAAAATCTGGTTATTGATGTTTGGATTTAAGATTATTTTTGCTAGTTACTAGAAAGCCACACCTGTATATGTAAAGTATGTTGTTGTCTCTCTTTTTCAGCCTACTTAAAAAATGTCTCCCTCCTCTTCTTATGTTTTTATGTTTTAAAGAAGCCATTAAAAAAAAAAAAAGCAGCTGGTAGTGGTTACTTTGATTTTTCATAGGCCAGACAAGGAGCCCATGGGTTATTTCCTGACTGACCACATAAATACCTCTGGTGTGCCCCAGAGTCCATGGGGGTAGGGGTGATTAGGAAGAGATGATGATGCTCCCTCAGTGTCATTCCAGTTGTGCATGAGAGACACAATCCTGCAAAGCCCACGGCTGACTCAGCCCAGTTTCCATTCAGTTCTGCTCTATAAACATGTATATAAATACATCACTTTGGGCACTAGTAGAAGACCTGGACTTGGCTTCCTCTTGTGCAATAAATGTACTGTGTGACTTTGGATGAGACGTGGGCCGTGCTTTTTCCACAGCAATCCCTTATTTTTGCATGTCCAAATTATTGCAGCAAATTCATTTTGTTCTCCTTAATTAATTTTTTAGGAATGCTGATAACCTTCAGCTCCTAATGGTTCAGTGGGACTTGTGTGTAATTGGTGCTTCTGCTAGATGGGGTCTGTCAGCTCCAGCTGGGCTCTCAAGCATGGCAAACACAGGAGCACTGCAAAAATCAGTAGCCAGTTTGGAAATGTTGGTCCTCAGTGCTCAGTGCACTTCTTCCCAAAAATTCAAAGGTGGGATAATAATTCCTTTGGCAATGCTTTCAGAGCTGTGAGAGAAAAATGCTGCCATAAATGAGTGTGGTTTGTTACTGAAGCATTGTGGTGGTTTCTGTGCTCAGAATGCTGTTGTAACTGGTACACCCTTCCCAAGTTTGTTACCAAATCTCACCTGTGCTCCTTCTCCACACTCTTTGGAATCAGATCTCAGTGGACTGAAGTGGGTCATGGCAAACATCTTTAGTTTGATGGAAGAAACAAAAGTTTCACTATTTTTGCAGTATTTAACAAATATTGGTGAGAGGAAAATGGGTTTAAACGCAAGAATTTCAGCATTTTCATGCTGGGGCTCCTGGATGGAAGCTCCTTTCTGAAAGGGAGTGCAGGCTCTGACACCTCCCTGAGGGTTCAACAGTGCTGCCCAGTGTGTGTCCTTAACTGTGTGCATAAAATGCTGACCTGTTTTCCTTCTGGCACCCAGGAACCACTAGCTGGGCATTATTTCCAGAGATCACATTTCAGAAAAGGAAGAGCAGATTTTTCACAGCACAGAGAGGTTTGGCTTCTTCCTCCCACTGTGATGGGGGAAAAAAATCACTTTTTAATTCCCACCTGTGTCTCATCATACTCAGGCATTTACTGGGGTAATGCAGTTGTTCAGAAATTATGCTAAAAGTATCACGAAGAAGGGCTAAGCTTTAATTGAAGTTTTGCTGTTATCTACAACAAGGGAATAGTGGCATAATTAGCTGGTTTGACACAAGATATTCTGTATATGCACCTGAAGGAGGCACAGGCACGGGGAATGTCATCTACTAATATTCCCATCAGAAAGCAATACTGTCTTAACAAAAAAAAAAAAAAAAAAAAAAAAAAAAAGTCACTTCAGCACAGAACAATTACTGGTGCAGGTGAAAAAGACAGGGGAATTCCAGGAAGCTTCTGTTGGTTTAGGCAGGAGGTTAGGGGTTGAAGGGAAGCACATCCAAGGCTGGGATAGGTTCAGCCTGTTCTTCCCAGCAAACTCCAGTGAGTGTGAGCAGGAACCCCTGGCTTGGCTCCCTGGGGTGTCCAGGTTGTGTTCAGCCCAGCTGTACATCCCAGGGGGGAGCAGTCTGGTCCCACAGTGCTCTGAGCTCCCTGTGACCTGGTGGAGAGGCAGTGTCAGATCCCAGGTGTGAGCAGACCCTGCCTGACCCTCCTGGGGAGCTGATGTGCAAAGGGAGGAGGAAGTGCAGGGAGCAGCTCTGCAGAACGATATGGAAGCAAGTGTTTGGAAGGTCTGGAGCAAATTTTTATTTTTTCCATAGAGAAATGAATGAGCCACTTTGAAATTTGCCCTGTCTTCTAATGATGTAAAAACTTTTGTTCTATATGGTTCTGTCTCTCCTGTTTGATATACACACAGAAATGTAGAAAGTCCTGCAAAATATAGATAATTAAAATGTCTGCTGAAAAGGTCAAGGATGCAATGGAAAGCAATAGCACGACTGGGGAATGTCTATCTGAATGATAATTTTGAGTTTGGTATTGAATATATTGTCTGGCTATGGAAGTGATCGATAGAGAAGTATCTTAGACTGACAAGCTGATTTTATATTGTTGGTTGCTGCTCTCTCCCCTCAGCTGACATTGTATTCCTTGAATGTTTCTGGAACACAAGGAAAAATAAAAAAATACATTCACCCCTGTGTTGTTTCCAATTGATATAATTGATTTTTGAGCAGGACCTCCACTGTGAAGGGAGCCTTGCTGTTTAAAATGTGAAGTAGTGCCAGGCAGGAGTTTTACTCTCTGGTCAAGCTGGTGAGATGGAATAAAGAAGGATCTGTATTCAAAAAAAAAAAAAAATTCACAGTAGCTGGAAAATTAATTATTTTGAGGAACCTCTGAACAAGGTTGCCTTTCTCAGCAACACCTGTGAATGCATATGAGATAATGGGTGGATCCCCTAAATCAGTACTTCCTGAGGAGAAGTCGTCTTTTGTTGCTGATGACATTGAGATATATCATGCTGAGTTATGGTAACAATTAAGAGGTTGTACTACTGAAGCCTGTTTTCATCAGAGTCCCCTTGGATCAAAGCACTTTTATATCTTTCAGCTTCTGTATCCTAGAAGACTTTGATCATAGGGAAGGGATTTAGTGTGATAAATTTAGCAAAGAATGAAAAATGCTGTAAGACTTCTGAACAGCAAGTAATGACTTTAGTCAGGATCTTGTGTAATTCAAAGGATTTATCCTGCCTACAGGATACAAAGGCCACAAAATCTTTTATTTTCCTGTTTATAGCCCCTGCCACTTTCTGTCTTAAGTCCTGATGTGATGATCTGCCCCTTAAGATAGGAATATTTATGAAAGCAAAGCCTTTTATTTCCTTTACCAGGAGTCATTTCCTGCAAGTGTGTAACCAAAGGGGCGGCTGGTCTGATGAAGAAACTGTAGCATGGACACAAAGGGCTGTGATAATGTAGAACATGTTTTTGATGTTTTGGGTTGGGATTTTCTTTTCCCCTGATGGAGGCAATGGGAGAGAGGAAATAAAGCCAGTGAAGAATGAAGGATGTCTCATCCTTTGAAGATCTGAAGAAAAAAATTTTAAAACCTCTGCCATTCCATATAGTCTAACAGCAAAAACATTGATCTTGAGAAGCAGCTTGAGGTAGGAATAGAAGTCATACCAAAAGGGATCAGCACTGTCCAGAGAAGGCAGCAAACTTTCCTGGGGTCTGGAAATCTCCATTCTTTCAACTGCCTCAGAAATGTTTTAGGAAGAGACCACCTCAGTTTGGTCCTTTGGGATCATCTGGAGCCCCTTTGCTTTTATCAGCCAGTTACTACACTATCACTAGAAGAGCAGCTTTACTCTGGAACACTTTTGCAAACAGAAGTGTCTTTATCCCAAAGTGTGGCTGTCCCACAGCTGTAGTGCATCTTAGGCTGTGCAGCCACTGCAGGTGAAGATGTGACCATGGTGTGGAGATGCCTGCTCAGTTTTTTGGTTGGTAACTGTCAGAAAACATCTTAGTTGGACACTTTTCTGTCCCATTTGGAGGAGGACACTACAGCACTACTTGTGGGCTTCTCCACCACTTGCATGCATGGTTGTATGTAAGTGATGGATTAAGCACAGTAACTGCTACTGCCTGTTCAGCTTATAAACAGACAGCTTAATCAGCCACAGTTTTAAACTGTAATTCTGTGCTCAAAGATTGAGTTTTTCCATTTCAAAAAACAGCCAAAGTATAAAATCAGTATTTATTATTTAAATAGGTTTCTATTTTTCAGCTTAAATATTTAAAATAGATCTGGAATTTGAAGGTGTTATTTTAAACTTAAAGTATAATAGAACTTTATGCCTGCAGTAATGTTGTACAGTACCAAATGAAATACACTAACATAGAATCTGTTCTTGTGAAGTGTACATTTTATTCTTGTAAACATGTTCCCCTTTTGTAAACAAACATAATCCAAAGATAAAAACCTTTACAAGGAACACAGCAGGTCCTTTGAATTAATGCGATGACCTGAATAGCTTTTTCATTGTTGAAACTATACAGTCAAATACTATAGAGTTCCACCTTTCTAGTGTCCCGAAGGACTAGCTCTGAAGAGCACAGACTGGGGTAGTTTACTGAAGAATTCTCTGTAGCAGACATTGTGTTTCCATTTTGTGTTCTGCAATAGTTCTCTTTAGCAGACATTGTGTTTCCATTTTGTGTTCTGCCCTTTCTCATGGACTATCCCACAGAGAAAATCCTCACGTCCATGATCCAGTGTTGTCAAAGTCTGACGAGGTTTCTGTTGATACTGGGCAGCCCCCAGTATCAATGCAGGCTGGCAGATGAATGGATGGATGGAGAGGAACCCTGCCAAAAATAACTTGGAGGTGGATGAGCTGGTAATATGTACTAGCAGTCCAGAAAACCAGTCATATCTTGGGCTGCAGGAAAAGAAGCATGGCCAGAAGGTTGAGGGAGATGCCCCTGGATCTCTGGAAGTGTCCAAGGCCTGGTTGGAGAGAGCTTTGAGCAACCTGGTCCAGTGGAAGGTGTCCCTGCCCAGGGCAGGGGGGTGGGAATGGGATGAGCTGTAAGGTCTCTTCCAATCCAAACCACTCCATGACTTGATGGAAGCTAAATAAGATCACCTTCTTTGTTTAAGTTTTGGACCAGATTGTCTCTAAAACATGCAATGAACACAACTGACTCTTTCTAATTCCTGGTGAAGCTGCAGAAAGTGCCATGGGTGAACCTGACAAGTCTTGTTGAATGTGAGTGTTGTGTTATCCTGTGATTTGTGTGTAAATCTTCTGTGAACAATTTTTGCCTCCAGAAATTCACTGTGTTCTGCCTTACTCTCATTTTTCTTTAAAAAGTCCAAGGCTGACCTCCTGCCAGGTGCTGCTATTTCAGTTATCAGTCTCTCTTCCTGTCCCTTAGCCAAGATATTTCCCAGAGTCCTGCCATTCACAATGAAGAAAGAATCGAAAGACAAGGCATTTTCCTTCCTCACTTATCACCCAGGGGACTGTGTGTCTGTTAAGTGTTAAGTGAAAGTCAGTGACATCCGTGTCTTAATTATAGCAGACTTTAGGAGCTGGATATGCCCACAAGACTTTATTATAATAGAGGCAGCCTGAAGAAGTGGCATCAACAGACTCATTAGTAACCATGGAAGGAAGGTGTTAATTAGGGAACGTGTGATCCTACCATAAGACCAATTTGGGGCAAAAAAAAACTAGGTGAATGATATGGAGATGAGCTGCCAGTGATATATTATATCAAAATTATTGTGCACATTGGACTGGCATTAATGGTAGTGGCATAGCAGAGTGGGATGCTGGTTGATTCACATTAGTGTCAAGTCAGGCAGTTAAAACCCTAAAAATGAAATGAGGAAGTCTAATTGCCTGTTCAGAATCAAATAACATGCACTTTATTACCAAATTCCACCATTAACAGCCCAGAAAACCAATTGTGGCTGTCAGGGAAAGGGACAGCTGAATGACAAATGTAAGGGGGGAACCATCTGGCTGGGGATTGGGTACCAGTGCTGGTCCTGGTTCAGCAGCACTGCAGGAGCACAGGGCTCAGGAGAGCAGCTGCTCATGCTGAACACATCTGATCATATGCTGGAGACTCTAGAAACAGAAGTCATGTGCAGGTTAAGGATAAACTGCAGCTTCATGCAATCAGTACTTGACAGAGATTTCCATGGAGATTTGGAACAGAAAGAAGCAGGGAAGCTTGGTCTGAGAGTGGAGATCCTGTGACTAAAATGCAGACAGGCAGAGGCTGAATAATCTTGCCCATGGAGAGGTTTTTCTAACAACTTTCAAATATTTAGAGCTTGATTTAAAAAGTGGCTTCACAGCATATGTCCAGCCGTGTTGATGGAACAAACTGTAGTTTCTACCCCTGGGAGCTGGGCCCATGCTCTGAGCCCTGTTGATTCTCCCCAGGTAACTGCACCCAGCTCAGCTCAGAACTCCAGCCAGCTTGGCCAGACTGTCTGTAGGTTTTTCAAGAGGAAGTGGGTACATAGTCCATGATCCTTTTACCCTTCACTAATCTTCTCTGCACCAGCATATTCGGTGCTGGTTTCCCTTTAATGCTGTTCAGTTCCAGTGCTCACACACTGTCAGTCTCTATGCCAAATGAAGGGCCTCAATCAAGGCAGTGCTATTTCTAATCAGCACAGGCATCCCAGGGTAATTCAGTGATTTCCTTCTGGGCAATGTGAAGCCATTGGCAAGTTCATACCATTTTGCTCTTATTTAATTACATCCCAAGGAGAGGACTGAGCTGGCAGGACAGCTGAAGGCTGAGGTGACCCAGTAAGGACTCCAGGCATGAAGGTTTCTTTTTTAAAATTGGTTTCACTCAATGAGCACATGCAATGTTTCCGTCCACAGCCACAGAAATACCCATTGCTGAGGCTATCATACAGAATCATCAAATGGGAATTAGCTTTCTGAGGTCCAACAACACTTCCCACACAAGCTGATTAAGCCAGAGAGACAGAGAGAGAGAGAGAGGGGATGCTGAGACCTCCTTTTATTCTCTTGGGCTTGCAGTGTTTATGTCTGTCAGAGAAACTCACAGCATTAATGAAGTCCACTGTGCTCTGAAGGGATGTTTTGGCTCAGCCCCTGTGCACCTTACCAGCCTTTACTCTGAAGGAGCCTGCAATGATGTCTTGGGGAGGGTGTGATTGTAGGATTCACTGATATCCTGTAGCCTGAGACTTTGACAGGAGCTCTTTTGATCAGTGCTGAACAGCCACCAGTGGCTTGCAGTCATCTGGTTCCACATTTCACAGGGCTGCACACACCTCTGGATGTGTGTGCATTAGAACACACACACAAGGAATTAGGTAAAAGGGACAAAACAATATCCAGAAATTAGAGGTGCTCGAGATTTGTCCAGTAAAAGATAATAAGAGAAAGGTAACAAACAGAATCATAGTCACAGTTTTTTTTAAAAATGCAGAGTGTTCTATTTCTAAAATGGATGTTCTATTTCTATTGTACACAGAAGCTTAGGTAACTAAGGGCTTTATAAGGTAATTAACATTTTCTACTGATAAGATTCATACTGTTTTCCCCCCGTCTTATTTTCTTGTGGCTTTTATTTTCTCAGCTTGCTTTTGATCTACCTTTCCAGCAGAGAAAAATAACTACTTGCTGCTAAATTAACACTCATAGATGGACATTTTTTAATAGGAATTCAATCTTCTGGTCTAATTAATGATGCCTAAATTTCCACTGGTTCCTCCAGTAATCCTTTGACAAAGGGTGTCTTCAAAACCTCTGGAAGTTTTAACATTTCAAGGAGAGAATGAAGTGAAGCTGGAACTATTTAGGATGGGATTAAGGAGGAAGCAGAATTAATAACAAATGTGCTTTGGAGTGCCTTTTTGATAAGGGAGTGAATCCTATGCTAGCTTCTATGGAAAGTGTTCTTTACTGGATTGATTCAGATCTCACTGGGACTGATCAGAATATTTCTTTTGGTTTCAGTAGCCTTTGGGTCTGGTTCAGGGATTAAGTTCTGCCTTGAGTTTGCTTTAAATGAAAGCAACTTAGCATCACTTAGCATCACTTTAGCATCACTGTTAGCCACAAGGAGATGGAGAATGTACAGGTCAGAACCACATATCTGCATTATAAAAGGGAATAAAAGGTGAGTCTGGCCAATAACTTCATAAAGAAAAAGCATAAAATGTTGCAATACCTGTAAACAGAAATGTGAACCAAATATGAATGGAAAACTATTACAGATTCCTGGGTTTGTGTATAGCCCATACTTTGTATTGTTCTGTTTCCTGCTGTCAAGTCCTCCCCTCCTGATGGTTAAACTGTGCAAATTGGAACCATTCAGGCTGGTTTATTTTATTTTGTTTTATTGTAGTCACTGCTGTTAAGACCCCAGAATTGAATGGGAGAGGAAAATGTATTGTCTGGCATTCCTGAAAGGATCTGTTGACACATCTTGGAGCTCTCTGGCTGTGCTGCTCTCTGGGACGTGGACTTGAATGGCTGAAGGCTGTTAGGGATGTTCCTTTTGCTGAGTGCCTGAATGGATTCAGTCTTAAGCCTGTGATAAACAATGCTTGTGCAGTGTTGTGTGAGCTGTTCAGCTGTCACAGAGCTGTTGTGGGTGCTGAGCTGCTCAGCTGGGCTGTGCCTGGGGCAGGTCCTGGCCCACAGGGATGGGACACATCCCTTGGGCTCCCAGCAGGGCTGCTGGTGGCTACCAGAGCTTCTCACAGCTTTCCTGCACACATCAGTCAGACCCAAAGCTGTACAGCTGCACCACATCCAAGCTGCCTTGGAGCACAAGCAGCCAAACTCCAGGGGAGGGGGAGAGGTTGAAGAGCCCCCGTGGCTCGCTCAGGTCCTTACTCTGCTCCAGGCTTTCAGGAGTCAGGTTAGCAGAGTAAAGATGCACCAGCTCTGGAAATTACTGCCCAGGACTAGGGGACCCCAAGTCTCTTCCCTGTAATTTTTTTTTTTTTTTTTTTTTTTTTTTGAGGTGCTCTAGGCCGAGGTATGGCTGAACACAGCACTGGATTAGAGCCTGTCTCCTTTGCTCTCAGGGATTCAGTTGCTGACTCAAAATCAGAATAGGCAATATCACATCCTAAGAGCTGAACAGACTGGGATTCAGAGTCTGGGAGCTGAGAATGATAGTGAGAGAGAAACTTTATCATGCTTAGCAGGGCAATAGCTCCCGGACCCACTGGAGGAAACAGTAGCAAAGAGCTCCACACAGACGCTAAGGTGGGAGGGGGGACTGGGGAAAATTGTTGACTGAGAAAGGAAACTTGAGTAGGAAAATGAAGGGAACAAGAGAGAGTAAACTTACCTGGGGGAGACATAGCAGAGCAGAGGTGAAGCATCTTGCCTGCTTCTCCCCTGACATTCCACACTGACAAGTGTCTAGTGTTATAAAGAAGAGTGTTCCAAAGCACACAGGGAGACTCAGGTGCACAGCTCCCACTCATTTTCATTTACTGGAAATTTGGGAGCTGCTGCTGTGGATTTTACAGGGTCTCCCACCATCTGATCAGAAATAACACCTATTACTTTATCCAAAGCATGCTGAAAGCAAGAGCCTCCCCCACGAATTTCAGTGTGACTTCTAGTGTGCTTTAATAGAATGTCAGTGTGCTGTGGCAAATTACTCAAATGAAGCTGTCAGTCAGGACTGAGAGCATCAGTCTGTATTTCCTGAGCTGGGACATATATCACCCAGAAAGTCTGAAAGCACAGTTGGCTGAATTAGCTTCTGCTATATAATTATGGTAAACCTGTTGATCAATATTGTGTGCATTTTTAATACCTTCATATTGAGGCTTCTGATCTCTCTATATTAATGCTGATAATAGTTCTGCTTCTCTCTGCAATCAAAGAGCTTAAGCTTGAGGTTTCTTTCTTCTTGCCTCTTGCTCCCACAGTTAATTATTCTTTAGCTTGGTAAAGCAAATGGGGATTCTATTATTTTATTCTTTTACTAACTTTGAAAGAAAAGAAAATAAAAATGTCCACACCAGGAGATGGGCTGATGGAGAGTGGGCCCATGAGGGCTCTATTAGTGAAGTCCCTAATAATAATCCTTCATAAATCCTTTAAATATTGAAGGCTAAAAGAGCAGCATTTCACCAATAAGAGCTTATTATTTACCTGTCTCTAAAAAGGAATTAAGCAGTATAATCCTGTGTTCATCCTTCCCCAGAACTTGGTTCCAGTTTTCTGTTTCCTCTGCTTTCCCCCCTGCATTGTGCTGTTTCACCTCAGGTGTTCCAGCACCATCACACTTGCTCCAGCTCCAGAGCTCAGGCAGGACACACAGCACAGCTGCTCCTCAGGAAGCACTTCAAGCTCTACCTGCCTGCCATGCCACCCTGTTAGAGGTTAGACGATTTTCAAGGCTATAAATCATCTTCATCAGAATTCAATTTGAAGACTTTTATTTGAGGTCCTAAGATGACGTTGAATTCTGTTATGTGCAAGTCAAACTTGAAGATGCCTACAGCCAAGGACATCAGGAGCCATTTAAGTAGCTTTCATGGTCTATCCAAATATATAAAAAGCAAATTAATAGATAAAGAGAGAAGTAGGACTCTTCTTTTCTGCTATAGATTTTGGTTTTTTGAGTCACTGATTTCACTACCTGTAACAGAGTGCAGATCACATCTCCACCTTACAACCCTGCCTGTCATGTTGAGGTGCAACCCATGCACCTCAACATGAATTGTATTTTACAGAGGATTTTAGCTGAAGCTCTGATTTGACTCTCAATGTATTTATGAAAACCTTTAGTTACCACAGGGGATATTTTTTTACCAAGTACCGTGCAGGGAGCCCCCTGCATCAGTTAAACCCCATCAGTGTCAAATGGGAGCTTGGCATAACAAACCAGCAGCAATGTCAAAGTGTGCAAAATGTGCAAAGCTTACAGCTGCTCACCAGAAAAGGCAGTTTATAATTCCCCTTCTCCTACAGGACGTCCATGAACTGCACAATTTAACACATTCATGCAAATGCCAGTCTAACTTTCCTAATGAATGCAAATCCTAATAATCCAATATATGTCAGAATATAGCCACAGACTCATAATCCTCTCTGTCTGCTGTTTGATTCATTCCATTCAGATCCTAATTTGTAGTAAATCTTGTATTTGGAAGCTGCTGTGGCTCATAGCATTTGTGGCAAGGCCAAACTTGTAACAGGACTTCTAACTGCTGATGAAATGTTGCAATCAAACCCCTGTATGTAATGGGTTCTTCAGTAAAAAGTGGCACAGGTGATTATCTCAGCTATTTTCAGTAGGATTGCAGTCCTAAGTTCCTTTTCAAAACGTCCACCGGGATGTACAATTTCTTTTCTGTGAAAAATTGCAGCCCAAATAGTTTGAAAAGATTGAAAATTAATTATTTTTTTCTAATAGAACAAAAATGTTTAAAAATAGATTAGGAAATGGCCATTTACCATTCAAGGGAAATTTTATTTTCTATTAAATGCAATTAAATTTATTTATTTTTAAGTTAGTTTAGTACAGAAATTCTGTTGCCCAAAGCACCACGTTCCCTGGTGCTCATGTAGGGTCATACTTGTTGCACTTGGTGATCTTGAATTAAGCATATCAGTTCAGTTCAACAACAGGTCACCACCACATTAGCTTCAGCTGAAATAACTTCATTTCATTTTCCAAAGCAAGGTTTTCTTTATGTTGAACATGTTTATTTTCTGAAAAGCTGTTGGTCCGGTGGAAATGAAGTGTTTAGTCAAAAACCATTCCAATGTCAAGAGATGAACTGGGCCAGTTTTACTGGTCCATTATGCCAGTGCCACAGCAAAGGCAATGCTTTGGTCTCAGGGTGGGTATTGCCAAGCTGGCTTTAAAGTAAAGCTCTTTGGATGCTGGGCATGGTTAAATTGCAGCAGCACAGGTTTGGAGTCCTGCTGAGAAGCAAAGCAAACTGCTCCATGCTGAGAAGTGACTCAGCAGTGTGGGCATAATCCACCTTGAGAGGCTGCATGTGAAAATGTGAAAATTACCCAAAGGCTCTGAGCTGCATCAGGCTCGGTGCTCTGGTGGTGTTTGGCTTCACTGGCAGGTACATTTCCTCCTGGTGGAATGCTTGCACCTGCCCTAAACACCTCTTGGAGTGAGGTCTCTGACACAGCTCCCACCAGTAAAAAGGGTAAAAGCAAAACTGGAATGTTCTCTTTCTTCACAGAGGGTTTTAATCACTTAAAGTTAAGGGATAAAGTGATGCTGCATTATTGAAGCAAATAGCCTAAGTACCTAATGCATAATATAGCAACTTGCTAAAATCTTATTTCAGAGTGAATCATGACTGATGAGAAATGAAACAGGATTTGCACTTCACACAGTGACTCATCCTCTGCTAAAATAGCTGACAGCACCTGAAACAAACCAGTAAGGATCATGTCAAGGTTCATACTGGTTCATTTGAGCAAGAACTTACAATATGATATGTTTGTGCTTTTAACATCAGGAATATAAAAGTTTATTTTTGGAAATTATTCTCTGAAGGTGACTGAGAAGCAAAATATGATTTTGGAGATGTGCAGAAAAGAAAATCACTTTCAAACTGAAAACAGAATTTATTTTCTTGAACAATGGTTATTGATTTTCTTTTTTTAAACAAAAGTCTCCTGTGGGATGAAAAAAACCCACCATTGGTAACACACTTGTGGCATAAAAATACTTCACCTAAAATATATTGACATAAAAATACTTAAGATGTATTGATATAAAAATTGTATTAAATTTTTTCCACATTTCAGGACTTTCCATTTTCTAAATCTGCTGCCATGCTTTTGGAGTTCAGATATGTTTGGTTCTGACAACAGACCTTCATGAAACTAATCTCTGATTTCCTTGCCTCTGAGATAATTCACTTTTTCAATTCTAGAAAACAAATTGTGCAGCAGTTTCATGTACATTCAAGCTGACAGGAATTCCAAAATGTTTTTTTTTTTTTTTCCCAAAACTCTTTGTTATGGGATTAGTGCAGTAGAAGTTGTTCCTGTTCCCGTGCTCCTCATGATCTCAGCTCGAAGGCAGTGCAGAGTTTCACGGTTCCATGCAGAGTTGGCATTCCAGGGCAGGCAGGAGCCAGGTGTGCCTGTGCAGGAGGGAAGCAATGCTTCAGGGCTCTGTGTTTGCTCATTTGACCCCAGGGGCCGAAATGGGCCCTCCAAAGATGTCTCTCCTACAGGAGAGATGATCAGTTAGTGTTGTTCTGATACTCAGTCATCAGTGCTCAATAGCTGTCACTTTATTTAGCTGCTGTTGGTTGCACATTGCTGCCTTATGCTTATGAGTTCTGATATGTTTTTTAATGGTAAGTAGGTTAATCCCTCTTCCTGGCTGAAAAACATGAAGTTAGATGCAAAAGTCCCCAAAGCAAGAAGACTTAGTTGGAAAAAATTGCAGAAGTGTAAATCAAGAAAGCAATATTGAACTTTAGAAGACAGCATACAATAATATGACACTTTATTCTGCTGCTGCCTGAGGTTTATATATACTACTGTCACTTTCTTGCTGTTCTCCACCAGTAGTAATTTTCTTTCAATCTAAATTTTATTTCCCAAGGGTTTGCTAAGGTTAAAAGTGCTAGAAAACCAATGACTATTCACTTGCCAAAGGACAATAAATTAAATTAACCACTGTTGGTAGCCAAGTCAGGTCTGAACTATTTATATGTAAATAGGTGCAAAACCCTGATGGCATAGTGCATGATTATTAGCAGCTCATTGTAGACTCCATATTGAAAATTAAATACACTGGAAAAGCAATGTGTTTCCTTTAAATTCTGCCTGCAAGAAAAACTTCTGAATTTCTGTTTTCATGGTAGCTTGTTATTACTGGCCTTACTATGCATTAGAAACCTAATTATTCAAGGTCAAACTTAATGGGATCTTTTACTAACTTGTTTTATTTTAATTATCTTAATAATCATAACCACATAACCATAGTAGTGATTTCCAATTGATGGGGTAATTTTAATAAGGGTCACATTGCTCTCCTGTTGTCCGGGAAATGACTGCTACTGTAAGTGGTATTTAGTGACCACATTGGTGTGCTGAGATCAAACCTCTTAGTGACCCTTTCCCACATCCAATTTGGTGGCCAGGTAATAGCAATTCATCTGTCAGTGTCACGTTTCTGTGGCACATCATCTTCTCACAAGATCCTTGGGATTTTAGGTATGGTAGGAATTCTTTGTTCTCGCTGGGATCTCTAGGATGGCAGCTGGAGTTGTACCACCCCAAGCTCAGCAGCATCATCACTGAGAACATTTGGTTAATAACAAAGATCCAGCCAAAGTCGTGTTTGATAGCACATTTATATTTAGTTATATTTACTGGTCCTTCATCAGTTTCACTTCCTTCTTCATGAGGTCTAAGAAAAGGCTGGAAAAGCATGAATCAGCCCTTCTGGGTATCAGGAATAAATGCTGTGGAGTGCCTGTCACACTGTCATTCAGGCAGTCTGATGCAACAGCAGTTAAAAGATTATGAGCCCACAGTTCTGCACTTCCAGTCCTGGCTGCACAGGAAGGACACCACTGATACGTGTTCAGAGAGGAGCTGTGACACTCGGGGCACAGTGCACAAGGGACACATCTGGGTGCTGAGCAAAAGAGTTAAATGCAGCCGTTCATGGATAATGAACTTGTTTCTGGAATCATCCACACTCCGAGGCAGATGGAAAAGTTAACTTTCATAAATGAAATGAAATGAAGTTAACTTCCATAATAATTCCATAAATAATAAAAGTTAACTTCCATAAATCCATTGGATTTTAAATTCAAGGAACTTGCCCTGAACTGCCACGTGTGAAGAGCAAACCAAAAACATCTGATTAAAGCTAATAAGGATCAAACAACCAATTGCTATCAGTAAATATAAATGTTCTAACTGTGCAAATCCTGCATTCTGGAGACAGAGCACTGATCCTGCTCATGTTATTCATGTGTGTGTTGGCTCTGCTCACACTCCTGTGAGCTTATACAGATTTCCCCTTCTCTGTGCTGTGCTGGGGTTCAGCAAGAGGTAATGACTTCAGCACTAAATATCAAACTACACTGGAACAGGTTTAGAGACCAAATCTTAAGCTTAACTGCAGGAAGGCTGGTGGAACACAGATCTGACCACAGAACTTCCACCCCTGGAAATCAGTGTAGAGGAGGCCTGGTCAGTAGCTACAGTGTTAATCTGCTATCAAATCCTCCATTTCTCTTAATAACCACAAGATCCAGTCATCATTTTCTTTTCACATGTTGGCATTTCTAATGTGTTGCTTACAAAGGTCATCTATGTTTGGGGAAAAACAGTTTAATTGATTTTATTATTGCAGGAAAATAGAATAACTACTTGCACCTTTGTTTGCAGATAAAAAAACCAAAATTAATGGTTGCATACAGCTGAATTAAGCACTTAAAGTTCAGTCTCTACAAAATGCTGACAGTGTAAGCTTAGATCAATACCAAAACAATTTACACTTTAGGAGCACTGGCTCTGGCTATTAACTAGTAATTATGCCAAGTTTACTGTGGAATTGCTTTAACTGTTTCCAAGGTGTAACTGAATTATGGCAAAACTTGTTAACACTGTCAGAATGGGAACTCTCAGCACAGTCCCAAGCAGGCAACACCTTGCACAGTTCCAGCTTTGACCTCTTACACCTCAGATTCTGGGTCTGCTACACACTGCAACTTACTCAGCAGGGTGAACTTCTCCTGGGTGAGAAACTGCAGCCAACACGAGCCCTGCTTAGCCCCATACTGGCCCTGAGGCAGTACAGGAACTGCTAAAATTTTTCCAATATTTTCACAAGTTGTAGGAAATTGCAACTAAACTTTGGACTTCATCCCCAGACTAGAATCATGATCCTTCCCAGAAAACAAAGTCTAGAGTTTGGCTTTGGCCTCTTGCAGAAAAAAAAAACCATTTTCCTCAGTTAGTAAATGAAGTTCCCAAACAATAATGTAAAGATACAAACACTGCAAGTTTACTTATAAGCAAAAGCAAGGTTTAAAACCCCTTCACATTAAGTTCCCTTTGTGACTTGCATTTATCCCACAACAGCTGCTGAAATTAATCTTCTTTGCCATGGAAGGACCAGTTTCTCCTTCACATATTACCCATGTGATGATGAAAAATGCAAAAAGAAGTTATGCCAAAGCCACAAAGCAGAGCAATGTGTGAGGAAATTTGTTGTTACTCGAGTTAGACCAGCAAGCCTAGGAAAAGGAGAGCTAATTGCCTACCCCAGAGTATGCTCTCTGTCCCCTGTGCCCACTTTAACAAAACTACATTGTCACACTAATCCTGAAAGCAACTGAGGAGTTAGTTTTAATAATGTTTAAATCAATGTGTACCAAAGACTCACCTGAGTGTACTACAGCATGTTCACACTATCATCTCCTCTAATTAATGACTCCTGCTGTGGGCTTCATCCCCCTCTGCTTTCCACAATACTCCAACCCAAAAAGCAGCCAACACTTCATCAACAGAGCATGCACATTCAAAAAACATTCATGCACAGTCATAAAACATATTAGTCTCATCCTTGCTGATTATCTCTATAGCTATATATTTGGCTTTCTTGTATGAAAAATAAAAACTGATGTGAAGAAACAGCCCCAGCACTTAATAGACCTCAGGTCCCTCACTGACATCTCCCTCAGCTGATGAGTTAACATTACCCACTGCACATGGGGCTTTAACAGCTTATTAAGACCAGCTTTAAACAGAGAAAGATAGTAGAAGATAAATTGATTGAGCGAATATGGCTAAATTAGGCACTACAGAATTCCATCTGCAGAGTTATTTTTAAGCTAATAAAAAGCCTTGGTCATTCACTTGCTGAAAAGGGAAAAGAGCTTCAGCCTGTTTGCTGTTTTTAATCAGCCTGGTTTGTTGCCAAACATTATTTGAAGATGGGTCAAAAGAAAACAAGGTGAGCTCTCACAGCACAGTTCAGCTAATAATGTGATGGTAATTTTATAGAGTGGAATGGTTCTTTAGCTATGGGAAACATAATTTTTGAGGATAAACACATTACCCAGCTGGGTACCTCAACTTAGGTGACTTTCCCTGTACCATCAACAGCAGGAGGGAGTCACAAACAATGCAAGAACAGCTGAAGTATTTATTTGCCAGCCCCTTGTGCACCCTGAAACAAAGCTTGTGCACCAGGAAACAAAGCTTTTAGCAGATTCCTGTGTTGGACAGCATGAGAACAGCTGAGACTGACAGCACCTAAAATTTTAATTCCTCCTTTTGGCTTCTCCATCTCCAATTCTTCCTTTCCTATCATCTGTTGCATTCATCACTTTGCACCATTTCTGTTTGCTTCAAAAGGCTGCCCTGCCTTTAACAAGTGCCATGGACTCAGCTGCCTGTCCCACAACACAAACAACACAAACACCCTCAGTGCCTCCAAACCAGCCACTGCTCCTGCCCAAAAACATCTCACCAGCCTCCTTCTAGTGCCACTGCAGAAAACCTGCCATTCCCACACATGGCACTTTCCTGGCTACGCAGATCAGCTTCATCCCTGTCTTTATGTGTTGATGTTGTTCATGAAGATGGGGACATTTGAGTTATGAAGGTGTGACCTTGACCTGCTGAAGGCCTGAGCCCTCCAGACTCCAGCAAGTACTCACTGCCTGAAAGTGGAACCTTTTACCCATCAGATTCAGAATCTCAAGACACAAACATCAGAAAAAAATTATGGGTAAAAATTTGCTGGCATGTCTTGAAGTGAAATCATCAATTCTGATTAAATCTCTTTTTTTGCCAGTGATTTTTACCTCCCCTGAAACATATGGCATCTCCTGGCTCTTGTGAAATATTTTGACTGACAATACAGAAGCCAGGGAAATAAGAAAATTGTCTCACCCAAGACTTTTGAAGTCATTTAGTCTGAGGAAAACTTTAGTTATAACCTTCTTTAATTGTAATACACACTTTCCAAGCAGAAATGTCTCCACAGAAATTAAAAAAAAAAAAAGAAAAGCAAATACACTGTCAAATATGTCAATTTCTTAAGCTGATATTTTTTTTCAGAAATGTGATGAGAAAGTGCAAAACCAAGATTGCAAAGTCGGTAAGAATCCCAAATCCTATCTACTAAATACTATAAATTGGACACTTACTTGGGCTTCAAAGATAAAAAAAAAAGAGGGTTTAGACAAGACAGATTAGCTTTGCAAACTAGAATTTTTCCATTACATAAAATGATTTGATAAAAGATCAGGTTGCTTATGAAGCAGTGAGCACTTGCCTTCAGCATTTTCTTGTTCTGCCGAGCGCTGACAGAGGCGCAGGGCAGGCAGGATGGGCAGGGTGGGAAGGATGGGCAGGATTCCAAAAAAAAGCTGGGTTTTTGTCATCCCACACTGCTCTGCTGGGACTGCAAGGTCCCCACAGTGACCTCACTGCAGTGGCACCAGGAGTGACTCAGGGAATGTGACTGCACTCAGGGCTCAGTCTGCCTCCCTTACCCAGTGCAGACAGGCACTGCTTGTCCCACTCACACAGCACTGCTGTCTCTGGAAATTGGGATTTCCATTGGAAGTTGGGATTTCCCCTTGCTGCTTCCTTTAATCCATTAAATATTTGACTACGCAAAATCAGCATTAATTCAAAAATTATCTTCTAGGGAGAGGAGGAAGGGGCAATATGCAGAAAAACCAGCTCCCACCATTTTATCTCAGCTTCCCAAAGGCTGGGCAGGCTCTGCAATATCCCAAACCCAGGAACCATGTGAGCGAATCATTTTTTTAAAAACAAAAAAAGAAACTTTACAATTATAGCAAGACACTTGCAAACAGAGGGAAAACAACAAGTGTTTTCAGCACTGGGGAGGGACTTCATTGCTGACCTTTTATTTTTGGAACTGGCAATGATGAAATCACTTTTTTGTGGCTGCAAACCTGACCGCAAAGAGCAGACAATAGGTGCATTTTGCTTGTTTTGCTCAACAAATGTTTCTCCTGGCTGGAGAAAGTATATTTGCCCAGGTCAGTGCTGTTCTCCTGCTTTTTATTATGCTTTTTCTTCACGTTATTTTTCATCCACCTTACCAGGACTAGGTGGAGGCAGTCCCATCTCTGCATATAACTGCCACGTAACTCTGCACATCAAGGAAAAATCATCCCTAGGCAGAGCTGCTCCATAAGGGCCCAGCATGAATAAGCCTCCATGATGGGCAGATATTTTTAGGTGACATTTAGGACCTTTCCTGCATGCTGCAGATTTATAAAATCAGCAAGGCAAGCTCAGGAGGAGGAAGATTGTGCCTGGATCCCCTAGAGGGAAAAATCTTGTGGAGACAGAATAATTCATTCACACCTCTTTCTCACTCCCTACCACTGACAAGTTGCCAAAGTCACAAATCCCAGGGAGCTGCTGCCAAGAAAGTTGCTCTTTCTTGGGAACAATTTTCATGGTGGCTGTGGGATAAGCAGCCCCCCTTCCCTGGTGCCAGCCCACCCAGCTGCTTGGAGAGAGTGCAGTATGTGACAAGCAGGGTGCCACAGCCTGCTCTGCAGCAGGGAGCCGTGGCTCTGGGACAGCCTGGCTGCCTGGGCTTCCTCCGAGCAGCTCCTGGCTCTGTTCCCCCTGCTCTGCACAACGAGGTTGTCACCTGTCAGCTGTGACACTGGCACAGAGATTGGCCTGCTCCCAGCGTGCAGGGTGCCATTTATTATTATTATGGCATATATATAATATTATATATATATTATTTATGTCCCTCTGCTGCCTGTGCTCCAGTGTGGCAGCAGCCTCTCTTCCCAAATACCAAGAAGGCTGCAGCACCACACACCAGCCTGCAGTTCCTCTACAGGCTGTGCTCCAGCTCACTGGAACATGCAAGAGCCACAGGAGGCACCAAACCACTTCTGCCCACTCAAGCATCATCCCTTATCTGCCCCAACTCCCAGCTGCTCTTCCCAAAATCCATCTCACTCAAGTGAGGCACTCAACAGCATCAGATGCCTCAGAAACACAGGGGAGTCCATCTGCAGCACCGCTGCCGTGGGGAAGCATGACTCCAGAGGGGTCTGGAAAGAACAGACACTGGGAACACTGGTGTGCTTGAGCTGCTCTGGAGACCACCTCTCCCTCCTGGACAGGAGTCAGCATGAGCAGCAGGAACAAACTGGAGCACTTGGAGAGCTGGCAGGGGTTAGTTGGGCTGAATTTAGGGAGCTCTCACAAAAGGCAATAGGCAATATTTCACAATAGGTGAAATTCATCAGTGATGTACTTCTCCCGAAGTAATTACAAATTACCCTCAGGGTTCAGGGTGGCTGTGTTGAGCTGATCATCTACATCTCTGCACAGTGAGTGCATAACTTAGGAAGTCAAACCTGTGATCAATTCAGTTCAGAGATCAGGTAAGTCAGTTCTTGCACAGAACATGTCAAGTACCCAAAGCCTAATTTTTTTTTTGTTGTTTAGCATGAAGGAGGTTTGACTCCAAAGGAGTAGGTTCATTATTCATCAAATACACTTAGAAAACTTTCTCAAAATAAAAAGTCCTGTGCCACATGTATATTTCTCTGCTGCTTTTCCTATGGGGTAATAGATAAGGATTGACTTTGTGAAATTGCTGCAGCAAACTGAGAATGTCGCATGATGAGAGGAATTCTGCCCAATGCACAGAGAATATGGATGTGTTATGTTCCTTGCTGTGCATTACACACATTCACAATATTCATCTCAGTCAGAGCAGTAGCCAGTAAAGCCTTCAAAGCCCAGACTGTTGTGCACACCTGATACAAAAGCCCAGCAAAGCTGATGGCTCATTCCTCATGGAGTCCTGATAGCCAAAAGGGGAGGTGGACAAATGTGTGTAAATAAAGAGGAGGTGAGGGAAAGCAGAGGGTACCAGAGGGCAGGAGGGGGGAAGCAAAAGCCATCATCAAGAGTATAAGAAGCTCTGTAAGGATCAAGTCTCATCATGAGCACAATACATGTGTGGAGATTCACAGAAGGGATTAAACTCCAAAAGAGAACAAGAGCAGCACGGCTGTGTGTGAAGATACCCCAAAGGGCATGTAGGAACACTTGTAATGGCTTTAAAACACACCTGACTCTGGGATTTCCCTCCTAAACCACTAAATTGCTACTTATTGCTCTTAGTGCCCACCATATATTTGGCAGTACTCAAGAGAGAACAGTAAAGGCATGAGAAGGGTAACAGCTGCATCCCATGCTTCATCAAACAGTTAATCCATTTTCCCTGTGCTCCTAACTGTGTAGGCATCTGAAAAAAATCCACAACCACCTTTGTGGGAACTACCTCCTCTTCCAAACATGTGCTGCTACAGGGAGCCTCCTTGGCTACACTCCACGTTTCTCTTTTCTGCCACAAGAGCACAGAGCACTGAGCTACCAAGCCAGCAAATCTCCCCTTTTCTCACCAGCTCCATCTGCCCAGGAGCAGGGCCTGAGGCATCCCTAGCTGGTTCCTCCACCTGACCTACACCTCCTCATTACAGGAGAGGGGATTCTGTCTCCATCTGTACTGGGATTTCTAAAGTGCACCTGCACAGGAGCTCAAATACAACATCACCTTATTTTAAGAACGATGCAGCTGCCCCTCTCTTTGGCCCATTGCTTCCCTGTAGCATCCCAGGTCTCCTTTGATCACTCTTTGCCCCACAGCCTGCTGAGGCTCTCAATCTCCAAAGACCTGACCAGTTTATTTTGCTTTAAGAGCACATTCTGTGAAGAGATCTGCTGCATGCAAAAATCAGCTTTGTATGGGAATGGAGGTGTGAAAGAACAGCACTGAATAATAACAACCTGGAACAAAGTCCATGCTGACCTACGGCTGACCTTCCTGCTCTCAGTCACACAAGTGAGAAGTCCCTTTGCAAATCCATGCTGAAATATCTCCTTTTCCAGGACCCAAGAAAATATCAAATTTATAAAAAGCAAAATCACCTCCTTCCTTTTTTTGTTCCTGCATATGCAGGACATATCCCTTGTGTCTTTGTGAGAGTGCGTAAAAAAGTCTTCATGTGACCCTGGGAGCTTGCTGGCCACGTCAGTGATTCTGTGCTCAGTGCCACAGGCTACCTGACCTGCATTTCAAAGAAACAAAACAGTTTTATTATTCCAGAAACTCAACTCATTACAGAGCACTGCACTCACAGCAATCTGTGAGCAGCTCAGCTCCCTGGGCAGATGGAAAGTCAGTGGTGCTCTACAAGAGATATGCTGCTTGCTGGTGATTTTAAAATTCTTGTGGAAAACTAAACAGCAAGACATGCTCAGCAGAAAAAGAACAAAAAAATCCAACACGATGAAAATTCTGGGTCTCTGATATAAATAGTGCTAAAAATAATTAAAAGCTAACAGTAAGGTCTTTTTTCTTCTTTTATTGTCATTTTGCTAACAAATTACACTGGGAATTCTCCTGTCCAAAACCATCTACACCACCCTTCATCTCTGATAAGGATTCCCAGTCCTAGAGATTTCTCATCAATACCTGCTAAGGCCTTTGCAGAAGCATTAGTGTGCAGTATGGACCATTCCTTCCAGCAGCTCCTCCCTTCCCTCTCCACCCTCACTGTCTCAGGGTAGGATCTGCTCCAGACTCCTGGCCCTGCTGGGCACTCTCACAGCACAGCCAGCCTCCACCTCCTGCCCAGCCTCTCCTGTGGCTGAAGATGGAGTGAGTGACTGCTTAACACTGCCAAAAAGCACCCAAGCTGACACTGCAAGCATCATATCAATGCTCCCCTAAAGGCATTTAAATATACATTTATTTATCTTTGTAGGGAAAGGAACACGTTCAAACTTCTCTACACGCTCTGTGCACCATCCCCTTTCACCTGCAGCCCCACCAGGTGCAATTAAGACACTGATTAAAAATTAATCCGACATTTTTTGGCTTTCAGGGAACAATTGTTGTTGGGTGTTTTTTTAACCTTAAGGTATTATTCAAAGGAATCCTTTAATATTTCCAGGATAAAAGCAATGTAAGTTAAAATCAATTTTCTTTCCATTTCAACATCCTGCACATTCTCATGATCTTTGTGACTTTTGTATAGAAGTTGTCACAAACTTTTATGGAAGAAGAGCACAGCTAAGGGAGGTCCTTGGTTGAAGGATTTGGTCTAGGATTTGAAGACAGACTTAAAAATCTCTGGTCCAAAAACAAAACTGAAGCTAGGCATTTAAAATATAAATGTAAGTATTAGGCAACTACTTTTCCTCAATTTTCAAAATGTTGCATAAATTGTTAATAACCCCACAGTGAGGAAATAATTCTATCATATATGATTAGCTATTTTCTGAAGGAAATAGCAGAGTGAAAAGTACAAATTGACAGAATTCTACTATTTTTCCTCTTTAGAGTTGCAGATCAACATATTCATCTCATCTTCTTCCCTCTCTAATTATCATGCAATGGCATGTCTTGAAGAAAATAAATGATATGTGCATTTCTGTGACAAGTGAAGAAATTCTCTGACATTAACTACAAAATACTTGGGAATCCATAATGGACAAAAAACACCCAATGAGAAATCTAGATAGCACCAGTTCTTCATGCTGATAGAGTCTAAAATTAAAAACTGAAAGTCTAGAATAACTGCACAGAATCTACACACAGAAATTAAAAGCTCAAGACATCACAGCCTCATCTCATTTTATGTAATAGTTACTGCCATCCATCCACCAGCACCTGTGATAGCCAGAGCCACAAGTTCTTAGATAGAAGTTACTCATTTTGGAATTCTCATTTTCCTTAAAGGGCTCAGAGGAAGAATAATAATTCAACAGTTTACAGCAAACTGGCCACATCTTGAACAAAAGCATGCAAACACCATCTTAATTAACGCCACACAATTACCTCTGCTCATCTAACTTCCCAGAGCCTGAGAGAGCCTTGGGCAGGTTTTCCTAACAATAAAATGCAATAAATGAATTTATGTCCTGAAGGACTCTAAGCTGCAATGTCACAAAGCCATGAAAGATAAATGATGTCCTAACTAATTTTCTGATTTATTATTCCCCCAACTTTGCTCATTTTGTGATGAGAACTCATTTTTCTGTTTGGCAGATAGCTGTGTCAATCTTGTTAATAGCTACTATTACTATCACATGAGCATGTTTGTGAAGACAAGTGTAGTTTCATTCTGACACTGACCTCACAGCACTTCAGTTTTATTACAAACACAAGATCTGTCAGTAACAAAAATTGATGCACTTATCCACAGATTCTGCTTGTCTGCCACTAGCACTCTATTCATTTTTCTTTTGCAAAAGTTCATCTTTAAGCAAGGGCAGATTCATAGTTTAAATTACTGTCTTGACACATCATCTGTTGCTTTGTAAATTCGTACAGAGAACATAATTTCCACAGTCTTTAGGAGATAAAGGATTACTGTTAACCATCACTGCAGGCACTGTACTGATCTGAATGTAACTTGAACTGTGTAAACCTAAATGGGCTTAAAAGTGGCTGCTAGAAGGATTTCCTCATGAAACATTCAGACTGAGAATAATCTGAACTGAGTAACCCCATTTAATGCTAATAACATGCTCTTAGGTGTCAGGACTCAACAGATGAATTTAAGGGTGAGATTTTCCAAATCTCAACCGTCTGAAATTGAGGACTTTTTGGTATTTAATGGGAGGTGGTTAGGAAAATACTGAAATTCTGTCCACTCTGCCACTTGAAGTGTCTATATTTAACTGTATTATTTCTGAACATGATTCTCATTCTGGGTGTCCTTGATTTGGTGCTCCTAACACATACAAATAAATACACACATCCCTTCAAGGATTTTGTACCTGCTTGATGTGTCTCAATTGGCTTCTCACATCCCCAGATACAATTATTTGTGGATGATCTTGGTGATCATTCTTCTTGCCAAGATGTTTGCTTCTGGAAGAAGCCAACAGAACTGAAGCCAAGAAGGAACTTCTGAATTTCTCCTCGGGTGGCATCTCAATTCAGCAGCCAGATTGACTAGACCACAGAGGTCTAAGTTAGGATTCTTCCTTACTTAGGGCTAACATATCAATGCCTAGAAATTCTGGCAATTACTGTAATGCCACCTTTTCATGTACTAAGAAAAAGATAAGAAGGAAATTACCTTTTATTTCATTTTCATTTCCTTTACACGAGGGCTATCATACCCCAAGGATTTTCCCACAGTTAAGCTTCATTGTTTTCTCTTGGCAAGAAAGAGCTACTGATTTTTCAAGACCACCAGCAGGTTATGTGGTATAGTCAGAAAGTCTTTGCAGCAGTTAGGTGAGATTCTTGGAGTATCAGCTGTTAGAACAGTCTGCATTGCAGGAGCAGGAACAGTCCTGGGTAATCTCCTAATGCAGGGAAACCAAACCAAAGTCAGCTTTCCCTGCCATCCCACCTTGTGCAACTCTGCTCAGAGCTTTGGGCTTCATTATGCATGGCAGAAAAAAAAAACTTGTTTACTATTATACCCTCAAATGACACAAAACATTCCAATGTCTCGAGTGTTTTCTAAGGTAATCAGTTGCTTGTTGTTTCTCTAGGGTTTTGATGCAACACAGTCATAGCTGAGCTTGACTATAGGACAGCAATGTCCTCTTGGAGGATACTGGGTGCCCTACCCCGACTCAATCCATCCCATCTGCCCAGAGGTGTTAGAAAAGGAAGAAAAAAAAACCAAAAATGAGAAAAACTTGCAGTTGCTTTCTCAAGAGGCAATATGTGTTTTAAAAAGTTAGCACATGTTATCCCTCAGAGAGAAGGTTTAGTATACTTTTTCCATTTAAATGAGCATAGCTAAAACAGCAAACAGTACTTTTTTTCCCTTAAACTATTTGCTGTTTTACAAGGTGCATTTTGCTCAGGCTGTATTTTTGAGATATAGCTATGTGAACAACCTGCTTGTTTTTTCAAAATAATTTAAAAACCTTTCTAATCTTCCACTTTGCCCATAAGTTGGTGTGAGCTGCCTACCAACAGGAGAGAGACAAGAGAAAAGAATGAAACAACAGCCAAAAGTCTTGTATTCACTATCATCCCTGTATGACATTCTCTAAAGCCAAAGAAAGCAGTTAATCATTGGAAACCCTTCTTTTTCCACAAAGGTGTATTAAAATCAACACATGCACATGCAGGCCACTGTGGTAAGTGGGTGATTAACTGCTTTGTGCTAGATTCTGAAGTTGGTACAAAGCATTTTGCCTTCCCCATCTTTGCAATCTATCCTGTTTTACTCTGTCACAAACACCTGCTGTTCAGACAACTGCATTTAAGATGGGCTTAAACATTCTAAGATTGGGCTAAAACACTGCAATATTGGTCTTAAATTAGAGCCTGAGCTGGGCCCAGGGAAAATGCCATCCCATTGGGAGGCACATCACGAGGGGCTGGGGGGCTGCAGTGAGGGCACAGCCAGACTGGAGTTTGGAGAAGCTGCTCTGCAGGGCAGGGAGCCTCGGGAGGTGACAGCGTCCCAGCAGGGGACAGCAGAATAATGCCTGAAGAGATGGGTGTGCATTTACACCTAAGGGAAGCCAGGAGGAAATGGGGTGAAAAGCATGAGGTGTCTGCACAGCAGTGAATTGCAAAGCCCTTTCATCCTGCAGGGTTTGGGATCTCTGGAGGCAATGGATGCTGTGGCTCTGGCTCTGCAGGCACAGCTTTTCTGCATTAGGACTGCCAAGACCCACTGAGGGCTGAGGCACAGCTGATGCCAAGTGCCCATTGCAACAGCTCCTCTGAAGCACAAGGCATTTTCTCACCTGCCAGGCCCCACAGGGGTTAGCTCCAGCAGGTTTGACACCCACACCCAGGATCACCACTTACTTTGGACTGAGCAGCACATCTGTTCTGTTCTCTTGTAGATGATCTTTTGTTTTCTCGCTCAGCAGAGATCATGTTAAGCCCAGACTGACTTTTACTGCATCATCTTCTGGATGAAAACCCTTCCATCATGTACTGTATTAAAGACATTATTAACATCCATGGCAGAAACATGGGCTGGGTGACATCTCCTATGTGAAGTTGATTCATGCTTGTGCTAAACCTGGGTCTGGTCCAGCTGACACAGTCAGCTAAGTTACTGCACTGCCAGTTTAATATTTTGCCATCTGCTAACTGAGAGCTCTGCTGCCTGCTGGGTCCCATAAAGACTTTTATTTATTACATTACACATGGCAACATCTGCCACAGGATTCAGCTCAGCTTAGCTTCCTAATTAAACAAACAAACACTACATCTCCTGTACATGATTGGGTCTAACTATTATTTATAAAATCTGAGATAGGTATTTAGAACATATACATTGCCTGTTCCAGATGAATAAATACCCCTCCCACCATTTGGAGAGGGACTGTTAGAATAAGCTTAAGGGTCTCAAACACTCCATTTTACTACAACAAAGCAACCAGAAGTTATTGCATTTGTTGTTGTTTTGCTCTTATTTTATTCCTTAAATTATTCAATTTTACACTAATTAGAAAAATCAGATTATTTCAAATTCTTGTTAGCTCCTCTCCTGAGTACTGTCTGTAAAAGCAGAGGAGAATAAAACAGACTTCCTCTGTGTTTGATTTCAGAGAAGAAATCAAACAGGGACATCACACCATCAGCCACCACCAAAGGCACCATGAATGTACTATCCAAGTCCATTTCAAAATTAATTGCAAAGGGAGGAATCCCTGAACAATGTCACTGGCCACACACCTACATCAAGGCTCTCCCATCTGTTCCAGTCACCTGCAGTTAAATCAAGCTGGGAGAAAACCTGGATGAAATCCAGGCCTAATGGATTCAGTAGGAATGTCACAAGTTCTTCATGTTTTTTAAAATCAGTTCTAAACAAAAAGCTAAAATTTATTTAAACTTTAACCTTCCTTTAATTAATCTCTATTCTTTTAACAAATCTCTTATTTTAAAGATTAAAGGGTATCTACAATTCCAAATATGCCTGCTGTCAAAAAAAAAAAAAATTCCCAGGTTTCACTTTCAAAAATCAAATGGGCAGTATAGCAGAACTAGAGTTTCATTTCCAGTAGTAGAGTTTCATTTTCCAGTCTTCCACTCTTTCATCTGAGTTCTTGTTTCCTGCATTCAGTTGCAAAAAAAAAAAACCAAAAACCACACCCAACCAGATAAACCAAACCAAAAAACCACAAGCCAGTAACCAAGCCTTCTGTAGGGAAAAAAAAACCCAAAAAACTAAAATCCATTCTTAGCTCTAATTCTTTAAAAATACTTTGATCTTGATTTCATTTTTAACCAAGTCCAGTTGCCCCCAGTGCTCTGTCACACCAAAGCAGTTCTTTCATTGTCTTTAAAAATTTGGCCTCATTCCTCCTTTAATCAAGAAATAGAAGCCATTTAATTTGCACCCCAATGACAGGAGTGTGCTGGCTGCCAACACCCCCAGTGCCTTGGGGCAGAAAGTCATCCCAAAGAAAAGAATTGCTTTATTTATGAAAGCAACATTGATTTTTTTCAGTTAAAATCATTGCCTTTACAGTTTTTTTGCGAAGTCGCTGATACCCTAGGCAGTTTTTATGCCTACACTTGGTGTTCAGGACCACGGGCACCCTCCCAGCCACTGCCAGGCCAGGATGGGATCCCCAGGATGGAGATCCCAGCCGTGCAGCTCCCTCAGGGGGCTGATTCAAGGCCACAGCTCCTCTCTGAGGTGCCAAAATAGGCACCTCCACAGCCACAGCAATTAACCAGTAACATAACACAGGCTGCCAAACCATCAGCTGTTAAATAGCTCCACACCCTGAGCTGGTCAGGAGTGACTTCACAGACTGCCCACCCACCTTCGCCTCCCAGCATTACAAAGTCCTTACCTAAGAATATAAAGCTCAACTGTACAATTCCTTTGCCACAACACAGATAAGACAAGATCATAATAAACAACTTATCAGCTCCATGATCCATAGCACCTATATATGTAACATTTATAAAATTCCTTTTATTTCCAAGCCTGGAAAAAGTGCCAGTTCCACATATTCAGATTAAACGAGATGTGTTACATGATATATTTGATATAACTGCTTTTATTTAATTTTTGAGTGTAACATTTGGATATTTACAGACTCAAGGAAATTATGAATCTTTTTTCTGTACCCCAGTACCTGCACAATGAATTATTTATGATTCAATCATCACAAACAGATGACCCCCCCCCCAACAACATGTGACCTTTATTATCTCTCTTCTCTAGTTCAAATATTAAGTCTGACATTGCTTTTCTTTAGACCCTGTGTTCCTTTGGCACAAAAAAAGGTGGTGATAAAGAGGCAGAAGCTTAATTACTTGCACATGAAAAGATGAGCTCGTCTGCCAAGCGCTGTCAGCACCAACCAACAAAGATGAGGATCAAACAGTTGGAAATTGGCCCTTGAGATGACAACTCCCATGTGCCCAAGGAGCCTATGGGCACACTGCATACCTTCCCAGGTAGACTTTTTAATTTAAAATGCCACTTTCCCACTTCCCCTGTCCTGTTCTGGCCTCAGCCCTGGTTTCAAGGGAATTCTAGGAGCTCATGGCATTCGGTGCCAGTGAGACCCTCCTGCCCCACTCCCCACACCAGGAGCTTCCCCTGGCAGCAAATGATGCTCTGGAAAGGGGGAGAGGACAGAAGGGACTCCTGATGAGACATTCTCTCTGTCCCAGGCAGGTGCTGAATCAGTGTCTGGAGGCTCTGTGCACTGAGCCAGCTGAGTCGATGCTGGAGGAACAAGTGCCTGTAAGTTTGCTGTGTTACACTGCCTCTTAACACCTCACACATCGTGGGTGAGCAGGACATTTCAAATACTTAAGGAGATGTTAACAGAATTTGACAATTTGCAGCACCAAAAACGTGTCCAGCCCTCAGGAGAGTCCCGAGAAAAGGTTCTGACCGCTCACACAGAGGCACAGAGCGCCTCAGCCAGGAGGGAATTTATCTCAAGGCTTGCCAATCAGACATGCACTTCAGCAGGAGAATTACTGCTCCCGGGTGACATGGGCTGTGCAGCATGTTTGTCAGGCTGACAGGCCTCCCCTTCTGTGGAGCTCTTTGTTCTGTGCACGTTCAGCTGTGGCTCCTGCAGCTGCTGAGCCCAGCTGAACCAAATCCCAGCCTTCCCAGTGAAGCAGAAGATTCTCCCACTGACACAGCAAATCCTTCTTTATGCCACATAATTCCTTGGGCTCCTGGGTCAGTTCCCAGTTCAGTCAGGAGCATATCCCTGATGTTTCCTAGCCTTGTCAAAGGGAACAGCTCATTTCTGTTCAGAACTATTGTGGTTTAACCTCAGCTGGCAACTAAGCACCTCACAGCTGCTCGCTCACTCTCCCCACATGGATCGGGGTGAGAGCTGAAGAGCTAAAGTGAGAAAGCTCACAGGTTGAGATAAGGACAGTTCAACAGGTAAAGCAAGAGCTGCACACACAGGCAAAGCAGGAGGAATTCACTGGCCATGGGCAGGCAGGTGTTCAGGAGAGCAGGGCTCCATCACTGCCAGTGGTGTCCTGGAAGGAGAAATGCCACCACTCCAAATGTGTGTGTGTTGCCTGTCCCCCTCCTTCCCCAGCCTTATACACTGAGCACAATGTCCTGAGGTCTGGAACATCCCCTGGGTCACTTGGGCTCAGCTGTGTCCCCTCCCTGCTGCTCGTGCATCCCCAGGCTCCTCACTGTGGGGTGAGGAGCAGAAAAGGCCTCGGCTCTGTGCTGACCAGAAATAAACAAAACATCTCTGAGCTATCAACACTGTTTCCAGCACAAATCCAAAACACAGCCCCTTATCAGCTACTGTGAAGAAAACCAATTCTGTGCCAGCTAAAACCAGCACAGGGATCATTGCTGGGAGATGTCTGTTGACAGGATTATCCTCTCCTCACAGGAAGACAATTCCAAGAAGGTACATGTACAGTTTATTTAAATTATCTCCTACAGAAAGCATGAGAGTTTTCTGTGTAATTGTACAAAATTCTAGTCATTGCACGAAGAATTTTCT
The DNA here is from genome assembly GCF_026979565.1 of Vidua chalybeata. Taxonomy (NCBI): domain Eukaryota; kingdom Metazoa; phylum Chordata; class Aves; order Passeriformes; family Viduidae; genus Vidua; species Vidua chalybeata. The sequence continues at coordinate 7,871,206 of NC_071545.1, read as the reverse complement.
CCATGTAATAGACTCCTACTTTGTGCATGGGGCGGGGAGTGGGGGCATTTACATTCAGTAGAGGTTTTTCACAAAAATTCCCTCAACTGTATCTCTACTAAATTCCTTTGGGCTCAAATAATAGAACTCAATTCCCAGACCCCTCTCTGACCCAAAGAGCCCTAAATCTGTATCATTCTGCACTTTTCATCCACAGATTTCCTTGAAAGCACTGACCTAGTCTTTTCTTGCCAAAATACTAAATAAGAGTGAAAATAAAAGAAACAATCCTATCAAAAAACATACTGAAAGTAACTGCTGGGACTTTCACTTCTGAAGTCATACAGAATACAACTCCAAAAATGACAAGTGAAAATTCAGTCTACTGAAGAGAAAATTGGCAAGAATAACAAAGTTCTCCCTGAAATGGCTGATTCAGTATGCATGGAAAAGCTAGATAAACATCACATGATCTCCCTGGACCCTCTAGACATAAACAATGCAATTAAAAGGAAACATTTACTTCCACTCCTGATGGTATTACCTGAGGGATAGCAGATGCCAGATAGTTCAGTGTTTATTAGAAGAAAGTAGCAAGTTTGGCAACTGGAACTGGCTCAAGCCTCTCTCACATTTTTGTAATTTTATAAGACCATATGGTCACTACAGATCTCTCTGAAAATCTCCTGGTTTAAGTTCAGCTGTTTCACAGAACATTTAAGCTGAAGTTAAGCATATTGAAGATATAATGGTAAGCAGCAAGGATATTTCAGAGAGGGCTGCAAAATCCCTGAGAAATGCAGATTGCCATTTGAATGAGTCAATATTTGTTAGTAAAATGCTTAGTACCTTTGGGCTTTGGGTGTATGCTGAACCCAAGCCTCACAAGGCCACAACAAGGCTGCTGGGCTGAAGCAAAGCATGACCCTGAGGTGCTGCTGAACCCCCTGAAGGCTGGTGACACACCAGGGCTGCCGACAGCCTGGGAGAGAAGCACAGTGACAGAAACCAGCTTGACCTCCACTGACTGCATTTACATTCAGTATTCCAGTTCCTGCTGCCAGGGAAATTACCCACGGGCTGATGCTTAAGGAGATTGGCCTGCTCATAGTGGAGCCCTGCTCCTAAAACTAAATATGAGCACTGATGCTGGCTAGAGGACAGGCAACTCCAGTCATGGTCAATTGGCTTATTATGTGCCAATCAAATGCCACTGACTTCCCAGGGAATTGAGGGCAACTAGAGCTCCAGCTAATAAAGTCCTGCATTTACTGGATTATCAACAAAATGTATTTTCTAAAAATGCATCAGTATGACACAGCAATTGGTTTTGCTAGCAACTTATTTAACTGTCTAATTTATTGATGATATCTACAGCAAGAAAAAGTATCCACAAGTCCTTGCCCCTCCAAGGCTGAGAGCATAAATATATAAATCATATGAAACAGAAAAACTCAAGAGAGTATTTAAAGCCTGCTTTTATTTTAGCTCCACAGACTTAAACAACTTGACACTATGGTAATGCAATGGGTCTGGGCCTCATTAATTTTTAATCAACCTTTATCCACCATAGCTTTTGAAACGAACTGTTACTAATGACAAGTCATATGTCAGTGTAATGAATGGGATGCAAACTTCCATTAAAATAATGAAATTAGCTTGTTTGACTTTTGTTCCAGTTCCATGGCACACAGCCCCAGGTAATTACAGTTTGCACTACTTGCCCATATAAACGTCTGTTTATTTACTTAAGGTATTTAGTCAAGACATCCCAATTTAGCTCATGTCAACTGTTTTTTATGAGTCTAAGAGTATTTGTCTTATTACAAAGAGATACGCACATGCAGGCAGTGCAAATTGCTAAAACATCAATTATGCACACATGGAACATTGTGAAAAAACAGAATAGAATAAGCACACAATCCCTATTGATACAAACACATCCCAATGTTTCCCTGTGGCACCAGCAATTACTTTTGGAACAAGGTCTGAAAGGCATCTTTGCTGGGTATAATTTGGCCTCTTCCAGCAACCTTTGCCCTTTAGGATTCCAAGTATAGGCTAAAAAAACCCCCCAAAACTAAATTTCTAAATATTATTGTGCTCTAGAGTACACGAGTCATGACACACTGCAATGACCTTGTTTTTAAAAGTGTATCACTCTGGCTCAGCAATGTGCCCCTGAGGAATGAAGGCCTTTCTGACTAACTTGCAGTGAAAAGCTGTTATCAATGTTATTACCTAAAGATATGTTACAGCATCAATAACATCAGCAGGTCATATTCCAACTTCACAACAGCTTCTTCCAAAGTTCCTTCAGCAAGCCCCTACATCCCATAATCACAGATAACATCTGAAAGTGATGTAGATCAGCCCTCCAGAGATGATTTTGTAGCAGCTGAGGTTTTGGTCTGAGCTTGCTCCTGTGCACAGCAGATTTAACTGCTAACAGAGGACTTCCTAAAGAGCAGCCTCTCTTTCATAAACTAAAAATAATCTGCAACAAATAACCTGAAATGCCAAAGCAAGATCTGTTAAAGGAAGAACCATCACTAAAGATACCTGAGAAATGAATACAAGTCTCTGCTTACTCAGAGAATGCATTGGAGTCATTTTTATACTGTTAACGTCTCTTAGGTTTTCAGTGAACAATTCTGATCTGTCCTGAGGTTTACAAGCAAGGCTGTGTGTGACACTGCAGAGAGCCAGCAGCCACTCCTGCTCAGCCCTCCCTGCTGTGCCCCACAGGAACCAGGCAGGAACTGAACCCTCTGCAGACACAGGGCCTGCCCTGCAGACAGGTGAAAACATTTCCCACTCACACAGCTCAGAGGCACAGCCAGAGAAAGCCATGGATGCTTCTTCCCAGCATGGCAGGGAGAGCCATAACTCTGTCTACCAGACACAGAATATCTCACCTGAAGGGCAGACAAATGAGGAATTTAACTGAGGAAATCTTCCTCAAAGAACACCAATAATACCTAAAGCCAAGTTTTCCCCCCACTTCCCTTTTTTCTCCAAAAGTACACAGAATATTGATCTAGATTCTCTCCCCAGTACCTGCTTGACCTCTGGTCTGTGAAAACCCAGAGAAGACAATTTCTCTCTTCTTGCTCTGACTGATGGATCCTCACCTCTCCCTTCCCAGAAGTCTCCAAAAGATCTTTTGTCTCATTGCTAATGGAAAAATACACAGCTTTCTAACAATCCGCACAAGACAAGGAGAAAAAGAACTTTGCCTGGCACCTGTTTATGTGCTTGCAATGAATTGTATTCAGAAACACAAAAATCCATCATTATTTATACAGAAACTGCTACTTTCTGAATTCATTCTCAAATTGAGCACAACAGGAATATCTGTGAAACAAACTTTTTTTTTTTTTCCTTTCCTCAGACAGATCCAGCCACCTATAAACAGAGATCTGGAATAAATACAAGCCAAGAGAGAGCTTGTGATTTAACAGGATTTAACAGGAAAGACTCTGAGTTACCCCAGCTGACAGCTGTAAAAAAAAAATAACCAAAGAAAAGTAGGGTGAGAGCTATGTCCAGTGCCAGTCACCATGTCAGAGCTGACATCAAAGGCTGGATTCTCCCAGCTCAGAGCCTGACACTTGTGACTGACAGTGCAAATGCCAGCTTGAAAACCCATCAAAGCCTGCACTGAAAGGACATGCTGTGCTCACAGAGGACTGACTGTCTCATGCAGGAGAGATCAAGGAGCTGCCTTCCTGTCCTGCTCAAAGCACATGAGATTTGATGAGCATCTGACTATTAAAAGCCACCATTGAATACATTGTGGGGTTTTTTCCTGAACATATAGAGTACACAAGGGTTAAAATAATATTTGTAAAAAGACAGAACAAAGGAAAAATGTTATCAGGTTTGCTTTCCTCTCTATTGTTATCTTCCTCCTGAAAAATAAAAACACTGACTTTACCAGACACTCTTTCTGGGAGAGCCAGGCACAAAAATAAGCAAGCTCATGTTACTGGTTTGTCCCTCTCCCCACAAGCCAGAGGACACATTGATCTCAGCTAACTTGATTTATCTCAATCTGCAGTCTTTCTTCTTTTCTATTACATTAGGCCCAGATCTGTCTTTCAAATTACCTTTGGCAATTAACTGAGGTGGCTAATTCAGGAGCTTAATTGCTCTCTGTTAGTCATGTAATCAATATAGGCAAACCTCTGCATTAGCATACCAGGTAACTCTGGTATAATAGTTAAAGTTGTCAGGGATGGATTCAAGCCTTAGTGCCCAACAGCCCCTACTAGAAACAAGTCCAGGTGACTCTCCCATATTAATGCAAAAGCTCAGCACAGCAAAGAACCAAGCTCAGACACCCAGGGACCAACACCATCACTTCTACCAAAAATTACTTCCCCTTTCACCAGGGCCCAGTATAGAAGGTCACACAAATGATTCGTGACCAATTCCTGAGAGATTTCCTGTGCCTCAGTAAGTCAGCCAGGGTGTTCCTGTGGCTGAACTCTTACCTGATGCTTCGGGGAGGATTTAGAAACAGATAATCAGGTGTACAAGAGGTCAGTTCCCAGCTCTCATTAGGTCAAAGTGAGCTTGAACTCTGAAGCACAAGGGTGTTTTTGGTTTTTTGTTTTGGTTTTTTGTTTGTTTTGTTTTGTTTCCCCAAAGACTGCTAGATTAAATAGTCCTGTTACTTTTGTAGATTCCCGGTTCTACCCTGAATTTTTAGACCCCAGTTAAACTTCATGGCAATGAGTCCTGTGCAGTGGGTGAGAATTAATCTCTTTTGCCATGTCAGAATTTCCTGAACACCTGGTAAAAGGTATTAAAAAATATTTGAAGGTAAAAAGGAGAAACAAATGTTGTATTTTCAAAAACACCCTGAATCAATTATTAATTACCTTTTCAATTACCATAAAGGAATCAGCTTTTTAAATATTTCTTTATTTAACTGTTCCCTCCTCCCCAAACCTGCCCCAGGTCTGCAACAAATTTGGAGACAGATAACTGCAGCTCACTGTGCATTGACATTTTCCCAGCTGGATCATCACTTGTCACATTTCTCGTGCATGGAAAAATTGTATTTTTTTATTGCAGCTGCACATGAAGTACCCCACAGTGACACCTTAGTGTCAGACCTGGACAGATATTTAAATCTCAATATGATACATTATGTAATTTAAGTTTTTCCTCTGGTATGTACTAGCAACAGCTGTATTTAGCAAAATCCATCACTTTTCACTTGTTTCACAAGTCCCCCTGAGTGAAACCCTCAATTCAAATTATGTCTCAAAAAATTAATGAGTTGCTTTTGCAAGAATTGCTGTATTTTTAAAGTAACATAAAACTTGTAAAGAATAATGACTGCAGAAACAAATAGCTTAAATAAAGTATTTAGGAAATGTATTTGCAAAGTTCTATGAGCTTTCCTGTATCATATGCTAGCAGTTAGAATTATAAAAACTAAGATGAAATAGGAAAAATATTTCCTTTCTTCTGGCAATGCATAAACTGCCTTTATTTAGAATTATTGCCATAAATTTTCAGCACTGTCAAACAAGCCTGTACTGTTAACAGCATTCAGTGATTACTGTGAAGACTCATTTATAACATACCATAAATACATAAGGAAAATGAATTTTTAAATGTCATTAAGCAGTATTCCACAGTGATGTAAAAAAAAAAAAAAAAACCCCAAATCAAATATTCTCCTTGAAAGTGATCTGTAACATTTGCATTTTGCTAGCTCAGATCTAAAGATCCAGATCTGAAGTCAGCAAGATGACTGAAAAGGGCTTCACACCAGGCTCCAGCATCCCAAATCCTGGATTCAAATATCTCTGAACTATCAGTGCCTCAGTTCAAGGGACACACAATCACAAATGTACATATTTCACAGAACCAGCCAGGCTGGAAAAGACCTCTGAGATCAAGTCCAACCTATAACCAAACATGACCTTGTCAACTAAACCTCCTTCTGCCTTTGCTGTACAGGTAATTTCTCTTTTTTAAATGAGCAGTGACATGACACAAGTTAACTGCAAATTCAACACAATATATAGCCAGGTATTTTATGGTTTGTAACTCTTCCTGGACCCTCCTGCTTTAGAGGGAGTTAATTTCTCTGCAAAAATTTTTTTTACATTTGTTTTACATTTCTGTCAAAGTGGAAAAAGTTAGGAACACCCTTCTATAATACAAGGGGTAGGGATTTACAGACATTATGTGACCATACACAGATATGAACTAATTCACCTCCAGCATTTAATTCAGCCAGTGTGCTGAACTGGGCAGACAGCTATAACTGCAGGCTGCCTCAACTATTGTACAGAAAGATAATTTTGTGTGAAAAGTTGCTTTTTTTTTTTTTTTTTTTTAGGTAGAACACAATAATACATTTATGCATGTCCATGTTCCACATTTTCATGGGTTCCCATGACAGTTTTAGGAGCACCATCAGAGCAGTAGGGCCAGTGTAGGTGCACAGACACCCGTGGGTCAATGCCCAGCCTATCCCTTGGCTGCAGGGAAACAGGGAAATGGGGAAATTCCCCAGTGAAACAGGGAAATGGGAAAATCCACAAGCCTGGCCTGAGTTTGCAGGGCTGGCATAGACCTGCCTTGGGATTTCTGCCTCACCTTTCCTGCTAGCACTAACTCCCTAAATGCCAACCATAAATTTACTTAACAGGTTGCAAATGCCATGCCCATATTTGCTCAGTCTTCCAGACGCTCCTGGGAATGCAGACAACATCATTTTTATTGCTGCAACAAATAACAATGAATTTTCATTTTTCCAATGTTCTGCCTACAACTGCTGCAGGCAGGCAGGTGTGTGTTCCACAGGCAGCCATCCTAAAGCTCCCAGCTCTTCCCAGCTGCTGTCAGCCCAGTCAGTAATTTCCAAAAGGTATTAGAATATTCATAGCCACTTCCAAGCAGATTTGGCATAGGCAGTAAATCATATGAGATTAATTTGGCAAAACATTTTTATCCTTTTGTGTGCAGCTGTTCAAATGTCTGTAGCAAAAAGAGATTGTTTCATTCAGCTCTAATATTTGGATTTACCTTTGCAACACAGAGGTATAGAAAGTATGAAGAGAGATCAAGTAACTCAAGTTTCACCCAGTATGCAAAACAGTGGGTTTGTTTTAAAACTCTAAAGCACACAGACATACCCACATTATAGATATCCTCCCTGCAAAAGCAGTGGGAAACTCCAGAATAAGAACAGATCAATAAACAAAAGGTTAACAGCAAGAAGAAATAACAAAAAAAAAGAAAAGTGCGTTTTTTTAATTTTAAAACCTACACAATAAAAAGTGAAAAGGCATATGATAAGCAGGAATGGACTCCACCTGCCACATAAACACCAAACAGCAAGCACACTTAAAACTTGGATTCTTCAGATATTTGCTCACCTGAGTTCAACTGAAGTAAATTCAATTCAGATTCAAATTCCAATTTTTGTGAGACTATTTTTTCTTAATTGAATTAGGGTTTCACTCTTCTAGTTGCTTTTAAAATTTAAATATAATCTGTGGACATGGGATGCCAGCTCTGCAGCTGGACTGACTTGCACTTGTGTGCTGTGATACAATACAAGCCAGTAAATATCTTCTCAGACATCAACAGAAAGAGAGAATTTTTGTTCATTGACCATCCTATGCTTCCCATTGCACCCCACACAAAATGGACAGGAATCTCTGATAACACATCTCATGACAGCTTAACCAAATTAAATTAACTCTGCTCTGACAACGAACTTTGATCAGGCTCTCTGCTGGTCCACAGCGTTTACACGTGCTGGCAAAAGGTGCTTGCTGCCAAGCTTCTGAATTGTGAAAATACTTGCACAAACCACCATCCAGCCTTCATGAGAGCTTGCAAGGGTAATTCCTGCCCTTCTCACATTTAATGTGAAAGGAGTAATGAGGGACACTAAGGCAACACAAGAGCAGACATTTTACTTGGAAAGAACAAAATATACTTTCAGGTTGCACAATGCCACACAATACTTCCAGCTGAGCCACCTCAGTTCTCCCCAAACTTTCTGTCTCCATGCATTAAGGATGTTTGAAGGAGGGTCACATATTCCATAGTTTATTTCAGGATACTCAGATACTTATATTAGAGCAGACTGACTACACTCCTGAGGAACCCAACTGCTGCATGGTAACATATGAAATCATCATCCTAAAGGCCATTAACACTTCAGCAAGAGCTTTTTTCATTGGCATCAAATATACTTTGGGTCAGGCCCAACAGGGGCATAGCAATTACCAAGATTTCACTAACATAGAATCGTTTCTTTTCCTACCATCTCACTCCAAATTCTCTTCTTTCTACTCCCTGCTGTCCTGCAGCTATCAGGATTGAAATGTGGTAGCAAACTCTTCCTCCTTGACAGAGCCAAACCCATAAAACAAGCACTTAAATGGAGAACAAAGCTGTATTATGATAAATTTTTAGCAGCAAGGTACTGTATTTCAAGTGCAAAAGTGTGCACAAATGTTAGAAAGCTGCTGGCTTTTCTCTACAGAAAAAACAAGATCATTTGCTGAGGCACTTTTTAGGGCAGAGAAACCAATACTCTTGAGCTTCTGGTTGACTTCCTCAAATATAATTACCCAGCTTTGTGAGCACAAACAAGATTTGTGCCAGTGAACAGAACAGCTCTTGAAGCCTCTCTGATTCAGGAGCCAAAGACTAACAGGGTTAATGAACTTGAACTTTGAGTCCAGCCAACATAAAATACAGCATAAAAGCAACCTGTCTTGTAATGTTCCTGTCCAAATAAATTAATATTGTCCTTGTCACATCTACATCAGCCCAAGGCCACTTGTTTGGCTCTCCTGGGAAAGGCTGAGCAGGGGAGGCCCAGCAGGTTTGGGCTCACCTGGCTGCCTGGTCAGGGAGAGCCTGCACACAAGTTCTGTGCTCAATCTTTGTGAGCCTGGCTATTGAATTTATTCAAGGAAAAGGAGCTGCTTCCACTTTGTTTCCATGACAACAACCCTGAGAATTTTGTCTTCGTATAAGTGAGTTATTGCTTTTTGTGCTTCCATAGTCAAGGCAGAAAAATTAACATAATATGGTCTCAAGAAAGACAATCAAATCTTCCTATCCTCCCAACACTCCTACAAGCAGCAAATTCTTGGATTTCATTACTAGAGGTATAAATAGGTTGAAGAACAATCCTCATTGTTTATTACGGAGAGATTTAATTTCAACTAAAAACTACAATTAAAGAAGATTCTTTTGCTGACCATGTTTGTGTACACATTAAGGACAGAACAGCCTAGTGTATTATTGCCTATCCATAGTCTTTTGGAAGCAGCTTTGGGATGTTTATCCATAAATTTTGGTCTCTATTCCTCTCCATAGATGATTTCAACTTTTATTTCTTGGTGATGCAGTCAAAATATTTTCAGTGATACGAAGTAAATTTTTCCAGAACACAAAGATCAAAATCTATACAAGATAGACATTTAAAACATAAAAACACTGGTATATATCTTTGAATTACTCAGGTTAAATCTGTACTGTATGCATCAAAAACCCACAGAATAAGTACAAGGCTGTAGTATCATTTCCCTTGAACCAGCAGTGAAACTGCTCTCCTGTGAAAACTGCATCTGGTTTTAGAGATCCTCATCACAAAAGGAGGACACTTCAGAAGAGTCTTGAACTGAACAGCTTGGTGACTGATTTGGTTGAGAAAATATTTCAGGATATCTGTGAGAAATTCTAAGCAGTCCCAGCCGAGAAAAGTCAAATGTATTTGATTTGCTTCACATCATTCAGTCCACAGTTAAATACTTCGGAGATGTGAAATGAACATAGAAAACAGCTTTTTGGGGAAAAAAAAAAAAAATAAGGTCATTCTCTTTCCATCTCATTCAGTCTTGTCTCCTGAATTACAAGAACCACCAGATCCTCACATCACAGTGCTCCTAGCAAAGGACATAGATCGTGAATAAAAGTACCACTACAGGAATTGCACAGCACAGCTGGGACACTTTTCTCAAAAACAAGTGACACAACGAGACAGATCTCATTGTGTGCTGCAAATTGTTGCAATTCCACTGCCTTCACTGGAAGGCTTATTACACCAGCTGAAAATTTGGACCCGGCACCAGACATTTTCATGATTGTGGCTATCCTGGAGTTGACTCACAAGGAGCAGCTCTGATGGATCCAGAGCACCTTTCAGCACTTGAAGACAAATGGGATCACAAGCATGGCATTTATGCTGTCACCAGGCATGTAAGTGAGCACACTAAATCACCACAGAACAATGAATGCTTTAAGGTCAGCTGAGCAGGGGAATCCAACTCTGTAAACAGTAAGAGCACAGAAGTTTTTCTTCAATGAGAAAAGAGGGGAGGGGAAAAAAAGCAAAGCACCTGTTAACTAAAATATGGTCAAAATAGTGAAGAGCCAGGAGAAGGCACAAATGGAGGGAAGCTCCACGAGGTGCAGTGCTTGCAGTCACTGCTCTGTAAAGCACACACCTGCTTGCACAGCTGGGCTGGCAGCCAGGAGCTGGCTTGGGGCTAACCCCAAACCTGGCTGGTCCACAAGGTAATCAGGATTATCAGAGCAAGGACACCAGCTCTGAGGAACCTCCAAGTCTGACCCTGATTCCTACAAGGGAGGGGCATAAGGGTCACTGAGGTAGTTAAGCAAGTCAGACCCATTTTATAAGGCCACACTTTCAAACCCAGTGTCTGCATATTCCTGGTTAGCATGGGGAGAAAAAGATTGTTTCTATTTAACCCTGAACATGTAGCTCAGTCCAATCTGACATCTTAAAACACTGATAAATTCTGAATAAAACCAATAAATTGAAAAGGCAGTGTGTTCTCAAAAGGAATAGGGGAATACCAGGAAATGGCTGGTAATTTACAGGAATAATAGATGCAAAAGTCAAACTGGATCTTCAATAGGAATCATTCTAGTCAGAAATGCAAGTGAACAAAGCCGTGCAGACTATCACTCTGAAGAGCAAGGACTGATGTCTGGAGATATAAAAGATTAGGAAACCATGAAGTGGCAGGAACAGATGGGGTTTTTTGAACTGAACTTCACTTAGTTCTAATCTCTCTAATTCCCATTATTATTTTTAGGCAGAAGAAGGTTTCATTTTCCAAACATAATTGCCTTGCTATTTTCTGTGGTATTGCAAGTCTCACATTGTATCCGCCATATATTATTTTTGCTCCTACATTATTTTCTTTTTTATATAATTTACCAAGGCTGATGCTTCTTTCTAATCTCTCTGCAGTCTCCTATTTCATTGCTAAAATGTTGCCTTGAGATGACTGATGACATGTTTGACATTTACATTTTATTGGAAAGAATATAGATTGCATCTTTCTTATCTGTTCCTAAAATATTTCCTCCATTCTCTCACAACGCATTTTTGGGGACAATAGTTGCTTCCCCATCAATTTTCTCCAATTCATTACATACTTCTTCGAATACTGACTTTTCAAAGTTTAATATTTGTGTGCCATTACTCTTTGTACATATGGTATCATCATGAATATTTCAAATCCAATAGCAGTATAATCACTCAACCTTATAAAAGCTCACCAGCATCTTATTTATCATACAGGTCCTGCTTCAATTCCTGGGATTATGTCCAAAATATCCTCTGAGATTGTTTTCTCTTATAATGTGTATAAGCAAGTGAAAAAACCTTACACTAACACATGTATCATTTCTCAAGCATTAAGCAATTATTATTCCAGTCAAACTTGAAGTAATTGAAATCCTCTGTGATCAGTGCACCATCCCTTTAATGAGTCTCCACAAGTATTTCTTGATTTTCCTGCTTAGGATCATGCCTTTAACCACTTCTGGAATCTATTTTAACTCCAGCATCTTAAGTTTTTTGTTACCAACTGAAGCCTAAACATGATAACACCCCCTACCTGTTCTTCCACTTTTCTGTGTACCCCACTCCTGAGCTCAGCTGTAAAATTCTACATTTCACAGACTAGTATTCCTTAAAAACATCTCAGATCCCTAATTTACCCAGGATTTTACTTCCAACAACTCACAAACAAGAGTGAAGGTTTAGAGGATTCTCTTTTTATTGAAGAAAGTAATTTAAGGTCCCACTCTGAATTTTTTTGAAATCATCAAAGGGCAACAGCTCTTCCTGCAGGTCTTACAGAGCAGGCTGAGGTGGGTGCTGTTTGCCCCAGTGATTTCACTCACTGGGGTGACCTGTGGAGCATGAGCTGCTTGGTCAGGCCACAGAACTGTCCCTGCCACAGTTGTGGGTGCTGTGGATTCTGGCACAAGCCAAGGCTGCTGCAACCTGGCCTTCAGCTCACTCCTCCCCTCCTGCAGCACAGGCTCCCTCCAGGAGCAGGCTGGGGCTCCTGCCACAGCTGCTGTCAGGGGGGCTCTGCAGCAGGACCCAGCTGCTCCACACGTGTGGTGAAAGGAGCCCAAAACCCATCCTGCAGGCTGAGAGCCCACCACAGCCACCGTGCTTCTGCAGGAATAGACTTGCTGCAGCAAGATCAAGCAGTACATAAGTTATTTCCAAATGATGACATTATTATATCCATCTGCCAAAATCTATGTTTGTTCACCAGAGAGTGCTGGCAAGAACAGATGAAGAACTGGCCAATTAATGAACTTCTCTGCACACATCTGTTGGAAAAATACTGAATATTTTACCACCTGCATAGCAGAGAAGCAGCTCCACTGAGGAGCCAACTTCAGCCATGTGAGCAACAGCTCCCAAGAGACAAATCAACTGGTGGGTGCAAAGCCCCTCTTGGCTTGAAAATATTTTTCACTAATTTATTTCTTACAAAACTCAGTCTTTATGTAAGATCCACAAGTTGCCATAGGTTTAAAAATAACTGTAGCATAATAGATTAACAAACAATTTCCCAGCCTAAGTAACAGGTGCCCAGGTCTATACTTGCTTCAAAAAGCTGCTCTGAAGACAAGAGAGACAAAGCAATACAGAATTTCAGAATACATTGCTTTTCTATGCCTGCCTGAAAAAACAGCTCAATGGACTATGACAGAACAGAGTTCTCACCTTCCAGAGGAACAAGGTCATGAAAATTCTGAAACTTCCCATTGCATGGTGTGGCATGCAGGAAGCTAATGAAACAAGGCAAGAAACCTTTTCTCCCTACACACTTTCTTTCCGATAAAGAAGATGCTTTACCCTGCACAGACACAGTAAAACCTCCAAAACAACTGTGATCCAAGTAAAAAGTCAGCTGTCAAGGGCAAATAAAAACTCTTTGGTTAGAGAACTCCACAGCTTCCAATAGGTTTATTTAGGATTTTAATCCCTCTAGGCTTCTCTAATTAAAATCAGATGAATTTCCAAGTGATTTCCATCCTCAACAGCTCATATTCCCTGAGATCTCCATCATTTCCACACAGACCCTGCTCTGCCAGTCACCTCTTGGTACCAATCATTAAAACTATTCATCAAGATCCATCTCTCCAGGTTCGCCTACAAAAATTAAGGTCATTTACTCTCAAAGCTCTTGGCTGCTATCCTATATTATCCAAAGTTCCTCTTCCACAATGTTTCTCTGCTCTGGGATTGAAGAAAATAGGAACAGGGAGTAATAGGGGACTACATGCAAGTTTTTCATTTTTACGCCACAGCCTTTTCAAACCCAGGGTGAATCCTTTCCTGCATATGCTCAAATGCACAGAATGCACAAGGAAACGGTCACCCAGGTGTCCACTTCCAGTTACCCCAGCCCCCACAGTTCGAGACTTCTCTTTAAGACTCTCAGCAGATTAAACTGCTTTTCATCTGTATTTTCTTAAATACAAGGGAACCCCAGACTGCCTGATGCACTTTTGTTTCTCCTAATGGAGGCAGTTCTATTTCAGCAGCATGAAAATCTTCACTGCGCATTGTTTGTGAGCTGTTTTCTCATCTTCCAGCCTGAAAGTCACTACATGGTAAGCTGTTAATAATAACAATGGGGTGGCTATTTTAATTGTGTTTAAGTAGCCCTCCCTTACACTATTCTTCTTTAAAAAAAGCTATGACTCAATCATTTCAGTTACTAAGGCAAGATAAAAAAATCAAAATAATATTTGGGAAAAGCCAAACCTAGGTACAACACTCTTACAGACAAAGGTGGGTATTTTCTGGGCTTTAAAGAAAAAGCAAAGCCCATCCCAGCTCTAGGAATTCACATTTAACTGAATCTCAGGGTGGAGCAGCCCCAAAGCTTTGAGCATCCTTTGGCTTCCAGCCTCTGAAGAACAGCACAAGAACACCCAGCCTGCAGTCCCTGTACCACACCGTGTCCTACCAGGTAAAACTGATGGTGGTGCAGCAGAGGCAGTACAACAATAATGCCCTCTAATATAATTTTAAAATAACAACAAAATGTTATTAATAGGATTTCAGTGATTGGGGTCACGGGCTTGGTCCACGGACAGAAGTGAATTTCTCCATAAGAAAATTTGTTTAGCATTAAAAAAAAAAGGTATTTGTGGCTTGCACCCAGCTGAAACCAACAACATTCACCTTCTGCAGACTACTCAGATAAACAATTACCTTACTCATCCATTCCAGTTCGTGTGTCTTTTCTGTGTATATTTGGTCTGGAGGCTCTGTGAAGAATGTTATTGATCCTTTTAATGGGAAAGGACCTCGCTAAGTGATGAACTGTCCACCCACTTTCCCTAATTAAGAAAAATCCAATTACCACACACAAGTGTTGACTGCAAGACTGTAAATACCACCCATCAGTCTTCAGGAGCTGGTACAACTGGCAATGTGTTCCCAAACCATCTGTACACCAAAGGACTCATTAAAAATTGAAAATGACAACTTCTGTACTGGATTGCAGGACAGCAACTTGACTGAAAAGCATCAGCCTTTGGAAATGGTTACAAAGCACCTCCAAATTGCCCACGTTCTCATCAGGAGAGTGATGTGTTCAGAGAGGGTTTCCAGAGCCTGAAGCAGAGAGTTCTCCTCTAAGTTCTGTGGAACAGCTGTACAGATCGATCTTCTCCCCACAATCCCCAAGAGAAGATGAAGTGAGAAAAGCTCCTGGGGAGGTGGAAATGCAGAACAGCTCTGCAGAACACACAGAACCCATGGAGCTGCCAGAGGGGAGCAGAGCAAACAAGGGCTCATCCTGGAGGTGATGTGATGCCCCACCTGGGAAACCAGGCTTCCAAAATGACACTTACAGGGGCAGAAGCCATGGGAAGGAACAGATCTGCAACATAAAATCAAGATTTGAGGGAAAAGGCAGGGATTGCCAAAGCAATTAAGAATATACAAAAATCTTGGAAAAAAAAACAGCAGTGGCACAAGAGATCCTCTTGAATAATTAAAGCAAGCCCTCCACTCCTTGCTACAGTGCAAATCAAATTAAGGGCTCAGAGCAAAACAGGGTTTTATTTCCTCTCTTCCTTCCATTCCTGAAGTTCCAGAACATTGAAATATGATGGTAAAATTATTCTGCATTGATCAAAAGAATCTTTGAAAGGAGGACTACAGAAATTTAGGTCATCATCCCCTAGGATACACTGAACATGTGCTGTCATGCCTGTCATAGATTACTCTAAAAAAATAAGAAAATAATTATAGTCCACTTTATTAAATGGGCAGACTTAAAATTTCTTTTTAAATTTTTCTTAAATCATTAAAAACAGCATAAAGGAGGAAAATTACACTGAAAGGTAAAACATCCAGTAAGGCAGACAGAGACAGTAAGGCTGACAAGCAAATTTATAAATGTGAAAGATGATACCAAAGGGACTGTAGGAGTCTTAAGTAGTCAAAAAGATTCAGAAGACTGGATAGTAATAGAAAAAAGGGGGTAAGTGCCCATATGAAGAAAAAAAAAAAAAAAAAAAAAAAAAAAAAAAGAAGAAAATGGGAAAATAACTGTAAATGCCAGGGCTAAAAGCAAAGGGTAGGAAAAAAGACATCACAAAATAATTACAGGTAGAGTTGGGATGTGGCCTAGAGAACTGCATTATACTTGTACCAATGTTGGAAACCAGAGTTCCAGGAGAGAGATCAGGCCTTAGGGAATGAGAACTCCACCAGATACTGTCAGTGTAAGGTTGTTACTCAAACCAAGGCTACCACAAGTGCTGTTAACAGTCACACTGCATGGGTTGATACAGAGCAGGGAAGGTTTGGGCAAAGGAACACAAAATAGAGATAAAACTCATCCCCTTGTTCTGGCCAGCTGAAGTAATCAATGAAAGTTAGAGAAGAAACCTATCAACTTCCATACAAATTTTACATTATAAACCTTTTTTAGAACGTGAATAAATGCTATAATCTATACCCCAAGCTCTGTTTTCCAGTGGTGTGTGAACACACCATGGGTGGGTCAGATCTTGTGGAAGCTCATGGCACACAAAGGCAGGATCCTGTTGACACACAGCTGTGACCACTGTGTGATCCTCCTATGAATATTCACATCATGCCAAACACAATTGTCTTCTGTCTGATGTTTATCTCCTAGACCAGGAATAAGGTGTGCTCTACAACCCATGGGATTTGCAAAGAACAGAGACACCCAGCAAGGGAAAATACAAAATTAAGAAGAGGCAAGAGAAAGATGCTTCAAACACCAAATTTTCATGTCTTGATTTATTGATTTATGTAGTGAACAAAAAGTCCAATTCACCAATTCCCTATACTCCCTTGTCTGCATAATTCAGTACAAGCAAATAATACCAATCAAGGTGATTTGTTAAGTTAATTTATATCTTGCAATGTTGATGGTGGGTGCCATGCTTGTCGTACAAGGGTTAGCTCCATTTCCTACAAAATTTGAACACAACTCACTTCATTTGAATACTACAAGTGTATTTCATTGAAGGGCTGAATTCCAACCAACTGAAAAAACACCTATTTAAAAATTACTTGTCCTGTGATGCCTTGGGTTTTAGTTTTCATATTTTTGGATTCTGTGCTGCCTTGCTGTAGCTCTGTGCTTCACATTAGCTGTCAGTAAACTCTTCACAGGGTAGGTAGGTAAAACAATCCCTCTCCAGCTTGAGACCAAGGACAAACATTACAAGTTTCAGGCCCAAAAGGTAAAAACAACAGAGAAGTAAAGAGAGCAACAAGGAGGATGGAACTGCATAACGTGAAGCTGTAATTGGACAATTAACTCCAACGTGCAAGTGGAACAGAACTTATGAAAGTGAGAGACCCCGTGACGAGTTGTCCATTTTGTGACCATTTTGGGGCCATCTTGGATATCGCCCTGGCCAGATTCTTGTACAGCTCAAGGTGTATCCATTGAGGCCTTGCAATAAATCCCCTACTTCATTCTCTTAGCTCTGCCCAGTCTGTGTGCCAGGTCAGCCTCTCAAGGCATCACCTGCACGCAGCATTCAGCCCCCCTACACCTCAGCAGACCTCTCCAGAACAGGGCTGAGGGCCACAGACACAAAGAGGGGCTGGGCAGGGTGCAGGGAATGGATCAGTCCCTGTGTTCCATCCCCAAATCCCTACACCCCTTAGGGCACACAGGACAATGAATCAGCCTTCCCTGCCTGTGTGAGCCTGTCAGGAATGAGCTCAGGAGCGTGGCTGGAGGTCAGCGGGACAGGACTCGGAATTGATGGCTGCACCAGGCAGCCTGGAGCAGAATTTATTTCCTTTGCTGGCAAGCACTAACTGTTCCTTCTGCTGAAGAAAATAGCCAGTAATGGAAATCCTGCCACCACCTTAATTATAACATCTCCAGCTTGGTGCCAGATTAATGAATAGCTGTGGAATAACATTTTTAAAGTTTGAGTAATGGTGATGTAGGTAATGGCTGAAGCATTAAAGCATCTGCACCCAGAAATGCTCTAGGTTTGGACAAATTTGTCCTATTACATCTGAAAATATGACAAAAAATAAAACAAAATTGTGACTTGGGAATTGGGAAACTGATTTAAGGCATTTTATTTCCTTATGATGATCAGACATGGGAAACCACGAACACTTAAAAAAGAATATTTTTAACCTGAAAAATGCTAAATATCACATCTGTCTAAGAAAATGCAAATGGCCAATTTAGGACATATATAATACCATACATAATAACCATACATAAATGTTCTCTATTTCTGTGCAAACAGTGAAATAAGGAGGAAGCTTCTGACACAACATTATAATTCTATTTCACTTTTTTTTTCAGCAGCACTGCTTCCACCAAAAAAATGAAAACCAAACAGGAAAAAAGACTTCTGCATAAAATGAAAACAGACACACAGCTCTGAAGTAAAAAACAGAGAAATATGACATTGAAAAGCTTTCCCATGTTCAAAGGACAAGTCCAGCAAAACTAAGGAAGATTTAACTGCTCCAAATACATCTGTGGTCAAGAACCAGGAAAGCAAATAAACAAATAATTCCAGCTCATCTCTATGCATCATAAAACAAATTAAATTAGGTTTTTGTTCACTGTGTTGTGCAAAAAAGCAATTTCATCAAGAGTCAGTGTGATAAAGTCAGGCTGCTTCTCAATCACTGCACAAACAACTTTTTCCTCAAAGGTTGTCTTCCAAGGACATTTTAAATACAAATACACATACAAGAAGTTTATGCCTTCCATACCTAGCATGTTTACTTCAAATGCGTGCTGGGATACTAAACCTACCAATATTGTTGACATTGTTGTAGTTTATACATTTTATTAAAACTAAAGCTGCAGGAATTCTCACTGGCATAAAGGAAAGTACACTTTTTATGACTACCTACTGGCAGGATCAAAAGACATCTTGAAAAACAACCAATAAAGCTACAAATAGGAATTTTGTGTATTAGCCCACAGTTTCATAAACATAATAGAAGAGTGGATATGAAGCTGACATTGACACTTCTTCAATAAAGCCAGAATGGCAGAAGTAGAGGTACTCTGACAGTGCCTAAAAAACTTAATTACAAGTTTTGCCAGTGACAGACTCCTTATGAACTTGTTCCACATTCACATAAGGAAGATGCAAAGTTTTGCCTGTTCTCTAGAGAATACCATTTTCAAATGTTTGCTTCATTCTCTATGTAGATATATTTAATATTTATAAAGTCCACACCTTACCCTGACAAGCTTTAAGTGCTTTTTTAGGTGTAGTAAGCAGGTTAATTAGCTGCCACATTTTCAAAAGAAATGCAATGGTAGATGCAGAAATACAGGAGCAATTTTCAAGATGAAAACTATGCTGCTAGAAATGAGTTGGCATACATAGATATAGAGATATATAGATATATAGAGATATTTATATGACTGTAGACAAGTAAGATTGATAGATCTATATTAAGCTTTTGCATTTTGACAGTAGGATAGAAATATGCCAAATGATTTAGAGATCATAGCAAAAATGCATTTGCAAGAGAAACTTGCAATAAAAACTTCTCTCCAAGAGAAAATCCTACCAAGCAAGGATGTCTGGGAAAGTTTTCAATTACAAAGTTGAGGAGGGGGAAAAAGAAATTTAAAAACATGGAAATGATTTACTGACTTCAGCACAGGCAATTAATTAACAGAAAGCAAGCTTTCCACCTACTTCAAGCTTCACTTTCAAAAGGATATATAGTCCTATGGCAAATAATTTTTTAACCAAAGTTGTTGCTGTGTTAACAATAGATGTTCTCAAATATGCTGAATGTTACCTCTGCATTTTACACTAAGAGCTGTTTAGAGCAATGCAGCTGGAAAGCCATGGCATGCACATGGAGAGAAAGCTGCTGGAGTCTCCACCTGACACTGGAGTAAAGCCCAGCACTCCCCCAAGGGTTCGTGCCCAGGTGGTGATTTTCTGTTCAGATACCAGCTGGGGGCCTGTGGACCAACCCACGGGATAAAGGGCACTCTGCTTTCTGCAGAAACAGATTTGTGTTACCCTACTGTCTCACAAGCAAACAGCACTGGATGGCTTCTCACATCGGCAATAAGAGAAGTTTCCTGGGAACAGATGACCTGGTCTGACACCTCAGGCCAGCAATCCCCCTCTTCTGATCCTGTCAGCTTGCAAAGGTGGGCCCAGGTGCACACACCACCACTGGAGCACTCCTTCCAGAGCTATTAAATTGTTCTTACGGTCTGTTTCAATTATTAAACTGTTCTTATCTCCACCAATGAGTTTTACTTCTTCCACAAGCAATTCTCATCCATAGTGGGGTGACAGGAAGGACAAGAGGAGTGAGTGACTGCACAGTATTTGTCAGTATTTGTCAGATTAACTGGGGTTAATCCATAACAAGATTGGTTCCTGAAGATTTCTTAAGAGGTGCACTTTTTGTATTTTTTTCTGGGTGGATGGATGGCACAGACTTAGCCAAATAGAACAAAGAGCTAATAAATATATAAGATTACAATATGCAATTACAAGAAACACTCCTAATTATAATGTTAAAATTATCAATGGGATTCTATGGAGGTGTTTGAGAATACAACAGGTTTACCTTAATGAGACAAAAAAAGACCAACACACATTGATGCCAGCTAGAGACAGAGCTGCCTTTGGTTCAGCTTGTGTGAATCAGCACAGCTCAAGCTCTCATCCATCCTGTTCACACCCTGGCTGCAGCTCCTTCCTGTTAGATGGGCACTGGGAGTGAAGACAAAGCTTCTCCCACTTCCAGAGAACTTCTAACATATCACAGGCTCCCATCTCCAAGGTCTGCACACACTTTATACTTCTGCTTTCCACTTCTACATCCTATTATGGTGCAAATGTATCCTTTCCCTCAAACCCAAGTTTAGTGGCAGAGGTTTAACTTCCATGGAAACACTCCACATAGAGTATCACACAAACTGCATGTATATATTTGATCACCACTAATGGCTGGTCTTACTACAGAACAGACAAAACAGTAAGTTAAAAAATCACTCCGTTTTAAAATAACAACAACAAATATCCCCACAACCTTTAAAATCCAAAAATTCATCACTTAAAATGAGGGTTTCCAAGCACAGTCAGTAGTCACACAGTGTCTCAGGGAAATGTGATATACCTTTTTTCTCCCATGCACACAAAGTGAGAGCACTGCCTCCTCTGCCAAAGCATTTTGGTGACAGCTGAAGCTGGTGGAGCCTTTGGGTAACACCCAGCTTGAGTGAAACAGAGAGTCACAGGCTTTGACCTTCAGCAATGTCTCTTCTCTAATTAACAAAGCCTGATACTGGGAAGTGGAAAGAATTGTTTTGTTTGCAAGAAAAAGACAATTCTGGCTGCAGAATAAGCTGAACAAAGAGCAGTGTTTGTAAGATAATTGAAACTTCCAGGTTACAAGCAAAGACAGACAAAGGTTAAAGACATAATTTTAACAATACACTGTACTTCACATACAAAACCAAGTGTGACACCCTGTCATCTATTCACAGCAATCTCTGTCTCCTCCCAGACTGAGCAAACAACCAAACCCTGTAAATGTATTGTTGCTAAAAACACAGGAGAGAACTACAGCAACACAGTATTTCCATCAGTTCATCACACATTTGCTCTGTGGTGACCCACTTTCAAATCACCTTGGGATACACAGGAAAGGATTTTAGTTATAGACTGCTAATAAATGAAAAAAGAAAGGTTAAATGAAAATCTGAGCCCTCTTTTTGTTTGTGCAAAATAGTCATTACACAGCTGAAGAGACAAATCAAGCACCAGTTACAAGTTCACTTATAACTAATGGAAAAGGTCCAAGGTTGAAAGCTTTAGTGTTGATTCCCCTTAAAACTTGAGGGTAATGGCTTTTAAAATGTTACAGAATTCCTATGCCTCTGTATGCAGCCAAGGCTGGAATTCATCAGATGATGAGAGAGCTGTCCAGGTTTTCCCAGCTAAGCACAAGAGAGAGCTAGAAGGCATCCTCACAGATTACAAAGAATTATTTCAACAGTCACAGTATTTAATAAATAACCACTGAAAAAAAGCCCAGCAATCAGGTGCCAAGACTGGGAATTCCTCCTTACCATCTCTTTTCTTCCCTTTCCTCTCCCTTGTCTCACAGTATCACAATAAACAGAGAAAACATGCCTTTCACCAGAATTAAGAATAACTTATTGAACATTAGAGGCAGAACAGGATACAGGTTTAGATAAAATACAAAACTACATAAAGGTACAGGCTAAGCTGTGGCAAAAATCAGTAACCCTGTGAACAAAATGTTCAATTAACATTAAAAACAATGCACATGTTAAGAGTTTGAGCTAAATTAATCAGTCACTTCTTCCATTTCAAATCTGTATTTGCATATGTAAACAGTGCAGCACTCACAGATTTATCTGAAATAAAATGAGAAAATGGGCAATTTCCCTCTAGAGGGGCAGATGTTTAAGTTGTTCTTGTGATTTTTCACAGATGTTCCCCTCCTAGTATATTTTAAATGGGATTTCCGTCTCAGTTGTGAAAATCCACATTCTCATGCCAAAATGCAGACAGCTGCTAAAGGCTGTGTGCACATTTTGTGATACCTGCACAAGCAGCCAGGACCAGGAGGAAAGGACTTCTGCATCCACATGTACCCACAGCAGGCTCCCACTGGGATATGCCCCACCTTGGCTGCTGCAGCTTTTCTGTGGTAACTAAGGACATGACTGATGGATCTTCTCCATAAAGAGTGAAAATTGTGGGATTTATTACAAATCATACAAAATACCACGAGGCCCCAGAGCGCAGGGTCTCCTTGTTCTGAGCATTGCACAATCCTCAGCAAGGAGCTTGCACCTGCCTCAGGAGCTTCCAGGATAAAAAGGTGAGGCTAAAAGCTGGCAGTGTCCCTGCTGGTGCTCCCACACTGGCACAGGGGGGAAAGGACACATTCTTGGGGGTTTCAGACTGCTAATAAACATGCTTAATGGCAATATCAGAGCCACTGCTAATTAGCAGCACACAGCCCTCCCCTACACCCTAAAGAAGAAAATAAAATGACATTTGGAAACATGATAGGACAGAAGGGGTAGAACATCCTTCTTCCTGAAAGTCCAAAATCAATGACAGGAAATAAAGAGAGAATGTGAAAACCTCTCCAAACCTTCTCCTAAAAATATTAAATAAATAAATAAATGAAAAATGTCAAATGGCAGCCTTGTATGTTTTCCTTAAGTCAGTTCCTTCACAGACTGGGGCAAGGCCAGTGGGGGATCACACTCTTCCAGTGTCCAGTTTATCCTGCAGGGCACCTGTCACTCAAAGTCCTCCTGAGCCCACAGACCTTGCCCCTGCCAGGCAGTCCTTGAGGACAGTCCTTGAGCACAGCTGCAGAGCTCGGGGTGAGCTCCCTGGCAGCAGCACCTGCAGTGTTCCCAGCAAACAAGTGGGCTTGGGAAGGAGCAGCATCCCTCCTTCACTCGCCCTCCCCTGCCCAGCCCTACCAGTGGATCCAGCCCCTGCTCAGGGTGAGAGTGACAATAACTCGTGGATCTGACACAAGTTCCCTGTGTGAACTCTCCAACACACCTTGGGCACACAGGGAGGTGGTGAGGCTGCCTGGGGCAGAGGCTGTTTAAAATACCCACCCTGCTGGAAACAAGCATTGCCATCCTGCTTTTGCCAGGCTCAGGCGTTCAGGAGAAGGACAAGCAGGGGTGGGAGGTGTTCAGGGCAGGAGCCAAGGGCTCCTAGGCAGCCCTGGACCAGGGCTCTCATAAACAGTCAAAGCAAACAGATAAATACATGAGAACCAGGACTGCAGGATTTTCTTCTCTGGAGTTTTACAAAAATAATTCTGTTGTAATTGGAGAAGCTGGGATTCATGGAACATTTTCCTTTCCACCAGGCAGATGAATCTATGATTTGTATTCTGATTTTAAATGAGATTCTCACCCATCTCCAGTGGATTTGATTGATACAGCACATGAGGCCACTCAGTAAAATGATACAGTGTAGATCAAAGCATGAAAGATAATTTTCCCTGAAATGTATGTAGCTAAGGGTAAGTTATGACTCTTTGTTTCACAGTTTATGGAACACAATTTCATTTAAAGCCTAAATCTGTCATTTCAGCATTGTTTATCAAAATGCATCCAATACCCTCTCCCCCAGAAGAATGGTACCAAGTCAAAGGCAGAAAATCAAACCTGTACAAAGACATTATTTCAAATATTTAACCAGCTTGTGATTTGCATAAATATTATCCACATATGATGCATTTGATGCAAGCAAAAGTAATTCATCTGCAAGTTAAATATCCAGAGTGGCAAAAGGTGCTGTAAAATTTATGACAGAAAGGCTGCCTGATGTATACCTGAAGATGCTATGAACTGCCTTCACCTGCTTGTATATCTATATTTCATCACTTTGGTTTTTGTCATGCATGAGCTGAAGAATATTCCCAACAATGCTCATTTTTAATCTTCTTTCTTCATTACCTGCTTTTTTTTGGCTCACTGGCACTATGGGAGTAGATTTTTCCTCAAAATCATTTCCCTGCCAAATTACTATGTGCAACATAATTAAATCCACTCCATTTTGGATTTTATTTTTGTTTGGTTGGGGTTTTTTTCATTACAGAAACATGAGGCTGGTTGGTTCAAAAACAGCCTTGCAAACAACCCTGGCACCTTCCCTTCCTCCCAGTAAAGCTGCATCACCCCTTTGAGTGAATCTTTACAAACGTAATAGGCTAAAGTGAATTTGGGAGAAATCACAGAAAGAAAGGAATAGTCATAAGAAAACCCATGGAAAGAGGAAGAAGAGAGATGACAAAGATAGAACAAAATTCAAACTATTCTATGCTCTTTTTTTTTTTTCTGTAAAATTTTCAGTGGAAATTTAATTAAGATACCTTTCTGGAGAGCAGTAAGTTTGTGTCAATCACTTCAGCCCTGGTATCACTGAAAGGGAAATCACATGCCAAGTCTGTCTTCTGTTATCCCTATGGATCCTTGGATCCTTCAGAATCAATTTTGTGCTCAGCCTGAAGCTGTTCCACTAAAACATACACAGGTCACAGATTAAGGATGATTAAATCACTCATGCTTTGATCCTTCCTAAAGAGCAGCCCCAGGGGATGCCTTGGCTGTGGTCAGGATGTTTCCATGGCTGCTGGATTTGTTGTGCCCTCGTACCTGCAGGGCTGTGAGGATATCTGATGTCATCACAGGCTACAGGTACATTCAACAACACAATGACAATGTGTTACCAGAGATGTGCTGGTGTGATCTGATCCTGTCCTGCCAACCATTAAAAAAAAATCTCTCACTGGATCAATCACCTCCACTGGACAACAGCTAAGGGAGCAGCATCCAGCAGCCTTTCCCTCCATGGGAAAATCTGTGCCTTCACAATCCAGCTACACTCACACATGTACCATATTCAGTTAAAGCATTTTCAAACATACTCATCTTAAAACATTCACTTAAAACATTCACTCCTGTCTCCAAGCTCAAGGGGTAGACATTGAAGATGACATCCAGCAATTAAGTTATCATGCAGAAGCAGCATTCAGGATCTAATGGGATAGAGGACAGATGCTGTGAGAAGTGCAAGGCACAGTTCAGTGCACTCACATTGTAAAGGCTCTCAGAAATTCAAGGAGTGTACAGTGCATTCTTGAAACACATTGTTTAGCTGCCAGCCTGGGGGAATTGGCAGGCAAAGGCTCTCAGGGCTCTGAACCAGGGCATTCCCTCTCCTCAAGCAGAGGCTGCCCAGCCCTGGGAGCTGGAGAAGGGAAGAGCCAGGGTCCCCCCTTGGACACATGCACAGGTGTGAGCATCTCCCACACCTTCACCTCCACCACTGCCTCCATCCCCCTGAGGGCTTCCAGTGGGGCTTCCATGAGGGGGGAGGCATTTCAGAAAGTTTAGGCTGAGGTCCCTGAGGAGATGCAGTGCAGAGAGAATCTCTGCCTGCTTTTTACCTGTTCCCAGCAGTGGGCAGTGCTCTGGAAGAGCAGTGTAGGGTAAGGGATGCACTGAGGTTCTTTGTGCAACAGCTGCCAAGGAGCACTGCCCCTGTACAGTGAAATTCTTTGCATCTAACACCAGGATCTGGAGAGGAGCAGGGCATGCTGGTCTCAGAAGGAAGTACAGACACACATACCAGGGTTTATGTGCCAATCAGACAGGTAACGCTGCCCTGAGCTGGGACACGTGGTGTTCAATTTAGTTAAGCATCAGGAAGGGTAGAGATAAAGAGAGGATCTCAGTCACCAGCCTGTGTCATTTCCCTCTGCTTCAGCACCATGGCTCTTTCTCCTTTCTATAAAAAATATGCAATTCCCTGGCTGAAGCATGAAAAGGCTGAATAAACTCCACATGGAGCCACAAGAAATACGCCGCCTTTGCAAGAAACTTTTGAGAGGGGGAGAAAACCAGAAAATAAATAATTTTAGATTCACTAAAATATTGTGATTAGTCTATTTGCAGACTCCTTTGCCCTCCAAGGCAGCCTGCAGGGCAGTCAGCCAGTCAAGGTATTTAGGCAAGATATACCAGAAAACAGGATTTTTCTTCTGACATAATTCATCAATGGAAACAAATTCATGTTATTACCAAGCATAAAACCCTGCACAAAGCTATAAAAGCAGGGCTTTTGTTCTGCTGCACAAAAGGAGAACCAGGGTTGCTTATTACCCAGTGAGAAATGCCTACAGGAATCCTGCAGGAGGTTTTGTTAACAATACACCACTTTAACTATCATCAGAGGGACTTCATTTTAAATTTCCTCTTAGTAAGTTTGTCAGATTTTATAATCAGTTAAAAAAAAAAAAGCCACAAGTGGTCATAGTTCATTCAGCTAGTTAAACTAGACAGAAAAATTTCCCTTATCATAGTTTAATAGCAATTCATAAATAATTTAATCCAAGTCAAACCAAATTTAAAGCAGGGTAAGAGATGCACAGATTTGCACCCTTCTGCCCAATGTCTATTGATAGAAACATCACAAGGGATTCCTTTCTGTGGACAGAAAAGGCAGCCATACTTCCAGACATCACTTATTTTTGGTGTGGAGCCTGAAGTGCTTGACAACCTTTGACAGTCCTTCCTCCATCACTGCAGCTCAATTGTAGTTGCTTAGTTATGTGCAGCTTCTCACCTGCAGCCCTGAGTCCCCACCAGCAGGCAGGAGTGCTGGGATCGGGGAGCTGCCCAGAAACACAAAATCTCTGCAAAGCCCTGGAGGAAATGCCTGGTGGGATGTGCTCCTCAAGGCAACCCAGTCCTGTGATGGAACCATAACCCCTCTCACAGCTCTACACCATTAATGCATCTCCAGTCCTCTTTATTATCTGGAGTCTACATGCTAATTTTATATTTTTATTTTAACCTCAAAACGTTTCTCCTTTCCTCCCTCCCTCCCTCCTTCAAATATGTCCAAAAAAAAAAAAAAAAAGTGGAAGCTTTTTGGGGTCTATATAAAGAAACTTTGAGAAAGTCCTTTTTTTTTTTTTTTTTTACAGCTGGAAAAGTGTTATGAATGCTTTTGGTTCCTGACCATTTCAAATATCAGATTACTCCTATCTACTGAAATGATCACTGCAGTGCTAAAAAGTAAAAAATATCCCAACTCTGTGTTTATTCATCTTCAACACATGCCAGAGGCTCAGGTCCAAGCTGCCTTGCACACAGGTTAACACTGTTCAGCTGGAGATTCCACACATATTTGGTACAAAATCCCTGCTCTATTTCACATATTACAAGACACAAATGTACATCTGTATGGCAAGCATCAATCCATAAAATCTTTATTATCTGTCACACAGTGTCCTTTGATGCTCAGGCAAAGCCATTTACCTTTTCTTCTCACAACAGCAGGCTGTACTTGCCAGCATGAGCATCTACATCACACCTGACAATAAATGGGAGCCACTCCTGGGAAATCCAATGATCTAATTGAAACAAGCAGGCTGTCTTGAAAAGCATTTATTATTCATTGTGGCTCCATTAATACTGTATGGCACAGAAGTGATCACATTGAAAAGGTTACTGTCAGAGGAGTAAGGAATCTCTTTGTCAGTACAGGAAGGTCAACATCTCAGACTACAACATCTCATGGTGAAAAATGACAGAGCTGGAGACAGACCCACCACCAGAGCTTCACTTTGAATTATTCAGCAAATCCTTTTGTTCTTCTCCATGGAACCTGACAATAGTTTGCATATTTTTAAATTGCCCTGATAAGGACATGAGAAATGTTCTACTGATAAAAGTGCAGAATACAAATTGGTGCTGGATTTACTTAAGTGCCCACAATAGATCATGCTGGCATACTTTTCCCCTTAAGCAACCAAAGGGAGGGAAAAAAGCAAGCAGTGTTTCACTTCCAAGTGTGTATCAGACAAATGTTTCTGTTTCAAGATAAAACATGAGACATATGAGAAAAGGACAACCCTAGCACAAAATCTTTTTCATATGTGCAAATGCATGTATTTAAAAAAAATTAAATCAAAGTAATTCCATTTCTTACATTAATTCTTACAATAATTAAGAGATGACAACACACCCTAACAAATAGTGGATGAAAATGTTTAAGAGGGGGAGGTAAGAATCTGGAAGGAGGGTAACTGTACCTTCCTTCCCCAGATGGATCCAAATAAGTTTTGAGGTCTCTACACAAAATGCTTCCTTCCAGACAGGGCATGGCACAGGACGTGAAGGATCTTTGCTGGATGCATTCCAGCTCCCACTCCTTTCCAGTAGCCAGGATTACTGCAGGAGGAAGCCCACGACTTGAAGGGGGTGGGGTTTCAGCATGATGATGTTCCCTCTGTCTCTGGCCTCTCCCCAGCACGTTCCAGTCTCCCAAAGTTGTCCTCAGGTGAGCAAGCATCACCTGCACGAACTGCACAAGGCAGACCCAAGCTGGGAATTCACTGCTTTCACCCTTACCAAATTTGTGAAAATGTTGTCAGTGGCGCATTCACTTTAATTCCCAGGAAACATCAATTTCCCTAGATTAACCTGTGAAAGCAGGGAGTGGAGGGAAGGGAACCTAACCTCCTTGAAAGGGATAACATCTAATCAACTAACTTTCTGATAATTAATTAAAATGTTAGCAGTTCCCTAACTGAAAAATGTTGAATGTATTCCCTAGAACCTTCAATTTTTTTTCCCCCATTACATTAATGATTAAAGGATATCTGCTCCAGATTACCTCTTTCAAACACAATCTTCCTGATAGAGAAAGTCAGGAATGCTGGCAAGGTCAAATGCCCAGCTAAACCCCAGTGAGAGCCGGCAACCAGTGATTAGAGTGCTTGGTAAGATTTAGAAAATGTCAAACTGATAAATGATGGCTTTCCAGACTTAAGGCAGAGCACAGGCAGTGTAGTACACAAGTCAATACCTCCCCATTAATAATGTATTTGCTTTGTGAGGTGGTTCACCTGCAGCCTGTTAGCTCTCTCCCACCTCACAGGAATTAACTTAAGTAAACAAGCTTTGGGTAGGATCTACTTCTACGAAATACAGAAGGAAAGGGGTTTATCTTCTTTAGGTGATAGATGTTCACCTATGCTCTCCTTTTTTTTTTTTTTTTTTTTTCTGAGAGTTACAAAGATTTTATTGCTTGTTATTAATAATGGCTTTAAATATACACTTAATATCAGTGTACTTCAACTCTTCTCAGATGCATAGAAACCATCACAACATGAATTCATAGTCACCAGAACAGCAAATAAATATTTTTCACAATATATGTGAAAGTTATATGTGCATAAGTTATTTCTGTAGATGGTGCAGTACAGGAGTTGCCTGTGATTTGTCTCTTAATTGATACCTTTGGAGATCAGGGAGAGGGGAAGAGCTCTGAAGTGTGTTCCATCACATCCAGGAGACAGCTGGCATCACTGATATCTCTTTCCTCCTTTCTACCTGCTTCATCATTTTGTCTAATCCATATGAATGGTCACACACTGGTGGCACTATAGGCACGAGGCATTTCATTGACACAGAGGAGTCACTGCAGAGACAGAGCAAGTCTGCAGCCACAGTTTAGGGCATGCAGCACATGGGAGGGGTGCTGAGGATGGAGCATCCACGTGTAGAGATGTAGCCAGTATGGCATGGAAAATGAGATCTAAGGGAGGAGTACTGGGGGACTGGAGCCCTGGAGGAGCCAGAGATTGATGCCACTCTTACCCCCTTATAAAGAAAATTAGGCAGGCTGGCAATGAGAAGGTGCCTGCTGCGAAATAACATTTAACACTAATATTTTCCCGTGGCAGAGCTTTGTGGGGAAAGCAATAATTAATGTCACCCTATGCACAAAGGCAAATGAAGAGCTGAGAGCCTGATGGCAGACAGAGGCTGTCCAGGGCAGAGCTGGGCTGGGAGCTCACCTGAGAGCTCTTGTGTGGCCAAGCTAATCATGAACTTCATCATCTTGTTACAGCAGAACCTTATTATTCTTTATCTGGCATTCCCTGCTTGGATGAACATAACTAGGCTGTGTCTTCCAAGCACATTATTGCCCATCTTCACTGTTTTAAAATAATTCTTACCTACAGAGAGATTATTTCAATGAGTCAGAAATTAATAAACAGAAAGAAGTGACAAGCAGTGTTTGCTAATGGCACACCTCCAGTCACAACAGGGAGTCAACCCTTGCTGGCACCTGCAGCTGTTAAACCAGATCCATTAAAGAAAAAACGCAACTAAAAATCAGGAAACCAGATGAAGATTCATACTGACTAAACAAGTTGCACTGCCTATAAATTTTCTCAAAAATGGGTAATACTTCTGCTACAAGGTGCATAGGAATGGGAAATATTTCCTCAACCAACATGCCATTTTGAAGTTACAACGAAACAATGTAGACATACATCTTTACATCATCAGGTTCACCACTGACAGCCTGCCTGTCCGGATGTTGGCATCTGCTCTGATTTAGCATTTTGGTCCCCTCTAAACCCAAGGCCTGCAGCCATGAACAGGAGACAGTGGAAACAGCAGCTATGGACCCAGCCTGCGTGGTGCTGAAGGAAGGATGAGCACCAGCAACTTGATTGCCATGAGCAGTTCCAAAGGAGTTCAGGTGTTCAGCTCACTGCCGTTCCAAAATAAAACATCAAACGTGCTGTTTGAAGGAACTGCGGATGCAACTTCACAGAACCAATATTAAGTCAATGAACTAAAAAGAAAAACAAATGAACAAGAAAACACCACAGTTATTTGCTTCCTTTTCCGAACTTTAGGGAAATAGGTCTTCCAGCTGTGCTCTGTGTACTGAATGTGCTTGTTCAGCAATGGTTTAATGGGCAAACCTGTACAAACTTCTGAACTGTGATTATGGTGGTCCATTAAGGTTTTCAGTCACTGGTGGAGTTTATGGTCCCTGCACATGTCACATAATATATGGCTTGTCTTACACGCACAAAGCACACACCATAACTGCAAACACTTGCCCGTGGGACAGACTGCTTTATGGCTTAATATGCTTATGGTTGTAATAAAATTTATTTTAGGAGAAAGCAGTAAAACAAAATTTAGAGAGTAGAATAATGGGATAATTATGCTCTAAAACCAAATGGGCTTTCTTTATGTCACCATTTCATAAAGTCAAAACAATTTATTATAGCAGTACCTCAATAACCTCACTACCTATTGGTCAGTTGCCACTTCCATTATAAATTCTGCTTTTCAAGACCTTCATAGAGCACAGCAATTCCAGCTTGTATTAAACTAAAACTTGCCATATCGACAAGTTATCAGCACAAATGCAGTTCTCCACACCTCAAATGGCTAAAATCCATTTTTAGGATCAGGATCTATTTGGGGAGAGGGAGTCTGAGGTAGAAGGTTTGCTGCCAGGAACACAAGTGAACAATAAGATTATATTAGCTATAGAAATATCACAGCCTTTTCCAGGTTCTCAGTGTTTCTGGCATTGCAGGGATAAGGAATGGAACAGATCCTTAGGCTGGTTAAAGTAAAGCCCATGGAGCCAAAAGTAGGGGCAGTGGGGAAGAAAGAGGAAGCCCAGTTATTTATCTACTAGGAATTATGCTGTACCATCTATTTTACAGCTTAGACAGGGAGGCCATACCCTGAATTTCCCATACATGCAAAAATTTTATTCACTAGAAGTTGAGGAATTGAGAGCAGTTTCTTAAGCAAAAGAGGAAACAAATGAAGCAGAAAAAAGAATACTTAAAAGCACCAATAGGCTCTCAGCTCTATATCAGAATCCTCATATAAACAGTAATCTCATAAAAATTAATAACAGACATTTTTTCAAGACAAAGTTAGGAGCATTCTGTAACACTTAGCATGCAAATGAGACAATAGTAACACATGCATTCAGGCTGAACACTTGACAAGTTCCAAGTTTTTGAAATGAGTCCTACAGAAACAGATGCTGTCATTTCTCATTCCTCCAATTGTTCCTTGCTCCTGCTCTCTTTAGAAGCAGCTGGAGGTTCAGAGTTAGCTCTGGGACGCCTCCCTCAGCACAATCTTTCCCTCTGCTCTTCTCCTTTGGGCAGAAGCAGCCCCAGGCCGGCCACAGACAATCGGCCTTGGGATGGCAAAGCCCAAAGTGCCCCACAGTGCTGGGAAGCCCCGTGCTGGCCCTGCTGCAGGGGAAGATGCTGCTGTGACTTCAGCAGTGCCAGCCACGGTCCAGCCACCAATGAGCTGCACATCTCAGAGCCAGAAGCAATCCTACAGTTGATGCCTTGTGAAGGCTGACCCAGAACAGACTAGACAGAGCTAGAGAATAAAGTAGGGATTTATTAAGAGGTCTCAATGGGTCCACTTTGGGCAGCACACACCAAAATGGCCCACAGGTCATGGGGTCTCTCGCTTTTATAAGTTTTGGTCCATTTGCATATTGGAGCTAATTGTCCAATTCCAGCTTTAGCCCATGAAGTCCCATCCTTCTTGCTTTTCTCTCGTCAGTCCACATCGTTTATGCTCTTGGGCCTGAGATTTGGATCATTTGTCCTTGGTCCCCAGCTAGAGAAGGAATTGTTTTGTCTACCTGCTCTGTGAAGAGAGCTCACCATCCCCTAACATGATGCCTAGACTTACACACTAAAGCAGAATAGAATCTGAAAAATAGAAAAGCTAAAACCTGAGGCATCACAGTCAGAAGAAGAACCCCTTCCCAGGATCCAGCAACAAAGCAAATCTTTCAGGCAAGAGCCTTCGTGATTCCATTTCAGCAAAATGATTTGCAAGTCTATTCCACATATTATCTGTAACCTTGTGCATGCTTCTTTGGTGTCTGGCTATTAAAACCGAGTTGGCACTCAGCACCTCCAGTATTAATCAGAAATCAGTAGCACTGTCCTGCTGGAGACGTTCTACAGAGAATAATGGCACTACAGGGTCATCTAGAAAATCACTACTTCCTTCCCCATACTGTGGCAAGACTGCAGGGAAGTCCACACAGTCTAAACTTCCATATTAATTCTGAAGCTTTCCAATTTACCACTTCTTCACAACAAATATAGATTAGTTTCTCTAATTGCCCTGTATAAATTCATAGAAATGTTTGACTTGCCCAGAACAAATTGTCTGTCAGGATGATGTTTTGCAGCCAAGCAGATAGCTTAATTGGATATTTAACTTAACTGCAGGCTTTGTTTCTCCATATTTCAAGTGTTATTCCTTCGTGTTTGCTGAATTATGCATTCTGAACACATCTCTAGATTGTCTGATTTGGAGTGTTCTGTTATTCTTTGAAAATAAACATGTTTCACTATTAGCTTCTAGCTCCCTGCCATTCCTACATGATTTTCCCATATGCCAAAAATCCCGTGACAGACAGGTCCCTCCAGGACATGAAACACAAAGCAACTCTGCAGTCCCCAGTTAGCATCTGGAGAATTGCAATCTAGAAATATTTATTTGCAGATGAGAAACCTCCCTGGCAGTGAAGCAGGGCACACCTGGATGGAGGACAGATTTGCAGAGGTCAACAAGTACAGGCTAACTCAGCTGACAGAACAGGATACTACCCAAAACTCCTACTACTTCTATGACTCCAGACTTCCTATGTCAAGAATGTTTGTTTATGGCCACAAACTTCCCTCTGGAGCTCAGTGGGTGCATCAGCTCTGCCACCTCCCCGCCACAGCCCCACAGAGGCAGAACCACTGCACACCTTCACACACAGGCCAGCCCAGGGCAAAACAGCGGCAGCCAATAATTCTCTGACTTCCCTACAGAGCTTTCTCCAGGAAAAGCAAATTGTCATTTCAGATCCCTGCCTCCTTTTCCCTTTGCTGCTCTCAGGGGTGTGAGAGTGCAGTTTACTGGCAAATTATTGACCACTCACAGTCCAGACAGCACTAGCAACCCAAGCTGCCCAACTCAGACTCAATGGCTGATGTTACAACCTAAGGAGGAACCTCTGGAATGTCCTTGCTCCCACCAGATCCTTAACATTCTCCTGGTGAAGTTTTCCATATTTTTGTGCAATGATAAGCACCTAAGAAAAAACAGAACATATACTCAAAATTTATATCCCATAGCATATGGCAAATTGGATCAAGAGCTTAGCAAAGTGAATAAATTACATAGATTGGGATGCTTCTGATTTTATTATCAACTTTGTCTTTGGGCATCTGTTCTCTTTGAAAACTGCACAACTTTTGGTGATAATAGCCTCCCCTCCTCCTGCTTAGCACAGTGTATGATTCCATTGTCTGATTGGATGTTTGATAATAATTTTACAACATCAGTTATTCAGACATTATTGATCTTCAATTGCATCTGATTGCATGACACTCAGAACCCCCAGATAAGAAGCTTTTTATTCTGTAAGATGAGGTCAAAATAATAATGTTGGAAGTACAGCAAGAGTCAGAAAACCCACTTCCATAAGTCTTACATGCACATGTAGGTACACAATACTTTTAGAGCCCCAAGTAAAGCAAAGGTTCTCAGCA
This sequence comes from Vidua chalybeata, assembly GCF_026979565.1. Taxonomy (NCBI): domain Eukaryota; kingdom Metazoa; phylum Chordata; class Aves; order Passeriformes; family Viduidae; genus Vidua; species Vidua chalybeata. The sequence goes on along the minus strand of NC_071545.1, from coordinate 7,836,411 downwards.
TGATATCCTAGCATTAGATCTCATACCTGGATTTACAGTCAAAGCAACACTGGTTCTGCCTAGGACAGTCTACTGAAACCCATCCAGGAGTTGAAAGCCATTTGCTGTGCTGATTTTTTTATTTTTATACCTTATTATTAGTAATGACAGGATAACCTTCACGACTCTTTCATAATTTGCTTTTAAACAAGTTCTACTTCATATTTTTCTTTTACTTCATTACATGACAGAACTTGGCCTTTTAGAAGAAGTTCATTGCAATGCAATTTCTAATCTCTTCTTCAGGGTTGGAATACAGATTTCTGAGAATATAAATCAATGTGGAATGAAACAAATCTGCTCTAGAGAACAGGGTGCACAAGATGAGCTGAATGTTCAGTTTAAGTATGAAGGCAACTTAAATTTAGCTGTAAAGCTGTGTTGTACCCTGCTTTGATAAAAGGCTTGCACTGCACACAATACGACACTCAAAATACCCATGTAGTTAGAAGAGGAGCAGCAATGGTCTTATCAGTTCAAAAGCATCTGATGAAGGGAACCACAGTCTTTTGACTACGTTATGATAAAAATTACTGATGAACACCTACTGAAACCAAGACAGAGAACATTATATAGAGTAGATGGTGAATTACACTATATACACACACACAGAGCTGAGATGTTGCTTTTCAAATAGTTAATGAATAATTAATGGTTCACTTGATGGAATGAATTTGCTTATTTTCATAATTTCCATACTGTCAAACCCTTTGCACCTACATCAAAAAAGGGGACAGGAGAAGGAGAAGAAAATGGCAATTTGTTTGAAAGCCTGCTTCATTAATATTCTAGATCATCCATTTTAAAGCAGCCATTTACAAATCAAACAGTGTGTGCCATTTTGCATACCAATGATATTATAATATGAACAACATCAAATTTCAATTACAAGCACATGAAGCCAAAATCAGCTCTCAAGCAAAAGTAGGATAGATGAACAAGAATGCTCTAAATTCTTACTGTAGGACTTGATAGAACTTTAGAGCTCTCTCTCTGCTCGAAGAAAATGATTCCTTTGTCCCACAGGCCAACATGAAGAATGTATTTGGTTTCCCTAAATAGATCTGATTCTTTTCCACTTTACACCACTTTCATATCAAATTAAAGAAAGCGAACTAACAGATAATGAACTCAATAGCCTGGCAAATGCTTTTGCTCATACCCTTCACAGATTTAACCCTACTTTAGCAATAAAATAAGACTACTTAAAAATATTTATAACACCTATTTCTATAAAATCCTAACATTCAATATTGGACACAAATGCCAACCTTAGAAAAGGTGATAAATGCTATTATTATTACATAATTTCAGCAGACAGGCTTCTGAGCATATCCTGTCTCTCAATCTGGCCACAGAAATATCCATCACAAGTGTTTTGTAGACATACTGGCAATTAGTAAACAAAGAATCACCATAATAAGCAAATCTAAGTACAGGTAGCTCTTCATTTAGTTTAACCTATTTTCCAGCACTGACAGTATTTGTTAGTGAACCAGTAAAGACACAGAAGCATTCTTAGATAGGGGAGTAAGACCAAAGACCTCTCTTTGAATTCAGGTAGGAAAACATAAAGCTTTGCACACTGTAAATAGAAGTGAGCTTTCCCTCCCAGCAAGGTTCTGGCAGAGTTTGGTAAGAGCGCCAAGTCAGTTATAGCCTTCTCTGAAACTAGAAAAAGCTTATTTGAAACAATTGCAAGCTATCAGAAAGTAATCTAGATTTCAACTGCATAATAAAAAACCCTGGAGCTCAAGCATGTTTACTGAAGACATTAAGCCCAAGTTTCTTCATTGAGAACTCCTGGATTCAGCCTGACTGCCAGTGTTGAAAGTGCTGCCAAAGCACCATAGACAGGATCAAAAAAAAAAAAAAAAAAAAAAAACAACAACACCACCACCACAGGAACAGAGTTACCCAATCTACCTGGTGATATAGGGAACTTTCTTTCCATGTGAGTTTTGCCCAAAATCCACATGGCAGCAGCAGTATTACAATTACAAACAATTAATGTGCTGCAGTGATCAGTAAATTTGCTAATTATCTATTGATTTTCCATCCAATCTCTGCCATTAGTGAAGTAAATTGAAACCAGAATGAGCAAAGGAACTTATTAATTTTAGTAGCAAACCAGTCACAGCTGGGAAGAAGCTTGGTGCTTCAGTTTGCAGCTTTGCCCACGTGTCCCTCCTCAGGACTGCTTTAATGCATGCATACAAAATTACACAGAGCAATCCATTACTACAGTGTAGAACACATCAGTTTCTGACCTGGGGCTTCATTTCATGCACTTGAGGATGCACACAGCCCATTCACAGCCACAACCAGGTAGGACAAGGCTGCAGTCCAATGAACCTGAAGAATCAGGAGCTCTGGATCCAGCAGTAAGTTTAAGTGCCTAAAATGTTTACAGAAGAGGATGGATTAAAACATGCACTCTGTTGGTAAAAGGCAAAATGAATCTCAGTGGCCTTTTCTGGCACAAAGGTGTAGCTGGGATTTGTGTTTATGTAGGTACCAGCAGCTCCTGAAAGGTTTGGTGTGGACAAGAGGCTTTGTAATACTGATGATGCACAAAAGAATTGGCTCACACAGCATTTACAGACTAGAAGCAGCATGACAGAAATGCTAGCAGGTAAATCAGAGGGTTATTAGGAGGAGAAAAAAAAAACCTAAAACATTATCATAAAATACCTTCTAACCCAAACACTTGATTGCTGGCAGGAGGGAGATGTCTGGATATCACAACAAAGGATTCTGCTGTAGATGCTCAGCAAAGCCACCCACAGAGGCCACTGAACAGGAGCAAACTGATGAGCTGGAAGAGCAAAAGGGCAAAACAGTGCAGATCTGAGCCACAGAGACCAGGCACCCAGCCGGGAAGGCTGAGGGATCAAAGGTGCAATTAAAAGTCTGCAGACAGGAATAGAAATATTGACCAGTAAAGTTACACAGCTCCAAATGTAGAACAGCAGGTAACTCCACAGAGGGTGGGAGACACATTAAGGTCAACCCAGGCAGGATTTCAACCAAGAGGAGCAAGGTAACACCTGGCCAGAGGCTGAGAGGGCATGAAAATTAATCTCAATGTTGGAGAGGATCTAAGCTGCTGAAAGAGGAAAATTCTGGTCCAAACTGGACAAATATAACAGAGCAGACTAGCAGGTACTGCAGACATTCTGCATCAACAGACTTGGCTAACCCTGGGTAAATATTTTTATTAGATCAACCCCTGATTGCTATTTACTACTTCAGATAAAGACCAGAACATTATGAGAATAGTAAAGACAGCTTTATTCACTCAACAAGCCCTGCTGAGCTGGAGAGCACGTGGCCATCATTTGTCTACCTGAACCTGGTGTGGGTTAGCTCCTGTTCCACTAAAAAAAAGCTGCCAACTGATGTTTGTTACCATTAGCAGAACTCATGTTTTATTACAATCTCTCCCAGAAAAGTTATTTAGTCCTGTTTTAGCAATACAAGTGAAAAACATATAGTAGTGCCTTGTTTTTTTTCCCTCCTGTGATGCCTCTTTCATGGATACAGATGTATTTTCCTTTCCATTTAATGTGGATTTACTTGACTCTGGTTTCAGGTCCCTTTCCACACTCAGTTACAAACATTGTGTATCTCTGCACTAATTTCCAGAGCCTTTTTAACACCCAGTATTGTATCCCCATGAATGCCTTCTAATCAAGCAACTTTTCAATCTTCTTTTTACACACTAAGTGGATTGAATTAATATGTTTTTCACTTGAAGGTACATTCTGAAACCTCTGAAGCATTTCATGATTTTTTCCCAAACCCTAGAATTTTGCAACTTCCATTTTAAAAGCCTCCAGGACTATCTGCAACAGATGTTTGCCTCTTGTTCCCCAAATTTCTGCTCATTTTTGTCCAGAGTGCCACATATTCCTGTTGCTCTGGGCTACCACACTTCTTTTGATTGTCCAGGATATTCCCCTTCCAAGAGTCCCTACTGGGTTTTTTTCTCCCAGTATTTCAACATTTCATTCAACATCTCTCACAGCCCATGTCTTAGACTGCACATGACAAAAATCAGGCTCTATTTAGCACAACTCACCTGTCACACCCAAACAATATTAAACATTTAAGTTACTTTGTGATCACTGAATAAACATCAATCCTCAGGTCCTGGAGCACCTCCCACAGATATCTGGACAAAGCAAATTATGTCCTATTGGCATCTGCCCTTGAGATTTCTCAGGTTGCCCATTCTTATCCATGTGCCTCAGAATCAAAGCACTGTGGATTTCTAAATCAGGTACCTTTAAACAATTTAGGGAAGTTAAATGAATGCAATTATATCCAAATTTATAATCTCAGGAGAAAGCTCTAGGCTTGCCTAGGATTTTTTCCAACAAAGCCATGTAGATGGACTTTAATTAAATCCCTCTACTTATAGAACTGATATTTCCCAGGAGCTTTTAGGTTTTATGCATCCTTATTAAAAGTTACACACATTTCAAAAACTTTGCTCACAACTGCTCCTTTCCTAGAAACAAAAATTGTTGCTTGTACCACCCACCACTGAAGGATTCTCCACTTTTGCTTCTATTTTCCCTTCCACATTCTCCCTAAAATATTTTAACAGTTTTTTTCAACCTTTAATTTACATTTATCAGCTTATATCTGCTGTACCTAAGAACATTCAGATCTTATCTGTAGTTTCAATAACAAAATCTGACAGTGGCTCTACAAAGGCAGATTCTTCTGGAAGAACAGAAATTTCCTTTCTCAACAAAGTTCACTTACAACAGTTTCACACAAGCCCTTTCCAGGGTACCAATCTCCACAGGCTGAAACATGAGAGCTTTTCTTGCTGCATGAGTCACTTCCCTACTACCAGCATAAAAACCTCTGATGTTACTCAGGATGTTGCTTATAATTATCTGGAGATGCAGATCTGCATGAATAATGTATATATTGGGCTGGTAACAGAACCAAAATATGTATTAGAAGTTCATTTGACTCATGCAAAAAGAAGAATGTTAAGGCTTTTCAAAGGAATACAAATGTAAATTCCCTTTTCAGATCGACCTCTGAAGGATTTTTGAGGACCAGAAGTTTAAGAACAGCCTAATTGCAAATACCCATTTCAAAAGTTTAACAATCAACATTCCTGAAAAGTTTTCTGCCACTTACAGAATACTGGATTATGTCTGAAAAAGATGCATCCCAAGTTTAAGAGATCTGTCTCCTCAAAAAATTCAGCAAATTTCTTCTCCAGAAAAAAATCCCCCAGTCCTAATTGCACATAGACCTGCTTGAATCCCTGCTTTTAAATGTTAGTGCAGAGCTAAAAGGTGAAATAGCATTATAAATAATAAAAGGTGTGGGCTCCCAGGCTGGCAGGAGCTGTGGGCTCTGACCTTGGGCACGTGTCCTGTGGGGATGGATGGGAAGAGATCCAACCCTTCTCCAGCCTGGAACAAGCCTGCAGCCATGCAACAGGCCTGCAAGTTCTCAGTCTTCATGTGCTTGCATAAAACAAGACAAAGCTGAATCAATGCCAGATCAGACTGTTTACACAGGACACTAAAACCATGTCCAGCTGCAGGGACACTCAGTCAAACTCTGCCTGTGCAGCCACGTTACAAAGCTCCCCCCTGTTGCACAGCCTCATCTAATCCCACACAAATCTGGTTCTCAGCAGAGCCTTCACTGCTACCCTGCTTCAGTCCATGCAGTTTTCATTTTGGATATTTGGATTTTCTAAGGTGTCTGTTAAAAAAAGTGCTTAGGACAAAAATTAGGTTTCAAAGTATATTTAACCAGACAGGGTAGCTGCATTTGCATCCTGTAAAGAATTAAGTACCCAGTGGTAAAACCCAGTTCAAATGTCATGAACAGAAAAATAATTTTTTTACAAATGGGAGACAACCATGAAAATGCATTGCTTTAGGTCACCAGGTGCATTTCAGGGATGAGACCTGAAACTCTGCCTACTTCTGCACTTTCAGCATTCAATGCACCAAAACTACCCATGAAATGGTCTTGATACTCTCTTTGGATCTTAAGTGCACTTTTATTTATATATAAAATAAATTATAACACATAAAATTTAAGAGATGTGGTTTATTACACAGGAGTATAGTTATATCTGACTGGGCTCCTATGAGCTTCATAGAAGCCATGATAAAAATCTTCTTGGAATAAAAATAAATAACTGAGCAAATTAGATTTCCTGGTGTTTTATCTAATTAATCCACCTCTCAACTCAAATTTCTTAGCTTTTTAATTACCAGTTAATCTCATCCATACAATTAGGGGCTTTTCTGCTCATACTTTTTCTTTACAGTTTACCATGATTTCAGTGGGGTCTTTGGGTGTGGGGTGTTCTGGGGTTATTGTTGGGCTTCTTGTTAAAAAAGGGTCTGGCTTATTTACCTTCATGGGCATAATATTGGAAACAATAACAATATACCTCCCTGCTTAAAGGTATTTCTGTCTAAGAACAGCTAGAGCAGACTACATTTCTAATGTTTTGTCCCTGGTATAAAAGAACAGCATAGGAATCTCCCAGGTTAGCTATTGACCAGCTTTGCTGTAATGCAGAGGATTTTTAATAAAGCTTACATTGGGATGAATTACAGAACATCATTGTTTGATATTATGTAAGGAACTGTAAAAGCAAACACAACTTTTTTCATTTATTTCCAATACTTAAGCCAGAGATTTGAAATAATATACTTAAAGTGACCAAAATTTAATCTTAAAAAAAGCGCCACAAAGCTATTTGAATATGATCTATACCATCTACCTCTAAACATTCAGATTCCAAAACACTGGTCTGTTGAACTGATGTCTTGCCAACATAAATCACAATACTATTTTTGGTTATTTATGAACAAAGGGGAACTGCAAAGCTAGTACTTTTAGCAGCCTTCATTCATTTTTAAGCATCTCACTCTTGCAAGGAAATTGCATTTTGCCAAAAGAAACATAACTCACAATGTTGTCCTCCAAATCAACTGCCACCTTGCTTAGTTTACAATGTTTCAACCAAAAGCTAAAAAATATAACTTCAAAATTGAAAGTTAAATAGTATAGGGAGTCTTCTTGATCAGCCAAGAATGGTTCCCAGCATGAATTCCCATCCATATTTCTGCAAGTACAGTTCATACCTCCCTGACAGAATGCAGCCATATCTGTCAAAGTCAATCAAACACAGAATCAAACTGCTTGAGCTTTCCTAACAATGCAACCATAAATCACAAATTCTGCAGACAAATTAAATTTATTAAGCAGTTTATACTGCTCTCAAGGAGCTCCCTGTACAACCACCTCTCTCCTGCTTGGCTGCAGGTAGAGAAGCAAAGCATATTAACTGCTATGGGTAGAGTACATTCATTGGGTAACCCAAACAACACACAAGTTCTCACATGTTTTTTGTTTTTTTTTTTTTTTTTTCATTTAGAGAAAAGAGTATTAAACTGGTTTTCCAGAAAAGGAAAAAAAAAGAATCATAAATAAATGGGACAACAAGGTAATTGCTTGATGCATTTAAGTGCCATTGGATTATGTCATTTGATGGCTGAATACCTTCTGAGGTGCCACTGCACAGACAGCACAGCTGTCTCCTGGCTACACTGCACATCCTGCTCCTCTAAGGCAGCTGCAAGGTGCCACAGGAATCCTGAGCATCTGACATTTCTTGACTGCTTGTCTCAGTCCAGACTGCATCCAGAGCAAGTCTGGGATTTTACACTCGGGGAGGGGCAGCAGGGGGTGGTGCAAGGGGAGTATTCAGACTTTGAGTTCTTTCATTTCCATCCAGGACAGTCATGAGGCAGTGCTAGAAGGCTAAGCATTATTTATTCTAAATATCTCCTGGCAAGAGACACAGCCTTTGAAGTGTAATTTTTTTAAAAAGGCACAATTTAATATAACCTCAAGATTTCTTCTAGCATCAAAAATTTAGAAGAAGGTGTCATTTATCACAGTCTGGAGGCTGGGAAACTTCACTGCAGGTGCATTTATCCTGGCAGTATCTCTGATATCTTACAGTTCACCCCTTGAAGGGCTAGAGTTATTCTATACACATAAGCACTTGCCAGTAAGATCTGACATCAAAATTAAAATGCAGTTGTATAAGTGTAAACAACATCTCAGAGTCAAAAAAACAGATGGGGGAGATGTTAGCTCAAGAGCTATACAAAAAGGCAAGCTTAAATAGGGAGAGACTGACATTAAAAAAATCACTACATTCCTACTTTACCTTAGGAGGCATTTTGACAGGATTATGTAAAATAATCAAGTTTTCCTGGGAAACCATCCCAGCAGATTACAGCAATATGCTCCATCTGATCTCCCCATCATTTCTGGGCATTTATAGGTCAATCTCCAGAGAGCCATGAGGTGGCAGCAAGATAGATGCAGACATTTTGTATATTTTCATAAATTTATTGTAGGCAAAGATTAATTTAATCATGTACAGTCACCAAAGTCTGACACTGCAGAGTCTGCATCAGTGGCTGCAATTTAGATGCACAGTATTTCCATTTAAGTAAAACCTTCACAAACCTTAGGCGTCCCTGCCCATGACAGGGCTTTGGAACAAGACCTTCTTTCTCTGAGCATCACCTTCCAACCCAGATCTTTCTAGAACTCTGCAGCTGTCTCACATTTCAAGCCAAATCATTCAGATGGGTCTTACATATTCCCTCCCAATTCTCTTCCTCCTGCTCAAACCTCTGAGCCTCTGACATCTCAGAGTCACTGCCAGACCCAGACACAGCTGAAATGCAGGAGAGTAGAGAAGCTGAGGTTCTTTAAGAGGAAGGGTTTAAGGTCTTTAAGAGAGCAAAGAGCAAGAACAGCCAGGTTCTGCTGGATTACATTTCCCTGTAACAGTGACTAGTTTCAGCCAGGCAGTTTCAGTTGCTGATACAGCAACACCAACAACTCCAAACAGACCTCATGTCCTCAGGGACTGCACAAAAAAAAGTATTGTGAGGAAGAGGGACAAAAGCCCAAGTAGAATGGTGTGTGCATGGTCGGGATATATGCAGAGTGTGCATTGTGTAGCAGTACAGGTTATAAAATCTGATCCTCTCAGGTAACAACACCTGTGATAACCTACTCCCAGAAGGGCTTCATGAAATTATGCAGGGCAGAGTTCTCAATCAACATTAAGGACACAAATGCCACAAAACTGATGCTTGAATTACACACACTGAAATCACTGAATGTCACCTGTGCCTCCATCATGAAAATCCTGGAAAAGGAGAATTATTTGGTGTGCATTCTGTATGATTCACCCAGGCTTAGATTGCTCAAGCAGAAATATCTTCACTCTGAAACTCCCACATATGAGATTTACCACCAGGCACCTCCACATTTAAAAGACTCCACCAGTCCCTTTGGAGCTGTTGTCTCACTAGAATTATACAGAATTTTGTAATATTTCTGCTGAAGAGGAATAACATTTGTGTTCATACTCTGCAATATTTCATTTGTCATAAAAATCAATAGAAATTTTCAGAAAGGGCATTTTGTGCTCTGAATGTGCTAATATGACATTCACCAGGCCAAGTTAATTCTCCAAGCAATAACTGGCTTCCTGGAGTTCTGATTCAAAACAAGAGCCCAGTCTACTTCTCTCCTCCCCCATCATCTGCTTAAGGGAGATTCCACCCTTGGTGATGTGCAGCAGACAGCAAAGGAGCTGTGGCAGCTCCACTGTACATTTGCCATCTCTGTCTCAGTTAATCACTCTCAGTGATCACTCTCTCACTCCTGAGTGAGACACAAAGAGACACAAAGAATCCTGGGATTCACTCCCCACCCTCCTCTCCTTGCACTGCCCCTCCAGTTCCTAGTGGGAGTTTCACACACTTGGGCTGTTATGTCCACAATCCATTCAATCTCCGTGCTGAAAACTCCATCCTGGACAAAACCTCAGCCACCCAGAGGTTTCCAGGAGTCCCATCCATTGGTGGGATCTAAGAGCAGAAAAAAGCCTTTAATTTGGTGAATGCAAATAATTAAGGGAATGGGTTTATCACAAACCCAATGGCCTCAGATCTTCAGGAGAAACCTCTTGGCTTCAGAGCCCTGACCTCCTGCCAGTGGGCCTTGGCAAGTGAAAAACCTTAACTCAGAAGATCTGTAGGTTTCCACTCTGTCAGATCTGAAAACAAATACCTTTCAAAAGGCTCAAAGGATGCATTGGCAAGTTAGTGATCACTTGCGGGGCTCTGCTAAGGATTTTTCAATAAAAACACCATAAAGAGCACAAGTGACCCCTGAACCAACACCTATAAAAGATTTTTATATCTCCTTTCCAAACCATTCTGCCCCTTTTGTGGGGCCATGTCCTGTCCCCATTCTCAGCCCTCAGAGGGTGCCCACCCCCAGCTGGGTGTCTGGCTGGTCACCAAGCTGTGTCCAGGCTCCAGGCAGGACCAGCTCCCTGCTGCCCAGCACAGGTCAGCAGTTGGGTGTTCCCCAAAAGCACAAGGAGAGTGGGCAGCTCCCCCCCAGCCAGCCCTGGGCCCTTCTGTCTGCAGCCACCATCAGGTTTAGACCCAGGAGCTGGCAGGGACCCCAGCAGTCCTTGTCACTTCCAGTGCCCTATACCCACAAAAGCAGCACACACCCCCTAGCAGCAATATTTGTTGCAAATCATCCCTTCTCTGCTTCCCATTTCCAAATGGACCTGGCCTTCTCTGGGCATTCTCCTTCCCGCACACCAAAATCATGAGCACTGCCCTCAGGATCCATTACCTGAGGTACAGACCTGAGCTGAGGATCAGAGATCACCCTCGGCCAGGGGACAGTGCAAAAGCCTCAGCCAGGTGGCTCCAGAGCAGGTTCCTTGGGTGGCCAGAGAGAATGACCTCCTCTGCAGTCTGTCCTCAGCCACCAGGGCAGTGCTGGGACAAAGGGACACCAGTGCCCCCAGCCAGAGCAGTGCTGGGACACAGGGACACCAATCCCTGCCAGCCAGAGCAGTGCTGGGACACAGGGACACCAATCCCTGCCAGCCAGAGCAGTGCTGGGACACAGGGACACCACTGCCCCCAGCCAGAGCAGTGCTGGGACACAGGGACACCAATCCCTGCCCCCAGCCAGAGCAGTGCTGGGACACAGGGACACCAATCCCTGCCAGCCAGAGCAGTGCTGGGACACCAGGGACACCCAGGCAGCAAGGGAGAGGGAACAGCCCTGAAACCAGAGCCCAAGGAACAAGAACAGCTCGTTCCATCCCTCCAAAAGGCAGAAACCCTTGTGTAATACTGCCCTGGTGCCTTCCTGTTGACCATGGTTTAATGAAAAAGCACAAGGATTTTGATCTCAAGCTACAGCATTGTTAGAAAAAGTGAAGGGCTTTGGTTTAGTGTTGAAAAGCTTTTGGAGACTAAATACACAATTCATCTAAACAGTATCTGCTCCATCAGGCACAGTTCTGGACAGGTTAATGCCAGCCTGCCACACTTTTCAGTGAGCAGTATCCTTATCTTGCCCGTATAATTCAACTATTGTACATAAAAAGCAGTGAGGAAAAACCCTGGAAGACAGGAGTTTTATTTTAACATAAATAAAAGAATTAAAATGCATTCCAGTTAAAATTAAAAAATTAAAATGCATTCCAGTCAAGAATGCAAGTACTCAAAATAGCACACTACTCCACAGCAAAGCTGTACAAGCAAATTTATTATTTTGGTTCACTGACAGAACAAAAAATCCCAGCTTTTACTAACAGCAGAGGGTTCCTTTACCCTTCTTAAAATAAAGGTAGACCCAAGCCCACTGCACGTTCACAGGTGTCTGTTGCTCTGTCACACAGCTGCAGGAGCTCATGTAGGAACACAAACATCTCACATACAGTTTACTGCATCTGTGGATTCATACTGAGGACAAAGTACATCCATACTTTTCAGAGCTCCTGAAGAGACCTATGGCTTAGAAATACATTTTTCTTTAAAATGTCTTTACTTTGTGTAAAGAAAACTCTATTGTCAGATGGGGGGGGGAAGGGAGCAAATTTAATAAAAAAGTTCAGATGTCAAAGCTAATCTGTAATTTTAAATGTGACATTTTGGAAATTACTAACATCAAACAGATATTATTTAATTTCAGCATCAGTTTAGAGGTTTCCTTTTAAGGTTTTCTTTTCTGTAAGTGTACAGCAGAACAGCTATTTTCACATAGAACCCACCCCACATCTTCCCTAAGATACTATAAATAAAACACTCCAATACATCTCTACTCAAGTGATTTTCTGTTTTCCATCACAATTTGCCTGCATTGTTATTAAAAAAAGTAATCTATCAAACAACAAAACCTAAGTGGAGCTCATGTGTTCTATCAGCACTCCCACCTCGCAGGAACAAATTCTATTTTCAATAACGTTAATTGCTTTTCTTAACAGTCCTCCTCTTCTGCATTCACAGCTCCCATTTTAAGCCATTGTATAAACTTCTGCCAGGGTAACCCCCGTTTGAGACAGATTAACACAATAAAAGTATTTTAAATTGATTGGTTTATGATTTATGAAGGATCAGAGCATTGCTGGCAATAAGAGGAAGAAATCTAATTATTTGGTATGTTTCCAGTTAAAACTGATTAGTCTGTGTTCATACAGTGGTTTGGGACTCTTTTCCTCAGTAAAAAGCTCAGATTTTTTTGGTGGGGGTGTTACTGTCCTGCATCTGACCTCACCCTGGCACTGAGAGAACACCTGCCGCCACTTCTGCTCAAAGTGCTGCTGCTGGTTCCAAGGCAGCCCGGGGTTTGTGTATCCTCTGGTATCAGGGGAAACTTGCATGTGAATTTCTGAAATACAGCTGTTTTCAGAGCTCCAACCCCACTCTTCAGCACACAGGCTCAATATTGAATGCCCCCTCCCAAAATAGGAGAGCTGAGACTGCTGTGACAGGAACCCAGGATTTGGGGGAGTAGCCAGGTTTCAGTTCAGGTCTGTCCCCGGCTGTCACAGTGCTCTGTGCTGCCAAACAGAGGAAAAACTACACGGGTAGACCAAAAAAGAGAAAAAATTAATATAAAAAGACATTATCTAAATATTATCTATTTTTCCCACTGAAATATCCAAATTGTTCTTTTCCTTCACTCCAATTTCACACAAATCCAGTGCAATCAGGAATCTCAGGATATAGAAGAACTAAATCTTACTCCCACAATGGTGAGTGGGTGGCCAGAATGGGGTAAGATCGACCCTGCCAACATTGTCCAGTAAACACCATGAGCCTTTTGAGAAGCCAGGAGGGTTTTTATTCTCACTCTACCAATGAGTACCCTAAAAAGAAATCATGCCCACAACAATCCCATGTGTTGAGAGTGACACTACGGTGATCAATTAATTAGGAAGATCTTATCTCTCCCTGGCTGTACACACTGAATAGTTGCTAATGACTTCTTTTAATTCACATAACAGATTTAACTGGGAACAGTGAAAAGTCAATCCATACCTTTTCAAGTCCCCCATAAAAACTACAATGCAATCCATAGGGACTATTTATATGCTAAGAGAAGAGTTTGACATGTAAATGCACTAAAGATGAGAAAAGAGAATATTAATGCTTATTTTACAAGTGTCAAGCTATTTTTTCAGCTTTTAGAACAAAGAAAAAATTGGTAGATCTGAAGACTGAGCCAACCCGGTCTATTTATTTAATAGGAAGAATATCCATTCTTTAACAAACTTGTGCACAGAAACAACTTTATCATCACCACATACCAATGGCTTTTTTTTTTTTTTTTTTTTTTTGGCAAAATTAGCCTACTAGTTCCAGAGAACTACCCAGGTGAAACATCCTCTCCATCATGGCAAGCAACTGAAAGGGTAACTAAGCAGAATTACAAGCCATCAGCAAAGCTCTCTTTTCACATAAACCCATGTCCAGAGACACTGAACACATTTTGTTGAGCACCCTTTTACTATCCCATAGGCAGCAGCAGGCAATGGATGGATTTATGGCTGCACAGGAAGGAAAGGCTGTGCTCTACTCCCCATCATTACATCTCATTATATCATGTCTTTTGCTCTTATTGACAGACTTAGGTGCCTTACTCCATTTTCTGGTCAATATAATTTCCAGCTAAAGACAGCAAAAGGCTGCAGTTTTTAATTAAAAAAAACCCAGATATTAGGTATTGGTGTACACTTCTAACTCTGCAATTCAGTAGATTAGCAAGGGTGTTATTCTCATTTCCATATGCATTCTTTGTATAACTGTACTTGGAACACATTACAAACTGCTTAATATTTCTGAATTAAGTAAAACAAGCCTCTTGTGGCTAGAGATATTTGTTATTCTAACTATTTTAGGTTGTTAGGCTAATTTCATTTAGATTACTATGCACTGCTTTACACCCCTAATATTCTGCATTGATAAGCCAACACTTGGTGTATCAGCCAAGGAGTTCCTCCCATCAGTGTTTTGCCAGGAGCCCCCTGCACGACAGAAATAAACTCCTTTAACTCTTCTGCTGCATGCTCTACAGAACTTGTGGTAATAAATATTTGTCACTAAAAAGGTGACTGGGGAAATCACACCTTATTAGCAAAGTAAGAGCTTCTGCCTCTGCACTCAAAAAAGCATCATGTCTAATTATGAATTTTACAGGAACTGTGTGATACAGTAATTGGGATGAATTAGAAGTGCCTTCAGCAAGCTCCATTTAAAGAAAATTAAGACAGTCAAAAGTAATATTCATTATCTTTAGCCATTAGTAAATATTTTCAACTAATACATTAATGGGAAAAAAACCAATTCCTAGAAGAAACATTTCTGTGTTTTCTGTAATTGTTGAAAATCAAAATATATTTGGTAGAAAGCAAAGAAATTATTTGCTTGCACTAGCCAACTTTGCAGCTATGCAGGGTTAGGTTTTCCCCCAGTTAATGAAATATTGCTTCAGGAACCAAACTCATTGCTCATTTCTTTTCTCTACTCCTATTCACTCCATGGATTAACAAGCCATTATTCTGGAACCAAAACATTATTCTATCAATCTGCAACTCTTAACACTTACTGAAATGATGAGCAGGCATTTGTAGAGCTGCACACTTTCAAAGGCATTTATTGCTAATAACTGCTTGAAATTTGCTGCCCCTGCATCAACAACCAAGAAGGACAAAACAACCACCAGGAAGGCACCAGCTGCCAACAGGCCACAGAGTGCTCACTACTCTGCCCTTACTCTTTTCCTTCAAGAAAAGAAAGCCCACAGCAAAATAATTCCCACAAGCTCTCTTGATTTGGATTTTTTTAAAATTGTCACATCTAGTCTGTATATTAGATGCAAGATAAAGTAACTACAGCATCTTGTGATAACATCACATACAACAAATAGCATCACCATAAACCTGAGCATTTCTTTATCTCTGATATGATTTGTACATTTTGTCCTTGCAAGTGTAAATTACCTTGGGTTTTTTCTTTGCAACTCTTATCAGTGAAAGGTCATCACATTGTTATCATCCCCCATTCAGAGCATGCCAGTTTGCTGATAACACCCTCAGTGAAGCCTTCCCACTCTCCATCTCAGCACTGGGGGGAAAAGAGGGGCTAGAAAAGGAATTGTGCCATTTGAGACCATAATTCTATGGCAGCCTGGCTTGTATGCCACAGCATCTCAGACCTGTAGCTCAGGTATTTACTGTACCACGACTGCAGCCCTAGAGACAATCACAGCTTTCATCAGGTGCTAAGAATCCTTTCATTCCATCACACAAATTTTAGTCAAGTGTGTTGCTGGAACACCAAATCTGGCTAAAAACAATCTGAGGCAGATTTCCCAGATGGGATTTTCAAGGGCTCCAAGAAGTCAGGCACACACCTTCAAACAGGATTTGGTTTTATTGGAAAACACTGGCCTCCTTCCCCAGCTCCAAATCCATACCTGCACTCAAAAGTTCCCCAGGGATGGTTTCTGTGCTGCCATCCCTTCACAGCAGCTCCTTCTAAGAGGAGTTTGTGCAGGCTGATCTGCAGGCTGGAAAACTGGAGCTCAGGTCTGTTCCTGAGGTTTAGCTTATCTCTATTGTGAAGGAAATGATAGAGCTTGAGAGTGCTAAATGTGCTAGGAAAACATGTACCCAAATAATTATAATATGCCATTAATAAGGATTAAACATTAATAAAGTTACTTGCAAAGGGTTCAGTCAATTGCTGGTATCTTTCATGTTAATTAATACTTGGCACTGTATAAATACTCAGAACATACTTTATTACATTTGCACAAGACAGCTTCCAGAGCAATTTTAGGTACCTGCTAATGAGAAATAATGGTTGTCTGAGCAAAGCATTGGACTGAGCTGAAATCCAAAGCTTTGTTCCAGAATTCAAGAGCTGCCCATGATTCCCAAGAGTGTCTTTCACTCCAACCCGTACTTTGTGCAGATTGTCAAGGTTCTTGAGATACAAGAGCTCTGCCATACACATGGTTTTGTTGGGTTTTTTTTAGGACAATATCCTCTGTTGGGATTAGCCCCAGAAACACATCAGTGCTCTGTGTATGGATGTATCAACCTCTCTAGTGCACCTTTTCCACTCACCAGAAAAAGGCTTCATTCATTTTTCAAGATCTAAATACAAATTTGTGCCTTCTCTCCAGACTAAATGCTGAAATGAGTTTGTCTGGCATCATCATCTCCCAATGACCAGCACAGCAATCCTCATTTCAGCACAAGTCCTTTCCAGAAGGGACTACTGGGGCCTATTTAGCTTCAGTCTGGCTGTGTGGAATAATTCATTTGGACAGTTGGTAATGCTACTCTCTAAAATGCCAGCCAAACACTCTCAGAGACAGGAGAAAAGGCCTTCAGCCCAGACTAAAACACTGATTTCTTCACTGCTGTGCACTTCAGGTGCTCATTTAAACAGCAATTAGGCACTCTGCAGTGGGCTCAGGGGGAAATGTCCCTGCTGTGTCTTCAGAGCTCCAGATCTCCCTATCACTGGGGAACACTGCCTGCTTCTGTACATGGAAATCACCCACTGACATTTAGTATTTCATCTATTCTTTTCCAAGTTACACTGCAGATCATCTACCCACTTTACCAAGCTGAAACAAACTGCTGAAGTCACTCAATAAACGGGAGAGGGGCAACACTCACTCCATCCCCTTAAAGAGAAAAGGTGTTTGTTGTAGCAATAGGATTTCTGAAAGAAAACTGATGCTCAAACTCATTTTTATTTTCCCACTAAAAATGGAACTGTAAAACTTAGGTCAGGTTAACCCTAGAGGCTAATCAAGATGCTCCAGCTTTATTTCTGCAAATGCTAAAACAATCCTTCATGCTGTAAGAAAACAACCATCCCTTGATAAAGTAGAGAAAACTCACAGCTTTTCCATATCCCCCCTAGATCCTCAGGATTTTTTCTGGTCCTGCTGAGCTCAAATGATGACAGGACTAGACAGGTTATCATCACACTGTCAGAGATTCTTCAAGCTGCCAGCTGCTGCTACTTCAGCCGATTTTTCAATAACCACAGCTCACCCTGCTGCCTGCCAAAGCCTCGCATTGCTGGAGCAGCCACTGCCAGCTGGCAGGATTCCTTCAGGGAGGAGAAAGGCTTTGTTAATGTCTGCTTCTCCCCTCCCCAAGAGGAAGTGTCACTCAGTGACAGGTCCCTGTCAGCCTGCAGTGACTGGCAGGTTACTTGCATTCCTCTTGAGAATGCATTTTGTTAAAATGTGCTTAAAACTTCTAAAAGCCCACGGGTCAAAAAAGCTCTCTCCAGGTAGAAGGACGACTTAAGGTTAACTGCTTCCTTAATGTGCAACAGTAAAACAGATTTACATAGATAAAGTCCTTTGATTTTAAAGCTATCCTTTCTTCTAGGATAGCTCCACCACGAAGGAGACATGACCTTGTTCAAGCAGCCTTTGAACGAACAGCACTGGAAACCTTTCAGGGACAGGTTTCCCAGGTTCAGCTCACTGAAGGAGCTTTCTCCCTGCAGCAGGGAAGAATATCAAACATTTTGTTACAGGGTTTTGCTCAGTAATGAACAGGTTTGGCGAGCAAGCACAGAAAACCTGACTGGGACTAGATTGCACTGGTACAGCCCACAAGGAAAGGAATGGAAGGAACAACACCACAAACTTGCAGTAAGCAGGACAGCCCATCTTAAGCAAAAATCCACATGATAGAAACACTTGCAAGAATGTGGGTTACTCAGGAGCACCAATACTCACCAGGCAAAGCAATACCAGAGGTAAATGTTTGCAGATTGGCAGGATGTACTGGTTGCTGCAGAATAAATGTCAGGATAAAACAGGAATTCCCCAACCAATTTAAATATTCTTAGCAATAAAAGCAGAGTTTTGGGAATAGGTTAAGGAAAATATCACACAAATATATAAATAGCTCTATTTGCCAAGCCTGAAGGGTCACCAAATGCCTCAACAGGTGTGTACACTGTACAGGGGGTTGGCAGCCACTTCTCCCCAAG
Organism: Vidua chalybeata; assembly: GCF_026979565.1. Taxonomy (NCBI): domain Eukaryota; kingdom Metazoa; phylum Chordata; class Aves; order Passeriformes; family Viduidae; genus Vidua; species Vidua chalybeata. The sequence continues at coordinate 7,817,920 of NC_071545.1, read as the reverse complement.
GACAACAGGAGGCACATCCCAGGCATCTTGTGGGTAGTAGCAGCCCCCACACCACAGGGAAGTAATAAACCTGAGAAAAACGTTCTTGGAGATAGCCTGAGGAGGGCTAAGAGCTGGACTCAGTGTTCCCTGTGGGTTCCCTCCAACTCAGAATATTCTGTGCTTCCATGAGAGGGAAAAGCTCACACTCCCTGGAGCTTGCTGCCTCTCCCAGCTTCACCTGTTGGTCCAGGAAGAGATCTCTCCCTCCAAACCACACATGAAACCAGACCAGGCTGTCATTCTGCTCTGTGGGGCCCACACAGACCCCACCCTGCTGCCACCCCCTGAGCTGGTGCCCACACCCCGTGTGTGACACTGGGACATTCACAAAGCACCCTCCAAGAGCTTTAGATTAAACCATTAATTATTACAGTCATTAAGATCACACTTCAAGATTTATCTTCTTCCCATGTCCCCATTAAACAAATTGGATGTTACTTTCCAGTTATTCATTCTGCAGAGGCAAATCCATCAGTGAACTAATACAGTAATTTTGCACATTAACTCCACTCCTGCAAGACAGATTTTTTTTTCCCCAGTTTTCACAGAGGGGGGCTGCTCAGCCATGCAGAGGCACTGCTGCCCAGGCACTGCCATGGAAAGCAGACCCACACCTGAGTGTTTGTGAGATCAGATCCTCACCAGCCAGCTGAAAATAAAAGTGACCTAGAGCCAAAAGGTCAAAAGCAGGGACCTCAGAGTTCTCACACCCTGAGCCAGAGGAGAATGTGCCTTAGTAAAACCTGATCCACACAGCAGGCAGAAGTTCCACCCCCTCCTCAAAATTGTTCAAATATTATTTCCAGCTGATTTTGAAGATCATGATGAGTGGGGGAAAAGACTGGACATCCAAATTTCCAGGTTTCTCATAAATTTTCTCTACAATTAATAAATTGTTTTCAATAAACTGAAGACATTTTTGTTTATGCTTTTGATGGAAGACTGCAATGTTCAAGTGCCTCAGAGCAGTAAAAAAACCAATAAATAAAGCAAAAGGAACGTTAACCAACATAGTGAGACAAAACTCAGAGAAGGAAAAGCATAGGAAGGGAAAACAGCAGACAGAAGTGAAGGTGCCAATTCAGGTCATATGGGAGAGCAGAAATATAAGCAAAAATCTTTTCAAAAATCTGTGTCCCTATTCTAAACTCTTAATGAACCTGCCTCCCTTTTTCCAAGCCAACTCCTTCCTCTCCTTCTAGAAGAGGAGGAAAACACCACCAGCTGGCAGTTCTAAACTCTTTTCCTGTTTGTTTCCATTATTTAAAAGGATGCATTCCAGTAATTCTGCATTATTTCTGGTTGCACTATTTGCCTCTGTTGAAAAGTGCATGAGTAAGAGAAATTCTAACAGCTCTGAAAAAAATTAAAAGCCACATTTATCATCCTCTAAAGGTTCAGAGCTTTCAGTCAACATTCAGAGTAATGAGGTCTTGGTATCTCACTCCTTTAAAAGTTCTCCAGCAGAATCAGGGAGGGGAGAGCCAGGGGCCTCCCATGTCAGTGCTCCTCCTGAGCTGATACCCAAGGGACTCTACTCTTCAACAGAAAGAGAATTTTATCTCCATTAGGATGAATTTCCAGACTAAAGGATGTGTCTAATTTTAATTTGCTATGCATAGATAATTCAGTTTATACTGAAATTGCTGTCATTTTATGTTTACCATATTCAGATCTGATGAGCCACTTGAGGAGTAGGAATTACTCCTCTCAGGTTTGATTTATTTATTATATATTTTCTCCTTACTGCAAAGGAAAGAGAAAAGCCTTTGGCCTATGCCCAGGACACACTGAGTCTGTTTCATGTGTGACATACCAGGAAGTCACATTTGTACATCTCACTTTCAGTGCTATCTGCAGAGATGTTGCACTACTGCTGCAATGGATTCCTTAAACAGGAATTTGGTGATGCACCTCTGGTTTTGCCTCCAAATGAATCCATCCTCTGGCTCTTCCCTGTCTCTACACTGATCCTTACACTGATCTACTGCTCTGCACACATCAACACCCTCAGCAGTCTGCACAGCAGCAATGTGTGCCCCAGCACAGTCACACTCCAACATCCCACAGCTCTTCCTCCTGCCTCAGGAAGGATCAGATGTGTTTTAATACTTCAGTTCCCACTGTATCAGCAAGGCTTTACTCTCCTTCCTTGAAAGCATCCAACCCCAAATACCTGCTTGGCTCACACCTTCTCAGACTGCAGTCCTGAGAGGGAACCTGGGCACACTAAGGATTAGCCAAAGCAACAACAGAGACAAAAGCTGCTCCAGCTCACACGTAACACACAGGAGATGATCTTCCTTTTAGATCACAGCGGGTCAAGATGAAATATTAACTTTCATTTCAAAGTTATGCTTTAATTCTTGTGTGCTGCCTGGGATTCCTCCATAATCATATCCTACTAAGAGTCCTCTTAAACTGCCAAGTAGACCTAGTTTTCTTTTCTGGTTTGGGGCATGTATTTTTGGGGTGCCCATTAAAACACCTCTCCTGCTTTGAGTCCAAAAGAAGAAGGAGGAAGAAGAAGGCATCACTAAAAATCCTCAAGTTACTGCATAGCAATTTTGAATAGCAATATTTACAAAGGTCCAGGGAGCACCAGGTTATACATACTGCAGAAAACATACAGAGTTTTGGGAATGGCGGTATGGCTCAATGCAAATTAAGAGCCACTTGTTAGTACTTCCTGCTGGAGGGCATATGTCATCACCACATGGTAACTCATGGAAGTGTGAAATAGGATCATTATCCACTCCTGCCCCCCATTCTGAAATAATGATAATGAAAACAATCTATTTCTCAGTCCTCCCAGGAGCAGGAAGACTTGGAGAGGAGCAAGAATATTAAAATAAAAAATACCAGGGGAGAAAAGTAATTTTTCAAACTCCAAAGCAGTCTACAAGCTCAAACACCTCCCTTGCAAGTGCATTTTCAGTTTAGCAATAATTAGATCCCCAGTCAGAAGCAGCAGTGGTCAGAGCAGCACTCATTTACAGCACCTGCAGCAGAGTGCAAAACAGCACCTGAAGGGCCCAGGCTGAGCAGAGGAGCCCTCAGAACACATTTGCACTGAGCAAGCTTTCCCAGGCTTACAAAGCCCAGGAGCTTGCTGCAGGCTCTTCCTTGCTTTCCAACAAATCTCCAGGCAGACACAGCAGACTCCTGGAACAGGACAAGTAAGACATGCCATCCTGCAAGTCTGTAATTCACTGTCCCCAGAAGGCAGAACCAACCCCAGTGAACACCACCCCAGCAACTGCAGCAGCTGGAAGGCACACAGGAGCACTGAGGCTCAGGGCTATCCCAAAAATGAGCGAGCTCCTCACAGGAGAACTCACCTGGCTGTGCAGGAGAAAGGTTTGTAGGTTTGTCTCCTCACTGCCTCCTACTCTGCAAACTGCAGCCTTCCAGGGTGAAGCTTTTCTTCAGAAGACACAAGTGGAAAACATCTCATCTCACAAGATTTAACAGCTTGGCTATAAGGGTTTTTTTTTGTTCTAATTTTATGTTCCTGGGGGTTTAAGCATAGTCTCCTGCCACAACAGGAGAACTTCTCAGCACCTCTTTCTGCAGGGATTTCAGTCATAGCTGGGTCCCTCCACTGCTGCAGACCCCAAACACTTCTCACCAGCCCTTCTTTCCCTGCAGGCTCCTCTCACCAGCTGACCCTTTTATCCCAAACCCAGCACTTCATCCCCCTGACGAGCCAGGCCTGGGAGCCTCCTGCCCTGGCCTCCCTCTGGGGCTGCTCAAACCTCAGCAGCCCAGCAAAGCTGCTGCTGCCAGCATCAGATTAAGCTGCAAAGCCATGTAAAACAGGTTATTTTAAGAGTGAGGAAGAAGAGGGTACAGGTGATGGCTCTCTGAGACATTAATCAATAACCAGGAAGCTTTTCTGCAGCAGGGAAGGTGAATTGGCCTTGCAGTGCCTGTCACAGTTTCTCAGGAGCTACGAGCACCCACACACTCAGAACAGCCTGTCAGGTTCTTACACCTTCTGAGCTGCAATAAATCTACCTGGCCACTGATTTCTTTCCCTGGTTAAAACATCCTTGTGGGCCCAGCTAGTTGGGCTGTTCAGAGATTTGGGGTTTGCTGGTCCTACCCCCAGCTGCAAACAGTGCCTGGGATTATTGTTACCTGCTGTCAGCTGAGGGGAGGCTCACAGCCCCCTGACTGCCTGAGCTCCCTAAAACTGCTTCCCTTCAGTGCTGGCAGCTTTTTAGCAGGGTGCTTTGAAGTTGCCATCCTCAGTTTATTTATTCAGGTTTTCCTGTGCTGAGTTAAATGCTGCAGCAGCTGATTCACAGCCCAGATCTCCTATCTTTATGTTTAAAACACCTTCTTGAGATGCTGAGATCCCCTTCACCCAGTCTAGCAGGGAGGAGTGAGTGGAATCTGAATGATGTCCTGCTCTCCAAATGAGTGCTTCAAGTGACAAAGGTGACACTGAATGTAAAGGAGTGGAAAAGATTTCAGGGAAAAACTGAGAAAGGTCTCATTTATGTCCTAACCTAAAAAAAAAGAGGAAAAAAATTCTAAGCTTCAAACCACTATAGAGATGTGAAAAATTCCAGGGATGGGGCAGCCACAGTTTCTCTGAGTTTGCCCTGTGCCAGGGCATCACCAATGTCACAGGGAAGAATTTTTTTCCTAATATTTAATCTAAATCCACCCTCTGTCTGTTTAAAGTCATTCCCCTTGGCCTGTCACTACGTGCCCCTGCCAGAAGTCCCTCTCCAGGATTCTTGTAGCCCCTTTAGGCACTGGAAGATGCTACAAGCTCAGCCCAGAGCCTTCTCTTCTCCGGGCTGAGCCCCCGCAGCTCTCTCAGCCTGTCCTCAAAAGGGAGGTGCTCCAGCCCTGGCATCAGCCCAGTAGTTTCCTCTGGATTCATTTCAACAGATCCCTGTCTTTCTTGTTTATTTTAGATTTTTTAATGTTACCAAATGAAATGAAATAACCATAAAAATCAATTAAAATAATTTAGATCAGCAATTTACAGATTTTTATTAATTTTTTAACATTATAGTATTAAATTTACTATAGAAGATATAATCAAAAGAGAAATTATATATAAAAAAATTACTCTGTCATTATGTTTATTTCTAATCTTCTAAAATGTGTTTTTATTGAAATCAACACTTCTTTATTAATTTAATTCATCACCATTTTTTGGGTTATTATTCCCAGTGCTAACCAGAGCACTCAGCTTCTCTAGGAAAAAATGTGATTACATGCAATAAAGTCACCAAGTATTTTCATCTGGAATATAAATGGAAGTAACCTTTCCAAATAGAATATATTAACATATGCCAGAGAATCCATTGGTTATTCTGAGACTTCTTTCTCTCAGTCTTTAATCACTAATGCTATCATTTTAAAGTCAGTTTTACAAATGACAAAAGGGCCAATAGCTCTCCTGGGAATGTGGGATTTTTCTCAATCCCGACAAGGTCTCACAACTGAGTTATGTTCTAGCAATTAATTTTTAAGCACAAGTGTTGTCCCATTCCCTAAAATGATAAACAAAGCTGAGTCTTCAGAATTCTATTAAGCTCCTTGCAAATGAAATAATCCTCATCTGAGAAGTACAAATATGCAGATGGCCTATTATGTCTTATTCTTTCAAGCAGAAGGAACCAGAAACTAACAAATATCCCCAGGCAAGGTTTGCAGGACCCTGAAGAAAATGGAGAAGCACATCTGTTGCTCTTCATCTCTTGCCGTGTAGAGAAGAAAACTGATACAATGCACCTAAAAAGGGGTCATGAGAGGGGAGAGGAAACTGAGAAAGTTGTCAGGTGCTCAGGAGCTGTATTGTCACAGTGTCTTAAACACCACATCTCTCTGATCTGTCTTCAGTCAATAAAGCTCGTGCTCCTGCCTTTAGCAGAAGATGCAAAACTAAGGATTTCAGTGCTAGAAATGCTTTCTGTCGGTCCCTTTTTCCAAGAAGCACCACGCTGTCTCCTTGAAGGTCCATCCAGAGCCTCTGTCCAGCAGGAGCCTGGAGTGCTGTGGGGGGAGAGGATGCTCTGGCAGGGGCTGGGCATTGCAACATCCAGAGAGCTGGTGTGGGCTCGGTCCTCTCTGCCTCTCCATTGCCATCACACAGACTGGGCACACGTCAATTCTCCGTCACCTTTCCTGTGTCTGATCCATTTAGAAGGTGAGGTCTTTGGACTTTAAGCAGGGACGTTTTATTATATAAATAAACCAGGCTTCTAGCATTTGATCCTCAGCTTGGCTTTCAGAAAGCCTCCACATTCAGCTGGTAAATAAAAATCACAATTTGGAATGATGTCCATGCCATTAGCACTTTAAAAAATCCCAGATTTCTAATTTTCCTTGCTCTTTTCAAGACCTTTTCCTGAAAACTGTTGATGCAAGTTTGGAGATGCAAGCTGAGATTGTTTCATACCTTAAAGCTGTGGAGTAAGTGGATGTGAGGGATTTTTGAGGCCAGAAGCGTGTGTGAAACGACATTCTGGATGTCAGCCATACACTGACATTTATTCTAACGACTGAAGAAAATATTATAGCAAATAAGGTCAATAAGACACAAGGAATTAGATGTTATTTGGTTTTGTTGGGTGAAGAATTATTCTAAAAGCAGATCTGGGTTATATCCACCAGAACTAGAGCCAGAGTTTGGATACCTAAGAGACAGCAACTTAAATTATTTTTTTTAAAAGTACATGAACCAAGGGAGATCAAAAAGGTTCTGCAGGATCGTAATATTTAATTGCATAATATAATAAGCACTGCCATTGGTTATTTCTATGGAATTGAACTCTTTAACTTGATTTGACACTGTACCAGCTCTGTGCTTCCTTCCCACCCACAGTACAGATGAACTTTGATTTGGAACAGAAATCTGTATGTTGCTATAGGCAACATATATAGGCAGAGGTATTATTTCCTATATAAAAATTAATGAATGCAATAATCACAGATAGCATTCAGTACCAGAAAGAACACAGGCTCATTGACCTAGCATTAAGCTCAAGGCAGGGCTTTATGGATGGAGTTTTTTGCTAATTATTTTGATGGAGAAAAGAAAGCTTGCACAACAAAATGAGGAATAAAAGCTAAATATCCAAATATGGCTGTGCCCCACGTTTTATCCTATTTATACAACTTCCTTTCAGCCTTTATTTAAATGACTGAAAACTGTAACAAAGAAGCCTTGTAACTGTGTAGGCCATCTTATCTTTACTGAAAAGCAGAGCTTTTTCAGTATTTTGCACTTTTTGCAGTAGAAGATCAGTCTGCATCTCTAAAGGGCAACAGAAACATACCTAAAGACTGAAAATAGATCTGTACACAAATCCAAATCTGAGCCTGGATCTACACAACAAACATTTTGTGAAGCATAGTTTGTCTTCAGGGAGATGCTGCTTTGCAGCCTGGTAACGGGTGTTTGAGTATCCAGTGCCCTTGTGGCAATGGATGCAGAAAAAGCAACAGCTCATTTGTGGAACAGTCATGCATTCCATGTATTTGAGACCCAGCAAGGAGAGCTGGTGCCAGGTTAGAAGGAACAGAAGCAACAGAGCTGCTTGTACTTGTGCCCTGCAATGCCACTGAGCCTTCCCAAGGATAACAGCACATACAGCTGGAGTGTGGAACAGAAGGGAAACTCCATTTCTGACTTTAGATGCTTAAGAAAATTTGCATCCACTTTCCATGTTTATTATAACACAGTAATTTTTCCTCTCTGCAAATAAGGGGTGTTACTATAGGACACGAGAAAACATGACGCGTGCTGCTGCTATTGTAAAGGTAAAAAAGGTAAGTTTATTTTCTGACTCCGGCATTTATAGTTTTCCAAAGATGACAGTGGATTGGAGGGTGAAAGTGCCACCTCTCCAAGGACACTGAACAAACTACCAGTCTATCAAATTTCTCCGCCTCTATGAAGAAAAGCAAAAACAGTAAGATTTTACAGAAAGTGTGTGAGAAAATTTGCTACAAGAATGTAAATTGAGAAGGCTTTAGAAAATCTTAAAAAATCAGGGCGACAAAGGGGCTTCACTCCTGCAGTGACAGAGGGCTAGTTTGGATGGGCTGGGAATGGCAGGTGCTGGTTAAACTTGTCCTGTGTGTGGAGCAGGAGCCAACACAGCCAGGCCCCTTACACCCTTAATGAACTCTGGAGTTTGTCTGCACAGAGGAATCATCCACGTCTGTCACACATCACATGAGAAATGCTGCCTGGGCAGCATCCCAGCCTCCTTCTGCAGGGAGCAGAGCCCCTGCTAGGCAGTGGAGCACATGAACAGGCAGGAAGGGTTGGAGAGGGAATTTCTTCTGTTTCACCACAACCCTATGCTCAAAAAAAGTAGTTGGACTCATTGTGGTGAGAGAGCTGTGAATAAACTGGTCTTACTGATGGGGATTTAATTATTCTGGTATTGACAAAAATGAGAATTAAAGGAGGAATCAACCTGCCGACTTCCACAGGCAGTAAAAAACAAGTTTATCTTTCACTGTGTATTGAGCTCATAGCTATGATAAATTCAATAATGGTCTGTGGGTGTTTAGTGCTTTATGATAACATAGCATTTGGCTTCAAGCAACCACGGTCTTAGGCTATGAAGCTAACAAATAAGACTTCAGACAGCATTATGTTGCTAAGCTCAAATATTCCCAGAAAGATGGTGGGAGAGGAGGGGGGAGAACAAGGAAGAAGTGATATTTAAAGCAAACAGAGTAAATAATGCAATCAGGTTGATCCCAGCAACAGCAAAGCTGAAAGTGATAATGGAAGTTACTGGAGTAAAGCAACAACATATCAAATATAGACAGAAAGCAATTACAAAAGGTATAATAGAAAATTGAAAGGACAAGCTAACTGATGTAAAAAGCTCACAAAAGCTCTGTAAACATTCAAGGGGGAAAAGTTGCTAATAATAATCCATGAAGGCTCAGGGAATACTAATCAGCCTTGAGCTGTTCTTCATTTGTACAAGGACATGTGGGCCCATTCCAGATTTAAATAAATGACTGAATGACAGAGATTAAACTCACTGAGGTTCTTCTCAAAGTAAAAAAAAAAAAAAAAAAAAAAAAAAAAAAAAAAAAAAAAAAAAAGAAAAAAAAAAGTGAGAATTCAGTCAATAATGCACCAGAAATAGATTTACTGGAGTTTTAGAGATTTTCTAAATCCACTAATCTGTCTGCAAGGAAAACATGACTTACATAAAGTGAACCCACCACTGGGTGTGATGTGGACCAATGCTGTTGTGCTCAGCTCAGGAAATTTGCTGCTTTTCAGGCCTTTTCTACATCACTCATTTTACTGCATTTACCTTTGCAAGAACACCAATTTAAATTACTTTCAGAGCAGACAAAATAGAAATACAGATGCTGCACAAAGCAAGGAATTCTGAATAGTAGGAAAATTAGAAACCAGTCATCTCATGGTTCAATTCCACACTGAGCCTCAGCTTTCCTGAGGTTACTCAGATTTCTGGCAGGATTTCTAAAGCCATCTCACATTCAAAAGCCCCACTGTTTAGTCCACGTTTCCTCAGCAGAGGGATACTAATTATTTATTAGAATTGCTAATTCTACAATTGCACTTCCAGTGTCTGAGGAACAAAATTCACATGAACAGCAGCAGGAACCAAATTGCTGTCTCAGATGGGCAACACTGAAGGCCCACAGATTTGCCTATTTATTTGCTCAGTATGGACATTTTCTGATACAAAGGAAAATACAAAAGGGTAACAGCACAGCACATGTCAGAGGATGGCCTGTTTGCTTAAATTTCATCTCTTTCTCTCCTTGGTGGCTTAGAGAAGCTGGCAACGTTCATATTCTGCTGAGTAAAAAGTAACCTGGTAGGAGGGAGGGAGCCTCAGTCACTTTATCAGCACATAAAGAAGCAACACAGATTTGAGAGATTTCCTCCTGAAATTCTGCCCTCAGTGGGAAGGGAAGCACCGAGCTCTCTATTTTAAGTATTTGTTTTCTTGCTTTTAAATAACATTTTTTTAATTACTGTATCTTTAACACTGGTGGTGCTCATGCTAATCAAAAACACTGTTCTAATCAAACTAATCAAAACTTGCTCTTGGAGTGTGACAGACATCTAATAAAGAAGTATAGAAATTAAGCTGAACCATCTATAAAGAAACTAAAATTCAGTATTAATGATCCATTTCAATCTTCAACAATAGAGTTTTGTGCATCACTGATGAATCAGCCAAATATACGTAATATTCATTGTTACTTTTGACAGAAAAAATAAGTAACATGCAATGCTATCTCTATCCAGAGAGTCTTTCTCTCATTTCCCACAGAATTCAGCCATTTGCCCATATTTAGCTCACCAAGCAAACAAATTATTCATTTTTTCACTACTGTGCTTGCAAAAAAGAATAAACACTGAGTCTTGAAAGATTTCCAGCAAGTCACCATATTGTGTTAGTCCCATCCTGCATTTATTCTTTGCATTCACATGAATTAATGGAAGATGCAACAAGCAGCTTTAAGTGACGTTTTCAATAATTTGGACAGGGCCAGTCCAACCAGTAGTGAAGTCTTAAGAGCACAAACTGGAACCTTGATATGCAGAGTGAGTGAAAGCTGGGCATTGCCCCCAGCAGAGAACAGAAGGCAGTGCTGACCCCAATCCCCCATTTCTGCACTGAGTGCTGCTGCCCAAAGCAGATCCTGTGTCTGTTCCAGAGCTGTGCCCAGCAGCAGGGCAGAGCCCTCTCCCCAGGGCTGTGGTGAGGGGCTGGGGGCACTGCAGAGGTGCCAGGTACAGCCCCTGCACTCCCCAGTGTCTGTACAAACCCTCTGGCACTGCCCACAGACACAGACCTGTCTGTCTGTCCTGCTTCATGCTCCAAGCATTGCAGGGACCACACTCATTTTTCTGTTGGGCCTGTGTGTCTGATTATTGGTTTCTACAAATAATTGAAGAAACTGATTCCTTGGCTTTTAGATCTGCTTTAGAAAATTATCTCATGTTTTCATTTTCCCTGTTTTCTCAGAATACAACTTCTCTGTCAACTGAGGAACTTCAAGATATAGTTTTTGTAAGAATTAACACTTCAACAGCAGAATAAACCTCAAAACATGGGGGACTCATAGTCAGTCACAAGTGTGATGCAGAAGGCAAAGAAAAGACAATTTTGAGAAGAGACGCTGGGCACATTCTAGATTTAAAAGCAAACATTAAATTAGCAAGAATTGTTATTTTTTTTCTTTTTATTAACAGCAGTTCCAATGTTTAAGTTCAGTCATCAGTCAGTCTCACAGTTCAGAGATCAGAATACCTGAAACTCCTTTGAGGCACATGGATATGTGCATTTCTTCCTCATACATTCCCCAAAGTAGCAATAACTTTCTTAACATTCACCAGCTCAAAATAAAAATGTACTGAAAACGTACAATTTATCATAAGTCTTAGAACACTTTGTCTTTTCCCCGTATATTTCATCACAGCAATATGAAATACAAAGTCTTTAAGTAGAGCATGATAATTTATTAGAGCTTCACCTCAAGCTCTATACATAATGCTTTTTCAACATTCTACATTCTTGTTATGGTCCTGACAAAATTTCCCTCTGAGAGACAGAATCATCACCAAATGAAGTTTTAATTATTTAAGCCCAAACTCTTACAAAGTGCAAAAAAGAACAGAGTAAAACCTTCAGCATCCAAATTTCTAAGAATGGCAGGGTTTGTAAGCTTAAACATTTAAATGTAAGGGGACTTTTATTTCAAGTACTGTAAAAGAGAAACATTGCCACTTACTGGCAGTACCAATGTCTTTGCAATATTTGTAAGCATTTCTGTGCATCTTCAAATGCTCTGTTAACCTTTATAGTGTTTGTCAATAAAAAGCCCCATTAACATTTAAACTGTGTATGTCCAACTACCTACTTCAAGCAGGAATCAAAAGAGAAGCTGTAAGGAACAGGTTATTTATTACAGACTACATTACTGGGACTGTACACATTGGAGATTTGAAAAACAAAAACCCTCACATTCCTTAGAGTTAAAAAGCCCAAAAGGTAAAAATAAAAAAAAAAAAAAAAAAAAAAAAATCAATCATTACTTGGGAAAAAGGCTGAGCATGGCCTGAGCAGGAGATGTGACCACCATGGGTGAATGGTAACACAGAGAACACAGTACACACAGTACAGCTTTGGAAACAGTGCAGCTTTGGCAAGAGTAGTGCAGCCAGCTGGAGCCACCTCAGGAATACTGGAGGTCTAAAGAGATTGCAGTGGACAGGAAACTAAAACTGGAACACTGCTTTTGCAGTAGTAACATCAGAACTTACCTGATATTAACAACTAACCTTACTTGACATCAAGAATTTGTCTTCATTGGGCAAAAACTTAATCAAAGATAACATAAACACTGGACAAGAACTGAAATCAGACAGACTCTTCAATCAAGCTGCTGAGTTGGAAGTGACAATGACATAATTCATCAGTCCAGCTATGTCCCCTAAAATTCTGTTTCAAGCAACACTGATTTAGTAGAATCCCTGTGTGCTGCTTCTGTAAAGTGAGTATTTCAAAAACTAAGGAAAAATAATTCCAGAATCCAGAGACTGAAATTGAAATAAAGTATTATCTATTACCACTGCTTTTATAAATCATCAATAAGGACAGCATGACCTGTTCCAATGAAAAGAAAAAAAAAAAAAGGTATTAACTGTCTTCAAGTATGAGATGCACTCACAGTGACAGCAGAGGCATTCATTTAATCACTTTACAACAGGGAAATCTATAGACTCCATAGAAAATTTACAACCAAAATGGAGCTAATGTGACAAATGGTGCTTATGTAGCAAAACCAGAAAATGTCAAGTCTGCAAATTCAACAAAAATGTGCTTTAGTGGCTTTGCCTCCTCAGGCTCCAGTTTGACCGAGCACCACTTCACCCAGTCCTTCCTTTCAGCTCACGTCCGTCTCGTCTTCTGTTTCTTCGTTTGTCTCTTTGCATCCTCTGAGCCCCCAGTGTCAGAGCCTGCCTGCCCAAGAGCACGGACCCCTTGCAGCCGAGCTGTCAGCTGCAGCAGTAAGGGAATCAGCTGGGAAAAAAAAAAGGGAAGCAAGTTGTGGTTACAATGGTATGTAAGGTCTGAATGGTATGGTTCTCCAGACATGTAGCCCCTACCAGACTCTATTGCATCAATGGCACATCTACAAAGACATCAGAATATGGCAGCAAATCTTGGGGAGGAATCAAACCAAACTTCTGGGAATTTCAGATAATCAAAATCTAAAGTAATTGTTTGAGAGGAAATCAAACTGAACAGACAAATTTAATTTCTCTTTTTGGTAAAACAGAAATCCAGTCATATCAGAAAAGACTAGAAGAGCACAGCTTGATAACGAAGACAGGGGGCTTGTATAGCAGGTATTTATATTCCTCTTGAGAGCTTTTGAACTAGGGAGGTATAAAGCTAAAGAGACCAGACCTGAAGACTTGCAAGACTTTTTCCAGTCTGATAGTGCCTGAAGCCAATAAAACAATTATTTTCATTCCTATTATCACTGAGTCTAGTTATCTGAATTTTAATGATGCTGTATTGTTTTTTTTTTTTCTCAGAGCAATCAAATGAGAAACCAAAATTCAGCCACAGCACAGGAACTCACCTTCACACCAAGCTTTTTTAAAGGAAGATAATTGTCCAAAAACATGGCTACATTGTGGCTTTTCTAATATCACATAAGGGGACTGTGACTGCACCTCTCTCTGGATAACAAACCCTCACTGAGCATAGTGCAACATATCTATTGACAGGACAGTAATACTTGGGCAGGAGCAGAAGCATCCCTGACCCACCTTGTCGTGGTTGTAACCAGCCAGCAGCAGGAGCAGCGTCAGCGGTAACGCGATGTAAGACCCTTGGGCAATGTCTTGCTCAGGCAGCTTTCTCTGGAAACAGTGCAGATCATGGATTTTATTTTAACAGTTGACTGTGAAATCCCTCAGCTCTAAGAAACATCAGCAATAGGATCACAAAGCACAACCAGCCCTTTTCATCTGACTTCCTTCCAAATGCTGTTCTAGGATTTACTTTACTTTCCACTTCAAAGCCACCCTCTGGATCAGCCACTCATGTATTACCCCTTCCTGAGGTGTGCTGCTTTGTAAAGCCAATTCATGGATGATCAGTCTCCACTGACAGTCAGCCTGGTGTGCTTTGGTTTACCTGTCCTATGCTGCCCACACCTCTGTGACCCCACAATAGCAGCCATGCCAGCACAGAACCTTTCAGGCACATCTGCACCCTTCATTTCCTACTGCTGTTTCATGTCTTCCTCCTGTTCCACTGGCAACTGAACACACAGCAAATCTAAATTAATGCCACTCATAAACCTCTTTATATTTACACTAATAGAAAGCTGTCCAAGAGCACAAAATACATGCAGGTTACAACACCAAATACTGCTCCCAAGGTGGACATTGGAACATGAAAATATTAGTACTTACAGTGGGACTGAAGACCAGTGTAATGTGTTTGTGATATCCAATGGCAGTGAAAGAAACTTGAGGCAGGGTGTAGTCATACTGTGATTTGGACAATGTAGAATCCAGGAGCACCACGTAATTCTGTGGGTAAAAAATACACTCAGGCTACAGCATCGGGAGCAGTCTGAGACAAAATCACTTTTAAAGGCAAAGGTCAGTTAAACAGGCTTCAAATCTTCCAAGACACTGGTTAGTGCAGCATGAATACAGCTCTGCAGGCACACCACAAATTACACTTCAGTGTCCTTAGGGAAAAAAAAATTAAGTGATCTAAGCTAATTTTCCAGCAATATTCTTACCTCTCCATCTCGGAGTAGTGGTGGGAAATGAAAAAACAGAGATAGGCCTAAGTTGACTGTATGAATTGGGTTGTCAAGATTTTCACTTTTGTACAGCTTCACCTGTAAGTGAAGGAAGAAGCACAAACAAGGCATTTGCAAGCCTGCACCACAATAGATATTTCAGACATCCCACATTTTCAGGGACAAAAGCATTTCAAAATTCATCATGTGTTTTTATAAACAGAAAGTTGTCGAGTAAGAACACCTGGAAAGGTTCTAATCTGGGATGTGAAAAGTCACAAAAGAGTCTTTTTATAGAACTTGAAAAAATTTAGGAACGGCTGCTGTCTGACATTTTCACATAGCTGGTGTATGAAAAGCAGCCTGTGCTGTGGATCACAAAACTGCTCTCACTTGTGTCTGCAACCAGTCTTAGCAGAGCTTTCAGAGAAAAGAATGTCTGCATTGGAGGCCAGGGTGATGACATGCACCCATCAACAGCTCACATGCAGTACATGCAACACAAGACCACACCTAATATGAAGACGACACAGGCTTGGATAACTTCCAATAATCAAATTTTAACATCAATTCCTATTGGCTTAGGCTGAACTGCAAGGGTTTAAATTTCCCCAGGAAGATGGGACACAAGCTCAGGTGCTCTTTGGTAAGGTGACACATTTTCCCTTCACACCTGCTCTGAGTGTTGCATCCTTTGGATGTCTCCCAAAAAACCCAACAGCTTAGCAATGAGATCTTGGCAAGTGAGATGCATAGCAAACTAGTGTGAAAGAAATCCAAGCACTGCATTTATATTGGTAGGTAACATTTTATGGAGCTTTTAAACCTGAGAAATGATACTGTAACTCCTACCCCACTAACACCTCTTGCAGAGACTTCCAGCATTTGCACCCTAAGCCAAAGGGATCAGAGGTGTTAGCAAGCTTTTTCAGATCACAGTACAGTGTTCTGAATTTTGAAAATTTCAGCTTTCCTATTTGTCTCATACTGTCTATTATAATGTACTTTTAAATTCACATGTCTCATGGTATCACTGCATTCACATAGCATCAGGTTTTGACATACAGGTCAAAATTTTCAGGTGTTTCAGGAATTAATGCAGTTCTCTGATACAAAGTACTCATTTCACCCTTGCTGTTTTGATGCCCCTACAGACGAAGCATCCCTAATCAGGGAAGTATATCCCAAAATGTACAGGCCAACCAGAGAAGGTATTTATTAAACATATTCCCATGAAAAATGGAAATGTTAAAGCAAAACATCAGGAACACTGCAATCTTCATTCTATCTGGAATTCAAATTCACCTTCATTAAACTATTAGTTCTAATTTGAATTAAATGTGTGCTCTGGCTACTGAACTCCAGTGACCCTGCAAAAAAAAATCATTGCGAAAGCAGTACCAAATACACTTGACAAAGATGAAAGGCTTGAACTTACACATAATGTGGAGAGATATTCAGAAGCTGTAATTACATTTCCACTTAAATCAAATTGATTAATTTGCCGGAACGCTATAATATTAACGTCATCAATGTCACTGTTCCCAACCTGCAACAGAAAACACACTCAGGTTTCTACCAACAGAGGAACAGTTAACAAAGGACAGCAACACAACTGTTAACACAACACAAACATTGCTGATCATTTTAAATAAAAGTGGATTTTGTTCTATAATAACCACACGGAAGTTCAAAAGCTTTCTCACTTCAAGTCCCTGTTCTCCACAGTGCACAGCTTGCAATTGCAGACTTGGGCATTATCAGCATGAGACTCATGACATTAAGCTAAACTAAAAATGGAAGTCTCAAAAGCACAAACTATACTAGAAAAGGTTGAGGTACATCCATAGGACTGCCTGATCTCAGAACACTGGTCTCAGTATTTTGTACTTGTGCTGAGAGATGCAGAGAGATGTTTATACAGTTGATTAATGTGGAATATTTAAGAAGATTACACCAGTTTTCAATGCAAAGTTATTACTACATTTTATAAAGATAAAAGTGCTAGTCCAACTTACAATTTCACTTACATCAAGACTGCATGATTTGGACCCAATAAAACATAACAATATCTCTCTGTCCATAACTAAATACAACTGTAGGACAATATGACAATTTATAACATCCTCAAGCTACCTAGCACTGCTTTGTTCCACATCATAAAGAAATGTTGAAAGGTGTTCCATACATTTATTCTCTTGTTTCTGGATAAAGAGCTTTCATGACTGTGAAAAGAATCCTTTTCACTTGTTTACTGTTTGGGCTTTATCTCACTTCAGTTTTGAGCTATGGTGCTGACACACAATATGGGGCCTGCTTTTAGGGAGCTAACTTGCTGAAAAGCACTTGTCTAAACAGAATGCCTTCACTACATTGCTGCTGACAGAACAGACAGAATGCCTAGACAGACCCATTTCATATTTAAGTGGTGCTACAAAAAAAGAGAAAAAATTACCTCAATTGCCCGATGCTGTGGTAAAGCTCTTTCAATGTGATCATTGCCTTCAGCTTTGAGTTGGACATGATACACACAGCCAGGCTGAAAGCAACATTCAGATGATAAATCCCAACACTGAATAATACATATTTTAATTTTAGAGAGCAGTAAAGAGAATTTTCTAACACTCCATTTAAGGTACACCACTCAAACAGATTTAACTCTATGCAGTTGAAGTTTTCCTTAATCAAACAGAAAATTCAGCTCAATAACACTATTAGGAGTGTTTAGTGTCAGAAAATAAGGAAAGGTTATATAGAACTTTCATTAGTTTGTTGCATCACAGTGCTAAAAGAAATCATCTGCTGTGATGAAGGAAAACACAGGATTAAAACCTGATCAAACATTGCCTTGTACTTCAGGAAATTGTTGATTCCTTCCATAATGGTGCCATAAATTCAGCTTCCCCACTCCCTGAAGAACAGCTTACTTCACATACATGCTGTGCAACCAACATCACACACACACCCAATATCCTGCTAAAAATAGGCTGCTGGTATCTTCTCACAGGAGAAACTAAACACTTCCCCAAATTCTTTTGCCTATGAAAATTCCCTGCTGGTCACCCAAGCACCGACCAGGGGATTGTCTCCTGCCACACCAACTGCTCAGTGCTTGTGGACACCAGCACAGTATGCTGCCAGCAAGTTCACAGACTTACACCACAAACTTCTCTTTTCCTCTTTTCTCAGGCTCAGTGTTCACTACTTGATTGTGTTTCTACACACAAAGAGACTCAAGGGAGTCTGAGTTAGCAAACATGATGGGAAAACAGAAACCAGTGGCTACTGAACAGGACCCATTTCACTGCTCCATTGTCACACTGACAGACAAGGAAATGACAGAGCCTCCTACTCCTTACCCGAAGGCCACGGAGCCTGAATTTGCCCTCTTCATCAGTTATTGTGTCCTCTCCATAGATGCTGCAATCCTCCTGTCCCACAGCTTCCACTGAGACTCCCTGCTCAGGCTCTCCATTTAAAGAGGAAACTGTGCCATAACAGCTGGAGGTGTAAAGAGAACAGTTGCTACAGATATGCAGATGCTCTTTAAATGCACATTTTAAAGATATTTTAGTGTTATAACTGATGGAAAAAGTACTTAATGTATTTACCATAGCAGGAAGAAGAAAAGGGGTATTTATAATGTGTGTGCAAAACAGTTTAAATCATCAGAATTTGCTGCAGTTCAGAACACAACTTTAAGAATACAAGTTTCGTAGACTCCATCAACAGCAGTTCTTTCTTACCCCTGAGGGTAAGGAAAGCAAGGATCCTGAAGTCAGATATCTGAATTGGTCTACCATACCTAGAACAGTCCTCTCCTCTCCCACTGGAGGCAGCACAAACCACTTCCAGTGCCACTGAGACAGTGCTTTCATAGCCATTGTTCTTCCTCTAGCTCTGCCATTTGGGCTTAGCTATATATCCACAACCACGAAAAAAGGCCAAAAAAAGTACTTATAACACAACATAATTAAGTTAAACTGAGACTTGAAAAGTCTCCTCCAAACCTGCAAGAACAGAGGTGTGCTGGGAGGAAAGACATTTGGCACAACACATCCTGATACAGCCCATAGCATTTTCTATGGATTCCAGCTCCACTGACCTGTAAGCTGTTCTGTAACCAGTTATCTGGATTTTGAGATTTTGTCCTTCCTGCACTTCAATCATTTGTGATGATGGTTCAAAGCGAAATTCTTTCATCATGGGTTTAAAGTAATATTGCCCTGGGCTCTGCAAAGAGGCACAAAACAAGCTGTTTACTCATAGTGATGCAAAAACTCACCAACTCCAAACAAATATGCTTTGCAAGAGCTCTCTCAAGAGCTGAAGTCCTCTGTTCCAACCACAGGTTAAACCTGTCACAAAATGTGAGCAGTGAAAAACAGGGAGCACATTGGACAATAAACTGATGGAATTCCACCTGGTGACAAAGTGTTAAGAGAGAAAGGAAACTAAAGCCCTAAAACCTTACCACAAGACCTCAAGGACAGGAAAGTGACCACAAAAGAAGGATGTCTGCAAAGAAACTATTCAAGCATGTCTACACACATATAGATCAATGATGTAATTAGATTTCCTTCCCCCTAAAGACTCTCCAATGATTACCAACAAATTGGCTTGTTTCGTGTTTACAGACTGCAAATTAGTAACTGAGATCAATCAACGCCATCTACGACCTGTTGGGGAGAAACCTCTTGCCATGTTAGATTTCACCTCTTTCACTTGCTACGATTTTAAGTGCTGTTTATTCTCAGGGACCTGCATCTCTCATTGCAGGTTAGGGTTTCAAAGGACACCTGCCACTCAGAGAGCCTCTTTGGGAGGGAAACGTAACAGAGCCCCTCACACAGGCACGCTCTGAAGAATCATTTCAACTTACCAGATTGGAAAATGTCAGCATGCCATCATCCTGTGTGAGGAGGTTGGACCGAAACACCCCTCCACTGAGAGACAAGAGAACTCCAGCAAGAGCCTGGTCATCCTCTGATTTGATCTGTTTTTGAAAAAACAGTAATTTTAAGTGTAAGTGAGGGCTTCTTTATGGAGAAGGGTTCAGTTGAAAAACCCCTTGCAGAGTGCACAGGTGGGCTGGCTCTGAACACTCAGCTGTGAGCAGAACTAACCACATCTGTACTGCCCCTCCTGCCAGACCACAGGGCTGCAGAACCCTCTGCTCCCAAGCCCTGGGCAATCACAGCCCATGGCACACCATGTGCCACTACAGCAGCCATTCTCTACCACTCCATAGAACACACAGGGAGGCCAGAACAAAGCACCCCAAACACTGGAACCAAGCACTAGCTGGACCAGACTACACCTACACTTTGAGGGACAAAGCTCATTAAAACAGAGTGGTCCAACTCTACAAAAGCAAGTAAAGCCATTCTTTTGGACTCTATAAACCTTGCTGAGTATCTTCTGCATGGCAAGTCATGGTCTACAACTGAGCTCATCCACTGAGATTTGCTTCCTCATGACAAAAATTATTATCCAAATAATAATAAATTATCCCAAAATCCCACACCCATTTGTCTTTGGAAGACATGGATTAACCTGTTGCCTGTCCAGCTCCAACTGCACACACTATTCATTTAGAACCCCAAATGTTCAGAACATTACCTCAAATGTCACCCCAGCAAGAGCAAAAGCTTTGAAGTCTCCAACTGCTCCTTCTACAGCAGTCAAAACAAAACCTTCCTTCTGAGCAGTGATTGTGTATTCCAAGTCACTGTGGAGTGGCCCAACACTTCAAATAAAAGGAGAACAGAACTTGTTTCAGAAAGAACACTTGGATATCACATTGTCAAGTAACCACTGCTTTTTAACTAAAGAATCCAAAGGTTCAAAACCAATCTGCTCATTACCTGTAAGTGCCTTTGTCATCAGTGAAAACCGTGATAAGTGCAGAAGTTGCTCCCTTCTCACTAATGACAATCTCAACACCTTCCAATTCAGGATGAATTCGCCCTTCCAGAAATAAGCCCGCTTTTCCATGAATCTCTATCAGCTTCCCAGGACAACTCTCTTGGTCATTGTGAAGGGGATTTAAGACAAAGAAAAAGGTCAAAAATACACTTGACACTCTGGCTTACAACAGGAGTTTAACTACTTCCAAAGTGATCAGCAGGCGGCCTTTTATCTTAGAACAAGAGATCAATCCACACAATTTCATGGCCTCTCAACACATCTTACAACATCTGAACAGTACCAAAATGAGTAACTACATTTCAAAGCTATAAGCATATCCCCAAAAAACCCTACAGATTTCTGAAGTGGTTGGAGGTCTCTTACATACACTGCAGCCACATGGAAACAATGGCAATGAAACTCCCTTCTAGGCAGATTACACTGAGCTTTGGCCACATTTGAGTTCAAATTCAGCTTAGTATATATCATGTTCAATGACATTAAGCAAAATTTTATTTCCCTCCCTCAAATGCATTTAGAACATGCAAACAGAGTCACATGAAAAGAGGCACTTAACATTTCCTTGTGATTTCAAACAAAATATATTAACTTAAGAACCTGAGGACAAGATGGACACTGACCTAACAAGCAGCATCAATAACTGATGATAAGCCTGACAATTTTGAAGTTTATCTTTTTTTTTTTGGTGAATATTTTTATTACTGTAATCTAGGAAAAAAAAAAAACTTTAAGAAAAACTCGAATTTAGTAACAAATTCAAAATAGAAACCTTGTTTTTGCACAACTCTTTTTCTAGGTGACAGTACTATGACCAATTCTGAGAATCTGGTGTAGTACCCAGAAACCCAGCCTTCCTCTTGTGCTAGGTGGTTTTTCAGCACTTGGAAGAATTCTGCTGATGAAAACTCTACTTGCATCCTCTATCAAATAACTTCCAAATTCCATAATTAAATTGGCCCAAAGAAATAGCTGCAACTGAAACTTCCCTAACATTATCTTTCAAGTTATTAATATGTTTATCTACACAGATACACTTCAACTATAAAAACCCAATCCTTTCAAACAACAAATTATTCATATTTACCTCCACTAACAACTGCTTCCACATAAGGTGGGTAGAAGAGCAGCTCTTTTGATGATGGTGTAACAGTAATTTTCTCTCCAGACCTGTAAAACACAAATAAGATATAATTAAAAGAAAATCAAATTAGCAGCTCTCATGTAGAGCAAAGTGCAAGAATGAATCTAAATACTCCAAGAAAAAAGTAACAACAACTTAAGCAAAATTCTTACTATGTGCTACTAAGTTTTCTTGTAGTTCAGAGTCACCAAAGGCACCCAGCCAGCAGCTCTGTCCTACCTGGAGTTGTATCACTGTTCTGTTTGACAGAAACACCACACAACAGTACAAAGAATACAGCTTGTCCATTACTGGAGCTTGGTATTACCTTGCCCAGTATGAAAATTCATATAAGAATGGTCCTTGGAGCTCCTCCACCATTTCTTGCACTGGTGGCTTTGTTCCTTCCTCCTCCTGACCCTTCTTTTCTCTCTCCTGCCGGCGGCTCTCGATTTCTGCCAGCTGCTGCTCCCGACGGAGCTCCTGAACAGACTTCAGGGGCCCCAAAACTAAGGCAGGTTCACTGTCAATGGATGACCTGAAAATATGGAGAAAAAACAAAATCATCTCCTTTCCTACAGAGACAAAAGCTTGTATCTGTTAATTACTGCCTTTACACCACCACAGACAAGTCTCAGGATATTTTTTAAACCCATACCTATTTAACTGCCCTTTTTATTCTGGTAAGAGCACAGGAGTGGTAAATGTTTAGGCAAAAGGATCAGTTTGCAAGAGTACCTTTAACAAAGACCTGAACTGAAGAGAAAGGCTGGAATGTCAAACCTGAGACCAAGCTTAATACAGAAAGTACAAAATAAATAAGAAGACTGCTAAGCTTGCTTTTTTTTTCAGAAGTAGGAACTTTTGTCTCAGAACCTTACCTCTCAGGAGCAGAGAATACAAGGAGAAATAACTTCTATCACACATAAATACTTCCAAGAGCCAGAAATTCCCAGGAAGAGCTCTGAGTTCTCACCTATCTGCCCTATTCATTTGAACTACCCAGCTATCTTGTCACTGTCCACTGAATAGACTGCTACATAAATTCAACCAAGTTCTTAGAATTAGCTCAGAACAATGCACTTTATTTCACTCTCCCTGATCTTGCATCCTCTCTTTTCTAGCATTTTCTTCTAGACTCCAATCATCCTTTGTATCTTATCATCTATCTCTTCTCCAACAGTCTGAATTCTCAGCGAGGACTGCACTGAAATTATCACAATCGCTTTTCCTACAGCCATTTTAGATTACCAGGATAATTCTGTCTCCTGCTTCAGTGTTCACCTATATTCTAGTCTGTCTTTTTAAGAGACACAGTCACTATTGCTCTATCACACTAGGTTTCATTAAGGCTTTATATTCTTTCTCGGCAGTCCAGACACAATACAGAAACATGTAATTTTTTTTTTTTTGTCTGAAAGCCTATTAAAAATTTGTACAGGCACACACAGTCTCAAGATACTCATAATACATTACTACAGTATTATTTTTAAAACATACCAAGCCATTATCAAGAACTGATGAGAATCAGCTTTGCTTTTGGTTGAGGTTGGGGTTTTTTGTTAACTGAAAGTTAAGGGGTCACACCCATGGATCTGGTACACAGACTTGTAAAAACACATGGTTTGCTTTTTAACCCAGAGTTGTTCCCTTTATATTGATGGCACTTCACAAATTGGACTTCAGCTGAAAACCTTGAGGCAGGATTGATCAGAGACACCTGTGGCAACTAAGCTGCCTTCAAAGCACTAGCCAATAATCTCCAAAAACCCAACAAGCTGAGAAGGTGGGTACAATATTCACCTCCTCACTAAATTGTTTTTAAAATCCCAATGGCTCTCTGCTGTCTCAGTGTCTCTTTTCCAGCTGCTGGAGTTGCCCAGCAGTTGCAGTGATAGGGTCATTAATCTTGGAGAACTCGAGGCAATGCTCTGCAGGTAATGCTCTCTGAAAAGATGTTTTCTGCACTCAAAAAAGTTTGAGAGGCCATAGTCTAGAACAAGTAGACACCAGCAGAGTATCAATAAAACACTCATCATTATCAAACACTTTCAGGCAGATTTGGCACCTCATACAATTAAAGCTGTTCACAAATCAGTGCTCCCTAGTGAGCTGTCTGTTCAGCTGAACATAAACTGGTGCATTAGTGTGCAATCACTCTGCATGTTTTTCCTTTTATAACCCTCCTCACACCAGTTACAATGCTCTAAAGCAGCAGATTCTCATTGTGAGGAAAGAAAAAAGGGAAAAATTATATGCCAGTGTCTTAAAGAGCTCAGACCTATGCTAAAACAATACCCTCTGAATTCTGAAACATCAGTTCATTGAAGTATATAAAAACTCAGAAAATCATTCCTTTTTACCAAGTCACAAAAGTAGAGAGGGGCAACTTCAAATGATGAGAAAATGCTCAAAATGAGGCTGGATTTATCTCTCTCCTAAGAACTCAAAGCACATCTTAGCATTAAAAACCTCTTGCAGCCTAGGCTAGGATGCCATCCCCTTAGAAAGTAGCCACTGCAGCACTAAAACTGGAGTAAAGCTTTATAAGAGAAATGTCTTTTTCCTCCACCTTTTATAGCCCCACGATTTCTTTGTCCTTACTTAATGGTAACAGTCACATCCATCAGTTTATCAGTTACAATTGTGCCAAGGACATGGTGGCGAACTGCAGTGAGTGTCAGGATACTGGGAGAGGACCTGCAAATCAAAGGAACAAAGACATGAATTCAAGGTCCCTTTCCCAAATAAACAAATCTTATTTAGCAGGGCCTGTGCTCTCACCCCTGAGATTGAAATGCTTTATAAAAGATAACACAGAAATTACACAACAAAATTGTAGTGCTGGGATGGTCATCTTTTGGAAAGGGAGCATTCCCTAACTCGAGCCCCAAAGCAATTCCATCCTTTGTGCCTTCTGCTTCCTCTCAAGCTAAAGTTGATTTGATTGATTTCATATGTCAAAGTGTCATTAAACTCTAGACCATAATCTATAAATAACTAATTAAACTGGACTAACCAAAGAAGATCAGCACTGCTTACTTGCAATAAGGGTGAACATTTATTCAGCTTGCAAAAAAATGGGGTGAGCAGAATCCCACCACCAGAGAGTCATGGCACCAGTGACATGCAATAGTGGCAAGGGCCTCTTAGCAATCTTACTATCCTGTCTTTTGCCTTTCAGCTCTCGGAAGTGACCAACAGTTTTCACTGAAATAACTCTTCTCTGTTACAAGGCAAACCCAACATTAAACAGACAGAAAGCTGACAAAAATACCCATCTAAAGTAACTAAAGCATCTTTAAACCCTATCATTGGTTGATTTTTATTATTTCTAAGATAGGAAGGGCAGGAGAACACATGTGATAGACCTTGGTAGAGCTTCCCTGTCCTGCTGAAAGCAAGCAGGAGAAGGAAGTTTTATGGAGAATCACGCTGGTAGGTGTAAGGTGAGGAACAGTCACACTCTTACGTGTCATAGGTGTAATACTCGTGTTCAAACTGGTGGCAGGAGCGTGGGGTCACCTCATACACACCTACAAACAGCAAGGCAAAGAATGACCACTGAAAAAGTCAACTTTTAGAGCACAGGTATAGAAATAACTACAAAATTTGACTGCCTTTCAGTATCTGACTGCCTTTCACACAGACACCTAAAGTGTCTGACAAACAGAACCCATATGAATGAGATTATTTCAACAACCTTTATTCATCAAAGATGAAATACTTCCATCACCAAGAAAAAAAATAGTAACATTTTATTTCTGGAATCTAGATTTGGTGAAGGACTAAATAGCAGAAGAAATGGAGAAATCTATGAACTTGGAACAGATAATTTATATACAGATGTAATTAAAACAATGCCTTTCAGAAACCACAACAAATTTTTTTTGTTCCCAGCAGTATTAGCTAACTGGTTATTTTTCATTTTTTAAACTAATATTTTAAAGCTGTTACCTGGCTTTGAAAGACAGAATCTATTAACTCCTTTGGACAGGTTATAAACACCAACATTCTCTGGTCCATTTCCATCCTGATAAAATTCCTGTGAAGCCACAGCATAATTCATTATTAGCAGCTACCAAACAACAAAATGAAAACAGTATCTGCCAAAAGATACATCAATGCCATCTCTTTTGCAACACCTAACATCACAAGACCATTTTACCAAAGTTAAAAGACAAATCTTAAAGCACACTAAACATCAATGTTCCCAAGCTCTGTGACCTTCCAGAGACAGGAGAAAGCCTTGATTCCAAGCATAATCCAGCCTGGCCTCACAAGGTCATTAAAAACATACAGGAATATTTGTTTCCTACGTACCAGTGTGATTGCATGAGAAAGAGAACACCTCAGCATATATCCAGTCTGCCTGAATTCTACTCCTGACACATCTTCCTCCAAGACTTCCAGTTCCAAAGACTTATTCTTCCAGCACCAGTCTTCATGTACAATGCTTACTAGAATACAGACCACACAAAGCATTTCAGTAATGCAAAACTGAGTAAATAAGGGCAGGGTTTGTGATATGAGAAGTGTGTGTCTCTCTAGCTTCCCTGACAATAATCTGCAAAGATAAATACACGACAATGCCTAGAGTAACAGACCTAGCTCTCAGCACTGCAGCATCACCGGGATCCCAACACATCTATCAGGAAAGCTGTGCTATGAAAAGGAATAATGAAGCCTGGCCACCCTGGAAGGCTCCTCAATGGGCACTACTATTGTGACAGGCAAAGCAGCCTAGAGGACATCACAACCTAACCCCAATTGAACCTGGCAGAAAGAGGTTCCCACTCCTGTACAAAGAGCACAATCTATATACTCCGTCTACACCTTTCCCTGGAAAACAACTTATTTCCACAGGCCAAGGCAGGCTGGCCAAAATACATATTGTTCTTAGGAGCAGCACTCTGGGAGCAGAACTAGAGAATTAGTGTGTCCTTGTTCTTCAGCTTGGGACGAGCTAGTTCATGATAAAGCCCACTTCCCCCACACCAGCCACGCAGTCCCTAAAACTCAGGGGAGCAGTAACCTTTGGGCTGACACAGGGTTAAACATCCAACATTAAGAAAACCTGAGGCACTGTTGTAAGGTATTTTTCCAGATTCTCTCAAGTTTCACAACTGTGCTGGGCATGCTGCAAAAGGTATCCATGATAACAGAAGTGCTCAGATTAGGTCACAAATTGAGCTACCAAGGTGCCCCCCAAGCAGCTCCCCTGCTCCTACCTTTGTACTTGCCCGGGAGCACGCCCTCGAAGGTGAAGGGCACCGAGTCCCTGCTCCCGGCCAGCTGCAGGCTGCGCTTCTCCCCCTGGCGGCTCACGGCCTGCAGCGTCACCAGCAGGTCACCGCACGCGTCTGGGAGGGAACACAGCATGTGAGGCTGCACCCCAAACCCACAGCCACACCTCGGGTACTGACACTGAAATGCTTACTCCCTCCCAGCAGAGGATGTTTTCAGTTAAACTTGATTTTGGGACTGTTAATCATATTCTTTTATCTAATGGCAAGAAAAAAACCTGAGATCAACATTAAATCCCTGGGTTCACCTCACTCTGCAGAGACTTAAGAGCCAAGTAAACACCTGAGAGGCAGAACACGAAGTGCAGGGAGGATTCAGAGAGGAAAAAGGAAGGGTAAAAATCAGGCTCCAATCATCACCTGCTAAAAGCAGTGGGTAATCAGGGAAAATAGCAGGAGAGAGGAACTTTAGACTAAAATAAAGAACAAAAGCTTATGAAAGAGAACAGAGGTTGAAAGCTTCTGCCAACAGCTTGAGCATCTACCCTACAGTTTTTACATGCACTGCTCTTTCCCCTTTTTTTTTTTTGTAAACTTCTTTTTCACCTCCAGTATTTCTCTGATTGATGTACAGTAGCAGTCAGGACCATTTCCTTCCAGAACCCACCCATCTTCTGAGGAAGGAAGGCTTGCTTATCCCTAGCAAGTATTAAAAGGAGGTACATAACTTTACTCCAAACTTTGTTAAGGTACCTTACTAGGCCACAATGTCTCCCAATTTACTTACCTGCTGATGGGACTAACTACAGTGTCTTGATGCCAACAACACTCACATGCAGTGCTGAAGTTCTCCATTCCATTGCCATTTCACTTTCACAATAGACTTACCTAAACAAGAGATCTTCCCTGAGACAGATGCCAAAAACTGAGAGAAGGTCACATCCATCACTGGTCTGTCAGTAACAGTGACAGGGAACATTTTGGGTTTCAAAGCCAACCCTGCTCTGGTCTCAGCCTCTGGAATAATTACCTGTAGACAGGTAATGAGAGGTATATGAATCAAGGCATCATCACCTTTCAGACACCAGTCCAGAAACACCCACTCTGCTGACTTCAATGCATTTATCAGAAATTAGAAAATGGAAATCTACTGTAAATCCCAGGCAAAGCAAAACCAGCCTCTCCAACATGCTTTCCAAAATTTCAAAATCTTCTAAAACACCATGAGAGTCCTACAATGAAGAAATGAAAGCTCATTCTTACCTGAACATTGTATGTACCCGATTTTGCCTTGAAACAAAATGCTCCATGAGAGTCAGTTTCTGTTGTAACCGGTGATGCTTTGTCTTTGTCTTCAGGTATCATGGTTACCTTGTATTTACTGATCTGTTTGACTGTGTCAGGGAATCGAGTAACTGAGATGTGGCCACACACACTGAACCTGTTAAATAAAAGCCAGTCATCAGAACAACTATCTTGATTTGACAAAGATCATAAAAAAACACTCGCTTTAGAACTTCCTCAAAAAGTAAACCTCACTAGGTTGAGGTAATAACATCTGAATTGGAAAGGATTTCTCCTGAAAGAGGGATTTGCAAGCAACTTGCTTCACTCTTCCCTGCCACCAACCCAATCACTTCAAGCCTTTTTTCTTTTTTTGCTTTTTTGTGCTAAGCAGGCAACGGATTTCTCCCCTCAGGTTTTAAATAGTTTCAAAGGTTTTGTGTCAAAAACTTTAAATATGATAGGTAATCCACTGGAACACATCCTTGGTCCTTGTGAAAGCACAAGACAAGACAAAAAATTAGAAGGTGGTAAGTTTTGTTTATTGCCTTTAACAGCACAACATATCTAGTTACTGAATAAACTGTACCCCATCATTTAGCAGTGCACAGGGTTTTTTCTAATTGGCTGGCTATGCCTGTACAAGCTGACTGCTATTTGACTCAGTAAATTCCAAGTTTTCACTTCTCCAGAACACTGCCACTATTTCCTTCTCTGAAGTCCTGGACACAGAATTACAACTCTCTCATCTTTCTCAGCTCATGCTGTATCTCCCACCACTGCACAGCCTTAGACTCACAGTCAAGGCATCAAACAAGAATAAAGAGAATTCAGGTAAGGCAACAAAGACCTTGAGAGTGAGCAGTAAAATGCAGAGGTTTGTTACAACACTGCACCAGACAGCTGTGTGACTCCAGATACCCTCCTTCTGTGCAAGAGTGAAGTGGCAGAAAGCTTCTCTATTGCTTTCTTGGCTTACATACCATTCTAAAATTCTTAATTTACCCATGCCTTAGTGTCTTCTTGCAAGGGAGAGCTTATTAAGAGGATGCTCTAAAGCTGAACTATTATTGAGCAAAATGCTGTGCACAAAACAAGCACTCATGCTGCTCTATTTACCTTTAATTTCTTCAGCAACATTTAGCTCCTGACAACACAAGTCTGGGCATGGCATGGTAAAGGATCACCCGTTTTCACAGCCTCATCCACACATCAAATTGCATTTTCATCCTGACACCAGTCCTTACCCTGTTGCAATGATGTTTGCCAGCTGAGGTGTATTTGGTGCAATCTTCACAGTAATAGTATCAAAAAACAGGTGTTCTTTCCTGGCATGAATTGTGTATGTACCTGTTGTTATGTTCTCAAGGCGGAAAGAGCCATCAGCTTTTGTTTTCACTGTAACAAATAACAAGAGTTAAAAAACAGAGCATATGTTAACCTTATGTATCAACAGATCCAGGATGTGCACTGCTTTAGGCCATTTTAAATTCATATTACGCAACAAATAGTTGTATGCTTTTTTACTAAATGAACCTTCATTTCTGTATTTCAAAGTACAATCTGGCATATGGTTGAAAGGAATTAAGACATTTTCAACTGCCAAACAAATGAACATTTAATGCTCTCATCTAAACCAGACACTGCAAAATTCATCCACTACATGAAATCCACTTTAACATTTCAAATAAATTACAACAAAAGCAGTGTATTATCCTGAAGGGTTAATTCCACATCATAGACTAGTCCTATACTTGAGTTTCATAAAGGCTTTCCTGTAGCAAGAAAGATCAAGAGCACTGCATACCTTTAATCTGATTGTTCAGAGTCACAGTGGCATCAGCAACTCCTTCTCCTTCAGGACCATTCAACACCCTGCCTGTGACAGAGAAACCCATCACATGGAAAACAGGCTGAAATGGGAAAAAATTAACATCATTCTTTACTCAGGAAATGCAAACACACCTACAGCAATCAACGCCGTTTTCTCCCCATTCACATATAAAGGAAACTTATTTACAGCTCTAGGAAAAAAATGTACCAGGATAATCACTGTGAAAGTACAAACTGATCTCCAGGCATACTGTTCCACTAAGCACAAAACACACATTCTCAATTTATCTGCACTGCTACAGCTCACAGTCACAGATCATAATGCCATTACACAAGGCACTCTGCAAACCAGAAAAACCTATAGGCCCTGCTCCACAGATGTGACAATCTCAACAAGGAAATGTAGGCAACCTGGAAGACTACTGCCTGTTTGCAACATGGACATGAAAGTGAACACAGCAGACAGATTTGCCCTATTTTGTTTCTTCCTAGTAAAAGGACCAAAATATAGAAACACAGCACAGTACGAGAAACTGTCTTCTACCTGCTGTGCATAAACAAGTGCTTTCAACTTCTTACAAAGAAGTATTCCCAAATACAGCTATTTTCTGCTAAAATCAGTTAGGCTTTTACAGGAATTAATGGCATAAAAGGACTGTTCCCTCTGCAGGCCTTACCTCGATCTGTAAACTGTCATGTTCTACAAGGAAGTCCAACCTAGATGGAGCAACATCAAAGGTGATTCTCTCTCCCCTGTAGAATGGTATCTGAAAGAAGACACATGGCTTTGACTCCTAAGCTGTGATGACAGAATGGTTTTCCTCTACCATTTTCCATGTTCTTACCAATATCAGACACCTCTACCAAGGGTCAAATGAGCTGCAAACCTCCTGGAAAAAATTACTCAGAGGCATGGAGACAAAAATATGGGCAATATTTCAAGACTGATGGAAACCATGAAATTATCAGAAAAGATGGAAAAGTAACCCCCTAGTCAGAATACAGCATACTTGGATGTGCAAGAGCTTACAGATAGGAGGCTCTAGGATTGCTAGAAGGATTAAAGGAATGAGAGAAGCCTGAATCCTGTTTGTAGAGCACAGACTGAGAATACAGGACCATCACTCCAGGCAGGGCACAGAGAACATGCTCCCATGACATCCAGATTTAAGAAAGAGAATGGGAAAAAAAGGAAACAGCTTAAAGGAGAGGAAGTGGCAATAGCACACTCTGGTTTAGAAAATGAAAGTTAACAACCCACTCAATAGACAAGCAATTAATTTCTAGTCACTTACCACAGTGTATTTCCCACTTGGCAGAGAAAGAAAGCTGAAAGATCCATCTTCTTTTGATACAACATTGCACAAATAGGATAAAGACTCATCTCTTGACTGGAACCCATCCACAGGAGAAATACTGCAGCCCACCACATCCTGTAGTAATAAATGCAATACAACATTTTGTCTCAAAGAAGAACACAGAAAGTAATTGGGAGGTGGGGAAGAGGGATACGGGAAGGTTCAAAATACTCAACTGTGAATGGCTGATGGGAAGTATAAAACTATTTTAGAGGCAAAGTTTGATGACATGACTTAAAATTCATGTATAGGTAAAACAGGAAAAAACAGCAAACAATCAACTTTATGGTAACAAGGACAGAACACTGGGAACTTCAACATCCTCAAAACTGTATCTTAAACCAGTGTCTTAACTGACTTCAGTTCTGTGGACAGGGTTAACATTGCAGAACAGAGCTCAGCTCTACATGACCAAATGTTTCACACTCATTTCTTAATGCACTTGTAAGGTGGCAGTAGAAGCTGTGAACTTTGTCTTCCCATCAAAAGGGCAAAGAGTAATAAAGATGTCATGCTGAAGACAAATTACAGCTACTGTACAATGAATTATGAAATAATTCCATGGAAGTTACATTGGATTGCAAGGGCCTTGTTGGGGAAAAAGAAAAAGAAATCACACAAAAGAACCAAACACAAAAATACAGTTTACAGGATTGTACAAGCCAGTGAAGAACAGATGAGTATCAGGGCAATATGAATCTAGAAACTATTTGGTTCTTCTTATTTATAGCCATACTCATATTGAAAAGGTACTGATCAACCATTACCTCTTTAGAGACTGAGGAAGAGAAAAGGAGAAACATGACCCCTTTCATGGGTTCTCCATCACTCCTCACAGACCCAGAGACGTTGTAGCCTGCAACAATCAGGGGGCTGGCAGCATAAGCATTGGAACTTGTCACCCTCACCACTGTCTTCGACTGAAATAAAGAAACAAACATCAAAAGCAGGCATCAATCTCATTTACAGCCCCTAAAGAACAATCAGAGACTGCACAATCAACAACAGCAACAGAAGCCAAAGCAGCAGAACTCAGAGGGTCTCCAGGCTACTCAAGACACTAAGACAATAAAGCAAAGATACTTTCTAAAACATTGTTTTTCCTGCTTCACTGATTTAGGAAATGGTCAGGATATCAAAGCTCCTCAAAAAAGCAGTCTGGGAGAAGAACTTAAGCTACAATATTCTTGCAAAGTGTACAGGATCAGAAGATGGAAAGCAAAAGCTCATTTGCCACTCCTTCCCTGGTTGGCTTTACCATCTCCAAACTGGGTCTGTACAAGGCAGTTTCTTGACTACCTGAATTAGATGTAGAAAAACTGCAGTAACCCTGTTCACCCACAAAGCCCCTTCCTCACACTAACTGATGCAGACAAGGTCTAGCAGATCCATCCTAACTGGGCAAACCAGAACTTCTGTAGGTTCTAACCTCTTTCAACATCCAGGTAGGATGCGATGCAAAGATTTCATATTCGCCAGGAAGCACTTTAAAGAAAGCAAACCTGCAAGACAAGAAAGGGATTAGGTCTCTTCAGAAACAGCCACAAACATCTGTTCACAGAAAAACAATTCAGATTCTATTTACATATTAGAAAAAATACTTCAGAACTCTTACAGGCCCAGTCAGTATGGCAGAATTGAAAGGATCTTGTGTAAATGAACAGATGAATTAAGTATGCACCACCCACACTCACTTTCCTCCAGGCTGTGTAATAGTTGCTTGTATGTTTATGTCACTGCCAGCATTTCTCAGTACAACCTGAACTCCAGCAGGACCTAATGTCTGACCTTTGCTGAGAACCTGTCAAAATAAAAAGAAACAGAAGTATAAATGAATGAAAATAATGTGTAGAGCTGAATTTGAATGCTTTTATGAAGGTTGAATTAGCATAAGGTGGAATAAATATAGATAAAGGAGTCTAACCTTTCCGTTCACAGAAAATCCTGTGAACACAAAGTTAATATCTCCTCCCTTTGTGCAAATGTCATTAATGCCATCCACATGGATGTCTACACTGGTTGGTTCTGGAAGAGAAGAACCATGAAACAGCATGATAGTTAGTGAGAGAGCAACCACAAAGAAACTCTGCTTCAGCTTTACACAATTGCCACAGAAATGTATTCATTCAAGCATGGCAAGCGTTGCTCTGGATGCCTTTCTTCAGCAAAGGTAAAGCACCCCCAAATCCTGATTCTGAAAATCCTCTTTCCCTCCTCCCACTGCAGCCATTTTTGTCAAAAGCCCACATTCTTTCAAATCAGTTCAAGGGTTACTTTGTCAGTGTCTACCACCCAGCTTCACTTCCCCCTGGTACAGTAAGTACATGTCAGTTATTAAACCATGCACTATAGTTTATAGGTTTGGAAAAGTACTCCATTTTCCCTGCCAGCTGCAAGTTAGAGATAAGTCCCACAGTGCAGACACAGTGTCCTATTGTAAGAAGACACACAACCACTTACCAAAACTCCACCCTAGGGGAGGCTCAATTTTAAGAATGAAATCCCCCTAAAAAATAAAAAGCAAGAACTGTCTTTATTGATCTAAATTTAGCTAACAGATGAGAAAGAATGTCATAACACAAGCATCATGCTGCAGAGAGGAACACAAGACTCGAGTGTACCAATATCCACCATTCTCCTTTCCTCCTGCTCATGACTGTCTGTTCAAAGCAGCAGCCATATCTAGCCAGACAGGCTGGGATGCTGGGCTCACATCCAGCCAAGAGCAGAAATTAAGTATCACCATGTTTATCCTGCTTCCAGCACAAACCTGGCTCACAGTCAAGCAGCTCAGTGCTAGAAAGTGTTCAAATCTACCTCCACCTGCCCCAACAGATGGGCTCTAAATCAGCCTTTGGTATTTCCACTGGGTCGTACTCAACTGTTCTGCACAAACATGGGATAAGAAAATTCCAATCCTTTTAAAAGCTCTGATCCAAAAGGGTATTGATCAATATAGAGATCCTCTTTGTATCAGAGAGCACCACATGTGTTCTGCCACATATATCCTGAAGTTCATCCCTGGAAAGGCTCAAAGGCCTAAGAATGAAATCACCAGAGTCAGAAAGTATGTTACATTCTTAGATTGGGAAGGGAAGAAATTATTTGGTGGCTGGACTAGGTGACCTTTAAAGGTGCCTTCCAACCCAAACCATTTTGTGTTTCTACTTCTGAACCCTAAGTTAACTAGCTCCTTAAAAGAGCAAAACATCTTGACAATCTAAGAGTAGCTTGCATTTAATTTAATTTGAATGTAAACACCTTTCCAGTCTAAGTAGACATCAAATTACTCACACATTCTGAGTTTCCTGGATCATTATTTCCTTAAAACATTTTTAATATGTGCAATTAACCATTCAGGTTATTTTCAATTCAGTCATACCAAAACACTTTCTCATATACATTTATTTCTACAGGTAAAAAAATCTGAAAGCTTTATCTGTACTCTGTAGGAGCCTGTACTTTTGTGCAGTATTTGTACAGCTACAGCACACAGCTGCTGGCAGGAATTCAGGCTCCCAATGCTGCAGTCATTCCAATAAACAGCAAAAAAGCAACACTGCAGCCACAGCTTTTCTCTTCATAATTAGCACTGTTTTTCTCTTCATAATCATAATTAGCACTGGGAAATGAAGTCGTTGCTTTACAAAAAGAAACAGTTACAACTTTGATCCAAACCAAACTAAGTGATGTCCTGATTCAAATGTTTCATGGGGAGTGTTGCTCTGAGATTTAGTGTTGCTCAGATCGAGGTGGAGGCAGCTGCTGCCTCCAGCACAGAGGGGACAGCGCAGGTATTTGTGTCTTACCTTGTCATAGAGGGGAATCATGAAATACCCATTGTTCGGAGCACAGTCTGTCTGGTATTTCAGAGTACCATGTTTTGTATATAACTTAATCTAAAAGAAACAAACAAAACAGACACAAAGCTATTTTTTTTAAAAGGCGAGGAGCGCTAGAACCAGGCACTTTCTAAGCCAGTGCTGTAACACAGCAGCAGCAGCAGCCGTGCCAGGGGGCAGCAGGACACGGTTTATGGCAAGCAGGCTGCAGAGTGCCAGGGTGAAGAGCCGCAGCTCCACCGCCACCTGTGACCGCGGCCCGGGCGGCAGCGCTCGGCACGCCCGGCAGGCAGCCGGGGCCGGCGGGGCGGCGGCGCCCACCTCGATCAGGGAGTAGTTGATCTCCACGTCGGACTTGACGAAGCCGCCGCAGCCCACGACGATGTCCTCGGAGCCCCGCGCCAGGGCGCAGCACAGCGCGCAGAGCAGCGCGGCCGCCGCCCGGGGCCGCATCCCCTCACCGCCGCCACTGCCCGCAGCCAGCGCTGCCGGAAGGGCCGGGCCGGGCCGGGCCGGGCCGCGACAGCGCCTCCTGCCGGCCCGGAGGGCTCCGGGCGCTGCCCGGGGACGCCCGGCTGGACTCGCCCGGCGCGGCCTCATGGCCCGGCCCGGCCCCGATCGCGGCCCGGCCCCATTTCGGTGATGCCTCCAACCGGGATTATCCGTCCCCAGCTGCCCCTTGGCACCCTCTGTAGGCGTAGCTGGTGCCAGGTCACTTCGACAAAATAAATTCTTTTCAATAAAAGAAAATTAATAAAAGAGAAAAGAAAATAAAAGAAATTCTTTTCAATAAAGAAAAGAATTTTGTGCTTCAAGCACTGCGTAAAGTTATATGTCGTTTATATAAATATGCATCAGGTAGGTGGAGAATAAGTCTTAGATGGGCGTGTTCATGTAAATTTTACTGTATTAAATATTGTTGTTACCCCCTTGGCGTGCCGAATTTGTGGAAAGAATAAACATCATCCTTTCTAAAATACACTCTGTGTCTGTGCTTAGAGAGCTCCTACAATCGGCAATCGCGGGGCTCTGCCGCGGAGCGCGCTGCTGCCGCTGCTGCCGCTGCCGCCGCGGCCGGACTTTGGCCGCAGCGGGACGGGGCCGGACGGGGCTCTGAGCGGTCTCTCCCGCCTGGCGGGACCGGAGCTCTGCCCAGCCAGGAAACGCCGCCGGGCACCGGCCGAGAGTCCGGGCAGAGTGCCCATGGGTGCGAGCACTGCGCTGTGCGGACCCCGGGACGGCCCCGCCGTGCCCCGGGTGAGTGAGCGGCGAGGGGAGGAGGGGTGGAGGGATGGAGGGAAGGAGGGATGGAGGGATGAGGCCGCGGCACCGGGCGGCCCCCGAGCCCCGCGGGCCGGAGCGCGGCTGCGGCGCTGAGGGGAGGCGGCCGACACTCCGCCATGAGGGCAGCCGCGCGTCCGCCAGCGGCGGCTGTGGCGCGGACTTTGCCTCCCCGGGCCGGTGCTCGCCCGAACGCCGAACGGACCGCTCAGCTACAGTAAATGTCATGAGCTGCGAGTGAGGGCGCAGCCCGGACCCACTACAGAGATACCTTTAAAAGGGCTCTAGCGAGTCCATCAGTCCGGACTCGCGTGGATTTCCCTCCCCAAGGCTGATAAACTCCCGTAATAGTTTGCGAGGCGTTATCTCCTTCCTCTTTCCGTCATGGGATTCCTGTTCCCAGCCTTGCCCTGCCTCATGTCCCTCACTCCTGCATTGTTTTTGTTTCAGGACTGGAACCAGACATGGCATACAAACATCCCAGGACTGACCTGGTGCTTCGAGAGCTCCATCACTGCCTGGATCCCTTGTGCCTATCTTTGGATCTGTTCTCCTTTCTACTACTGGTACCTTCGACACAGAAACAAAGGCTACATCAGGGTGTCCCACATCTTCAAAGCCAAAATGGTAAGGGTAAAGCACAGGGTTTGCTCCTAAAATTATCTCAACTTTGATGCAGAGCTTAATTTTCCTAAATTATTAATTCTTTCCTGGTGATCCATCTTTGAGAGTTTTTTTTATATTTACTGGCTCAGGTCAGTATAAATCAAGCAAAGTTTTAGGAAGATATGTCATAGTATCTTCTCCCCTGTATTCCCATTTGATTCCCAGACACTTCCCATAACATTCTCTGTCCCAGACTTGATCTTCCACCCCTCCAGTCTTATTGCCCAGGCAGCTTGGATAAGTCAGTTTGGTAGATTGTCCCAGCATTTCAGTTCATTCCAGTGTGTGTTTTCTGTCTCTGCTCCAGGTCCTTGGATTTATCCTGGTAATACTGTGTTTTTCTAATGTCTTCTTCATGGTGTGGGAGAAAAGCCAAGGAATCCCACGGACCCCAGCATTCTTCATTAGCCCTGCTGTGGTGGGAATCACAACGGTAATTCCTCCCTTGTTTGTCTGCACATGGCCTAGGACAGAGCTTGTCTTTCCCATGGTTCTCGCTGTCTCTGAGCACAAGTTTGGCTGATGGGAAGGAGACAGCTGGGGATGCACTTTGTGCCTCTCTGCTGTGTGACACATCAGGGGGTTGGAGTTGGGGCAGACCCTGTGGGCAGAGCACACCTGGCAGGAGCTGAGGTTTCAGTAGGGTTTAGGAAGAGGTCTCACAACAATGAGACAAGATTTCATTTCTCATAACCACAGTATGTGATTTAACATGGTTTAGAGTGAAATGTGATTTCTGTTCAATAAATAAGTGCCTATTCTCCCCTTCTGTCATTGCATCTTCATAGCCTCAGTCCTTCCAGCCTGTTGGCCCAATTGTAATTTTATTACTTGCCTTCTCTGTAGACATTTTTGAGTGCAAAACTGCACACAAAGCTTTTCAGTGTTAGCCTCTTAGGAATAGTACTGCAACTCTGAACATCTTGAAATGTTTGGTCAAGAAGCTAACTGATTTTTCTCTACTGTAGTCATTAATTTGATAACAATGTTTGGCATTCCATTACCAGGTATTTATTTGGACAAATTTGTACTTCCTCACAGGTCCTTGCCTTGTTCCTTACCCAAGCAGAAAGAATGATGGGCATCCAGTCTTCAGGGGTCCTATTGATTTACTGGCTGCTCTCATTTGTGGCTGCACTTGTGATGTTTAGTTCCAAAATTCAGCATGCCCTGGAAAGAGTAAGTGAGATCACATACCTTTAATGTGCAGACTACAGAGTCTCTAAACAACAGGGCTGGTTTTGTCTCATTGACTGCAAGGGGGAGAATCAAATTCCTCTTTTAAAATATGTGCTGAGAAAAATGGTTCATGACACTTTATGGTGGATGTTTATTTGCAGAGGTAGAACAGGAGAAGCTCTTTCTCTGCTGGTTAAACATGAAGGTTCTTACCTCATTTTCACCAGTATTCTGTTCCTTAGGGCTTCCTGGAAGACCATTTCCACCATGTTACAACTTACCTTTATGCTGGCCTGGTGCTAGGAGAACTTGTGTTGTTCTGCTTAGTTGATCACCCTCCTTTCTTCTCTAAAGCTGACAACAGTCCTGTAAGTATAAGGTAGCTTTTCCTAATGCTTTGCTTCATTGCTGAAACAGGATTTTAAATATATGGGGATACACAGGCACATGAGTATCTGGGTGATGTAAGATGCATCATTCTCTAAAAAAGCTGGCAATTTTAACAGGTAACTGGCAGAATTTAGGGTAATAGTGCTCTGTCTCTTTATGTAAGTTTTTCAAAACTAAAAGCCTATCCATACTGGTGTTTCTTGTCACTGAAACCAGTGGCTAGTGGATATTGCTTCCCCTAGTACTGCTGTCCTGTGCTGCAGTACTTGGTGATATGAGTGTGGAAAAGCTCGATGCTTAAAAAAATAAATGTCTTTGGGTATGAAGAATTATATTCTTTGTTCTTCCATCTGAGACATTATGCAAAGTCAAATTCTCCAAAATGTCCCAATCCCACTGAGCCTCCACGATACACTTACTCTGGTTCAATGGATGGGGAGGGGGATAACTCTGCTTTTCCTCGGAAAGCACAGAAGGGAACTATATTCATCTGACACATGCCCTTTTCTATATATAAATATAAATATCACACGTGTTTTCTCTCCCATCAGAATCAGTGCCCAGAAGCCAGCAGCTCTTTTCTTTCCAAAATCACATACTGGTGGTTCTCTGGGTAAGAAAACAGAAGATGTGGTTTTTCTACAATATCAGAAAAAAGCAGCAGCATCAAAGATCAGAGAGGATGTAGATGGCAGCCAGCAGGACATATCTCAGCCCCTGAATTAGCTTATAGAGTGAGGATTTAAATTATTTCTTTAAATTATTTCTCTTGTAAGGTCTTCTCACAAGATCAAATTATAAAAATTTCATTTATTTTTCTCCAAATAGTTTAAAATGCAAATTTGTGATTCTAGATAATGCTCTTCTGCCTCCCAACTACTCCTTCAGTGCCCTCCCAATCTTGAAATAGATCTCATCAATCTCAAAAGATCA
This sequence comes from Vidua chalybeata, assembly GCF_026979565.1. Lineage (NCBI taxonomy): Eukaryota > Metazoa > Chordata > Aves > Passeriformes > Viduidae > Vidua > Vidua chalybeata. Next base: position 7,777,992 of record NC_071545.1, on the reverse strand, counting down.
CTGTACACCAACCACAGCCCTCTCCACCTGCCAGACCTTGGTCTCATCTGCCTTTCATGGAGCCCAGAGAAAGTTAAACTGAACTTCTTTCTCCACTACCCCAGACTCTCAGTATGGACTAGAAATTAGGGATGACTTGCAGATCCCCATTGTGCTGACAGAAGATAGCCTAGGGATGCAAAGCAGAGCTGCTGTTCCTGGACATTCTTGTTTATTGTGGGACAGGACAGTCCTCAGTGGTGCTGTGATATCTGTGCTGTGTGCTCTCTGTGGTGCACTGCCTTGATGCCCCTGTGTTCTCAGAGTGTCACACACAGCACAGATCCTGCTGTGCTCCCCTGACTGCAGTCTGTGTCCTCCAGGCTCCTCTGGAAAGGCTCTCAGCAGGCCTTGGGGGTGGATGACTTGTGGCCAGTGAGGAAACAGGACTCCTCTGAAGAAATTGTTGCCTGGGCAGAAAGAGAGTGGAAGAAGTGTCACAGCAGAACCCAGCAGTGAGTATTGGATCTGGAGAGCACATCACGGGCTCAGCTGGGCTCTTCTAGATGATCTAAGCAAATACACTCACAGGTACTGGTCTGTGAGTCCCTTTGTATAAAATCTGATTTTAAGTGTTAAAACCTGCTGGAGAAGATCCTTCCACTTCTGGAAACACAGAACTAACTTTCTGTGGGCAGGGTCAGTTTTTGATGAGCTTTTATACTGATATGGTATGAGACCCCATGTGAGATATTTAGTGATTTTTTGAAGATACAAAGTTCCCAAGCTTTCTCCAGTTGTAGGTATTTTTCTCATTGTTTCTTCCTTCAGGAAAATGGAGTCTGTTACATTTAAAAAGGGACAGAAAACTGAAACCAGTATAGCAGAAGCTGAAGAGAGAGAGGCTTTACTGCAATCAAAGCACAGTCAGAGAGGGCCCTTACTGAGAATGTTTTGGAGCATGTTTGGAACTTACTTCCTTCTCAGCACTGTCTGCTTAGTTATCTGTGATATCTTCTTGTTCTCAACCCCGAAGGTACTGAGGTATGTGCACATTTATGATGTATTTCTGTCACATGTACGAGATGGCTGTGGGTATGAGCTCAGATGTGTATGTCAGCACCCACAGACATACAAACAATGACCTTTTGAAATTTTCTCTTGCTGATGAAGGGAGCTCAGGTGTCATTTGTGCTAAATCCACTGTCAAGTCATGAGAAAAAAGCACAAAGCCACTGTGTGAAGCTGTGCACACTTGTCTGCACTGCTGTGCTCCAGCAGTGGGAAGGACAGGATGCACCAAGCCATTTGACAACTTCACTAGAACAGGAGTTATTTGATGGTGCTATATATCACATCACTTGGTACTTCCTGTAGTCTTAAGGCTCCATGTTCCCTGGCAAATAAAGAGCACAGCTGTGCATCCTACACATCTTAAATAGCTTTGTTAGTTGATCAAATGTTTTGTGGGTTCTGTTGGTACAACACCAACCTGCATTTACATTATATTTTCATGGGCAAAATCCTTTCTTAGTCATTAAGATTAGAAGTTCTGGAAATGTCAATGACTCCCTTAGATCACAGCTACCACTTTGCATATTTCTGACGAATTCATTAAATCAGGAGCCATCCTTAACACTGAAAATGAGGTCTACTCAGAGAGGATGCTGAGATCAGAGACTGCTTCAAAACCACGAGTGGCTAGATTTCAAAAATCAGGGTATTATATGTTACAGTTCTTCTGCTATTCACTGATAAACCTCAAGCAGAGAGAATACAGAAAAATCACCGGCATTTCTGCCAGTTTATTTTTGTGTGTCTGATATTTCGTCACTACTGTGTGGATTCAGCAACATTTTGCTCTTGTCTTGCAGCCTTTTCCTGAAGTTCATTGAAGATCAGGCAGCCCCGAGCTGGCTTGGCTACTTCTATGCCTTCAGCATGTTCCTGCTGGGCTGTCTCCAGACTCTGTTTGAGCAACGCTACATGTACATGTGCCTTGTTCTGGGGCTGAGGCTGAGAACTGCAGTAACAGGCCTTGTGTACAGGAAGGTGAGGCTGCAGCTCCTTTTTTAGCTTTGCTTTTATTCTAGCCCTACCTTAGCAGTAATGATGTACATTGTTTATAGCAATATCAGGGGAGATGCCATTAGAAACTAGTTTTAGGATGCAGCTGTGCTATATTCATCTCTGAGCAGTACATGGCAGATACATTTTTTAGAGCTTCCCTATGAAGGAAAAGCCAGGAAAAGGAAAGAGCAAAAATCACCATGAACTTTCTTATGCTGTATGTACATGTATAAACAACATGTATTTCTTGTGATGGCTGGAGAAAAGGAGTAAATGCTTCATCTTGAAGTGAAGTTACATGGCCCAGGTAGCAGCATGGTTTTAATACCTGGGATTTGACATTTTTCTCACTCTCTTTGTTCTCTGTGAGGAAAAGAATGTTGTTTGACTTTTGGACCAAAGCTGTTGTTTGATAATGTCTTTTCTTTCTTCTCTGCCCTGCCTAGATTCTGGTTATGTCAAATGCCTCAAGGAAAGCAGCAACCACAGGTGAAATTGTTAATCTGGTATCTGTTGATGTGCAAAAGCTAATGGATCTGATTATCTATTTTAATGGGACCTGGCTGGCTCCTATTCGGATTATCATCTGCTTTGTCTTCTTGTGGCAGGTAATATATGACAGTATTTATCAATCCCTTTCTATTCTAAATATCAAAGGAAAAAGGAGGTTTCAAAATTATACTTACTAGTTTGAATTACATGAAATTGCCATATTTTCTTAGTCTTGTAGCATGGTGGATTCACTTTTCTTTCTGAAAGATATTTTTTATTGATACAGAATCCTTGTCTGACCCTTCAGTTCATCTTCTCACCTGTGTTTTCAGCATTTAGTCCCTTTTAGGAGACTGTGAGTATGGTTATTGTGAGCTGACTCATAAACTTATACTTCAGATTTCCCTGTCACCTCTCTTTACAACCAAAAGGTAAAGGTTGCCCAGTGTAGCCAGTTCCAGCTCCTTGGCACAGTCCCAGATCATAATGGGGAATGGTCTGAAATAGCAACTTGACATGCTTCATCCTGAAGCCTGATTACAAGACAAGTGAAACAGCTTGAAGGAAAGTTACATGCCATTCAGAAAGAGTATTGGATACTTTGAATTTCATTGATATCAAGGAGTTCAGCAAGGAGAGAGCAAAACCTGAATTAGAAATAATGGATGGTAATCTAAAAGATCCATTTTAAATCAATGTACAGTATTTTCTCAGCAGTACAGAGCCCTATTGTTTAGTCCCTGGTTTTGGCCAATGGAAATATGAGCAGTATAGAGATAGATGATTCACAGGAGATTTCCAGAGGCCTTTGAGGCCTTCCTTTATTACCCAGGATGGATTGTGCCTCGTGCCTGGCAGGATGCTGTGACTGTGAAAATCAGTAGCCTTGGTACAGACTGTTGTGAAGTTATCATCCCTTTTCTAATGACATTGACAAGTTGAATGTGGTTGAAGCATAATTACACTTTCTTTGCTGGTGTTCACAGACCCTTTGTGTAGACAATACCTGTAACTCTGTGTTACTCCCCTCTCCAGCCATCCCTAGGGAGATGTAACTAACCCATGAAAAACAAGTGTTAATACATAATTGTTATGAGCCCTGGGATCCAGGAGCTGTCCCAAGATAATGGCACAGAACAATGCCACCATTTCATCTCATGCAGACAAGCTGGGCTATTTATGCTGCAAGAATACTTGGTTGAGGGTTTGGGTTTGTTTTTAAGGAAAACCTGGTGTTGTCTGGGGTCACTTACTCAGGGCAGCCACAAGATGTCCTTCTGAACGCATCCAGGGAAGGACGAGAAGAGCCGGGAATGGCTTGAATTGCCAGCGTGCCTCTGGATCGCCTTCAGCACCGATCTAGTTCCTAACAAGGGAGCGAATAAATTCAGCACAGCCTGATGACAGGAGTTATCCGGCTTGGAGAGTTAACAATCCACAGTGCTTACCAGCACAACTTCCTGGAAAGGCAAAGGCAAGATTACAGTAAAGGCTTAGCCAGAGGGATGTTATGCACAAGTTCAAATTAGAGGGAAGGTAAGCAAGGGAATGAAAAGCAGCCTTGCCTAGTCATCACCAAAAGTTCTTTCTCTTTCCTTTTCTCTCCTGGCAGCTTCTAGGGCCATCTGCCTTGACTGCAATTGCTGTATTTCTTTTTCTTTTGCCTCTGAATTTTGTGATCACCAAGAAGAGGAGTCAGTTTCAGGTACATTTTGCTTCATAAAAATGAAGTGGTTTACTGAGTTATGAGATTACTTATATTTATTCATGCTTACCATGACTGTCTGAAGTAACACAGGAGGATTTGAACCCTGCAAAGTTTCTTGAAATTTAGAGCAAGCTCTTCGATGTTTAGCCTTTTTACTATGTTTGCCCTATTTTTCTGTTGTTCTTATGTACTGCCAGTAAAAATAAAGCTCTGAAGATGAAAAGTAAAATATTTCCCAGCCTAGAAGAGTCATAAGCAAAACAGTATACACAGCTCAACTGCAGGGAAATTTATTCAGGGCTTGGAGGCAGGAATAAGGTATTTTTCTTCAGAATAATTGCACCATTAAACATTGAACTTATTAAATGATAAAACTCAAACATTTATTACAGGAAACCCAGATGAAACATAAGGATGAGAGGGCCAAACTCACCAATGAAATTCTCAGTAACATTAAAGTAATTAAACTGTATGGCTGGGAGAAAACCTTCATGGAGAAAGTACTTGGAATCCGAAAGCAAGAACTTCAGGCCTTAAAAAGATCTCAGATTCTCTTCTCAGCATCCCTAGTTTCTTTCCATTCATCAACTTTCCTGGTGAGTGGATCACCTTCCTACATAAAACATATGCTGTTACTTCCCTTTTTCTTTGTACTCCTACCTGGACAGATTTTTCCTATGGACAGCTAAAGATTATATCTGCCTGGAGGTCACTGAAGTTGCTGTGACTGCTGCACCAAAACCTCCTTAAAGCAGAACTAACATCTAGTGATCAAACTTGGTTCTGTCACCAACATGCCAGACCTTTGCCTATGGTACCTGCAGGACAGGCACCTAGAGGGGATAGCCTGGATTGAACCAGATGGGTCCCAGAGTCTTGAAGGGCCTGTCACCCTTGAACTATCCTGAAGCAAGTGGTTTGCTTGTCCTTTGCTCCCTTTCAGATCACATTTGTCATGTTTGCTGTCTACACCCTGGTGGACAACACACACGTGCTGGATGCTGAGAAGGCCTTTGTGTCCTTAACACTGATCAACATCCTCAACACTGCCCACTCCTTCCTGCCCTTCTCCATCAACGCTGCTGTCCAGGTTAACTGCAGGCCCTGTTCCTCTTCCTTTGGCCATAAGGGGTTTTTTACATATCCCATTAACTGGTAAAGGTAGGGATTTCTTAGGGCTCAGCACATCAGCTATTTTTAATTGCCACTGTGAAATAGTGAAGTGCAAGGGCTTGCAGCTGAAGGTACTTTGTGGCATTGCTTTTCAGAAAGACTCCTTAATATTGACAAAATTTAGATTGTAAATATAGTAATTCAACAAGAATTACTCCTAAGTCTTTTGTAGCTCAGTACAAGCACCATTAGATCTCAGAGGGGCTTCCAGTTCTGTTTTTAATCACAGAAATCAGAACAGGTGGAACAAAATCTCCATAGGGGAGACCCTGCTAGTCCAGGCCAGAGAAAAAATCAATTCACTGTTCAGTAAGAAATTAGGAAATTCATCTCCCTCTCACACTCCAAGACTGTCACAGATTTTCATGTACAGAAGCAATCACTGGAAAGATTGCAGGAAGAATTGGATGAAAAAGTGCCCATTTCAGGGAACCAGAATTACAGGGAAGGATATGGAAGTTTTGCTAAGATAAGTGGAAATAAAGGTAACAGAAGGAAGAGCTGCCTTTGGCCATCTAAGCCTACAGCATCTGCAGCGCTAGTCAAAATTCTAAGTGGGTCTTCAAACTGAGTCTTCACTTTGGGTTTTTGCTCCCTTTCTACTCTAAATCTTATTTTCTTCTGTGTGCTGCCTCATTTCAGGCCAAAGTTTCCTTAAACCGTTTAGCAGCTTTTCTGAATCTGGAAGAACTGAATCCTGAGAGCTCAAGCAGAAACACTTCTGGCTGCGGTGAGCTTTTATGTTAGCACTTTTGTCTTGTAAGAGGAGTAATTTCCATTGTTCAGTTTCTACTCAAGGTGTCTACCATAGTCAAGAGAAAAATATTTGCCCCTTACTGTCACTTTATCTCTCTGGCCTCATTATTTCTAACAATAAAATCTAATCTGGTTGATATACCCCTTCTTTTCATAATGAAGGTTGATTTTATGTAACATAAATACACACTGAAACATAAAATCACATAAATTGGGACATTTCTGTAGCTATCTTTGCATTTACAAGTGGTCTGTCTCTCTTCATGTTTTAGTACAGGCAAGTATCACCATAAGAAATGGGACTTTTTGCTGGAGCAAAGAAACTTCTCCTTGTCTTAGAAGGTACAGACTTATCCTTAGTCATCTCTCAATACTGTAGGTCAGGGTGGATGCTGGATGAACTAATTCCTCAGGGCCTAAGTGAAACCAGGGTGGAATATCCAGAGACTTCTGAGTTTTCTTCATATTCAGTGTTGAATTCTGAAAATTACAAAATCAGATAAAACGTAATTTTGCTTTTATGTTGAGGAACACATAAATGTGAAGGTGCCTGTATCTGGATGTTGCCTTATTATATGGAGACTGTTTTCTTTATACAGTTTTCTTACCCAAATATGAAATTACAGTGATTTAAGGCAAAAAAGTAGAACAGATGGAATGTAGATATTATATATGACATCACTACATGCTTATTTCAAAAGGCATTGACATTTTAGAAAAGAAAAGCTTTGAAAAGTTCTGATGTTCAGGAGTGTTCTACATCCAGTGCTTTGGGCTAGTATATCTCCCGAGTGAGGACACAGGTGTGAAACTCAGATGGGGGTGTGGATGAGGACTTCCTGGTTGGAGGTGTCTGAAGGGATGAAATTTGGGGATTTACTCGATACATACTCAACAATAGCAAGAATTTTGATAATAAGTACAATTAGTTGCTTTCAGAAAGTGTATCTAAAATGTGGTAAGAGACTGATCTTTTCCCCCAGCATAGACCTCAGTGTGCCCCAGGGCTCTCTGCTGGCTGTGGTTGGCCAGGTGGGTGCTGGCAAGTCCTCCCTGCTGGCAGCGGTGCTGGGCGAGCTGGAGGCCACTGATGGCTGCGTGACCATGAAGGTGAATCTTCCCCTCAGCATTTGCTTCTAATTAGGCTGTTTTCAGGAACTGTAAAGTATGAACCACAGCATCAGGTACCTGAGAAAAAGCCATTTACTGCTGAATTTTAACACAGGCTGTGTGTATCAGTCCAAGTTTAATTATCTGAAGGCGCTGCAGATTTCTCAGATGAGCCTGATCTTTGGGAATAGGAACTGGAGCAATACTTCAAAGATCCAGTTCTATTTGTGCCTCTGACAGTGAGCTGAAGTGTCATCATGGTAAATTGCATCCTGTACTTGCACCTCTGTTCACTCCCCTGTAAGGTAATAACAGTGCGGACTCATATTTTGCAAAGCCTTCCGAGAATTGTCAGTGCTGATGATCATTCCAGATTTCCACAACTGAGAGAGCTTTTCTTCAAAGATGGGTTCTCACAGTGTCAGGTTGAGCTTATGGAAAAGTTTGCTAACATTCTTCCACTTTTATAGGACACTGCAGCTTATGTCCCCCAGCAAGCTTGGGTTCTAAATGCTTCAGTGGAAGATAATATTCTGTTTGGGAAAGAGATGGATGAAACCTGGTTCAATAGAGTGACAGAGGCTTGTGCACTGCACCCTGATTTGGAGACCTTCCCTGCAGGGCAGAAGAGTGAAATAGGAGAAAAGGTACTGCCTTGGGCAAGTTTTCCCTCAGTAGCTACAACTTTAGGTGTCTTGCTTAAAACATCTACCCCTGAGTAGCTACAACTTTGGGAGCTGTGATGAAAACACAAAAAAAAACAAACTCACAAGAGGCAGGTGCTCAGGAATTTCTGGAATTTAAGCCCACCTTCTGATAGCTTAGGCAGAGACATAAGAGATGTTTAAGAGAAAAATGAACACATCCAGGTCATTCTTGGGTGCTCTTTTGCAGGAAAGAGTTGTTCAAGAGACTGTGCCTCTGCAAGAGCCCTGTTTGGAGAGAGGGAGGGGGGGAGGTGCACTGATTTAAAAGTAAGGAAGTCATAAAACATCAGTGTAAAAGGAAGTCAGCAGTTGGGAAATACGCTGTAGCTTTGAAATAAACGGAGTCAATATGTTTTGCAGGGAATCAATCTATCTGGAGGGCAGAAGCAGAGAGTGAACCTTGCTCGGGCCGTGTACCGGAAGGCTTCGATTTACCTGCTCGATGATCCCCTGTCAGCTGTCGATGCCCACGTTGGGCAGCACATTTTTGAACATGTTCTTGGACCCAGTGGTTTACTGAAGGACAAGGTGTGCTATGAACCTGAACTGTAAACACTTGCACAATGTCTCTAATTAGCAGAGCCCCCAAAATGTTTCCAGTAGGGTCCAGTTGCTCGGTTTATCAAAGGCTCAGAAATGACTTTTGCAGTGGCAGTGGGGGACTGGGGAACCTCTGCAGGCCACACAGCACCTGCAAGTCCTGCAGGGAATCTCATTTAGGAAGAGGAAGGCTGCCTTTATCCTCATGCAAACCACATGCCCAGTGCCAGCCTTACTCTCACAGCAAGTTTACAGTTCTTTGGTCTTCTGTCGACATCCTTCCCTCCTTTTGAGATTTATTTCTAACACAGTTCAGAAGAGCTGCCTGATCTCTTCCAAATTCTATCACCATGATATCTAACCCCATTACTTTTGAATAGTTCAGTGGCACCTTTACAGTTCTCATCACCCATATGTTCATCACTTAAACACTTCTCCATTCTTTTTGCATTGGTTGTGTTTTGTTTCTCCTCTGCTATCAAGCTATCTGGATAATAAACATGAGAAGGAATGCTAGGGCAGCTCTTTTGGATTTATACTATAAATTGCCTAGAAACACTTGATCCAGTTTCACATTATAGAAGGAAAACAGGAAGAAGGCAATTTCTTGCATTACAAAGTCCAATTAAAACAAACATATGATTATAAATACCTTTCTTTCCATGAGGATTGGTTGCAAGTATCAGAATATAGCTATTGTATTGAAACAGAATGACTTCCTAAGAAGAATGTATCAGACATAAAGTGTACTCAAAGGGCTTGACTGTATATTAGACATGCAGAATATGCCAATTTATCTAGGGAAAAATTACTTTTCTTATGTCCTTTCCTCCAATTATCTGTGCAAATACGCTCAGAAATGTAAATAAAGGAAATACCCTTTAATTCCATTCAGGCTGATGAATTTTTGAGGCCTAAATTTGCTCCTGAAATACTGATACCAGTACTGACTGCAGAACAATTGTAACTGCTCCCTCTTTATTCAAGCAGACTCGTGTGCTGGTGACTCACACAATTAACATTTTGCCTCAAGTGGACAACATTGTTTTTCTGGTGGATGGAATGATCTCAGAAACTGGTTCCTACCAAGAACTTCTACAGAGAAATGGAGCCTTTGCAGATTTTCTTCGTTCACACGTTACTGCAGAAGAGAAGGCACCTGCTGGTTTTGCAGGTAACCCAGATGGGCTGGAATCAATCTTCCTAGGTGTGTCAGTCAATTGTTCCCTTCGTATCACATCTGTTTTATTATGGACATTTAATGCAGAGATCCAATCACAGTAAGGTGTTGCTTTGTGTGGGGAAAAATATGGCTGTCAAATCAGCTGACTCATCACCTCAAAACTGATTCTTGAATCCATATTAGTAGACAATAATCGAGCAGTAAATTATTACCCATTCTATGTGCTATTCTTCAAGCCTCACCTTGATATTTCTACCTTTAGAAACAATTTTTAAAATTAATCTTTCCTCCATATTACCAGTCTTTCAAAGGCTCTATAGGATAAAATAGGATTATAAAGCATTTAGAAAAAAATACATTTATTTCACAGCTATGGGAGATACCAAAGGCACTATCACCACTGGAAGTGGTCCATCTCAGGAGAAACCCCTCAGGTAAGCTTAAAGTAGTCTCAGATACTGAAGAATTTACTACAAAAGCCCATATAAGCCTACATAGAGGCTCTTTCTGAGTATGGTACAGGTTTGGGATTGATCTGTAAATTAATAACAAGAGCAAACAAGCAAAACTCAAGACTAGGTAAAAAGCTGCTCTTGAATGTGGAAGTTGACTGACATTTCTTCTGTGTTTCACAAGAAGGCACAACAGAGCTCAGGTACAGGCTCCTTGATACCTTTGGTTGCTGATCACTTCCATGTGGGGTGTAAAGTCAGACTCATCCCAAAGCAGTCTCACAGAGTGAATGCTTTAGGCCTCTGCTCCTCGGTGGCTTGACAGAGCCCAGTCCCTGTGACAAACACAGACAGTGGCTGGGGTCACTCTGCAGGATCCTGAAAACTGCAGCCCTCAAAATAGGCATGGATTTGAGGGTGGATGGGTGGCTGAAAATTGAAGGATTTTTGTTTTCTTGCTGAAGTGGTGATTCAGTAAAATCTGCTGTGGGAAGAGAGACCATTCCTGTGAGCCCAGACTGCACCAGTGCTGCAGCCACCAGTGGAGGATTAAGCAAGGCAGAGAGAACTCAGCACGGCAGGGTAAGCACAGCACCTTCCTGTAGAGGCAAGGACACATTCCATGGGGATAACACACCCATGGCAGGCAGGCCAGCTCCCTGCCTCAGCTAAACCACAGCCAGGGCAGTCAGCTGAGCTGTACAAGTTTGCCCTATAACTGAGTCAAGGACATATTACAGTGAGAAGAAATGAGAGCAAGAAGTCAGAAACCCCAAAAGAGGCAGTTTTTCCTTTAGGGAGCCCCAGCACTAGCCAGACTGGGATCTCCTCATCTCTCCTGATCAGCAGGCCCCCACACGAGCACGAGCACCCAGTGTGAACATGACAGCTCTCTCCCACACCAGCACACAGGAAAACCACTGCCTGACAAAGAAAGCCTTACGTGCATTCCAGAAGTAACATGAGCCTATTGCATAACATTCATCAGTTGATAATAATCATTGATTAGTAATTTCTTCAAGTATGCCTTCATTATTCATCCATGAGGAAAACAAAACAAGAATCAACAGGGTTGCTGTGACTGTGACATATAACAGAGAAATCCCATTATAAACCACTCCTTGCTTCAGAGCTGCTTTTTTTAGCTAACAACCTCCTCTCCTCCTCTTGTTGCCCACATGCCTCCCTGCAGGTCGGTGCTGGGGTGTACGGAGCGTACCTGCAGGCGGCAGGCCGGGCGCTCTGCGTGTCCGTGGTGCTGTCCTGCGCGTGCCAGCAGGCCCTGGCCTTCTCCCGGGGCTACTGGCTCAGCCTCTGGACAGATGACCCCGTGCACAACGGGACACAGCAGCACACAGAGCTCAGACTCGGAGTCTTTGGTGCTTTAGGAGTGGTTCAAGGTGTGTTGAAGTTGCTCACCTAATTCTTTGTATTCCCACCTCCTTGTCCCATATCCAGGATGTGTTCTCAGAATATAAACAAGTGCATACCCTTGGGCTTTCAGCTTCCTGGGCTTTTGGCCCCATCCTTAAAGGTTTTTCTTTTTTCTCTCTTTTCATCCTTCCTGCATAGATTAATCATATCAAAGTTCAAGTTGGGGCTCTTCTCCATGTTGAATTGTTGCCCCCCACACTACTACACTGAATGAAATCTTGGCTTAGGTCACATAAAAGAGAGAGAGAAAAGAAGATAAACTTATTGACTTCTACATTTCTTTATATTTTTCTTTTTAAATAGCCACATACTTTTGGTCACTCTATTTAAAAAGAAAAAATAGCACTGAGCAATTTAAAGTAATCCCAGTCAAGCCTATTTTGTGATGAATGAATAATTCAGGCTGGCTTAGGTCTTTGGCCACTCTGGTAACAACCCTACAGAAAGGGCAGCTTACCCTGCAATTCTAAGGCTTGCTTTAATTCCTGCTAAAGAGAGGTTTAATTCCTGTTGCACCTTCCTGAACGCACACTGGTGCAGCATTTACAGGACTAAGTGGAAATCACCATCTTGCTAAGGAGAACTCCAGTGTGGGTTTGTTCAGACCTATTAATAATAATTTCTTTTCTCTTACAGCCCTTGGCAGGTTTGCCTGCATAGCAGCAGTGCTGCTGGGGGGCGTGTTAGCCTCACACCAGCTCTTCCTGCAGCTGCTGAGCAGTGTCATGAGATCCCCAATGTTCTTCTTTGAGCAAACACCCATTGGACACCTGCTGAACCGCTTCTCCAGAGACATGGATGCTGTTGATTCTGTCATCCCTGACAAGCTCAAGTCCATGCTGGGATTCTTGTTCAACTTACTGGAGATCTACCTGGTGATTGTGGTGGCTACACCATGGGCAGCAATGGCCATAGTGCCCTTGACTGTTCTTTATGCAGCATTCCAGGTAGGAGCCCACAGGTACACACACAGCAGAGGCTGAAGCAGCACAGCCATGGCCCTGCAGAAAGTCTCCTTTCATTTCTTAGGAGTGAAGTCATGCAGAAATCAGTTGCATCATCTCAAGTTGCATCTGAGCAAGAGTAATGTCAGTCCTTTTCCCACATCACCTCACCTTCCAAAGTACCCCAGAGCCCTCACAAAGAGGCTTGTGCTTTTCTGATACCTAACAAAGTCCTACCTCGGTTATATCCCTCATCTCCATTAGTGTGAATCACATGAAGACCAAAAGCGTTTTTCCTTTTCTGCAGAATTCCTACACTGCTTTTAATGTATCCATGTTTGCCAGGCAAGACTGAGCATTAGGGGAGGGCAAGTACATCTCTGTTCTCCATCGAGCAATGGGCTCAGCTGCAGGAGAAACTGTGTAGAGGTTTTGTGGGTTCACAGCACTCTGGCTCCTTTGCCCCAACCAAACTAGGAATATTAAGAATAATTAGGATTATTCCTAATAAAGACAGGACATAACAGAGGTAGGAACACTGCCTCACCATTTAGGGGCATGTCCTGCATGCACATAAGGTTTTGTAACACGAGGTTAGTATGTACTATTGCACTTGTTGAGGCCTTCCCAGATTTCCTATGGAGTACCTCCACAGAGGCACGAGCCTTCTAATGACTCTCCCTTCCATTCCCCTTGCACCAGCACTTCTATGTCAGCACCTCCTGCCAGCTGAGGCGCATGGAGGCTGCCAGCAGGTCACCCATCTACTCCCACATCTCAGAAACCTTCCAAGGCAGCAGTGTGATCCGTGCTCACAAAGACCAGCAGAGGTTTATTTCAAAGAGCAATTTCCTACTGGATGAGAACCAGCGAATTTGCTTCCCTGGAGCTGTTGCTGACAGGTACACATCTGCCCAGCAGCTCCACGAGTGTTCTGTAAAGTAATCATGTTTTGGGAGAAAGGGAGAGGGTACCAAGCAACAGCTCTGTGCTCCCCTCCTCCTGCAGGTGGCTTGCTACAAATCTGGAATTCCTGGGCAATGGCATCGTGCTGTTTGCAGCCCTCTTTGCAGTCGTGGCCAGGACACAGCTCAGTCCAGGAACTGCTGGCTTCTCCCTTTCCTATGCTCTCCAGGTAACCCAGTGTGGAAATAATACCATGCTTGCCTTTATCAAAAGCAACTGCATTTTAATTTCTTTTATGAACTATTTCTGTGCCTTTCTAGATGCCTTTTCCTACCAAATCCTGCTGTCATTGCTGAGACCCAGAGCATCTGGAGCACATGGCTCCTTAGGGAAAGAACCTCATAAACACATGTATGGGCCATCTTCTTCCTCCTGCACCTGAACTCAAAATATAAGTCAAAGCAAGCCCTGGGCAGCTGAGGCAAGGTCTTTAGTCAGCACCTGTCTTACCTGCTTGTAGACTAGTTGCACAATAGCCCAAGAAATAGCTACACCATCTTTCAGCATCCAAGTCAGTAGCATTTCATTCTCTATAAACATGCTGAAAGGGCTATGGCAGGCCCTGGCTTTCACTTTAGCATTTTAAGGTTTTCTGATGTAATCGAATTCCTGATATAATTATCTGATGAGGAGATCTTTAGAAATAAACACTAAGACAAAGTACCAGGTATCTCCTGAGCACAGGTCAGGGCTCATGTTATCTGCCCTAATGCTTCTTTCCCACTGTGGCAGATAACTGGTGTGCTGAACTGGATGGTTCGCTCCTGGACAGAAATAGAGCACAACAGTGTGTCTGTGGAGAGAGTGAGAGAATACCTGAGGACTCCTAAGGAGGTAGCTAATCCACTATTGACCTTACTAGAAGGGGCTGAACATCTCTGCAAACTCAATGAGTAACTTTTCTGTTCCACCTGAAAAACCTCTAGTTTTCCCCTTCTAAAAGGCTTGTCATGTTTCCTTTAAAGAACTGCAGCATTTGGGTTTTATCCAGCTGACTAGACTTGTTTTATAACCTCTGATCATTATTTCCTTAGGACAGTTATGCACTGGATTGCCATTAAAATAGCTTCACTTGTTAACACTCATGGAATGAGACATTTCCTGCCCATATTTGGAGTATTTATTATGTGACTTCAGATGCAACTCACTGATAAGTAATGGCTCCTAGATAGCCTTTTAGCTGCCAGAAGTCTCCAGTGCAGTAATTTTTGTTCTGTAATCATTAAAATTATATCTCCATATGCTGCCCTGAGAGAGGAGGCTTTCACAGTCCTGTTTATAGGGGCATATAATTTTTTTTATTATTGAACCACTCAATGTCAGAACTCTGACATGCAAGCAAACATTCATCCCCATTTTCAGTAAAGAAAATCTGACCCGCATCTTTGGATAAAGTAAAAAGCAAACATCTGCAGTATCAAAGTTAGAGGCCTTTTTCTGGTTTGAAAACTGCAAAGAGATTGGGGGGCAGTTGGCACAGGTGTCTTCATGAACTTCCCATTCCAGTACTGCCACTTGATTGGGTAATTTAAATCAGCCTTCAACACTGCTGTTTGCTTCCATCTCTTCAGGCACCCTGGACTCTGAATAGCAAACTTCAAGGGCAAGTTTGGCCCACTGAGGGAAGGATTGAATTCAGAAACTACAGCCTGTGCTACAGGCCAGGTTTGGAGTTAGCACTGAGGCGTGTCAGTGTGACCATCAACGGGCACGAGAAGGTAAAAAGCCACTCCTTTAGCAGTGTGAGCAGTGCTGGGCACTGACCAGATCCAGGGCATCCAGCCCTTGCCTGCACCCAGCTACAGCAACCTGGCAGCTGCAGGAAAGCAGGAGCCCATCTCCCACACTGCACTCCTTGTCCAGCATATTACAGCAAAGGAATTCCACTTTTTCAGTTTAGTTCCACATCAAGGCCCTGTTGGAACTGCTAAGTCTTGTAATTATTCTTCCCTTCAAAGGCTTTTGTGATTCCTTTTCATACAAAACAATTGCAAGCTATAAATGCTTCAATTTAAAGAAAGTACTGCCAGACTATGTGAATCACAGACGGCCCTAGAGATCTGATCTGTGCAAAGCTGTCTCCCATCAAATGGCCATGAGGAACTACACGACATGTTTGTCCACCTGTGAGAAAACAGTCAACATCAAAACCAAAGTCCTCCCGTTGCACTTTTCAGATTGGCATAACTGGCAGAACAGGAGCTGGGAAATCCAGCCTTGTGGTGGGGTTGCTGCGGTTGGTGGAAGCTGCGGAAGGAGCCGTCCTCATTGATGGACAGGACGTTGCCCAACTAGGTCTCCATGACCTCAGAACCAAGATCACTGTCATTCCCCAGGTATGAAACTCATTTCCAAAATCCTTGAGCAGTGTCTTGAGCACCTGGGAAGGGTTTATAAAGGTTCTGTGAGAGGAGGGACATTCAGCAATTTCCAAGCTGGAAATAACCTCTATGCCATGTTCAGCTGCCATTCATTATAACATCAGCCACAGATTCCCACCCAGCAGGCAGGACCCAAGAGCTCATTTTTTTTAATTCATTTCAGGAGTTGTTTGTACTGTCTCTGTGCTCAGGATCCAGTTTTGTTCTCTGGCTCCCTAAGAATGAATCTCGACCCATTAAACCAATACACTGATGCAGACATCTGGACAGCTTTGGAACTGGCTCAGCTCAAGAACTTTGTTGCAGATTTGCCAGAGCAGCTGGAATATAAGTGCACTGACCAAGGGGAAAACCTAAGGTACCTTTATCTGCAGAAGGACAGTGGTAGGGCAGTGCCAGCCCCTGAGCTAGGAGAACAGAGCTGGTTGGATAAGGAGGCTAATTCCTTAAAAAAAAAAAAAAAAAAAAAAAAAACAAAAAAAAAAAAAACCAACACTTTAATTATGTTCAGACTGCAAATTGCTGCATTACTGTCCTGTTTAGCAGCATGAAATCAAATCCTAAGACACTAAGGAAGACCTTTCAGACTTAATCATTGTGCTGGTTTGTATTTGTGCAGTATCTAAAACCCTGCAGTCTCTTCTGGGTGCCATAGGAACACCTTCCCCTCCCCTCCTTAAGCTGCTTCATGCTGTTACCTACCTGCAGTGTCACAAGCCTCAATCACCCTTCCAGAGAAAGGGAGCAATCACCTTTTCATTATTGGTTTCAAGTTAATCATCTGTTCTAACCCCAAGGAAAAGTGACTAGTGGCCTCAGTTTACCATCCCTGTTCCTACTTGCAGCACTGGTCAGAAACAGCTGATTTGCCTGGCCAGAGCACTCCTGCAGAAAGCCAAAATCCTCGTTCTGGATGAGGCCACAGCAGCAGTGGATTTAGAAACTGATGTCCA
This sequence comes from Vidua chalybeata, assembly GCF_026979565.1. Taxonomy (NCBI): domain Eukaryota; kingdom Metazoa; phylum Chordata; class Aves; order Passeriformes; family Viduidae; genus Vidua; species Vidua chalybeata. The sequence goes on along the minus strand of NC_071545.1, from coordinate 7,761,144 downwards.
GATTCAGTCCATGCTGAGGACTCAGTTCAGAGACAGCACCGTGTTGACAATTGCTCACCGGGTGAACACTGTCCTGGACTGTGACAGGTAAGGACATCTCTGAGTAGGGGAACACTCAGGCAGCTGCTGTGACTGACACCCCACCATGGTGGTGAACAGCAATTATTTCTGTCCTCTTCATGTTTGAACCTCCAAGCCTTGCTTTAGAGTTTGGAGGATCTCTCTTAAAGCAGCAGGGCACCAACAGGTTAATCAGAGATGCTTTACTCCCACAGGGTGCCTCTCATGCTGTGTCACAGCCCTCTCCCCCTCCACTGACAGCAAAACCATGACTACAGCTCCTTGGTCACCTGAGAGTTGTGAAACTAAAACACCAATACCCCTTCACAAATCTCCCTCCAGTCTCAGCTGCAAAAACCCCTCCTCCCAAACTCAGCACTTGAACAGTCACTCACCAGAAACCCTTTCTATCCCAGCACTGTTTCCCAGCTGAAAAGCTGTTGGAAAGCTTGGCTGAATAACCAGCAAGTACTGAAACTTATTTTAAAACTAAGCAGAAATTAGTAAGTTTGGTATAATAAGTAAGCTGGTATATCCCCAAACTTACATTTCTTTTAATGTTCACAGGATTTTAGTCTTGGAAAATGGCCGGATAGCAGAATTGGATACTCCAGAACACTTAATAGCTCAGAAGGGACTGTTCTACAGACTGATGGAAGAATCAGGCCTTGCATGACTCACTCATGGAGTATCCCATAGCCCCACCACCATCAGGAGTAATTGACCTCATAATTGAGTTATTTTGGTTTCTCTCTAAAATGGCTGACACTCAACCAAAGCTTGTTTGAGCCAGAACTGCAGTGAGTAGATGGAAAGGGTAACTTGGGATACATGTTATTTCCATAGGAAACTCAGCAATTCCACTTCCATTATGTTTCCAGATACCAAAACCTCACTTGACTGCTGAAAATGAGCCAGTCAGGACTTGAATACTTTTCTGGTATAAAAGCAAACAAGTCAAAAGAGAAAGACCACAGCATTCCTAATTTATAATGTAAATGGAGCCCAAATATCCATCATACTTCAAGATAACAGATTATTTTTAAAAGCCAAAAAGATTTTATGGACAGCAAGAAAGAATTTAACTGATAGCAAGGAAACTTAACTCTTTGCAGTTGATGCTAAGCTCCAGGCAGAACAAATGATGTATTTTTTAAATGTCTTACGGACTGCTTACCCAGGCATTGCACAAACACTGGGGCAGAAGGGAAGAGGAGGCAGGATGCCACCTAGCAGGAGAGCACAGGCTGCCTGTTGTTACAGCTGGGGATCAGATCCACTCCCTCCCTTCTGCAGGAGCAGAGCCAGCTCCAGCAGGGGCTCAGCAGTGCAGGACAGGAATATGGCTGGGAGTGGCAGCAGAGCATCTATCACTCCTGCCCAGGGCTTGGAGCATTCCCACTGCCAAGTGCCAGCTGCTCACAGCAGGGCATGTCCAAACATTGACACCAACATCTCCAAACTGAATTTGGCCACAAGGAATTTGCATGGTTGGAAGTGCCCTCCTCTCTGATCCCTGCAGCACACGAGGAAAGCAGCAGGATCTCACCTGTTGACCTGATGGCTCATTCCTGGTTTTCCTCTTGAGTGCAAGTTGACTCTTGCATATGCCACCCTGGTGCTGCAGAGCCTGTGGCGTGGTCACCTGCCAGATGTTGCTTTAACAAACCAAAACAGAAGCAAAAGCTTCCTGGGCTTCCCACAGTGTCTGTGGCCAGAGCTGTCCCCAGGTCTCACCTCAGAATTCACAGGATGACAATGTGACAGTCCATTACACACAGAGATACTGCTCTTTACTGTGACTTTTGCTAAAGCACCCCATTTTCTAGAGAGCTGAAATAAAAACAGAATCAAGTTTTTAAATGGGTCTCTTCAGTAGAGCAAATATAACACAGAAAGGGGCAGTGGGGAGAGGATGGGAGAGTTCCAGCTGCAAGAATCAACCCAGACTGGCAGAACCCAGCAGTTCATTCTCCAACAGCTGCTCAGTGGCTTCTGCACCCAAGTTAAGAACAGTTTAGAGTTTCTGCTGGACAAGTGCCTAAGATATCGAGGTCCAGTGCCTGCTGGTGCTCAGACACCAAGAGAGAATTATTTTTCCCCCTACTTTCTCCAGTTCTCATACTTGAGGTCACAGACAAACAATTCCAAACCCAGATACAAGTTATGAGCACTTCAAAGGTTTATCAATGGATCTCAAAACCAGGAGCATTTAGAAATACTGAGATAAAAGTTAGGTACTTTTCCTTTTTAACTGAGGCCAAACAGAATTGCCCGTGTTGCTGGGTAATTCTGAAACAGACACCTTTTAACATTCCATAATCTCCATTATAAACATCTTTAAATGCTCATTTTCTGTTCCTAAGTCGGTAATGAAGAGGGAAGGCAACAGGAGACAATAATCAACACATACTTTCACACTGGTAGCCTTTGAAAGGGCACAATTTTGCTGTCAGCTAACCCAAACTAAGAGCAAGCAAAAATATCATCAGCTTTCACACATCAAGTTGTGCTGCAAAAGCAGAAGAAAAGCAATTCCCAAAATTACATATGAAAAACCCATCATGTTTCAGATGTGCTGGAGTCCCCAGGGCTATATCCAAGTACTGTGATGAATCTGGAGCTCAAGTCTCACAGAAGTTATCTAGAAGTTGGTTAAAGCAAAATATATAAAGGAGTTAACACTTGCAGATACCATGTAGGAGAGAAATGCTACCTTAAAAAATCCTTGTCCCATGATTCCAAGTTTAAGGCAACACTGAAACTGCTAAAGCCAGAAAATAAATCAAAAATGTCATGCATTGATTTACACCAAGTTCAGGCCATACATGTACTGTGCAAGTCACGTTCCCAGTGCCCCAGATGGTCACAAGACACACAGGAATGTCGAAATGTTAAAGGTGCCAGTGACCCAAAGCACAGTTGTTGCTGTGCCACATCACTGTCACACTGCAAAAGGATCTTCGTGGGGTCAGGACTGGGAGCACTTACAGAAGTAGCTCTGTTCACACACGTGAATTAGGGTGGTTTTTGCAGGTCTTCTAAAAATCCTGAGCTTCTTTTTTTTTTTGGCAGAATCAGCTTTTCCAGACGTGAGAAATTGTCCATGTTGCAGTAAATAATGTCATCCAAGAGACATCAGTGTGCACTGAAATCAGATACAGTAAATTCAACTCTACAGCAGCTCCTCTCCCTCTTCCTTGCCAGGGCTCTCCTAGGATGGGGTGGAAGGGGAGGATCACAAAGTGTTCCTGGAGGATGACTGTTCCCAAGCAGGAAGGGTGTCTCAGTGGTGCTGACAGTTCCTTCCCTGGGTCTCTGCAGGGAGCTCCATCTCCACCTTAAGGTACAACACGAGCCACAGCCCTACCACAGACCCCCTGCACTGCCCTGTGCTCTGCTCCTATAAACCATGTGCTCCAAGCATTCCACCCTTCTGTCCATCACAGTGCTGCACAAGTGTTTGGGGATTTGAAAAACTCATTCACAGCTCATCCCCAAACTCCCCAGTCAGCCCCTGCTCGTTCCATTTCCACAGAGAAAATTGACACCAAGCTCAGGAGATGTGGCAGACACAGGCCACAGACACCACGGGGGGTGACAAAGGTGGCTCCTGCTCTGCTGATCCATCATTATCACCTGGTCTGCTCAGCAAACCACAAAACAATCCAGCCCTACTGCAGCACAGTTACCTACTCTCATGGCTTCTTACCCACCACCCTAACAACCCCAGACATCAGGCCAAGCAGAATGATCAGTCTAAGCAGGACCAATAATTGCTACTTTCAAGGCAAAAAGCTGAACTGACAAAGCAAACCCTTTGTCAAACACAAGGCAAGAAATAACATGTTTTCTTTCAAACAATTTTTTACTGCAAGTTCTTTGCAAATATTTGTATTGTCATTACAAAAAAATACCAAAGAAATTTTCAGTCTATTCAATATCAGAGAGTCATAATTTACAAAAAAATAAATAGCTTTAGTCTAAGGACAACAATTGTCAGTATTAAGGTCAGCAATATCAATCACAGAAGTCCACATTCTCAGTGCTGAGTATCTGGATCCATCTGACTTAGTTTGCTTTCTTCCAGCATTTTCCTTTAAAATAAGACTAATCAGAACATTAGAAAAGTACCTTTTTTCTTACCATAAAAAGATGAAAACTCAACACAGATCTTGAAAACCAGATCCATTTTAATTGTTAGACCTTTCCGACACAAAACTTTAAAAACGCTATTTTTTTTTTTAAACAACTGCAACAGAACATTTTCCCACAAAATTAAAGAGTCAACAGCAGCAGCATGAAGGGCATGTTTCTTTGATATAAGGCTAATGGTCCTTGATGTGGCAGAGCTGCTATGAAAGCACAGAACTACCAAAGCCAAGGGTATTACAATCAAGGTCACCCTGAGCCTGCAGCCTCTGCTGAGGTGAATCCTCACTGCTCAGCCTTGTCCCCACAGGTGCCACCAGCACTGGGCACCCCAGTCGGAATTCCTGAGTGAGCTGGGGGTAAGATCAGCACACAGCAACGCACCAACTGCTGCACAGTTTGGTTCTGGAGTGACTGTCATTCCAGACAGGCTGAAATACTGCTCTGAAGTTGACTGTGCTGCTTCACATCAGCACTACTGACATGAGAGTGAACCTGCTGCTCTACGCTGTAAACACATGAAACCTTTAGGACAATGCATAAAGCATTAACCATGTACAGTAAATGCCATAATGAGAAAGTCTGGCACACATTTTATTTCATAAGAAAAATCTTTGGACTATAGTACTTTATGCCACAAAATGTTCCAAGTGCATCCCACAATAGATGGCTCATGAAACGAGGAATCTGCAAACAAGCAAATAACTAGCATTTGCAAAAATGTTTTAAACAAAAAAAAAAAAAGGGGAGGGAACTTTAGAACATAAAAGAGATGAGAAGAAAAAGCTTTTCTGAATTTCTCTGATGAATCACTCCGCTGTACATTTGAGAGTATAATGACAGATTTCAGGCAAAAACTAGGAGTCTCTGAAGTGTCTTGCACAGTGCATGAGCTTCTCCTAGAGGTGGCTAAAATCAATACTAAGGAGAAATAAAAAATAAGAAAAAATTGCATCTTTATGTTGCTTCCATTGCCATGCTCTGGCTAACTTCACTGTGTCTGAAACTCAGCTGTGTGTTTCGGTCCAGCTCAGGGGAAGTTACAGTTCTCCAAAATGTATCACCTCCCTCTTCCCCACAGTAAATAGCCAAGTTCAACTGCTACACCAAGCCTGAATCTTTGGCCATACTATAGAAAATGCCTTTATCCTGAAGTAGTTGGTCTGGGGTACCACACTCCACCACTTCTCCTCTCTCCAGGACTAAAACTCTGTAAAACAAGGAGAGGGAAAAAAAAAAAAAAAACAAATTAAAAATAGTCACAAGAAGATCCAGTAAGCCAGTGAATATGCATATATGTGTACAGACAGAGATTGCAGCATAGCCATTATTTGCAAGTGAAGACACTGAACAGGCTGAGGTTCTCTCTGTCCTTCCCCAGCTCCCTGCAGATGGTCTGTGTGGTGCATTGTTTATGTAGCACATGGTCACGCAGCCATCTGCAGACACAGCACATGGGTACCCATCTCCTCCTGCAGAGGAGGCTCTGGACTGCACTCTGAGCCAGCCAGAAGGGACCTGGCAGCACTTCTTGTCAAGGTGTGTGAGGGCCTGCAAGATCCAGGATAACCTTCCCTTAGCACCTCTCCACACCAACTGCCGTTACACAGCTGCTGTGACAAAAAACATCCAACTGGCACAAGGAAGTCCACCAAGTCTGTGGTCAGCTCACTGCCAAAACCCTGTTCCAGCTCCTCCCATGGATGGCAAGGCACTGCAGAGATGGTCACCAAGCCCTGGCAGGGGCTGCTGCCTGGTGCCACCACTGCCACAGCTGAGCTGGATGTTCTCCAGCTGGCAGCGCTCCTCCCTCTGATCTGTCACTACTGACAGCACAGAGGGCTACAGGAGTACTCTGAAATCCTAGCAGTGGTCACTTTGCCATTCTGTGATAAAAGGGATGAGAGTCTAAAACTGAAATATGAGACAACAACTTGGCCCTCAAGCACACCTTAGCAAGGCAGCCGAGCACGAGGGAGGCTCTATGGACTATAACCTGAAGTGATGGAAAGTGGAACACCAAATGAACTTCAGAGGGCAGGATCTGCCCCTTTGGACTCCCTGTGCTGTCTGTGCCTAAATTAGGGCAAGACCCAGGAACAGTCTCCTGTCCTTGCCTCTCCCCCCTTCCCATTTTGCCCAGGCAGGAACAGCACAATAGCAGTGTGACAGAGGGACAAGAGGCGCTCCCCAGGCCAAGCACAGCCACCACAAGCCAGAACACAAACACACCCTACCCCTCAAAACAGGGATTCCAGCAGCTCTGTGCAGAGGCAGTTAAAAACAAACCAGTGAACACCCAACTAACACAAAGATTGCCATTTAAATGGAGCACAGTGCAGGTCACACAGTCAGCAAGGTAAAAGCAGCATCACTTTACCTTGTGTAGTCCATGATTGTGTTCAGACGATGTGCTATAGTTAACACAGTACATTCTTCAAATTGAGACTTTATAGTTGACTGTATGAGCTTATCTGTTTCAAGATCAACAGCAGCTGTGGCTTCATCCAGAACCAGGATTTTGGACTTCCTGAGCAGAGCTCGTGCCAGGCACACCAGCTGGCGCTGTCCCACACTGCACACATGGGATGGGAGCGTGGGGAGAAAAGTCAGAACAAGTTTAGAGCATTCATTAGTATTCATTTTGAAACCTGGCAACTCCTTGTTCTAAAGATAAGGTGGGTCTTGCTATTTCCCTGCAGAATATCTAACAGCATGTGAAACTACATCCCCCTCAAATGAGGTCCTGGCAATGTAGCAGGAGAATACAAGCGGTTTCAGCATGACTGCATCAGGCTGATTCACTGCATCAGCGCAGTCTTGAGGACTGGACTTTAAATGGTTTCTACAAACTCAACATATAAAACCCTGAGAAGGTGCAAATAGCAAGTGAACAGCTTCCTTAGAATAATGCTGCTGTTTAAATGCTTTCCAAGGCTGCCCAAGCTGAAAAATCTCCCCACATTCAGAGTATTTCTTAAAATTATTTGAAATTCCCAAACTCAAGAGCTAAAGACATGTTGAATCAACCTAGTTGGTTGATTGCCTGGTAACACATTAAGAATTCTCCAGCTGCCTCCCCAGATTCTCACACAGGGCTGGGGCATTAGAACTTTCACAAGCACACCCATGATTCAATTCAGCACACACTTCCTTTGACCTACCTGAGGTTCTCACCACCCTCAGCACACTCATGATTCAGTTTATCAGGAAGGGATGATACAAAGTTCTTCAGGTGAGCCAATTCCAAAGACCTCCAAATGTCTTCATCAGAGTGTTGGTCAAAAGGATCAAGATTCATACGCAGAGAGCCAGAAAACAATATTGGATCCTGGTCATGGAAAGAGGTAATTGCCAATGGGCACAGAACATGGCAAGTGCTCTACAACTATTTCTTAGATAACAAAAGGAAACAACATGTACAGATGCAGATGCAAGCAAGCTAATATACTGCATTTAGGAATGAGGGCTTGTTGTTTTTTTTTTTTTTTCCAATAAAAAGTTACTCTCCCTCACTCTTATTCCTTATTTTTCTTGGGGGCCTGACCTCTTCCCTTTGCAGATTCATGCAGTCCAGACCTTTCCATTAGTCAGTAACTCATGAATTCAGAAAAAAAAACCCAACAAAACAAACCAAAACACCCAAACCCCAGCCAACTTTCTTTTTACTGGACCTCTAAGCTAAAAAAGAGGCTCTCCCTGCTCAACCTTCTGTCAGCAGGGACTACCAGGTCAACTTTTCACTTCTTAGGGAATGAACCATCTGTAAATATTTCAAAACTCTTCAGCTCAGCATGAATGGAATTATTCCTTTTTTTTTCCTCAGACAGGAAGAAATACTACTTTGGAAATACTGATGCAAAAGAATCAAAAGGAGAAAGCAAAGTGTGCCCCCCAGATTTCCAAAAGAGGTGGTACAGAAAACCTTTTACAGTGAGCTCATTTGTTTTTGCCAGTGTGCTGCAATGGTAATTGAAAACATCAAATTTTACAGTCTTATTTTGAATCAGATCAGGCAATAAAGGCTACACAGTAAGAACAAAAACACTTGAGACTAAATCCAATGCTCATGAAGTTGTATTTCCAAATGTTTATGACTATCAAACCCACAGTTGGCTGGGCTAGACTGGGATGGTTTCTGTGCAAGAGCAGCACTGATAGCACACACTGGGCCCAGTTCACAAAGGGACCCCAAGCAGGTGTTCAGCTGGGATCAGCCCTTCCCACTCAGGCTGAGCTGCCTGTAAGTGATCTGTAGTCTGTAAGTGATCAGCTCCTGAATCCAGAGGCCAAGGTTTTGCTTCCACAACATGGCTCAGCCACAGCCAAGTTCCTACTTGTTAGCTGGCACAGGCAAATTGAAACCAGCCTAGGGAAAAAAGCTTGGTTTCAAGTCCATGAAAGGACAAGCTGAAGCGACTGAATTTCATAGCACAGATCAGAGGAGGAATAACAATTTTCTACTCAGTACTTTATGGAAAGAGCTCTGCAAAGAGCAAAGAAGTTTAAGTAGTGGCAGGATTTTGCACCTACCTGAGGGATGATGGTGATCTTGAACCGCAGGTCATGGAGCCCTATCTTGGCAATATTAATCCCATCAATAATAATTTCACCTTCAGCTGCTTCATTAATCCGAAACAAGCCCAAAGTAAGTGAGGATTTTCCAGCTCCTGTTCTTCCAACTATTCCAATCTGTTGGGAAGAAATACAAGAACAACTTACTCTGGGAAAGAGTTAAAGCACTTACAAGCATTTCCACCTGAAACCGACACATCATCATACTTTTGGGGTTATCCACACACGAGGAGCGTTCAGTTTCACACTGTATGTTTTACTTCCCAGTTAAGACTGAAGTCATGATCAACTCTTTTCAAACATAAAATATTGTTACTTTGGTTGGCTGATACACCTCTTGCCATCTGTCCATTCTAACCACTTGAGGCAGCATTCTGCCCATATTTGTAGGTAGAAAGTGTGCACTCAGGAGAAGACAAATGCCCAGTTGGCTACCACAAATAAGGAAGCTGGATAGTAGATCTCTTATAGCTACCTTTTATGCTGCTGTGCAAGACCACACTATTAATGGACATCAGAGAATCCACACAGGACTGGGCAAGGAAGCAGGAGGAGAAACACACAGATCAGCTTGGCCAGATCCAGAGAATGTGCTCTGAAGTCCCATTATTTCCTGCAGTCTCACCTTGAAACTTCTGCCTCACTAGATCAGGCTTCCCCCCCTCTACTGTAGGCTATCTTCCTGAGATTATAATTAACTTAATCTCTCTGCAACCTACTCCTCTTTGCTTATGGCAAACAAATTAGCAATATTCTCTGGAAAGGGGAGACAAGACAGGATAAACCTCAGCTCCCAGTGAAACCAGGCCAAATGATACTTGGTAGACCCACATAACAGTGTTTCCTTATGCCTGATGCAGAACACACCTTGCAAAGGCTGAGAACCCACAACATCTGCAGTGACAACAAGCCTGATTCCACAGAAGCTTTTCTAGTTCTTAAGAACCCCGGACACATAACAGAACAGGGTCAAACCTCTCTTCTGCTTATGCATGCAGACCTGTGAACTCAGCACTCCACTGTGAATTCAGTCATTACCTTTTCACCCCCATTGATGGTAACATTTATGTTTTTCAGAACCAGGTTCAAGTCCTCGCGGTAGCGCAAACTGTAGCCTCGGAACTCCACCTTCCCCTCCTCGGGCCAGCTGCTGGCTGGGGCTGTTTGCTCAATGCTCCACTCAGCCTGGAAGAGCCACACAAACACCTCTGATCAGCTCCTGCTTCAACCAACACAGGCGCAGAGGATTCAGATTGCAATTAAGAAAAATCCTTCTTAGGGGATAATTTGCAAAAGATCTGTGATTAGGAGAGTAGTCTCAAGACAGATGAAATGGTGTGAGTAACCAAGGGCTTGGCTCAAGTCCCACTTGTTGGATAAACTTCCCTCTTGCCAGTGGCAGAATCATGCAGGCAGCACACATTCAGACAACCTGTCTGCACACCCCACCATGGCAAGGAAACCTCTGGGCCAGCCACACATGCAACTAGAAGCAGTTTGGCTGAGACTGTGCACTAAAACATCTGTCAGCTGGTAAAAAGCTGCTGCCTCAGCCTCCCACAGGGGTGAGAAAGAACACACCTCATTGCATTCACTGCCACTGCCAAATAAAAAGGCTTTGACATGTATAAACACTGGTCTGCTACCAGAACTTAATAAAAAAAATCTAGGAAGGGTCTTCATAATGTTTGGTTGCAAAAACAGTGACTCAGGTCAGGTTCAAGTGACAGGCAGGGCAAAGAGAAGACCCAGGGAACTCCGTAACCATAAAGGGAACAACTGCACATTAAATGAATAATGTTATTTGAATCAAAACAAAACAAAACAAAAAAAACAAAACAAAACAAAACAAACAAAAAAAAAGTAAAACCTTTTTATTCCCCATACTGAGTGCAAAAAGAGAAACACAAAAACATGATGCTTGAAGTCGTAGGAAACCAAAACATTTGTGCTACCCTACTGCTTAGCCTTGAACATAAGAGCACATTTCCCAAATAGCACTGTGTAAATACCAGTGGGTACACCACAACAGCAGCAACAGGAACTTCCCACTGAGACCCAGCCTGTCCCTGGCAGGCACTCACAGCCCTGAGCTCTGTCCCACCCCTCAGCTCAGAGCACAGGCCCAGCCTCCAACACACTCAGGGGCAGCTGAGACCTCAGAACAGGGCACTGGCTTCCATAAGTGGGGTGGCCAGCTCACTGTACCTCCTTCTCCATTTCAGCATATTCTTTGACTCTTTCAACAGCAACAATGTTGGTTTCCAGGTCGGATGACATGCGAACCAGCCAGTTCAAGTACGCTGTGATCTGCAAGGAGGAAAGCAGTCAGCGAGCAGTTTACACTGAATAGGTTACCTGCAATAAATGAAAAACATGGGATAACCAAAGCACTGCAACTTCATAAACACATAAACACAGGCAAGATCTTGGCTAATCAGTGCTGGACAGCAGGAAAGCCTAAATGCCTTTTAAGATGCACAGGACGAGACACCTCGGCCACATCCCCTCACACTGGGAAAGCAAAGAAGAAACTTCCCAGCATCTCCTCAGATACTATTTGTAATTATTATTTTCTATGTTCTTGGTATTAGTTTTCCATCCAAAGCCACACCAAGGCTCTGACTTTCTGATGCAGTCTAAGGATTCAGAGGTTTTGCTCTTTTTAGAAAAGGCAACATTACCTGCAGTGAGTAGGACACTGAGAGGCCAACCAGCCCTGCACTGAGTTTGTTGCGTGCAATCACTGCAAACAATGCTGCAAACAGGACAATGCAGTTCCCCACGTACTCCAGACGGACTGCCAGCCACCTGCAAGGCACAAACACATCTTTCCAGTACTTCACCCACAGAGGTGTGGACAACAAATGGCAAGGAGCACAGCCAGCAGATCCATGTCCTCCCCAGGTAACTGCTGTTCCACACTGCAGCCCCGCTGGTACCTGTTTGCAACAATGCTTGGATAATAAGCTTTCTGATTCTCATCCACCTTCATGTCGTTCTGCCTGATGAAGCGTTTCTGCTCCTCAAAGGCTCGGATGACGCTGACTCCCAGCAGAGTCTCGTTGAAGTGGGAGTACACGGGAGAACGGCTCACAGACTCGAGGCGCTTCAGCTGCCGCGACGTGGCCACGTAAAATCTCTGCAAATCAGAGCAGAATTATGGTTACATCCAGACTGTGTCTGGAAAGACAAGGGGAATCATAAACAGCTCCCTGCCATCTGGGCTGTTAGTGACAGAGATTCAACTTACACATGGGAATACACACCTTCCCCAACACTTTTGGGCCTAAAGGACCACGACATACACTCTGCTGCCTTTAAACAACTGCCAATCAACCCATCTCATGCCAGAGCCATTTTCTCCTCTTTCTTTTATCAGCAAGTTTAGTTCAACAGTCTAAAACACACATATCACCACTTTAAGGTTTACTAATGGAGCCAAAAGGATTTGTAAATTTAAGAGCCAAAGTCAAACCCCAGCTGCTTCTCTTTGAACTGTGCTGGCTCTCCCAGTTTCTAGGAGTGAAGCCAGAGTGAAGCAAACACACCCTGCCCACACAGGACAAGAATGAAAGGCTGCCATCCACTCTATTGCTCTGTAGACAATATTCTGATGAAATAGGCACATGAGCAATACACACACATACCCCTCTAAAGACTACTCTCATGTTTGGAAAGAAGTCTTGGAAAAGACCATGTTTTCCATATTTGGGCTCTGAGCAACAAGCTGTGCAAAATTTGCCACAAAATATAATGGCATTTTTATAAAGTAGGTATTAAAGATTTAACTTCTGCACAGAAGTCATTTTACACTTGACAAAGGAAGGAAATGCTGTGCTAACATCAGATTATCAGTAAACCATGCAAAGCACAGTCAGTCAAGCATGACTCAAATCCAACACATTAAAATCCTTCCTCGTGCAGGGTAAGAACAGCCTTAAATAACAGAGGATGTGACTGCTGGTCCCGGTTCCCCCAGGTAACACCCTTTACCTGCACAAACAAGTAGACAAGTCCCAGGGGTGGAATGATGACAGCAGCTATAGGTGTGGCCAGCAGAATGATGATACAAGCCCCAATCACGTTAAATGTGGAGCCCATGAACATCTTGATGATGGGTGGAATGGTGGAGTCAATGGTGTCTATCTCCTTGGAGAAACGGTTCACCAGGTTCCCACTGGGAGTGCGCTCAAAGAAGCTCATGGGAGACCTGAGGACGTTGTGCAGCAGGTTAAGGTGCAGGTGTCGTGATGCAAAGATTCCTCCTATTGACACAACCATTGAGTAGCCAAACACAGCAATACCTAGAAAAGGAGACTCATTATTAACTGCTGCCACCTCTCACACAAAACATTTTCCTCATTTTGTCATCATTCAGCATCAGCATTAGTACAATAATCCTGAGAACTTGGATTCACTTCAGGTAGACTCAGCAAATATGTCAAGTAGTATGAAAAAATAAAACCAGGCAAGACACCACATTCCTTTCATTGCTTTTCCATTAAAAAAAATTGTGTAATATTTGAACGCTTTCCCTGAGCAAAAATCACTGAATTTGCTCTTGGCATTTATTTTTTATTGTGGGATTTTCATGGCACTTCTGGAGTGGGATACTTGGAGTATTGGGTTCCATGGCAAACAAACTCTAAACCCCAAAGAGGACACAAAACAAAACATCACTGAAGCAGCCTCCCCACAGTGCCCTGAAGCAGCCAGAGCAAACCCCAGCCAGGGCAGCTGAGCCAGGCTGGGGCAGCACAGCCACAGCCTCCTGTGACAAACTGCCCCTGCAGACCAGGCCAGCACAGACTGCCAAGGAGACTCTTCTCAGATCAGATGTTCTGTCAGCAGTTCTGACTCATCAGTCAGCAAAACACTTCTCACTTTGAGAAATTTCATTTACAAATGAAAGGAAAAATACATTTTGTAACGTAATAATTGTATTGGTTGGTTTGCTTTTTTTTATTCTAGTTTTTGATTTTCCTATGAAAACACACACTCAAATCCTTAGCAAAATGCTGCTACAGGCACCAAGAGCATTAGAAACACTGAACTAGCAAATCTTAAAATACACAAAACCAAGCAAACCTTGAGAAATTCCCAGTGCTCCATATACTCCTAGTCTGAGAGTTGTGTTCTGCTGTGTTCCATTGATAACAGGATCATCTGTCCATAAACTCAGCCAGTAGTTGGAAGACAAGGAGGCTATATGATTACACATAAAGAGGAAAATGGCCAGGAAAGACATTAGGAGTCCAATTGCTTTCATGTAATCCCAGTACACTGATGCCTTTACCTGAAGAAAGAAGACAAAAAGAAATACTCATTTTGCAGCTAAGTTTCAAAACCAGCAACTCCCCCTTGTCCAACACCTATTTAAAGTCAGTATCCCTCCATGAGGCCATGAAAACACAGCAGCTGCACTCCAGAGAGCCACTGCTTGGGAACACAGGCTGCAAAGCATTCTGTGGAGACATGCCAAATCCAGCACTCTCTCAGGGCAGGCACACATCATCCTTCCCTGTCATCCAAGGGAGAGGACGAGTAGGGAGGGACCTGCCTGAAGTACCACAGAGCATCAGTAGCAGAGCCAAAAACTTCACTGAGGAGTTCCAGTTTCTGGCTCTCTGTGCCACAAGATCATAAAGCCTTTAAACCAACCCTTGCTCCACATGGCTTGTATCCTATGATCTATCTTTATCCAACAACAAGCAATCCAAGCTTGGATTCAAGCAACATTGCTAGGAGCTGTGACTGCCACTTTCCCAGCAACCTCAGTCTCAGGTTTTTCAAAAAGCCCTGGGTATCCTGGGATTAGATACTTATGTCTACAGTGGAAACTTGGCTTAAATTCATCTGAGTCGGTTGCAGCTCCTCACTGAAGGGCAGTTTTCATTAGGACACCTAATTTGTCACAACCTCTCTCCAAGAAATAGCTGCAAGGTTTTCATTTCTCCTTCTACACTTTGATGTAGTCAGGCCCATCATCTCACACAAGTTTTGTGCTGGCATTCTTCCTGCAGGCAAACATGGGGCTCAGGTTAGGGAGCAGAGGGCACAGCAACACTTCCATCAAGTATTACACAACAAGAAGCAAGCTTGAGAACTCACTCAGCCTGTTCTCACACCAGTTACATGGTCTTCAGAAGTCATTTTCTTCTGAAATAGATTTTTGCAAAACTGAAAGAGGGCACAGGAAGTGGGAACTGGAGCCTTACCCTCCCAGTCTTTGCTGTGTCAGCCTCCATCAGTTTCCAGGAATTCTTCTCAGCAAGTGGCTTCTGCAGCTCTGCTGTGCTGCTCTGGTGCTGTGGCTTCCCAGTGTCTCTGCTGTATGTTGAAGAGTTACTGAGCTGTCTGTTTGAAGACATTTATTTTTTAATCTTAGCTTGACACAGGACAGCTGCTACCTCACAACTAGGCTTTGACAGTCCACAGCTCCAAGTCAGTGGTTTTCACTCCTATGGAGATGTCCATCACAGGGCCAGCAGTTCCTTGAGCCCCCCTTGTCCCCTCAGGGCACCCTCCCAACTCTCCCTGACAGCATTTGGTTCCCAAGTATCCATGTCCAGGTGCAAGTAACAGTCACCAGATAAAGAAGTCTTGGTTGCACAATCACTCCAGGAGAAAAAATGCTTTGTGGCCATCAAGACCAGCCTTTCCAAACCCCATCATCAGCACAGCAGCTGCTGGAATGTGAAAAGGGTACCCACACTCCCCTCAAAAGAGGCCATTTAACTCCCAGGCACTCATCAGCTTCCAGAAATAGTGTCTCCAGAGCACCCTAAGAACAGAGGCACTATTAGAGCACTATCCAGAGCACCGTAAGAAGGAGGCCTAGACCAGGAGACAGTTTTGGAAAGGTGTAATCAGAGTGATTGCAAGCAGAATAGCACCTGCATTAGGTCAGACTAAAGGTGCACTTGGCACTTCATCCCCTCTGACAGCAGTAAAATGCAGAAGCCTTAGGAGCACACACAAAAGCTGGACTAGCCAGTAAAACACTCTCCCTTTTATGCAAGCCAAACCCACAATATCTTGCTACAACACCAGAGTTTCTTCATATGGAAAGACTATCATGACAGTTGTGTGTGTGCAGACATGAATGTGCAACAGTCTGTGCCAGCTGGACTGGGGCTGCAGCCCCAGGGGTCCAAATGCCAGGGGCCAGCAGCCCCGGGCCAGGGCCAGCAGCCCCGGGCCAGGGCCAGCAGCCCCGGGCCAGGGCCAGCAGCCCCGAGCCAGGGCCAGCTCCCAGGCACATGCAGGGACTGAGCCCAGCCACTGCAGAGATACAGCTTGCATGGACACACGTGATGGATTCCCAGCAGCAAACCTGGTCCTGCTGAGCCACAGAGGGCCAGAGGAGGCCCCGGGGTGCTGTGTTTGTGGGGGTGCTGCAGGTGCCTGCTGGAGCACTTCCAACTGCTGGATCTGGAACCACAGAGCAGCAGCAGCTTTGCCTTTCTCAGGCTGCTGGATTCAGCAGGATATATTTTCCCACTAACAAATACCATAACCATCAAATTTTTGTTTATCCACATCTGAGTGACTGGATTGAATGGATGGGGGGCAAGAGGGGAAAAAAATAATAAAACCACACACCTATGCATCAACTTTCCAGAAGCTTCATTCACAAGGCTTCCATTTTCTATAGGCTTCCCTTCCTTTGTAAATGGACTGTTTGTATCTGAGAGGGTGAAAATGTAAACATCAAAATGGTTAGGCAAAGAGACACAAGCATTTCATTTCAATCCTAACTGCCAGTTGCAGTCTTAATGTGCAAACAAAGCAGGGAGCACAAGTATTTACAGATAATAACAGAAAATTGACCAGGTGAACAATCAGTGCAGTTCAACTCCCAACAGGGTTAATTGCCAAGACAGGGAATATTTATTTTTCTAGCAAATATAGGTCAGTAATAATGTAACATAATTATGAGGACATATTTCATGTTCAAACATGCAACACCAAGTCACATGTGACCCACTCCATGGAAACAAACCCAACACTCCAGCCACTCCTTTTCAAACCCTTTCACAGCTTCTACATAGTTAGTTATAAATTATTTTTATTTTAAAATGCAATGAGAAGACATTCTGTACATGATGGAGTGAAGCTTTAAGAACAGCAGCCATGTGCTAGTAACTTTTAGTTTTCCTGCAAAGTTAAGCAAGAAGAAATGTCCAAAATCCTGGTGTTTCAGGCAACTGCAGGAATCAGATGACTTTAAGAAGGAGATCTTTCCATGCGTCATTATACCACAACATCCTGCTTGTACCAAGATGCAGCACACATGAGACAAGTGTCTAAAACACTCCAGAAAACCTGTCAGCTTGAAACAGTAACCTTTTCTGAGCAATTTAATTCAGTGTAGTAGAGTGCCATGATAAAACTAGGTTCAGGGTATGTCAATGTTCCTTATAAAAACCAATTGTCAGACTCCTAAACAGTTCAGCTGTCAGTAAATGGAACTCTATTTTCATGTATGGAAATTAATTTGGAATTTGCAACAAAGAGTTCTGCATTTTTGAAGGATCTATGCATAGTTTATGCAAAGGTATCGACCTGAATATACTCAAAAGATATTCAGGAAAATTTGCGTAGACCTAGAGTCTGACATTTTCATGATTTTGTACAAAAGCAAAATATATGCATAAAGCAGATCAACAGCACATTAAGTGTGGACTGCTTTCCTTTCTGTGTCTGGTTCATTAGTTTAAGAACCCAAAAATAAATTGTTCAGCATGGCCTTAAAAAGACAAAAAGCAGAAAATGTGAAAAAGTTCAATTATTTAGTTCTTATTTGAGTAAGATCAAACCAAGATGGGACAGCTGGTTATTTTAAGCACTTGACAGCATTTGTTTTGAAAGGTTCCCATATGAAAAACAGCAAGCATTCCAGCAACACAGTGCTTTAGAACATTGCTGAAGAAAACAAAACCACAAATAAACCATCCACCCCTAAAAGCTCAAATTTGATTTCATGTTGTAGGCTATGAAGATTTTTTGCTATACTGCATTTAGCTCTGAGAACAAAAAAGTGCTCAAGACTGCCATAGTAAATCTGACGTAAGCACTGAGGGTACAAGCCCACTAACAAGGGTTCTGCTGAAAAGAGCATCCAGAAATGATAAAAGGAACAGCTGAGAGTACTGAATACACATCTGAGAACAAAAGGGACCCTCAGGGCTCAGACCTGAGTGATGCTTCTCTTGGTACACTCACTACATTTCTAGGTCCAGGGTCCACCTATAAAGTTAAGTTAAAGTTTCCTCATGGAAGCCTCTGAGATACAGAACTGCTGCTGCTGAGTTACCTACAAGCTGCCACACACCAACTGCTGCAGCTCACACAGCTAAGGACACGCAAACCATGCAGATACCTCCTACTGTGCAGATAAAATTCTTCTAATAATGACTGAGTCTCTTGTAAATAAACTGCAGCTACTCATATTACTCCAAGGCAAGCACTAATACAAAGCCACATGGCAAACAGTTACCTGTTTCCAGAGGTTGAATCGCTCCTTCTAATGAAGGATCTGACTCTAAAAGCATATATAATTAACGTTTTTCTAGAACACACTCTACCATTTTCAATCTTTACAACCTCACATCCAAGTAGAATAACCTAAACCACAAAACCCAAGGCAGAATCAAATTTGCTGAAATGGACCTATTTTTAATCCCAAGCCACAAGCACAGTTTTCCCACACAGAGAAGAAACCCCATGAAGCTGAGGATGGAAAGGCAGCAGTACAGCACACAGGCAGAGGGAACCCTCAGGAAGCCCAAAGGGACAGGAAGGCTGGGAGGGACCAGAGCTGCAGCCAAACCTCAGGGGCTGCCTAGGAGGAGAGGCTTTCCCACCCTTGGAGCAGCAGATGTACTCCAGCCAGAAAGCACCAACCCACTGTGTTCTCAGGCTGCCAGCACAGAGCTTCAGACATAAGGGAGCCTCCCTTTAAAAGTGGGTGTGCAGACACCCTCCAGCCAACTCAGCCTGACTCCATCACACACTGCTGTGCTCATCCAAGAGCCTGTGACTCTCGGGAATAGTGACCTTTTACACATCCAATAAACATGAATAGTATCCCTATGAATCAGACAAACAATGCCTCTCCTTTTCACTTTTTACCACTGGCAGAAAATCACTTGACTAGAACTGATGAACAAATTCACTGCAAATAGGCCAACCCTGTGATAATCCCCTCCAGATCACCAGCGTGGTACTGAAGTTTAAAAGTGCCTCTTATTAGAAAACTGCAGAGAATCATGGCAAAAGATAAAGCACTGGCTCACTTTCCAAAAGAAAGTTCAGTAATTAAATGGAAAAATAAAGTAATTTAGTTTAATGAAAAGGATTTCAAAATCTACTTTTCCACGTTGGAAAATGGAAGGAGACAAAGACTAGAAGAACAAGGCTATTAAATGAGGTGAATCTTCACATTAAAGTTAACAAGTTAAGTGCCTAAGGAAGCACAGAGAAAGTTAATTTGCCTACAAATTTCACATATGCTGAAGACTGCAACAAGTCTGACTGTGCCCCAAGTAGCTACAGAAGCACCTACAGAAAATACCCAGGAGTTAACCTGGTTCTGCTCCCACAGAATCTCTTCCCACAGTGACACACCCACCCATGCAGTGTTTGCTGTTCAGAGCATCCACCCAAGCCAGCACCCCAGTGTGCAGAGCAACAACTGGGACTACCACGAGACCTTTCCAAGGGAAATGCCAGCCCACAGCAGGGCAGCCTGAGCTTTATCACAGATCCAACCTGGCTCCCAATTGCAACTGCTTGGAAGAGGGAGCCAGGAGAAGATGCCATCTTGCACAGGCAGGAACAAACCCTGCCCACTCACAGACCCCAGGGGCAGCCTGGTGCCAGGCTGGATCGAAGAGCTTCAGAGAGCAAGGCAGGCAGACCATCACAGGCCTCCCACAGGCAACTCTGAGATGAGCACCAGGGGCAGCTCCTTGCCAAAGGAAGCTCCTCAACACATCTTTAACACTCCCCAGCTGCATCTGTGCAGGTAAATGTGGCACCATTTCCACTTTGCATGAGGAGCACACCAAAAAACACCCTGTGTTCCCTCTAGGGAATGGGAAGGAACCAATGGTTTTCCAAACAGAAGACAAAGCAAAAAGCAGGCTCTTTGTTCCCAAAGCCTTCTCTGCAGCATTCAGCATCTGCTCCCAAACTTGTGTCACCAACTTCACCCCAGCCAGCACAGTGCAGGCACCCCTGGCACTTCTCAGCAGGAGTGTCAGGAAATCACCACAGGCAAGCCATGAAGAAAACAGGCTGGAGGCAAAGACTAAGTTCCCCTATTAAAATCCAACACTGCAGCTGTCTGTAGATAAAAGAAAAATCTGAAGTGTATTCCTGTACCAGTGCAGCTCTACAGCTGTTTTGTAAAGCAGAAACAGGAGTCAAGGACAGCAGCTAGAACATAGAGCTGCTTCCTCCTCCTCCCCATCCCCAAAGGAATTAGTTGCATAAAGAAGACACATCTTAGCAGAGACAGGAAGGGTGTATAAACACCAGCTGGCCTTTATGCAGTCTCACAACCATCTGAATTTTGTACTGAGAGGAAATTTTACTACAGATCTGTTTCACATTTCCCTGATTTTAAGAGAGAATGTGTGCTTAACCTCACAACCTTCAACACCCTCAAGAAATAAGCACCTCTACCTATATAGGCAATCACAAGAAATGGTAATTTAACTGTCCTATCAGTACTACTGGTTTTCCTGTAACAGGACTCCCTTATTAACATGACAGACATCAAGAGAGTTTATTAGTGAGCTTACCACTGTTCTCCATGGTTTGTTCAGCGTTAGCATATGTACGAAGAAACTCAGCAAAAGCTCCATCTTGCTCCAGCAGCTCCTGGTAAGAGCCCATCTCAGAGATTTCTCCATCAGTCATTACCAGAATTGTATCCATCTGAGGCAGATAGTTGACTGCATGGGTTACCAAAACCCGAGTCTAAAAGGAAAAGGAAGAATAAAGAGTTTCTGTAACTTCAGATTAGTGAATACCATGGCTAGACTACTTCTCTTCACTGCTTGAATTCTGGGTATAATACAATAGTAATGAGGAACAGGCATGCAGCATTTTTAAGAGAACACTGTCTTGATTTTTTCCATCAAATAATTTTGAATTACAGAAATCAAAGCACCTTTCACTACAAAAATGTCAGTGCTTTATAAAAGTCCTCTAAAAAATGCAAAAAGATCCTTTCATTTTTCAGCTGTTAGAAACAGAAGTCTAAATATGCAACTTGACAAACTTGGAATCATGTGAACTCAGCCAAGAAAAAGCGTTCTCTAGAGACGTTATGACATACTTTATTTTTCAGGATTCCTTTTGGTCCAATAACTTTTTCAAAAATATGTTTCCCAACATGAGCATCAACAGCTGATAAAGGATCATCAAGTAAATAGACATCTGCATTGCAGTAAACTGCCCGAGCAAGACTGACTCGCTGCTTCTGTCCTCCAGACAAATTCACACCCTGAGGAAACAAGAAGACATGAGCCTTTATTTACAGCTGAAAGAAGATGTCTTGCTACAGTTTATGAAAGACACAAGTCATAGGTGGTTTATTTAAATCAGAGGAAATTCAACACTGCATTAAACAGGTCTCCACAAATAATTTCACTACAACAGCACAAGCAATCAGTCACAATCCTCTTGCAGGGAAGCACATCTCTTCTGTTCTCACTGTCAGTGAAGGGCTAGCCAAACCCAAAAATTAATGTTTGCTAGTTCTGAAAAGCAATTAACCCTCACTGGCCTACCTAACTCTGTACATTCAGAGGCTGCTTTTCTTCTCAGCTGTATTTCTGCAGTGCTGCCTCTGATTGAAGAAACAAGCTCTGTTCCCACTGCAGTGTGACTGGCCTGCTGACACACGGGGAAGATAAAGCTGCACTTTAGTGCACAGGGGGCTGTCAGCTCTGTGCCAGCTGGGAGCACAGGCCCCCAGAACCGCTCAGAGCACAGGTCCCAGCCCCAGAGCAGCAGCTCAGAGAGCCCCAGCAGCCACCCCAGCCAGCCCCTGCTACAGGGCCAGTGGCTCCTGCCCCACAGCACTGCACCATCCATGCACCTTTCCAGATCCCACACCACACTTGCTTTGGTAACCAAGGTAACTTTTGGTAACTGTTCTTGTGGGTTGTGATTCAGATTTTTTGGAGGGGTTGGTGTTGGAGGGGTGTTTGCTTGTTTTGAACTAAACTGAAGTGTTCAGAAAATTTTTCTCTTCTTGTTTCTATATACTTTTCTGCTCCATAACCGTGGCAACTTAGAAACAATTCAAAACTGTCACTACAAGACAGTTTTATATTTTTAACTGAGGACAAGTTTTCTCCCCCTTGAGGCTAAAAGAGAAGGAAAACACAAAGTTCAAATCTGCTTCTTATTCCAGAGGATTCCTGCTCTGAAAGTTTTAAATTCAATACAACTTTGAGATAAAGTAAAATAAGAGTCACACAGCCTTAACTACAAGCAATAGCACTGTTAGAGTGGAGTGGGTGTTGAAATACCTTTTCTCCAATTTCTGTTTTGTCTCCTGAAGGAAGAATCTCTATATCAGGCAGCAGGGCACAAGCCTCAATCACACGCTTGTACCGGCTCTCACTCATCTCCCTTCCAAAGATTATGTTATCTTCCAGGGTTGCATTTTGGACCCAGGCTTGCTGAGGAACGTAGGCTACAGAGCCCTGCAAGAAAAATAAAGTTCAGCACTTTAGACTACGAGTCTGCACAGAGAGTCAAGGCACAGCAGGGCTTTGTGAGGCAGGCAGTGCTAATCACCTCACAAATTACCTACGGTCATTTCCAAACAAAGCAGTTCTTGGGCTCCCACCTCCTCCAAAATGTTATTTTTATAATCCTCTCTACAAGTGAATGCAACAAAGTGCACTGGTGGAAAATAAAGGGCTTCAAACAAAATACAATTAACATAAACCTGGAGGAAACATTCGTTTAGAAGACGTTTGCACATGTCAAAAGTCATTACTTCTTTCACATAATTATAAATTATGTTCTGCACAAAAGAGTTTAATCTGGAATGCAAGTGTTTAACAAATGCACCCCTGCCAAGAGATCTCTGCAGAAAGCAGAGGAAGTAGTTTTCATCTAAAAGTCACTTCAAAGGAGGAGACTGAGATTATGCAAAGTATTTTGCTTTGAGTATCAGTTCTGTCTTCTCTTTCTGCACTAATAGTTAGTGACTAAGATCTCAACTAGTTTATTTTTCCACAACAATTCTGAAGGTGGCCAAACCTACAGACTATTAAATGCAGCAGATTTGTTTTGCTCTTAAAGTAATTTTATTTCCAGGTCATTTTTTCTCTGTTAGCTCTGTGCAGCTCTGATGTCTAAGAAAGAACAAACTGCAACAGCAGCTTTTCCTATGTTCACATGTCTGGGTGCACCCTCTCCTTGTAATTCTTTGATGTCTGAGAAAGTAGAGCCCAACACTGCTTTTCCTCAGAGAATATGTACCAGGGTCTCCCCATCTCATGCCCAGCTGCTAGTAAGACTCACCAGAACACTCATCTTTGAGTGCTCCACTGTTTTATTTGGCTAAATCTGACACCAACAGATTTGGATGCTCTTGGGTCAAGGCTTAACAGGCAGTTACATGGAGTGCAGGCTAAGGCATACACATGGTTTGCCAGGAAAGCAGGCTAAAAAGTGCATTCATATGAAAGGCTGTCTCTTCCCTCTTCACACCACTTGGAAATCTAGAACCCCTCTGGCAATACCCACAAATAGCTGAACAACTCTCCAGACATGTCACACCTTCACAACCACGTAGCCTTCCTTTTTGTCCATCTCCCCCAGCAACGCAGACAGCAGTGAAGACTTTCCACAGCCAACTTGACCAACAACAGCCACCAAGGAGCCTTCAGGAACAGTGAAATTAATGCTGAAATAAAGTGCACATAATTCAGCCTTGCTTGCTGGCACACCCCAGTAGTTAAACAGTCAATTGAACTGCCCATGTAAAACCAGGTGCAATGTGAACACCCTCTGCAAATACTGACTCAGAACTGAAACTGTAACTGCTTGAAACTCCAAACCTCTCATTCAGAAAGCAGCCAGCTCTCCTCATACTTAGAAAACAGAACACAATCTTAAAATGTAATTAGTCAAAAAGGGAAGAAAACAGAAAGAAAAAAAGCACTGTGACCCAATCTTGCTAAGACTTCTCTCAAGTGTTCTATGAACACAAATGTAAATACAGAAAATTTTTGTCCCAAAGAATTTGCCATTTAAAGCCCAAGTAAAAGCAGCCAAAGTTAAGGAAGGGAACAGGGCACAGGGAAGATACAGCTTGTAACTGCATCACTGTTTGCTTTGTGCAGCCCGGGGTCAAGGCCAGCGAGTGCAGTGAGAATCGGGCTGTGAAATGAGCCTGAGGACACGGCAAACAGGAGGGAGCAGAGCTGACTGCGAGGGGCTGAGCTGGCTGCACCCTCTAGATGGAGCTCAGCCCATCTGCAGCACACAGCCAGAGCTGAAATCCCCTGCAGCTCTCTCTTCCTTGATCCCTATATCTCCTGCTACCTCCCTTTATGCATTCCATAAATGCAGAAAACAGTAAATCCCTCTAGTTCATAAAGCCCCAATTTAAAAAAAAAATATATATAGAACTGATGTTATTTCTCTTTATGGCAACAAACTGTTCTCCATATGTACTTTATAATTCAAATATAGATAATTTATGGTGCAGCAAGATTATGGAATAGAAAAAAGAGCACCAACTTTACCTGTTCAGCAAAGGAGGATCAGTTTTGGCCCAGCTAAATGTTGCATTCTTCACAACAATGCATCCTTCAGCTGCAAAGAGAAAACTCATATTTATGAAAGTACCAATGCAAGCAGCTAAACTGCGTGCTCACAATCCAAAGTCAATCCAAACACACATGGGCAGAGGTATAAAGTTACTTTTTCAGAAGAACAACAACCCAACCCACTGCTTGCCAAAAACTTGCATTCTGCTTTTACTGAATTTAGCAAGACAGCAGAGGTCCCAAGGTTACTCTCACTCAGGACCCAGGAGGTACATGAACATCAGCTACCCAGCTGCATCTCCAGCTGCAAATCACTTGTGGAAAGAAACTATCTGAGAAGGAAGAAGAACCTGTACATAATTTCCATTTTACAAACTCTCTTCTCTGTTTTCTGTCTCAAATTTATCAGCAAAACCCGCCAAAACTGCAGTAAATTTGTTTTAGAAAGCAAAAGAAACCACCCAAAACCTGCACACATTGATTTGCAACAGGCAAAGAAACTCACCCTCTTTGATGGGACCCCTGATTATGCTGTCTGGATCTAACTCCTCATGAGACAGGAACACCCTGAGGCGCTTCAAGGAGACACTGGCCTGCATGGAAAAAGGATGCAAAATTATTTCTACTCTGCTCCTTACATTTAAGTGCTCACTGTTTTGTGCCACATACACATTATATCATTATTATGCCAGCCTTAAATCCATTGCACAGTTGCTTGGACAGCCAAACCCACAAGAGAGACGGGTGATGTAAGGAACACCTATCCACCATAACTGGGATTATTCACCAGGAACTGCAAGGTCCCTTCCAGAGGAGGCCACATTTCCCCAGTGCTCATTCTCTAAGCAGGGGGATGTAATCTGTCCACCCAGGGCTGCCTCCTGCACACAAAACACCTGTTGATGACTGAAGTCTTACTTCTACTATGTTGCTGATGACCATAGGAAGCATGTTCAGTGGGAACCTGAGGATGTTGAATAATGCCAGAGAAACAAAGGCCTTCTGAGCATCCAAGATGTTGTTCTTGTCTTTCATGACATACACAGCAAACGTGGACAGGGCAACCTGAAACCAAGGGTAAAGGCTACAGTGAGGGTCATGTCTTAAAGCCACCAAGTCAGTGACACAGTGTGACAACTGGAGTCAGACTATCAATCAAAGAAAGAGCAATGTTCTGATAACTTTTCATTCTTGGCAACGCTTTTTGCAAAACAAACTTATGATTAAAATCTGCTGTTGTAAAAAGAAGTTGGCTCCTCCTTAAAAAGAGCTAACTGCTCCCTTGCCTCACACAGCAGAAGTGAAACCATGAATGTCCCAGGCTATTTGAGGTCACACAGCAGCAGAAGGGAAATAGAAAAATGATCACTGGTCTTTTTCTCCTGATTTTTTTCAGTTTTAAGACACTCCTCAAAGTATCAGATATTGGATCAGTACCATACATAGACATAGAAGTTAGAAGCAGCCCAATACTAACCTGTTTTATAGTTTGCAGAGACTACCACAACCCTAGATTTCCAAATACAGCCCACTTTATCGTGGACAAGAAACTTGAAATGTTATTGCATTACAAAGATGAAGCCTTTTCTGTTGTGAACTATTTCAGTTTCATACTGAACAAGAAAATTACCCTGAGCCATTGCTATCATGAATCATAAGCTATAAAAATAACTCAAAAAATCCATACACTCATTTTTAAAATGTATTGAATATATTACAGTAAAGTAAAGCAAACTAAGTAAAATCAGATGTTTGCTTTCACAACTACTCCCTTCATAGTGTTATCTTGCATGATAATACCCTCACACCTCAGTATATCACAAGATCCAGCAGCTTTTTTCCCACAGACTGCCAATTAAAACAAGAAATCAAGGTAGATAAACTTCTAGCATCCTCCCTCCTAAAAGAGCTCCCCATCTAAGGAACAGTCTCATCTAAGCACAGCATCCACTGAAGACATCAGTGTTTCTGTTAACAAATCTGACTGCTGTGAAGACACGGATTGCTCTGGGTGCAGCAGCTGACTCAGCTGTGCCTTGTACAGTAGCTTGTTTGTACAGCCCTTGGTTTGGACAACCCTATCCCAGGGAGAAAGCCCTCCCATGGAGATCAAAAACAAGACAGGGTCCAAAGAATAACCTCCCAAGCAGCATGTCTGCACTCTCGTGTTAGCAGCCATCAGTCTGAAATCCACCCTTCGCAGCACACAAGGCACTGCAAAGCCAGCGGGTCCCTGACACTGGTACTAAACAATGGCTTTAAAAACCCTGGCCTTGGAAACGGGAAGGAGTAGGGGAAATAAAAGTTTTGAAGGTCAAAAGTGCTTCCAAATAGGCACTTGAAATAATTTTTTTATCAAAACATAAAAAAAAAAAAAAAAAATCCAAGCAACAAGATGTTGAAGAGCAGCCTTGCACTCCGGGTCATGCCCAGCAGCAAAGCCCCCGCAGAGCCAGGGCCACACATCCCCCGTGTGTGCTGGGACACAGCTGCACATCACACCAGTGTGCCCTCCCAGGCTCCACAGAGCAGCATTAGGGAGTCCACCTGCAGGGTGTTATTTAGAAATTTCATTTAATAATGTATTTATATTAAGATAATCTCAGGCTACTTTTAGAAAAGCATTCACTGAAGAATGCAGCTGATGCTTCCTACCCAGGGCACTGCTTCTCTGCCTTTCATCATGCCCCGAGCATAATGTAAACACTAAAAATGTTTGCAGGGAAGGAATCTGAGACTGGAAAGAACACTTAAACACCTTCAACTGGAACAGCACATATTTTATCCTAATGTAGTCATGGCTTTTAATTGTTTCTGCAGACAAGAGCAATGGCCCCTCGTTCTAATAGGGTCTGAAGCAATTTTGATGTGATCTCACTCTTCTCTCCCTAGTATTAGTTGAAATGTAAGCTAACCACAAACACAGGAGGGATGTTTCACATATCATGGATTTTTATTTTCTTCAAATAAGAATTTGAAGCCCTCTCATGCTACACAACAGTTTTGCCTCTTCCATACTGTTCCTACACAGATGCTGGGAGAATCCCAGCCAGAGACACTCCTGGAGTCCAACATCCCATTCAGTCAGGAACTCTTATGTACAGATCTGCTGCTGCTCAGAAACATGCTGAAATAAGGGATTTTTTAATTCTCCTAAATCTGACTATACATTTCATCTTAGATTCCTCAAGTACTCTACTAAAAGTAGGAGGGGATGCAGAGGAGGTTTTTATTTTCCAATACTTTGGCCATTAACTTCTATAATACATCCAACCTGGATGTTACTGAGTTTCAAAGAAAACAGTAGTGCCTTTCCACAGAGAAGTGGACCCCTAAGTGTTCAAGGACCCACCATTCTGGAGGGCATTTTGGCTCAACTTATTAAAACACAAAATCAAAAGAAGTCCTCAAGTGCTGCCTTGGAAAGCACAATCCCAAAAAAGAGAGAAGACTTCTAGATTTGTTTCACTTACCAAAAACGGAGCACAAACCCAAGTGAAGGTTGCCATTGCAGCAAGGTAAGCAGATTTTTTTAGGACTTGGAGTTCTTTCTGTCTGATCTCTAATACTTTCTCTCTAAAGGCTAATTCCCAAGCATAAAGTTTCAGAACTTTAATCCCATTGAGAATTTCATTCATCAGCTTAATTCTGTTGTCTTTGCTCTTCATTTGAGCCACCTAAAAACAACATTGCAAAAAAATAATTAACAGAGCACAATACTTGGCAGAGCCTCAAAGTTCTGAGCTTTGTATTTTGCAATGGCAAATTTACCTCATTATCATCAAAAGCTTACTAGCTTCCCAAGCAGGAAATCTGAGATACTATCTGAACAAACAAATATGCAGAATTAACAAGACGTTTTAAACCAATTAAAAGAATGCTTCGTGTAACTACAAATCCAAAGCAAGATCAAAACAAGTGTGGCACTGGTTTAAGTGTGATTAATCCTACAACAGGGAGCCCTGGGACTCAGGTACAATATGCAGCTAAAAAATAAGCCACTGTAAGATGTACAGCTTGCATCTAAACTTAGACCAAACTTGATTTTGCTTTACTTTCAGCACTATCAATGGCTTTTTCCCTCTTCATCTCTCCAGGAAACAAACAAACAAATGGAACAAGCCACACATCCTGGAAACGTGAATATTTCATTCATGGCCATTAGGTTCATTAGGTAGACACTAGTTTACCTTTGTACTTTAGCTTTCAGGCAAGTTAAAAACTGAACTAATTCCTAATAATTCAGTTCAGGACATCTCATGAAGCTGTCTGAAGTGCTACCTTGGTCTTCACTACTGCGGGTTTTTAGACCATTACATACAGATAAGCTGTAAGGCTGAAAAATACATGAGTTTGTTTATTCTGAATACACAACACCTCTGACCTTTCTTTCCCTTCCCTTTTTTAAGCAATAGTTAGAGGGATGGGGAAAAAAAATAAGGAAAAACCTCCAGAAACAAGTCAAAGAACAGTTGTTTCTTCAAAGCACTAGAGATGCTAACCTGATAGGTTTTCGTCTTCATTGCCATCACAGCATTTATTGGAACCAGAAGGACCATGACAGCCACACCTGCCAGCACTGAAGGACCCAAATTCTGAAAAGTACATAATTGCAAGCATTTATTCAAACTAATTTTTATAAATCTTGGCTCAAATCACTGCATACATTACAGAAAATCATTCTGAATTAGGTTTTCAGCTTGGGATCAAGTAGAAGCTTAGGTTAATATCTATATACTTTGACTCTTGAAACAAACATATATATATACATAGTCCCCAAACAGAAGTACATATAGATCAATTTCTCTTCAAATATATCTCTATACAAACACACAAATATGTTTTAACATTTTGCACTTTTTGCTGATTTGTCTGCTCTTCTGAAGGAGAGACAGCCCAGTGCTGTGTGAACTAGAAGCAGCAAACATCCCATATGGTTCCTCTGAGCACAGAGCCAAGACCACATTTATTTAAATCAAGGGACAAGTCAGAGCCTCTAGGTGCTGCAGTCCCCAAAAAGATAATAGTTCCCCTCTGCATCCTCTCCATAGGAACTCAGATGTGCTCTCAGAATTCAGAACCTCCTGCTTTCCTTCCTGACAGCAATGACAAAAGCAGCTCTGAATGGCTTCTTAATAAACAGCATTTTCTCCTCACTGCTGCAAACCCTCCAGTGGTCTGAACGACAGGCGTGTGCAGTCACAGAATCATGGAAGCAGCACACTGCCAAAGCCAAAGCAAGAAACAACACACAATGCTCACCTGCCACAGTAAGTACAGCGCCAGTATCACCTGCAGGGGGGCAGACCAAATCATGTTTATATAGGTAGCCAAGTCCATGAACCTCTGAGCATCCACAGACATCAGATTCACAATCTCACCCACAGTAGAAGTCTTCCGAGCAGAATTTGTGATAACAAGTGCCTACATGCAGGTACAAAAACCAATTAAAACAACATGAGGACAGACTTAGTCATTTGTATTCTCTCCACAGAAGTCAAGTGCTTTACACAACTGCATCTTTTAAATTACAAGCAATCATTTTCCTCCTTCATATTCTGTTTACCCTGTACATCCTGCAAAATACAAGTTGTACAGTTTGAATCAATCAGCTGGGTTTAAGCTAATACAGAATAAAAGTCAATAAGAAAACTTTGGGGTATGGGCTGGTGGTTTTATTGCTTGGGGGTATCGTTTACTTGGTTTGTTACTTGTTTTTGTTTTAGTGTAAGTGGAACCTTCACTTCCTGTGACACATTTTTCTCACGCTGAGTTATCCACAGCTTTCTAAAATGTTCCAGCTTATTCTAAGATGGCACTGCTGGTAAATCCCAAACGAAGCTGTAAATGTAGACACATCGTTAATTTCTGCACCAACTGAAGCACTGCACACCCCAAGCCTAAATGAGGAAAGTTTTCTTACTTGGCAGTGAAACCAGCATGTTAAGTAGCAAATTAGAAAACTGTCCTGGCTTAAAGGCTTTTATTTATAAATTAGACATGCTCTTATTTCTATTAAGAGTTAGGAATCAGCATACCAGAGTCTCCTACCTTATTACTCAGACTTAAGTGATGCATTCTCACAGTCACAGATATTGCATATTTGTAGTCACAGTACTGTTACATATTTAAAGAAACACCTACCTTTCTATAAATTACACCAACAATGGCTGTTTTGAGTCTCATTCCAGTTACAAAGCAAATATGAAAATACTGGTGAAGGATCAGTGTCTGAAGACAGGCACAAACAAACAACAGCACTGTATAAAAGTAGCCCTGCCAGTCTGGGGCAGCTTTGTTATTTACAAAGTTGAGCAGCAATCTGTGGAGACAGAAATGAGTTCTCTTGATAGATGGAAAACAAAACCAAATGTCATGGTTGCAGCCTTAGGTTATTCCAAACATTGTACAGGTCATACAAGCACCTGAAGTACCAAACTGAGGTAAAACACTTAAGCAAACTTCTTAGAAGCTGGAGATCATTTTGTATGAGCACGTCACTCCCTCCTCAACATACCAGTCTGAAACATGAAGTAACACACAGCTTGCATGTACAGCATTCTCTTATAGCTACACTGAGAAGCCTCATATCCCCTTCAGCTGAAATACAGCCACTTGCAGTTCCTTGACTTCTTAGCTCAAAGCAATACAACCCTCCCAGCACCTCAGCTCTGTGGCACCACATACTCTGATGGGCAGGCACAGAATAATTACAGGTTAGAACTGAGTAAACTCTCCTGCTACTGCTGATTATGTTCCTGCCCTGCCTTCCTGGTGCTGGAAAGGAAAAGAAGTTAAACATTTATTGCATGATGTTGTTATTTTAAAAACAATGGACCTAAATCATGTTTGCTCCCTTTTATGACATCTCTTCCTCATTATATCAGCTGAAGGCAAAGCAGCTTGGGGAGTGAAATACCAGCATGTTTTAAATCCTGTTCACATACTTTTAATACAATAATAAAGTGTATAGGACTTACTTCAGAATTTCCGGGCCTGCAAACATCAAGAGATCATGTGCAGCTTTAAAAAGGAAGCTCATGAGAAAATATGGTCCAAAGGTTTTGTATAACACCTTGAATAAAGATGCTTCAGAGCTCTTCTGAGATGGTTTTATAATCAAAGCTTCAACCTCTTCTGTCACATCACCATTTGAGTCTCCTGATTTTTGCTGCTTTTTGGGCACATATAACATGTTTTGTGGTTGCCTGAAAAAAGATCAGGTAGAGAATGTAGCCTTTATTCAAGCATAAAGCCAACCAGAAAAATGTTCACTGTACAAATGAGATGTAAATTAGCTGCTTATTGTGATTCTTAACAGTTTAACTGAGTTTTACTGTCAAATGTATTTAATCATACAACATATCTAAATGAACTGGCTGTTCAGAAATGGCTTTCTTTGCCTGGATAGGTAACATTCCTGTAAATCTCTCCCTTAAGTCTGCCCTGGGGAATAGAGCTGTACACATAAGCTTAAAGAGCAGAGGACATTATTATTCTAGAACCCAGTATACTGAATTTTCATCAAAAACAATGCTTCACTGTACCACCAGAGTTAAGAGACTGAAGTCAGGTTAATGCCAAGACATCCCCAACGGACTGAACACATTCTTTTCTTACATCTGGCTTATGCTAAACTCCATGCTCTGAACTTCTGAGGACAAGCTGGATGTAAAACACACTGTGTAAGCAAGCACACAATTTTCCTTCAATGAAAAGGTGTTCCTATTTGCTGCAGCCAAGGATGATGAAAGTAGGATGGAGACCACAAGCATGCAGTCTTTCTAATTTTAGTCATCTGGCTTAGATGCTCAGACTCCCTATATAGGCAAAAGAAAGGAATAAGCTGCTCACTTTGACACCCTGAACTACCCTCCCGAGGCTTCTCCAACTACAGAGGGAGCCCAAGCTCCCAAATTACACAGCAGAAGTTTGTGTCCAAACACTCCCTCCTCAGGGGAAAACCACACATCAAAAGTCACAGTAATAAGTTTTGGATCATGAAAGACAAAGGGAAAGTCGATGTAGTTCTTAATTAGGAAAAAACAAAAGCCCTACTTGGTTCCAGCTCTCTGAGCACTCAAGGACAATCACGGGCAGCCACAGCCTTACAAAAGCAGGTTTAGTAACAAACAACAAACAGCTCTAAGCAGAGGCTGAGTCACTTGAGCTCTTAAACCTCTGTGTCTTGGCAGAACTGAAAGCCAGGATAACTGAACTTACCTCTTGGTCTTTGACCACTCTTTTGCCCAATTTCTAGCCAAACCTGGCACTATTTCCTCTGATTTGTCCTCTTTATTTAATGACCATAAATCCTTGGCTTCCAAAGGGTTCCGATAACCCTGAATCATCAGCCTGTGTTAGAAGGAATCAGCAATATAAATTTAAGAACAGCAGAAATGTTTGTGTCTATGTAGAGACAGATATATAGATACAGCTGCATGCAGCCCCAGAAGAGAGGCAGCTCTCCACAAAGATGCAAGCAAGCATTAGTGCCTGCAGCAACACAGGTCCAGATGCTAACATACACCCTCCTGTCTTTTCTGGGAGAACTAGACACCAAAACATCTAAGGATCCAGGATATGCCACTGCATTCAAATTCCAGGGAAAATAAAACAAAGGATGAAGTGATCTCATTTGAAAATCAGCCAGGCAATTAATATTCCCATGCCTAGCAAGTTTCAAAATCTTTATTAGCCTTTAATTTCACAAAGCAATTTCTTTCATCTAGCTTTCTGTTGGAACTCTGGCCAAGTACCAGCCACAACTATACACCAATATTATTTTACATGCTTCTGTGATTTAACTCACAAATCATACAGCATAAGTAAAATTAAGTTAATGGGGAAAAAAAGAGCCTATAGGACAAAAAGAGGCAATCGTTTTCAATGTCTTAGTTTCTAAATATAGCAATTTCTCCTTTCTTATACTTCCCAAGGAATTTTTTTTATTATATTCCTTCATCAAAAACATTAAATACAGACTGGCAAAATTTAAAATTACAAAGACCCTAAAAAGAAAGTAAAAAAAAATTAATCAAGCTTTTTTAAAAATTAATTTAAGCTAGCTACAAAACAACCA
Organism: Vidua chalybeata; assembly: GCF_026979565.1. NCBI lineage: Eukaryota > Metazoa > Chordata > Aves > Passeriformes > Viduidae > Vidua > Vidua chalybeata. The sequence continues at coordinate 7,727,460 of NC_071545.1, read as the reverse complement.
ACCAAAATTATTGTTGCATTTTTATTGCTAATTTAGCTCTGAAAGCAGGATCCCAAAGTGCCATCTGACTTAACTGGTGATTTAAGCTTGATCTTACCCAGTGATCCACCAGAATGTGATTCTGGAGAGGAAAGAAGCACTGAACTCTGGACATGGATTCTAAAGGAGAGAAAAAGGAATCAATTCACATACAAAATGATTGCAGGGCCAAAAGAAACAAGCAAAGCAGAGGAGATGTTTTTGAAATTCCTTTTGTTTACAATATTTTTTCACATTACTAAAACTTGCTATTTATGCTGCTGAGAGCTTGTTCAGCAAGCACAAGCACAGCTTCAGGGCTGTCAGCAGGCTCCACCACTGGGACACAGGAATAGCAGTGCTCCATATCAACAACACAACAAACAGCTGAAGGAATTGCAGCAGCCAGGGGAGGCCAGACAGTGCCTCCAGATGTCCTGGTCAGTGCCTATGTCAATGCAAGGCAGGCTACCTTCCATATGAGGGCACAAATATGTTAACAGGGCAATCATGAATGAAACAGTCAGTTCTCCTGTTCTAGCAGTGAAGTCTTGGGAGTCCATTGACACAGACGCACAAATTAATAAAATGTGTAACTTCATAAGAGCATCCCAAAACCCCCCTTAGGAGTCCTGTATCTCATTCATCAAATATGTGTGGGAAACTGAAGTATCAATACATTCCTAATCTGGCTGGGTTCAAAGAGCACAAAGAAAGGCTGAGACAATTTCAAAGGTATGAAAAGTTCATTTACTGGCAGAATTTCTGTGCACATTTCTCTCATCCCGCTTTCAGAGCTCTGAACAGCATCTAAAGAATGCTAAAACCTCTCCTTAGGCACAACAAACCACTGGTTTTACCATCAACCATAGCTGAGGCAACTCAGTCTATCTGTAAAAGTCACTAAATGTCATTAAAGTACTGCTGCAATTAACACAGCCAGAGCCAAGTGTTTCCAACATTTGCCATTTTTAACTCATGTTTGTGCAGCCTGTACTGTGCTGTCCTGCACTGTGTTCTAACCCAGCTACACAAAACAGAGTCCTGCATTTTCTCTTTTTCACATAAATTTTTCTGCAACCTTTACAGGGAAAAATAAAAGTATGTATCAGAGAGATGCTTTTGTTTTTTTGAAAGAGGATAAGAGTTTCACATTTGCAAAGTATCCAAACATTTGCAGTAAAATGATGGGAAACAAATCCAACACCCTCAATTAGTGAATAAATAAAAGTTTTTAAAGTCAGAGAAGGGGAAGGGGGCAAAACTTTCAGTGTTCAGCCACTCCTGCTTTCCTGATAGACAGATTTCTACCTCAGCAAATACAGGGAATACTTTCAACTGCATCAATATGTAAGATTCAGAATATTTTTTACATTAAGTGCTGTATTGCTTTTTTCCTTTATATTTTTTTAAATCTACTTGCTGGTAGAAACTCTAAATTTAAAGAGCCCACTAAATCCTGTCCTACCAAAAACTGGACTTGGTTTGCATAAAGCCCAAATTTAAAACATTAAAACATGTTAGATTACTTTTAAAATACTACTACTTTTGATAAAATTAAATAGTTATCACACAAATAATTAATAATCCTACTGACTTTATCATGCCAGATAGAAAGAAGACAAGTTTTAACAAGGCTAGATTTATGTAATATAAACAAGATACAAAACACATTGCCTGACTTCTATATACATCAGCATCTACATCTCAGAAATTTCACTGTAGTTTGCTGGCTTAAATAAACATACACTAAAATTTTACTTAAGGCTTTCAGACATTTCTGGTTTGGAAATATTTGGTAAAAGGGCATAAAGCAGAATTTAAGGCTGACTAACATGACTTCTTTGCTCTTTTCCCCAGCAAAATGAAAGGTTAAAATTTGAAGTCTGCCCTGTTTCCTGAAGACATTCTAAATTCCTAGAAATACTCAGAACAGAAAAACAAACCACTCTGGTCTCAAAGCACCTTGTAATTATTACAACCATGATCAAAGAAGAAAACATTTCCTTACACCCACAATATCCTGTCAAATGCATTTAACCCCTGAATGAGATGAAAAGAACCAAAGCCTCAGCAATCTGTTCCTCCTGCCAGGCACACACACACACAGACTGCCATGGCCATGCAGGGCACCTCTGGCACCAGGACACTGCTGGAGAAGGTAACTGTGGCATTCGGGAAGTGCAACTGCTCATGGGCCCTTTCCACAGTTACAAAAGCAGTATTTATTTCCCCCCTCACACATTTCACACCTTTCTTCATCAGTCAGTGTCACTGAATTGCTATCAAACCAGAATCAGACCTTGCATCAAACTGACATTCCTAAACTCAGCTCATCCAAACTCCAGGCAGTGCCCAGTGTCACCCCTGTGACCCAGAACATCTAACCCAGAGGGGGTGCAAGGATGATCCAGCATCTCTTGGGTCACTTTAGATCCATGCCATAAAGCTGGTACATATAATTAAGAACACATGCAAAAAAGATCATGTCTAGGTAAAATTAAATACCTACATCCAAACCACCCTCGAGCATTAGCCGCTCTTGCATCTGAGCTGGTTAAATCTTTACTTGACACAAGAGTGATAAAAACAGAAATCAAACATATCTGCCTAAGTTGGAAAACTTTCCAGGTCTAAATTCTTCCCCATGTTCAAATGAAAGTGAATCCACATGCTACTGCCTACTGAACATATCAGATAACCAGGAGCACAGCATTTCAAATCACTATTTCCCACTGACTGCCAGCAGCACTACTGAATATAAATACATATAACTTACCCTTCAGGAATGCTATTCAGCAACGAGGGCAACTGTATTTTTGTGATTTTTCTTACATACAGCCCCTCCCTTCCCCTTGTTTTGCATGTTATGGGCTTCTTTTGCATCACCAAATGAAAAGCAGAATTTTCATTATTTGGGAGACTATGGCCCTGTAGCTCATTACACAGAATATTGCACATATAATACTTGGCACTTTGTACAGACTTACTCACAGGATCATTTACTGTTTCAGAAAACAAAGGTGGTTGCTCTGGAAAACAACACAGGATGAGCTCTACTAATACCAGGACAAAGTAGATACAGAAGGTGGCATAATGAAATGAATCCTCAGCACCCTGCAAAGGAAGGTCATAGTCCAATTAGAAGGCCTGAGGAATTTATTTTAAATAACATGTATGATTCAACAGAAAACAGCTTCTTACTGTAAATTCTGCAAACTAAGTGCTACACTACTCACCCCCATGCAAATTAAAGTCAGTGTCTGTTTTGGTAAAGGGAAGGTAATGAGAGGGGAGAGGAAGTGAAAGACACATTTATTTTTATTCAGTCATTACCATTAAAATACAAGCATGAATTTCTTACATAAAAAGTTCTCTTTAACACATGATTTGTGCCAACACAGCCCCAATTTGAAGTCAGTGTATTCCTTACAGGGACAAGACATTTATGCACTGGGTAGCAAGGAGTAATAAAAGCAAATTTTGTAATTCCCAGAATTAAAAAATTACAGAGAGCAGAATTGACATTACACTTCGTCCCATTGTGTGCAAAATTCAGAGGTTCTTTCGGTTTTTGAGACTGGGAATGATGCATAACACATAAGCCACAGAAATCAGAGCACAGGTATAGATGGACGCACAGCCCCATTAAAATCTCATCCCCAACAGCTGAAGACAAAAGCTGGGTGAAAGTTCTCAAAATTGCAAATGCAGCTTAAAACTTTGAAGAAATAAAAGAGCCATTTTCAGGCAGTTCCACAATTATTCTGATATTTGAGGTGGTCTTACTACAGGGCAAATTGGCACAAAAATATTTCACTTTGATTTTGTCCAAGCAGGAGAGACCACACCAGCACTGAACAATGTTTAAGGAAATCCACTGCACAGTCAACAGGAAGATGACAAAAACACCCAGCCAGAGCAGTTTGATAGCAAAGATTACACAAAATTTGAGTGCACTCGAGCAGACACATCCGCTTTCCCCAACAGCCAACCCAATTCTCTTGGCAACTGTTGCTACAGTTAAAATCACTACGAATTTCATGAGCATTTCAAAACAGAAGACATTAATTCTTGCTTCCTGTGCTGTTACAACCCAAGGAATGCAGGTACACTAAATGAATCATTAACTGATTTGACTGGTGTAACTGCCAAGCAACTATTCTATCACTGCAGCATTTGGGATCATTTTCAACTGAAGGAGGCTAAAAGTCACTTACCGTATTTAAGGCACGTTTTATTTTGGATATAAAAATCAGTGTTGCACATAACAATGCGATTAACCAGAAAATTGTCATTACACCAGAAGACTGGACTCCTTTTATTCTTTCATATTGTATTAAAAATGTGGCCAGCAACTGTAGATAAATAAAATGAAAATACATTCACAAATTTAGTTTTACAATATGTTATGCACATGTACAAGGTACTGTGCTAAAGTCTGCTTGTTTAACATTTCTAACCCAGTATCTCCCAGACCTTCTAAACCCCTGAAATTTTAAGTGTAATTAAAAAATATATTTAAATAGGAAATTCTCTGTATCAGTAAAGATAAGGAGTAGACAAAAAAGGAAAAAGGAATCTGCATTAAATAGAAATAAACAATCACATACACAAAAGTACTGCCAACCTTTACTTCTTTACTTTTCTGGTTCTATATCAAAAATCAACATCAAATTAAGGCATTTCCTGGCTAGCTCTTTTTAAAATATTTTTTCCATACAAGCCATAACACCAAACAACACTGACCAAGTATTAGTCTATTTCTGTATTTTGTGTGTTTTCAGAGTCCTTTAGGAAGCTCTGCATCTCACTTATCTACTGCAACATGCATTTTCAATCAGCCTGACAAAAGCTTGACAGTTGCATTATTAAATGACCACAAACTATTTAACAGCTCTTGCATTTGTCACTATGTTTGAGGGCTGTTTGGGGTTTTTGTTTGGTTGTTGTTGGGGTTGTGGTGTCCCCTTGAGCTTCCAACCCTGTGATAAACCTAAGGCAACTGACAGCAAATGAATAGCAAGGCATCTCCCTTGAAATGCAGGGATATTGGTGTGAAAGCAGAAAATCTCAGCACATCTAGGTCAAAGGAGGTAGCTGGGAACACCTGTGTGACTTGTGGCTTTCAAGGCTTTCCACTGTGCCATCAAGAGATAATACACAAAGAGAACACACACTCAAGAATGTTATATGAGAGTTTGTGAGGAGATATTTCAACAACGTCCCCCCAAGTTCAGAGGTTTGTATTATCTAGGGTTGAATCGGCTCTCTTGAGTTGATTCCTCTACCCTATGCCTGAGCCAAGTTATTAAATTGATGCTAGCTCAGGCCTACCAAAATAAGACAACTGAAACTGCCTTGTGTGCTGATGTGCAACATACTGAACACAGACAGGCAAGAGTCTGATTTTTCTCTTTCTTTTTATTACAAGAAAGCAAGTATTTCAGAGTCAATATTTCACAGCTCAACTACAGAATAAGTCTGTATATAAAGTATATAAAGGCTGCAGCGTAAAGGATTACAGCACTGTGAATAATACAGAGATGGTGTTATTGCTTACAGCTTTGCATGGACAATGGCTGTGCAGAAGAACTTACCATTGTTATACCCAATACTGTAGGGCTAATGAGAAAAAATGGAGCTTGAAAAGTATTTTGACTTCTTTCCCAGAAAGAGTAGAAAAGGTCTGCCCAGCAGACTATCCACAGTATTAAGCCCAAAGCCTGCAATAAAAAAAGTGTCTTTAATACATCAATTCACAAAAATAATGCAGCACAATATATAGATGAACACTAGATGTTATGTGTTAGCAGAAGTCATAATCAGATCATACCATTTGGGCAATTCTGCCACATGCACAAAAGAAAAGCAATTTAGCTTTAATTAATGAATTCCTACTAGAAGAAAAAAGTTTACTGATTTTTAATACCATGTAATTCAGTCTATTATGAAGCAGAAAGCTGGTCTCCTGAATAACAGATTGCAGAGAAAAAAAACCTCTCCAATACACCACGTTATTACAGCCCTTCTTAAAACTTTGCACTTCTTTTACAGGGAAGGAAAAAACCAAAAACATTAAGTACCTATTTCACAATAGAAGTGGACTAGAACACCTGCAGCAGCTCTAGAAATGTATGCTGTGTAACTGAAGAAGCTGACAGGATAATAAATTCTTTTTATGATAGAAATAAGGGCCTTGAGATTGAGTTGCCTTAAAATAAGTCTTCTCCAGCTTGTCTTTAAAGGATTTGCATGTTTGTTGCCATGCCAGGGTAAATTTCAGAAAGCCTGATAAAAGGGCAAAGGAAACAGGAAAGGCTGGGAAATCAAACACAAGCAGAACAATTAAGTTATACCTGAAGTGTGCACAGAGGTCAAGACTGATGCTCAATACTGTGCTAAAACACAATTAAAAGAGATTCCACTTTCCAAGAAGGCTGGTAAGTTGTGATTTCAAAGAGGCACGTACCGTTTTGGCTTTGTTAAGGTTTGACACTTGGATGTACCCCCTGTCGTGACGGCGAAGGTACAGGGAGTACACTGGGAAGCAGAGCCACAGGTAAATGCAAGGAATCCAGACCAGGATCGTGTTCTGAAAGCACAGGGTGAAGTCTGGAACTTCTGCGTGCCATGTCAGATTCCAATCCTGGGGCAAGAAAACAGGCTAAGTTACAGAAAAAGCCAACACTGAACTTCAGTATTTGACAATCAGAAACAGGGACTCAGAATAAAAAAATCCACAATAACAAGGCATAGAATAAAGTAAAAGGGTCACCCCTGCAGTTCGTTTCCTACTCAACAAGAGAGGATGTAAATTTACATAATTCAATGTTTTCTTACTTATCTCAACATGATTTTCAAGCCCAAAGTAAATCACCATACAATCAAACCAAAACTGATGCTCACAGTAATAAAAACATTAGCATTTTAATTTCTGGCACAAGGACTATTCACAATGACAGACTATTTAGTAGTAACATGAGCTTTCATACCATATTTATGATTGTTCTGAGTTAGGAAAATCTCTTGCAGCAAATTTTACCTTTAAGTCACTGATCTTGCTGAAAACTTATCACATGCAAGACTTTCTCTCAAGTGCTGTAGATGTTTGACTCTCCAATAGAATAATGCAATGCATAATATTGCAGCTGTAGATGGACTGCAATATTCAACAGCCAAAGCATTGCTCCCAGGCTTCTGTTTAAAAGTCACTGAGCCCAGAGCAGCAGTCCCATGCCCAAAGGCTTGTTGACTATAGTGTTAACTTTTCAGTGGCAAAGCATTTTTTCAGGCAGTTGCAGAGCTTACACTACACAAAACACCAGTACCACTACTGGGACATAATGTCAGTAATCCTACTCCTTTATAAAAGCCTGAGCTGGTCACTGAAGCAGAGGCCATTATCCACATTTGATAGATGAGGAAACAGAACCAAAGGGAGCTGTAGTGCCTGTTCCCTCTATTCCAACATCAAAGCCAAAAGCAGATCCCACTGCCCAGAATCACCACACTTTGATCCTTGTTTGATCCTTGTTGGTCCCCATGTTCCACTGAATAAACAGTTTCAAACACAATTACAAAGAGAACATCGATCTAAAGAGGAATGGAAGATACATTTTCCTTCCCAATTTTCCTCAATTTCTATGAGAATCTAGGACTTGATACAACAGACAGCACACACATGACACACAGTATCATTTTGCCCCTCTAATTCCCACAACATTCTAAAAATTCTTCTCACTTTGTATCATTTTTAACTTTTTATTTTTAGAAAATCTGTGAGCCAGTTCAAGGGCATTAACACTGGTAGAACATAAGACTGCCCAGTTATGTTTGCCTGTGTCTGCAGAGGGGTCACAAGTTGTTGGTGACAAGGCAGTGGCTGTGAGAAGCTGTGGGCAAGCCACACACTCACTGAGTTTCCTGACTGCATAACTCATCAGAAATTTCAGCTGAGTCATCCTTACATTTAGCCACCACACAAATGTTTTTGGCTTTCTAAGTCCCCGCTGCACTACTCCAGCACAAGAGCCAAGAAAAAGTCTCATGACTCTGCAGAACAGTTTACAGTTCACAAATTAAGATAGTTATAAGATCATACAAGTAAATCAACCGGATGTAATCAGCTTTACAAGAAACAAACAAAAGCACTGACATCTTTTTATTGAATAAACTTTAGGACATCTACTCACTGTTTAGAAAGTTGTTAACTTCTTTTTCCCTGTTTGGAAATGCTTGCTATAAAATTAATCTGGCAAACATCAGCAAGGTCAGGGCAGGTACCACATGTCATTGCCACGTGGCAAAATAAAAGCAAGAAGTGCTGTATGCATGACTGCTATGCACACTGGCTGGAGGATATTCTAAAAACATGCAACCTTCCATTTGACTTTCATATTTACAAGTTATCTGGAGGTGTTTGTTTCTGCATAAGAGGCAAGAGTGTACAATGTAATGATACTTCAGGGTACAGAACAGAAAGATAGGACAAATGGGCAATTTTGGGCAAGACTACTGCTAGAATTTAACAGCAACATCAGTTCTTTCATATGTTTCCAGATGCTGTTGCTATCAAGTAGGAACATGCTTAGCTTTAAAAACACTTCTCTGTACAAAAGAAATGGCAACACACAGTGGCAGAAGCCACTTCCATTTTACATTCATTTCAGCTGGCAAAAGGCAAGGAACACGTGAGGAGAGACAGCCGATTATTTTCCTGCTGATTCCCTCAGGCTGTGTCCACACAAGGTAGTAACAGAGCTGCAGAGCCCATCCTTGCTCATGTCCTCACAGAGCCCTCCAGCCAGGGCCAGCCGAGCTGGGTCACAGCTCCCCTGCGCTGAGCAGCAGCCAGGGCAGGTTCCAGTTAACACCAGCCCAGAGGGCAGCGGGGCCACTGCAGTGGCACTCCCAGCAGGCAGGATGTGTGTGGGACACACCAGCAGCAGGCTCCCAGGCTGAACCGAGCTGGGATCACCACCAGTGGACAAAGTCAAGAGGAACTCAATCCATTACAAAAGGCAGGCATGCCCTAAGTCTGCAGCACAGCTTTAGGAGATTCCGCTGCAGCAGGAAAACGTGTCACTCTCACCATGAAACCAGCATGCATTCACATTTAAATGACAGGTTCAGTTACACAAGTCCAGACTAGTTGTGCCAGTGGAAAGTGCATGCTTTATATAAACCCAGATTCAGTTTTGGGGTTTTTTTGGCAGTCAGGAAAGGCTGTCAAGTGAGCAGCCAGGGGTTGCTTGTTCTCACATCAATAATCCCACTTGACCCACAGCACATTTTAGAATTCTCACTGGTGGAAATGGAGAGACCCAAATTGCTTGGTTTCATGCCTGCTGTGTGCAAGTGTGCTAGAGATGCAGGCTGCCAGCCACACTGTTAAATCCACCTGCATGAACCAAACTGTGATTGAAAAGTGACTTAAAACATTACCACACAGCTATGTAAAAAATGAAATTACAAAACCACACTGGAATCTTAACATCATGGTCAACACTTACTCCTTCAAATGGAGTTTGACACTGACATTGTGTACCCACTACTTCAATATCACCCACAGAAGAACCACTTCCCTTGTTAATACCAAGATAAAGTTTCTCAATCTTATCTCCCCAACAATAAAAAAGACTTTCTGTTTAATGCAATGTTTACATTTAGTTGAGTGAAAGTAATTAGGTCTCTCAGGTACTAACACTGTAATTGCAGCTGACAACTTCCATTATAATAGTATCATCACTTTCTCACTGAAATAGGAAGTCTTACAATCTGCTAGCTCTAGATACAGGACTGAAAAATTTCCCAGGGTAGCACCTATAAAACCATGAGCTGACTGAACCACTCTCTCTCTCTCAGTGTAGGCTAAAAGCCAATGGCCTCATGGCATCTATCTAGGACACAAATTTCCTGCCTCTCCCCAGACAGGAGATTTGGCAGATCTGGCTGAGCCGACATATTCAGAGGAGCTGCATCAGTGCACAAGAGGAAGGGGGTAAGGGAAGTGCAGAACAGGACCTCTCTCTTTAAGGCTGCTTTAAAGGAGCTCTGACCCTGCTTTAAAAAAAGTCCCTGATACCTGATATGCCATCTTTGTTCTGCCATTCACGTTTTGGAGTCAGATCATGAAACTTGTGCTGAGGCTCACCATTCATCTAAGAGCATGTTTAGAAAGGAGCCTGAACAAGCACAATCATGGCACCATCTTCACCAGCATCAGATCTGCTCTGCTGTGCTCACTGCTCAGCCTTCATCACAGGGAGTGACAAGTTGGTAAGACAAGCAACAGATATTTGTACAAGAAAAGTACTCCAGAATCCCTACAAAAGTTTTCTAGCCCAGCTTCCCAAAATACCCTGTGCAGACTGAGACCTCAGAAAAGGGAAGACACCATGCCTCTCCTTCACTTCAAATTCTGAAACCTAAGCTTTATTCTTGAAGTATCTTAATGTTGTCAAAGACAAGATTGTTAGAGCAAGAGGTGGAAAAGTTACAAAATATAATAATCACATAATAAACAAGGGTCCTAAATTTTTTATCATGTATGTAAAGAATATTTAGGAGAGGGAAACACCAGTGTTTCTAGTGATGAGAAAATGCCCTTAATTTCTCATAATGTTTTCTATTAGAAATGGTTTTAGCAAGTTATAAATGGTTTTAATGGTTTAAGTTCTCAACAGTAATTACTTACATAATGCAGATTTGACTTGTTAACACAGACAAGGAAAAGCCTCTACCTTCCAATAACTGGTCCTGAACTTAAAACAGGAGTCTGTACCTCCTTGTCCCAAACATATACATGAGTATTTCCTAGCATTTACAAAAAGTTGAGATCCTTTATTATAGAAAGCACTGCATCAGCCAGAACTGTGTGTTAAATTACAAGAAAAAAATGCATATTTTGCTTTTTTATTCCCTTTAGCCTATAAGAATAAGAATAAGAAGCAGGTGCCAGAGAAAGGAGCACCTGCAGCTGTGGAATTTACAAGAGCTGAGCTTTGTAACCTAAGAAGCTGAAAGCCACCAAACTATGGCTATTTTTTTTGTGTCAGAGAAACGTATAACAGATTATATTAGAACTTGCAAAATTAAAATTTAGCCTCTCTCTACAGACACTGCATTTCCATACCCCGCCATATCTACAAGTACCATGACAAAACATTTGGCCACTTGACAATAAAATATTTACAACGTCTAGTTTCAGAAGCTAAGAATGGTTTTTACCTTTCTGCAAAATTTTCACTGAAATCACTGTTACCTAAAAGGATACAAGGAAAAGATTCCTGCTCTCATCTCCTTCTTGCAGCAAACACAGGGCTTCTGCTTAATAAGGCAACAGCCTGTACCTTGAGTTCAAATCACTGAGAAGTTTGAACACACCTGGGTAATAATCTTACCAAAGGACTAAGGTAACAGCTTAAGTTAGGATAAACTGTATCTGAAGGTACCACAGGTGCAAAGAGTGAGAAAACAGTAATGCAAGGAATTCTGACTCTATTAAAAGTAAGCTAAAGGTCAGTAGGCTTTTTAGAGATGTGACCCAGAGTGACTTCAGCCAACCCTGGCTGACCTTCACTCGGTCCCAGTATAGCACAGTGTTTCAATGTAAACTGCATTGTAATTGCATGAAATGGCACAAGTTACTCAGGCATTTTGCCACGTTTTTTCCCTCATTTAACTTTTCTGAGCAATTCTGAATTGCCAGCTGTAGAATGGCAGGTGACCTGTGCAGAAAATCCCCATCAACAACAGATTAGCAGGCTTAATTTCCCTGTTTTTCCCTTAAATTGATCTATTCTGGATCAAGGGATATCAGTTTCATTTCTAATCTACATTTAATTTTTCTATGCACATTTAAACCACCCTTCTTCATAAATGGAAGAAAGCTGACAAATAACCCTCTGGTTTTCTTTGCTAAAAAACACAACAGCCAAGGCATGAGAATCGTGCTATCTGCTGTTAATCACAATAAAGCACCATTTTGCGTAAAGGTTTTGTTGTTTATCACTCTGCTACTCCTCTGTTCCAAATTCTGTGCACATATGGCCTTCCTGTGTCAGCAAATATAAGCAGTTTTGTGATCTGCACACTCTTTAGCAGAGACTAAACTCCTGGCTTTTATCAAGCTCACCCAGTACCCTCCCACAGCACCCAAGTCCCTCCCTAGCTTTGCCACAAACACACTGAAAAAGCACTGAGGACATATCTTCTGGTGCAAAGAGCTGCAGGGTTCCAAGAGACGTGCCAATTTGCTGCCTATCTGATGTGTGACGGCATAAGCCACAGATCTTCAGAACATGAAATTGCTCCTTACATAAGAAGACTGTTTTTTCTTCAGAGGTCTATTTCAGTAAAACTACCAGTGTCTTCATAAATAACATAAGCACAGCAGCTGTTTGTGTCACACAGTATCACTTCACAAATGTCATTTAAGAATTGCAATGCATTAAAGAAAATTAATACTTTTTTTTTTCTTAATAAAATTCTATCGAGTTACATTATGGATCTCTCCCACTACAACAAAGTCAACCAGATACAAAACATAACATCTTTGAAAAACACTATGAAAATACATTTATTTAGGCAGACAAATGTGCCCAAAAGCCTCAGACAGAACTCTACACAATGGCAAAGGAAGTAAAGCCCAATCCCTCCAAGTTGGTCCCTAGATTTTGTGTATGAGGCTCTGCCTCAACTTCACTCAACCCAGTCTGTTCTTCTGTAGTTTGTTTTCACACAAAAAGAGCTAAACCTGGCACAGTGTGTGGATACCACTTCTTTACTAACAGTGAAGAGGCTTCACAAAAGCTCTCTGAACAAACAGGGAAGAAACAGGCCAGGGTTTACAGCTTGAATCATTGCAGGACTGTAGTTTTCAAACCAAAACAGAGAAGCTGAAAACTTGCTTTTCTCCTAGAAGTGAATGCAATTACTCACTTTCAATCATTTCTCAACAATGAAAAGCCCAACTAGAAAACTGTGAGAAAAAATTCTGCTAAATTTCCACTGAAATAAAGAACTTCTATCAAAATTAACTTTAAAAAACAAAGTGTCTGCCTGTGAACAACACGATAGGAACTTGTATTTATATAAACCATTTATGTCGCATTCCCTTAAGTATTGGCAAGAAACTCAAAAGTTTCAGATGCATATTTCCCACTTCTTTTTCATAAAACCCTATTGAAAGCTTTGAAATATCAAAGTGTCACAAAAACTTTTAACCTCTTCCTTTAGCAATTTCAAACATGAAAAGACTTCTCTAAGCATGATACTGGAGAGTTTACAAGCTCTGAAAAACACTGAAACCAAGATTTTATTCAAAGAAAAACCAGCAGATTATTTCAAAATGCACATGCACTGAGACCATGCACCAACTGTGCGTGTGTGGATATCCCCAGACAGTCAGGTCAGGAGGCCAAAGTGTACAGTGGGTTCTACATCTGCTGTGACACTTATCCTGCTTACCTGGAGCCACACTGCTCCTCACCCTGCTTTACCTCTGCCTTTTTGTGCTGCTATTGAAACAAGGTAGGCTGTGCACAGACAGCAGTGATATTCTAGCCAAAGCTATCTCAGTGTGTCAGGTCACAAAGTTTTACAGCTTGAAAAGGCCCTTAAATTCACTGAACTGGAATGCAAGTAGTGCACTTCAGTTTTTCAAGCTTTTATTGTTGTCAACAACTATCAGTAAATAGTAACTTCATCTTGCACAGCTGTACCTTTCTTTATATTATGGATGGAATATTCATTCCAAGATACTCAGTGATGGTAGAGCAAGCAAGGATTAACTGTATTTTTCCAAAAAGGGAGTCTAAAGGAAGCAAGATGCAGTAAAGTTCTATAAAATAACTATCTGCAGTAAAATCTGATTGCACAGTTAGCACACTGAGTAGTGTGGGAATCCTTAAATTCAGAGGGTTTTGGGAAAGTTGTAAAAGGTAGGTCTTAGAAACAGCAGAACTGAAATTAGAGTGAAGCAGTAGCTACAGGATTTGTTAGTACCCACCCTTCCTAACAGGACTCCCAGGACAACTTGTTGCTGTGTTGCAATAAGTAGGGACACAGAGATAGGTTAGACAGTGAGAAAGAAAAAAGAAATAATGGAGTGAAGAAGATGGCAGTCTTCCTTGGGTTCCTGACCTTTCAGAGTAAGTACTAAATAAAACCAATCTGTTTAATTCTCAGACAAGAACTTTCAACAATAACATTCCTTGGGTGTGCAAACAAGAAAAATCCTGGCCAGTAAAGCCTAAGAAGATTAGCATACAGTTTTAAGGGTCCATTACGTGCTTTCAGCCGCAGTCTACCCCACAATTTAAAACTGAGTTGCCCAGAATTCAGGATCACCTTTAACAGAAAACACACAATCTCCTTGAAGCTGAGTTTGCCAGAAACCCCTCTGCTCCACTAGCGAGGCTTCAGGACCGACCAAAACAGCGGATGCAGCCACCACAAGAACGCAGCAACACGTGCCACTGTGTATCCAGCTATCACCCAGCTCTGAGAAGCACAAGAATGCAGTCCAGAAGCCAGGAAGAACAGCAGCCCAACCACAGGACATACCTAGAACCCCAGTAAACACTGCATACACATAGACAATTTCTGAAAATCCACTAGAACTTCATCTTTAAAGAGCAGCAATAATGGAAATGTCAGAAAAAGCAGCAGCCAGAGTACTCATAAGCACCCAAACTGGCATTTCTACTCTCCCCTACTGGGAATGATGCAACAAAGTGCAACCACTGTTACTTATGAAGACAAGTTCAGCATGAAGGAAGATTTTTCCAGGCACATCTAGCCCTCACTCAAATGCACAATTATTCTTCTGCAGGATCAGAACCCAGAAATCAAACAACCATACCCACAGGATGTGGGATCTTAAGCTGGAAGAAATGAAAGGCGGGCTCCATGTGATTTGGAGAAGGATGACAAATCCCAAAACACCGGGAATCAATGCAACTAATGGAAAAAATTTATGGAGTTGTTTTTACAAAAATACTAGAAATTGCTGTAATACACATGAGAACAGTTTTCCTAATAAAAAAATCTGCTGCCAAAAATCCTATATAAACTGGTTGCTTCCAACTTCCTCTGTGTAGTTCTTGTATCTACCTCATGCTACAATTCCACTACTCAAAGAATGAGCTGGCAGCTCTTTTTCATAATTCTACTTCTCTCTCAAGTCAGTTTTTCCAAAAACTCATTCTGAAACATGTATTCTTTTAAGTCCTTCAAATGAAAAGTCTCATTCAAGGCAAGGGAAAAAATATATATAATTACAACTCATAATTTAGACAGTTCTGAAAAACCTGAGAAATAGCAGAAAAGATATATATAAAAGCAAGTTAGCAGAGTCACTTTTGATCAGCTGGAAAAAACTAATTGTCTTGGTCTTGATTATTTTAAAAATATCTACTCAGTTATATCCTAATAGTTCTTGAGATAAATAGTACAATTTTATCTATTACGACATCTGATTCCATTTTATTTTTTCACTAGTAAGGCAAGTCATTAGCTCAAAACTATTTGGCAAACATCTGATGAATACACAAGTAGTTCTCTTCCCTATGTTGACTTCAGTAGCTCTCACTCCACATTTAATTTCCTAACTTCCAGCTCTTCCCCTCCTCCACGCAACCTACATACAACCAGTTTGCTCCTGAGATGAATTTTCACTCCGGTCCTGCTCTCCCTCGCTGCTGCAAGGACCCGCGTGTCCCCGCACAGGACGCCGTGTCTCAGCTGAGCAAGACCCACCGCAACGTCCCCACATCGCTCACCTGTGCACAGCTGCCTTCCAGCTCACGCACAGCACCTGCGCCCACCACTCTTCGTTAAGGAAGAGCGAAAATACCGCTGTACAAACGTGCGATAAAGCTGCAGAAAGCGCTGGTCCGTGGCCTCCTTCAGCCGCTCTCGTGTGACGGCAGCCGTCGGACACCGTTATTGTTGTTACCCGCACGGCCCCGAGTAACGCAGCCGAGCGGCCAAACGCGTGGGCAGAGACCTGCTCCGGCCACTCGGGAGCTCGTTCCCAGCGCTGGGCAGGCACCCCCTCGCCAGTTCCCTCTGCGAGCATCTCCCTGCCGGAAATCCCGCACGCGAGGCGAGCCGGCGCCCGCTCCGCGACCCGGCCGTGGGGACATCGCGCCCAGGCGGAGAGCACGAGCGGCCGGCACGGCCCGGCGCCGCCGGCCCGCGGCCGCTCCACGCCGGCGCACGCCCGCACGGCCGGGGCGCACCGCAGCCCCCGCGCTCTGCCCGGGGAGCGCCTGCACCGCAGGCTCCCGCTCCCCCGCTGCCGGGCGCAGCCCCCTCGGGCTCCGTCACCACGCAAGCCCCACCCGGCTCCCCACCATCCCTCCGTGCCGACACCGGCAGCCGCCACCGAGCCGAGCCGCTGTGGCCCCATGCCGCCGCTCACCCAGAAGGTCTCGGAAGCGTCCGCGCTGCAGAGGCTCTCGATCCCCATGGAGCGCGGCGAGGCGACCGCGGGCTCCCGCGGCAGCGCTTCCCCGTCCACAGCTCTCCGGCCCGAGCGGCGGCGGGCGGGGCCGGGCTGGGCTGGCAGCGCCAGCTCGGAGCCCTGATTGGCTCCGCGTCACGGGGATGCCGAGCCCGGGGCCGCCGCCGCCCGCGCTGCGCAGCCCCGCCGAGGCGGGGCGGGGGCGGCCGGTCCGCGCCGCGTGCGGGCACCGCGGGCGCGCCCGCAACGCCGGCGTGGGCGCGTCCCGCGGGGCCCCCAACGCCTCCGCAACCAGGGCGGACGATGGGCCCAGGAGCTTCGGCCAGAGCCTGACGCGTGCCTTCGTTCACCGCAGAAATGCCCCGCGCCCCCGGCAGCGTACCCAGGGCGGAATCGCTTTCCCCGGAGCACTGCAGGCGCGCCCCCCTGCCCGGGTCAGCTGCCCAGCAGCCTCCAGGGTCCTGCGCCTCGCACCCGCACCGCACCTGCCCGCCGGGCTGGACCGGAGCCAGCGGTGGACATGACGGTATCTCCCTCTCCGTCGCACTGCTCTGGCCCCTGGGGACAGGGTTCCCACGTGTCCCCCGAGGAGAGGTACCGCAGTGCCCCGCTGGCACCCGGGCCCCGCAGGACTGAGCCAAGGCGGGGTCCTAGGGGAGGGCCCCAGGGAAAGCCTAACCTCACCTTCAAATAGCTCACTTCTCAGCGTGAACCAGTTGCACTGGTTTCGATGCCCTTAACTAGTTCAAGTTGACTAGCACAAACAGAACCAAAAGAACTTCATCCACAACCAGGTTTGCATCAAAATATGCAGTAGTTGAGCTGCCGGCACAGGCCTGTGGTTGCATTGGGTTGTGTCTCATGGTGTCTTCACATCCTATTTAAGATGCACCAGTTAAATCCAGTCAGCTGGCCTGACTACTGTACCAGACTAGACCAGCTGGAGTATGGTGGTACATATGTAGGAATGGCATTGCATGCTGCAGGAAATAGCAGGGTGGTTACATAGTACTCTACAGTAACATCTGAAATCTTTAATCACACAAACCTCAATTTAAAATCTTCTTGTCCATCCAGGGCATTCATGGTAACAGACAAGGTTGTTAAAAAGAGACAGATCTTGTTTGTTTAATGTGTAACTTCAAAGCAGGCATTGCACATACAAAAAATATATCACAGACTGCTTCTTTATTCACCTGCACTTTCAGAGCTGCCGTTTCAGGGCTGTGCTAGTGGTGGCAGATTGTCCATCCTACTGCAATATTTCTGGTCTGTCCCCCTGGATCCCACATTCTCAGGGTGTCAGGTCGAAGAGCAGCAGCAGCTGAGGCCAGCCCACCCAGCTCCCATCTGCATTGATGAATGGAGCAGAATCATCACAGAAAGATCAAACCACACACGTTGGGTGTCAGAAGTCCTACGAGTTTGTCAGTTTAACCCATACCTTAATTCAATTAATGTTAAATTCTTTAAAGTATTGCAACAGAACAGCTAAATGTTCAAGTATGACTCCCTTTATTTTTACATGCAAAAGACATTAAATAAGCATTAAGTGAGGAGTGTCTAGAAAGATACATTTTTTACCCACATATGTTTTTCTCAAGATATTTCTGTAAGCTAAAAGACAAAATTTAAGTTTCACATTCCAAATACTTTTCTTTCAGCCCCAGACTGTCCCAATGTCACCAGTCATCATGCTCCATGTCAATGATGTTTCTCCTCAAATAATGATTCTTGGATTTCCACCTCAAACTAGTTCTCTTCCAATTAATTCCATTAAACACAGTCAAAATACAGAGTAAATAATTAATGTGAGAAGAAGCAAAATAGTTCAGAAGAAAAATGTAACAGATTCAAAATATTTTTTGTGGAGGAGAAAAACCAGAGCTGACACAAGGCCAAACTTGCAGAGATACAGAACCAAGATCGCAGAGTACCAGAAAGTTACTGAATGTGGATTTCACAAACCATTGTTGTAACAGCATCTTTTAAAACACAGATTAATACAAGAAATAGAAACTGAAATCTTGTCTAAAAAGGCTATTCCCTTGCAAGCAGAAAAAAAGAACAACACAAAATTCTTTACGATTTTTTTTTTTTCAGAATACAGATTGAAGCAGGACAGGAAACTAAAGCAGTGTGGAAAACTGCAACAACTTATCAATGGGAAATCACGTGTGATGGAAGAGTGACTCAGAAGGTCATGGAGAAGTTTGGAAGGATGCAGAGAAACATGTTAGACTGTGAAAATGCCACAACATCAAACATAAGCAGCTGTTCGTCCCCGGAGTCACGCTGGGGATCAGGGCAGCGGGCTCAGGGTGGCCAGGGGCAAGCACTGCTCTGACTCACTGACAGTGACTGCTGTGCTTAGGAAACACACTGGCTTCACCATCACTTCTGATTTTCCTGAATTTTATTTATTGGCCTCCACCAGAGATGCTTTGGAAGACTGTCATATAAATATTTGCTTTGAGAGGAAATGTAAAAAGCAAACAAAACAAAATAACCTAACAACCTCTCCAACCCCCACACTTAACTCTTGTCTTAGGCTTTATTGCCTAAGATAACTCACATTTTCCTTCAAGCCCCAGCAGACAATAGCAAATCCAGTTTGTTCACCCACACCGGCTGCATTTCCTTTGGGAAATACTTAATGCATTGACAAAATAAACACTCTTGACTCATCCCAGCAACGGGGAGAACACACACAAGCCTTCAGACACGCCAGAGATCCTCAGGCTTGCAAAACACCCCGTATAGAGTTACATTTTGGCAAGTCATTTTCATTAGAAGCTCAGCTTTGGCGAGTCCTTTTAATCAACAGCACATCTGTCAGGGATTCGGAGCAAAACTCCTCCGCTGCACACATGGAAGAAATTCTCGCTCATTTTCCATGTTTCCTTCCCCGATTTTTGCCAACCTCTGAAATTACAGAAGGAGAAAGCATGGCAACCCTGACACTCGGCCCAGCTGACGGGGCTGGACAGCAGGACACCGAGCGGTAGCTCCACGGGCAGCGCGGAGGCGCTGCTGATGCTGGTTATTCTATCCCGGCACGACCTGGCCCGCGGGCCGCTGGCAGCAGAGGGGTCCCCCGGGACTCCGCTCCCTGAAGGGCCGGGCGGCAGCCGCGCTGTCCCCTCACGGAGCTCCCAGCTCCGCGCTGTCCCCTCACGGAGCTCCCGCCGGGCCCCGCGCTGTCCCCTCACGGAGCTCCCGCCCGGCCCCGCGCTGTCCCCTCACGGAGCTCCCGCCGGGCCCCGCGCTGTCCCCTCACGGAGCTCCCGCCCGGCCCCGCGCTGTCCCCTCACGGAGCTCCCGCCGGGCCCCGCGCTGTCCCCTCACGGAGCTCCCGCCGGGCCCCGCGCTGTACCCTCACGGAGCTCCCAGCTCCGCGCTGTCCCCTCACGGAGCTCCCGCCGGGCCCCGCGCTGTCCCCTCACGGAGCTCCCGCCCGGCCTCGCGCCTGCGCAGTGCGCGCGGCGCCATCCGGGTCCCGACGCGGCCATGGCGACGGTGGCGGAGCTCAAAGCAGGTCGGGGCCGGGGCTGGGGCCGGGCTCGGGGATGTCTCGGGCCGCCGGGAGGGCAGGAGCGCGGATCGGCCTTCCGCGGCCACCCGGAAGGTCTCAGAGGTGCCGCGGGCGCTAATGGAGGCCCCCGTCCCTTGACGCTGCCCCCGTCCCTTGACGCTGCCCCCGTCATGCACTGTGGGCTGTATTTCAGTATGCTTCAGTATTAAACGCATCTTGGTGCAGTAACATCCTATTTCTTAAATTGCCAGAATGTATGCTTGCGACTAAAAAAAAAAAAAAATGTGTTTGTGACTTTTCTGAAGGCTTAATTTTATCTATGACGTGCCTGGGTACAGGCACGTGCACAGGTGCAGATACCTTATCGCTGTCGCACTGCCGTACGCCAAAACTCTGCTTGTATCGGGGCTAATTAATGCTGCTGCTTGAATGCGTTTGGCTTTAAATTAACGCGCCTTTTTATGGTGATAGTTTTAAAGGACACACTGGAAAAAAGAGGAGCTCTTGCCCAAATCAAAGCGAGGATCAGAGCTGAAGTGTTCAATGCCCTGGATGACCAGAGCGAGCCGCGGCCGACGCTGTCCCGGGAGAACCTCCTGCTCAATGAGCTCATTCGGGAATACCTGGAGTACAACAAGTACAAATACACAGCATCTGTTCTGACGGCAGGTATTGGCCATGAATTTGTGTCATCGCTGTAATAGCAATCAGTGATTGTTTGGTTGAATAATTCCACTGATAGTATGGAATTAGTAAGTGTGACAAGCTGCATAATCTTATCTTCCCTTGGGAATTAACAGGTACAACCAACCTCTCCACAGCTCTACTTGCAGCATTAAGCCAAATCACTCCATTAGTTTTCAAGAAAACATACTCTCTTCTCCTTTACCCTTGAGGTAAATTCTTTGACACGGTAGTTGATGCAAGGGCAAGAAAACTTGATAACAGCCTGCAGACTCAAATTTCTTGACATGCCTGAGAGTAGTTTAGAGAAAGAGTTGTTTGCCTGATGAATTTATCTTTATACTTCTTTAATATTTACTTTCAACTTCTTTAATATTTTTCTTAGATTCTTTAAGAGTCAAGATAAAAATTGTAATGTGATAGTGTAAATTACCTGTGATTCATACCTGTGTGAATCACTAATGCTTGAGTGACTTCCCTGGAATTACAATACAATTTTAGTTATTAGTAGTCTAAAAGGGAGGTGTGTGCTCTCATGATCTTTTGAAGTCTTCCATTAATTGGTGACATTTTTCTTACTGGTGTTAAGATTCAGGGTTTTTCTTTTCCAGAATCCGGCCAGCCTGAAGTGCCCTTGGATAGAGAGTTTCTTGCCAAAGAGCTGAATATAGTTGAAGATGCAAGTGGAAAATCAGTGTAAGGAGAAATTTTGGAATGCACAGTATGTTCTGTATATTCTATATTCTTTATGCCCGTATATTTTTCTCTTTAGTGTAATTATAAATCACATATAGATGTTCTCACCAGCTAAAACGTGGCTGATGCCACGTGTATTTCTGATATGCTGGATTCAGCTTCAGGATGCCAAACATGGAGCCATTTTCAGACATACTCCAAACTAACACTGCATTCTGCCAACACTGTGGCATTCTCCAGACAGTGCCCTTGTGCACCAAAGCACAGCTCTCCTACCAGTACAGTCTGCTTTCTACAAAAAGTAGATTTGCTCTGTGCATATCTGTGAGTTGCTGTGTGGAGCAATAGAAAGATTACTGTGAGATTAGACATAGATTCAGAGTGCTCCAGTAAAGCTGCATTAATGACCTGAGGCTGCAGCAGGTTCAGACACGTTCAGCATTCTCTGTAGCTTGTGCTGTCTGAACCTGTCAGGAGCTTAGGAAGAGGCAAGTTTGAGATGTGCCCTGGTGGACTGGCCTATAGCCCACCAAAGTCTGATGTGTTGTGAGTGTGTGGATCCTCCTGATCCATGGGTGAGAATGTGGATCTGTGCTCCTGTGCTAAACACACCCCAGTTCTTCACTTGCCAGGGGAGCTGAAGTTCAGTGGAGAGTGTCTCTTAGTCTGAGCTTTTTAGGGCAGTGTTGGTGTTCAGGGGGAGCTTAGGTCTGTGCTTATTTATGTAATGGTGCTTGGATGTGTTTTAAGTCATTAAAGACATATGTACATATTGTAAAAGTAAACATTAAGATCTAAGAAGTCCTGAGGGAAGAGTGTATTTTTAATGCTCAGTATTTCACAGACTTTACAGACTACTTGTGAATTTCTTCCTTAAGCAGACCTCTCCTGTATGGAATTCTCTCTCATTTCTTACATGGTGGTAAAGAAGAAAGTACCCAGAACATCCATCCAAAAGTGTCTTTGCTGAATTATCCAAAGCAGAACCTTGGCAAACCAGCTGCAGAGAGAAATCAAAAAGGTGTGTGCAATGTTATTTTTGCAGAACTTTTATCTGTGACCAGATTTCCTATACCATGGATATGCTTATAATAGCATAACCATGCACCTGAACACTGTGCACCTCCTTCTCTGTGCAAGGAGTGCTTTCATCTGACACCAAATGGCTTTGCCTTTTCCCTAAAAGTTCAACTGGCCAAACTGTACTCCCTTATGTTATTACAAACCTGAAAAAGGTCAGCTAGAGACAGTCTCGCTATATTGGGAATTCAAGACAAGATTTTAACCTAAATTCTCAATAAAATATAGTAAATAGTGTGCATATCTCTGTTTCTTATCTGGTCTAACCTAATTTCTATAGAAAGTTCCTAACGCTTTAGCTGTCAGTTCTTTACGAGGGCATAAACTTCTTCTGAGAACATAATTCATATCCTATTTGCCACAAAAGCTTAAGCCCAAAGTTCATTGCTCTATAATAAACACTGTTAAATCTTACTTGCCTTTTCTGGTCTGCTTTTGGACTGGTTACAGTTAATGCCACCTAAACTAGAGAGTGGAAAGGTTCATTGGTCCAGCTTTTTCCTTCAAAGAGTCTGCTTGGCATATTGCTTCATTTTTTACCGTGAAAATTTATTACTCTCCTGTTAATACCATGAACTGTTTGGTTTGTATCCAAAAAATTTCAAAAGTATGAAGCCTGAGATCTTACTGACATCTAAAAAGGGTGAGAAGTACTAACAGTCTTTTAACAGTTAATTCACTGAGACAATTATGTTTTTCTTCAGCCAGAAGAGGGGGCTGAAGAAACAAAATTTCCATACCAAAACTGCTATAAATTACCTCTTTGTTAGAAAACAAATATTCCTATCAGAAATTTCTCCATTTTTAAAACAAACTGAGTATATAGGAGAATTGTTTTTAAAGTAACTTCTGTTTCTACTGACTCTGCAGGGTCACCCTGCCCTGTTGACTCCACTGTAACTTCACATGGAGACTTAATTGATTACAGTTAGTTACAGAACTCAGGATCAATCATAAGACACAACAGCACATTGCTGTTCTTAGAACTGAACAAAAACATAAAAGTTTTAAGGCTTTGAACCTTTAAGTAAATATATGCTGAAATTACTTTCTGCACGTGGAGTATGTTAGTTGAGACCTAAAGGCAGTGGGTTTAAAATACTAATTATCCAACTCTTTTCATTAGGCTGCATATTGAGGTAATCAAGTCCATTCATAAACTCAACCTGCCAAGTCTCTTATTTAACATCTAGCTTGCTTTTCACTTTAGAAACTGTCTTGTTTATTTAGATGTATGAGCATCCCAGCAGACTGGGGATCTGATAAGAGGTGTGAAATATGGTGTTTCTTTACCTCATTCGCTACAGCTGAGTTGGAAGATGTCTGAAATCTAATTTCAGGAATATAAAGCTTTTATCTCCTACAGCTGCATGGAAACATTTATCTGTAAAATTTCCTAAATTCCCTAGGATGATACTGTGCATCAAAGTTGATCATAGTAGAAGATAACACACCTTGGACCTCCAGATGCATGAGAATATTTTTGTCTGTGTTTCTTTTCCAGACAGAATTCCAGAACCAGGAAGGATGGCTGGCATGAGCATCAAAGAGCCTCTTATTTTACAAAGTATAAAGAGATGATATCTTTCATTTTCTAATTTCTCATTTCAAGGTCTGTCAGATTTCATTTAGGACATTCTTCATTGCATAAATTTCTCCAGTAAATCCAGTGGGACCATTTTAGCTGGTAACATCTACTCATGAGACAGGATGACAAGGTCATACTTACTGTCAATTTTAAAAATGTTAGCAAAGCTCTCTTTCCTTAGATAGAAGGAAAACTGTATAGGGACTCATTAATTAGTGCATCCTGTGTAGAGAATTGTACCTGAATATACTGAGTTTATCCAATAAATTTTTATATAATAACTTACAATTTTTACACTTATATATTTGTGTGGTTTTCCTGTGTTTCTGAATAAAATTTTTCAATTTTATTCTGTGTGGTATTTTCAGAGTGTTCAAACTAAACATTTTAATCATTCTTTTTAAAAAGAAGCTGCAACTTTCAGAGAAGTAAGGGAAAAGAAATTCTAATAGAAAAATTGAAGTGATTTAGAAGGATAGTTGTTTTTAATTCTCCAGAAATGGGGACTATATTTATCTTCATTCCAGCAAACAAACAAGAGTAAGTTTTTTCCATCTGGAGTTGCTATAAATTGTACAGTGTAACACTGGGTATATGGGAGGTGAAGGAACTTCTGGGTTTTTTTCCCAAACAGCATGAAACTCTAAGTCAGGCAAAGCTAAAAATAAAGTTGATAGTAGATTACTGATTCCCAGAACTCTTTTTTAGCTGAGGTATTTACATGTTTTGAAATGGTAATTTTAAATGTTTTGAAATGTAATTTTAAAAGCCAAACTTGCAGGGGTACATAAAAAATAACATCTATTTTTTCTCTTCTCATTTTAACAAAATGCATGAATGTTAAATATATCCAGTGGTACTGAGAGGAGTTTTGTATAAATAAATCTCTAGAGTCAGGTACTTAAAAATCTTTATTGTTAGATAAATGGTACAGTGGAGGGGGGAAGAGAGGAAGAGAACCTGCAGTTTGTGAAGTTGCAAGGACCCCAAGTTGCACACACTGTGAAATTTTGCTTTTATCTTGATTTGACCCAGTTAGCATCACAGGGATACTCTTATTTCTCCCAGCAGCCTGTACTCTGCTGTGGAATTGCAGAGAGGCTGCATTTATCCATTTGAAGCTCAGCAGTGAGCTCATCTCCTCTGTGTGACTGGCAGTGCTGGCAGCTCCTCGTTGGCTGATCTGTGAGTGTCCCAGGACTGCTGCCAGGAGGGGAGGACGTGTGTTTGCAAATAAACCTCAATCAAATCCATCTCTAAGTCCTCTGCAGCTCTGCAGCAGTGGCAGCTGACCACTGGATCAGGCAAGGGAATCTGTGTGCTCTGTGCTCACACCTCTGTCATCTTCAGCTGCTGGACTGAAGAGCCATCCCTGAATTTTTAATTTGATTTTCTGGAATTTCAGTGCTAGACCTGTGTTTTTCCATGAAGCACTGGATCAAATTGTTACGTATGTTTGGATTCTGAATTGTCTTCTCAAGGGCAAAGAAAAAGGCTCTGAAAACACAAAAGCTCAAACCTCTGCTATGCAAATGTTTCAATGTAACCAAAGCCACTGCTTCTGCTTTCTGTCTTCCCACCATAGATCATTCAGATGCTGCCCAGGTGCCATGGAGCTCCCTGGGAAATGAATTTTTAGTGGTAGAAATAAAAAAAAAAAAAAAAATTCCTTAGGCTGAAGAAGGCAAAGGGATTTTTGGTACCTGCCCTTTCCCAAGCCAGCTCAGCAGGCTCCTCTCTCCAGTCAGGAAAGCAGAGGCTGCTACAAGGAAATCCTTCACTGAGCTTTGAGGTAAAGATGTATGTCTGAAATCAGAGACAAACTACATTTGAAACAAAGGGAATCTTTGCACTATTTTCTCTGGGGATTCACCCATTGTACGGACACTGTTGGACAGTGGGTGGAATTTGGCCTGTTTGCTCTGGGTGTAACTTGCATTTCATCTAACTCTCCAATACCCTCACAGCCACATCTGTGGGTTAGAAACAATCTCTTGTTTCAAAGCATAATCATTGTACAAGCAAACCAAAAGCAAATTAAAGTGTATTTCCAGGGATGTTTATTTACAACAGAGCTTTGAAATATGTCTATGAAAATATACTGGTCCAATCATATTATTAATTGTCTAGCATTTATCTTGACAGTACATGAAATATGAGAGTATCTTTGAAGATGCTGACATACAGCAAGTCCTCTGAATGTCAGGCTGCCTGCCTTGTTATTGGGTGAAGAGGAATTGCAAAATCTTTCCCACATGGATGCACTTAGCATTCCTTAAAATTTTAAGGCGAGATCAATGTTTAGATAAAAATATTTCACAGCCCTAGAGTCACAGGTTTAGGTTTTAGAAGAAATTGACATATAGGTGAGCATACACAAAAATTAGTTTCTTAACTTCGGAAGTTGCATAAGTACAGCCTGGGATGTCTTGTATTAACTGCCCTTATTCTTTCTACTGACAACAGAAAATGAAAAAAGAAAAGATACAAGCATATAGAAGTTTAGGGTCTTTAAATAGCAAAATGCATTTCTGAGTTTTGTTGGAGATAGAACATTAACCAAGAGCATTATGGAGGGAATGCCATTAAAAGAGGCTGTTTGTTGTCTAAGCACATTATCACAAGTGAAGGTGACAAGGAGCCAGTGAAGTCTGGGGTGGATATCAGATCTGGAAAGCACTTTGGAAGAACTTAACCCACAAGTTTTAAAAATAAAAAATTCTTCAAGACCAAATTTTTGCTCTCCCCTTGAACGAGAGCAAACTGTGTCTCTCGACTGCAGGGCAGCCGTGCTGTTTCAGAGGTTTCAGTTTCTGTCCTGCACAGAGGAGATTTTTTGAAGCTTTATCAGCTCCCCCTGAGGAGTCAGTTACATTTTCCTTCCTGAGCACCCTAATGTCAGGCACCCGATCTCGGTGTCACTGGATCAGTTTTCCGGAGGACTGATTAGCCTTGGGTAATCACCTTTAAGAAAAGAAAGCCCAAAAGGTTTGTTCACACTTGCAAATACACCCTTTCAGCAGCAGCTGATTCAGACCTGCTCTGTGCACTTCATAGGCTTCACCTGACCACCTGCAGCCAGTGTGAAGCACAAACATCAAGCAGTTGGAGTATTTTCCCTCATCAGACTGTTCTCAGGATTGATTGTCCTGGCTTGGACACAGACTGTCCCTCCTGCTGCTTGACACAGGTGGTAATCCACCGGTACCATTACCTGTTCTAATTACATTTGTCATCTTAGAGAAACGTGGTTGGTAAAATTTAAGTAAAAACATTTTTAAACAAAACAAAAATTACTTACCTGATGCTTTATTTAACTAACTAACATCACCATCTGTGCTTTTCTTTTTTCCCCTCTCTTGTGTTCAGGTTACACCATAGTAAGGCAGCTTAAAGTTTATTATTTTCCTTCTTGGGTCCTCTTTCTTTTCCCCAAGAACAATATTTACCGTGCAAATTCAGTAAGGAGATATTTAAGGTTAGGCTGCTTAATAATTTTTTTTTTTCTAGAAAAGTAATTAAAACAAATAAATAAGCAAATCAAGGGGGTGTGAACAAAGCTTATTTTCCTGTGACAAACTCATCATCCACTGGAAATCCACAGCTTTCATTCTGAGGCAACTTTGGTTTAAAACAAACACCACAACTTTCAGGAACCCCCAGCCAGGCTGTCAGATTACTATATTATTACATTAGCTTTTAACTGAAGGTTGGAAGCCAAGCTTATTCTCATCATTTCCTACCCCACATGGCTTGAGAGTGCAACTCTTTCAGTCCCAGCAGTAATATTTTTTGGACTTTCCAGCTCCGTTTAATGTCACATCATATATCACCCTCCAGCACCGCTGCTGTTAAACTCCCTCCTCGGGCAGCAAGCCTGCGTGTGCAGTGGTTTGCAGACCAGCCAGAATAATTTCCACTCCTTTTTAAGCTACTATTATAATGTGCCTGGTTTTGTGAAACAGCTGCATGTGTTTAAAAGGAACTTAGAATAACTTTGATGCATGTTAAAATGATCATACTTTTCAGAGGATCCCCTTGTATTTCACTGTGTTTCTAATTAAAAGATAAATTTGCAATCAAGAAACTGCAGGGGAAAAAAGTAAGATAGGGTGAATTACCCTGCCCTGTGAGGAACTTTCTGCTAACAAGGACAAGTTTCTTGGATTTATGTGGTGGTGATCATTTCCCTGGCTTTTCTCCAGCAAAGTCACACATGCACAGGTCTGATATGGCGCTGCTGGGTCCTGGAAGGCTCTGCATGGCTCTGTGACAGCCCCACACCACTGCAGACACCAACCCTTCCTCTGGCAGGACAGTCTGTGACCGCTGGGACTGTGTTACTGCCCTGGCAAATCTGGTCTTATCCAGCTGAGGCCCAAACTTGACCATGCATCTCATATTTCTGAAATGTTGCAGAGCAGAAACCCCAGGGCTCTTTCCCTCTCTCCTCTTTGTTGAAATTTTTTCACCACTGGCCAGAACTAGAAGAAGGGGCTACAGGTCTATCACACCTGCAAGTTCCTGACCCAGTGACAGCAGAGGTTTTCAGCCCAGCCTCCCCTCATAAGTATTTTTTTAGGATGATGAGACCAATATGAGCCCCATCCATCTTCCCCAGGAGGGTTTATTTTCCAGAGAAGACAGAGCTGTTGATGTTAAGAGAAATAATTTCACTCAGGCCTGTGCTCTGATCCTTTGGGTATACACCATATTTAGTCTGTTGCTGAGAGGGGGTTGTTTCGGTATTTTGCATTTGGCACGTTGATGGGAATTCCTAGAGGATCCTAGCTTTCCCTTTTTGGGATATCTCCATCCACAGGTCCTACTGCACAAGGCTGTTGGCTACTAGGAGAGGAAGGAGGGGGGACAGCTGGGGACTGAAGGTTTGGGGGGTCTGAGGAAGGTTTGATGAGGACCAGAGCACTCCCTAACCCCTGCAGGTCTGGCTCCCAGCACCCTGCCCTGCTCTCCCTGCCAGCACACAGTGCCTGCTCCCTGTTCTGTCCATGCATCCCAGGGACTGTGCTCCCCCAGCTCTTCACCACTTCTCTTCTACATTTACGGGCACAGGGAGGTATTTCTTGTATATGAACAAGTATTTACAGTCCTTTCTCAAGAACTGAGCTGCACACTGGATCGCAAAAGAAACGCTGGCAAATCTGCTGGGAAGGTGGCAAACAACCCTCCCATATCCCGGGGCAAAGGAGGCTTAAACCAGCCCCAGGCTCCAAATGTCACATAAACACAGGGAGACCCAGAGCCACTTCCACCCACACAGTTCTGCTGTGTTAGGAATATCCTCTTTGCCCAAGCAACCACTGAACTCAGGGACTTAGCTCCAACAAAATGCACTGACAGTGGGTAGGAAACATCCTGTGCCACATGGGCCTGTGACCTGTCCTTTGCCCTTCTAGGCACAGGGCCATGAGGGGCAGAGAGACTGCCAAGGCAGGAAGGAGTTAAAGGCAGGGAAAAAGGGTGAAACCCTGAACTTGTGATTTAGGGGCACCCCTTTCATACATCTTTTTGAAAGCCAGAACCAGATTGCTTCCCTAAAAAGCAGCTGGGGCAGGGGCCACAGCCTAGGGTTAGGCCCTGCTGGGAACAAGGTCCTTGGCTCAGGCTGTGTTTTTTAAGCCAGGTACCAAAAGGATTTTCCAGCAGGACGTGGTTTCCAGGGCCCCTCCCCACTGACAAGATTCTCCTCCTCTATATAGGGAGGTTGCAAAGGCAGCAAGGACTTGGGCTGTCCCGGCTGGTGGCTGTATCTCCAACTCGCTCTGCTCCCCCCATTGGACACCTGTGAGTACCACGGGGGGGCGAGGGCCCTGCTGGGGACAGGGCTGGGGGCTCTGTCACACGCTTTGGGATGGGGACTCTGGCAAGTTAACTCTTACTCTGCTCTGCAAACGCATCCAGAGCATTAACCTGGGGATGGGAACAGACCTATCAGACGTGCTCGGGCAATTCATCCTGGTTTGTGTTCTGCTTAAAATGCATAGAGACTGTGCATGCTGAAAGTGGGCACTGATGTTCTAGCCTGCTTCTGGTCACTGCTAACACTGCCATTACTGGGTCGAGCCTGAAAGACACTGGCTGCAGAGAAGGAGTCGTGCTCTGAGCCAGCAGCAACGCTGCCACAAGGTGCAGGGCAGTGCAGGTGGTCACGGCAGCTGCTGCAGGTAACCATCACTTGTGCATTTGGGAATGAGAAACCTGAGCTGCTGGTCATCTTTAAGTGTTCCTAGCCTCTCAATCCTAATAAAGGACCAAAATAAAATAATCAGTTCATCAGTAACTTGTTCTTTAAACAGGAAAACTGCTTAAAAATTAGAAGGAATGGAATAACTTTTACATAAATGCCCAGCATTACATATGTATGTTTTTAATGTGCTGGGAACAAATTTGAAGCAAAACTAATCTGACAATTTACTGAACTACAGAAATTTCAAAGGTGACATGCCTATTTTTAAAATGGAAAATAAAGCAACAAAATTCTAAGAAAATTCCTTAAGTAAATTTAAACGACAGTAGATGGCAGTGCAGAAAGCAGCTTCAGCACCATCCCAGAGGTTCACGGACTTCTTTCACCTATATTTGTGAGTGTGTGTCTGTGTCTGTGTGCATGCACACCTATAAAAATGTTGATATTTATGTGAAAGGCATCTATGTTTTCATAATTAAGAAGCATCATGAGATATTTTCAATATAAGAGAAATCAGAAGGCTTGTCATTATCTAATACCTCCATATTAGTAAAACCTTTTCTAAAAGACACTTGTTGAAAGACAAGCCCACCTTGCCCTTCACTCCCAGCTCTGCCCTGAAAGGCTGTTTGCAGCAGGATTGTCTGGATGGACTGACTTGCTGGACTCCCCAAGTCCCCCCTTCCCTCAAGCCTCTCAGGCAGGGGCTGAACCAATGAACCCCCCGAGAGCAAAGCTCTGATTAAGTTGTCACTTCAGTTTAGTGCCCGATTCTGCCCTGGCTGTGTTCGCTTGGATGTAAACAATGAATTTTATTATCTCATTTGCAATTGACACACTAGTCCCTAAAAGGTATTTGTTTTGAATTTGTTATCATTACATTTTTGCGGAACAGGGAGTATTGAGCAGAACATCTCCATAAAAGGCAGCATGGGGATGTATGCAGAGATCCCAATGCTTTGGAAATCACAGAGTCTTATTAGTTGCAAATCTGATGGCTTTTAAGTATGTTAATTTTAGGAGAAGCCAAGAGCTAGAGGCAGCTTTCCAACTTGTGCAAAGTCCAGTTAAATTATGGATTATTTGTGAATTATGATCAATATACAGAATTTTATTCAGTTAATAGAATGACATTGCAAGAATTTGAAATAGCTGGTATTTTTCAGATAAAGGGAATTTATCCCTTTTTTTCCCTCCTTTTCTAATTTTTACAGTTTATAACACTGGCAATAACTATGGCAAATTTCTTTTGAAAATTAGAGAATGAATCAAGTGTTTAGTCAGAGTTATGTAGTAACTCACAAATTACAAAGGTGAGAAGACTTTACTATAAACTGAGGCACTTACAGAGAATTTAATTGAAGTATATGGAGAATGCATTACCAAAAAAAGGTGAAAGGCCAGGAGGGATTGATAGAAGTGCTCATGATAAAGCTGTCAATGCTGGGGAATTCCAGTTCCTAAATGAAGATCACAAGGTTAGGATTCACTCCTAGATTATCTTTTGATTATCCTTTTTTCCAAGCAGTGCTCAGTTGGATGATTCAGTTAAGTACTGGAAAAGTAAAAGATAAGGAAACTGGAAAGATCATAGTCAAGAATTACTGTAGCCCAAGAAATGCAGTTGGAGTCAAGAGCAGGTTACTGCTACACTCTTCCATCAGAAACTACTCATGAGAGCAGGACTTGGTTTTTTAAAATAACTGGTTATATGTTCTTCTGTTGCAATAATTATTCCCTATACAGATGTGATAAAGATTTATATTGCACATACTGCAGAGGAAGGGAGAAGTGTCCTTTATCTTTTTCTTAGGGGAAAAGCACTCCCTCCAAGCTCTGACTCAGGAGGCAATTCTACTTGGCCAATAACCTTTTAATTAAAGTGCACTTCCTGGGAATATTTATATTTCATCCTTGAAATAATATACTCAGGATAAACTAGTTTTAAAGACAGCATTCAGCTTTGGTCATTAACATGAAAAGGGAAAAGACAGTGAAGGTCAGCCAGATATCTCCATAGCAGGACAGCAGACAGAGGAATAGCTGTGGAAGTATCCATGTATGTTTGTGTGTTAGATAAATACAAAAAAATGGATCAGGTTAGGTGTAATTTGGCACAATTCCAAGGCAAGAAACTTCATGTCAATAGTATTTTTGTGATTGCTTTTCCTTCTCCCTCTCTCAGGATAACTCACTTCTGGGTATAAAGTGTATACTCTTGTACATGATTTGGGCTAAATGGATGAGAACCTCCTACCAACTCTTGCACATGGATTGGGGTCTCCATTTCTCTCTGCCAGTCCTATGGGTGAAACCTAGGAACTGGCTAAAGGGTCAATTTTGCCTTCCCAGGGAATGTTCTCAGCAGGCTGCTGAGAAAGGAGTCTTTCCCCTTGGCCCATTTCCCCAGTATCAATCACATACTGGCCCAGTGCAGCGCAGTCTTGGTCAGAGATGAACCAGAAGATATTGTGCCAATTATTAATCAGAAAGCTTCAGCAGCTCATTAGCAGCTCATTAGTCCTCACCACGACAAATTTAGTTGAGTTTGTGGAGCTTACATTCTACCCCTTTCATTCAAATGGAAGACTTTCCTTTATAATGAACATGAATAGTGCACATTAATAAATAAATTAAATTATTAATAGCCATTAATCCACACTTCATAACTGCATTTCCTTTTTTAATACAGTGATAGCCAGAAGCTGCTAAAACTCTATCCTTAGATTCCAGAAGTTCAGTGATGAAAAGTTCTTTTCACATAAATCCATGTTTTCTCCTCATTGCGTTTCAGAGTAGTTCTGGGATCCAGTTCAGATTGTCTATTCACCAGTTCATGTAGGGGATCTATTCTTACTATATTCAAACTAGTCCTAGTGTTTGGATCTAGGGAATAAGAACCTGTATTTCCATGTTCTGCAGTTCATCCCACCTTACATACCTTCCAAATGGATCTTGCATTGAAAAAGATTGAATTGAAAACTTTCTGCATCTTACTATGTACATACAGGAAGAAGTAGGAGAACGTAGTCAAATACAGACAGACCAGCTCTGAGTTTCATGCTAGAATCTGTGGAAGATGTTTTTGACTTAGCATGTAACAAAGAAAGAAACTTCTCCTTCCTTGGTCCTTGGGCAACAGAACAAACCTGTGGGATGTCCCAGTGTGACATGTTTTGTAACAAGCCAACAGTTTTAGCTACAGTTGGGTTTTTCAGGTGGGTGGTCAGGATGATTTGGCAGTTTGATTTCCATCATTTTCTGTGGGCAGCCTCCGAATAGCAGGATTTCACTCCATGAAGCTCAGCCCTGCAGTTCAGTCTCACTTTTGGTGTTTCTGAGAGCAGTACCTAATTCCTATTGATATAAAAGTGCTGTCACCTGGCATTTAGCCACAGGCAGCTCTATCCAACCATTCTGATGCTTCAGCATGGCCTTCGAGCTCTCTTCTGGCCATAGGATGGGCTGAAATCCCCGTCTCCACTGCTGCAGCAGTTCCTCCCGTGCTGCTGGGGCAGTGGGGTGGAGAAGGTGCCTTGCCTGTTGCCACAGCAGCGGGAGAGGCCAGGGCAGCTCCTGCTGCTCCCTGAGCCCCGTGGCCCAGGAGCTGCAGCTCTGGGATGGGGCAGAGCTTCCATGGCTCCCCTGTGCAGCAGCTTTCCCCGCAGCCGCCAGCTGGAGAGCTCAGCAGGAGAGAATACCATCTCCATTATTGGAACTGTGCAGCTCTACCAGCCCTCTTGGCAGCCAGGGAGCATTTTCTGCCTTAATCCACACAGAGGTCAAATAGTTTCCTCTTGCTCTCTTCCAAGAATCTCCTGGGAGCGAGCAGAGGGCCACATCCTACAGATGCTCCCTCGCAGAGCCTCGACAGCAGGGAACGCTGCTCAGGGGCCAATGGCAGTGCACAGGGTCTCCCTCACACATTGCACCTTCATGGATTATCTGGGTGAATTTTCCTCTTTGGGATTTCCAGGCAAGGCTCTAGAACAAGCACATTTAGCTTTTTTGGTTTGCCTTTTTTTTTTTTTTTTTTTTTTTTTTTTTTAAGACAAGACAATTGTCACAGGAGTTTAAAAAGCTAGGGCATCTAATTTCCACTGGATTTCAGTGGGATATCATCTAACCTTCTTAGGCATCTCTACAAATCCTAGTTTTGGTTTTAAGCTTTATATCACCTTCTGCATGATCCATGTTTCCTTCTCAGACCCCTCATAGAGTGTGGCCTTGCAAAAAAACCTTAATCTGTGGGAAGGCTTCAGGGACAAATATTTGGAAAGCAAGCTCTGATACTCCCAGAGCACAGTGTGTCCATTTGGCTACATACCACAGAGCTTGGTTGTTACAAATATTGTCCTGCTTATGGGTTGACTGCTGACATCTTTAGCAGTCAGTTCTCCAAGCTCCCTCCAGATTCACGTTTGTTTGAATGCTGTAAATATTAAACTCATTCTCAATAAGGAAATGAAACAGCCTCTGTCTCCTAGAGATGTTTTTCTTGGGCACAGCTCTTTGTAGCTCCTCCCCAGCTCTCCTCTCTGCTCCACTGCACAGCAGGTTTCCCAGCCAGCACACTCTTTCTGCCCTGGAGCAAACCACAAATCCCCTGTGTACTCCTTCCTTCATTTAGACCTGTGCCCCCATGGGATAGAGCAGAGCACTTAGAAAGCTCCAGCACTGTCAGCACTGATCTTGCAGCCACATCCAGACTTCAGTGGCCAGAGCAGGAGAGCAGCTGCCTCCAGTCTCAGCACGGTGCAAAGCAGCCTAAACTCTCCCCTGGCTCTCACCTAGGGGGCAGATACTTCCAGCTGCTTTATCCACGTGTGACTGCATGACACAGATTTATCGTCCTTCCAGTCTGAGTGTCATGGTTCAGAGTATCTTTTAGCTGAGGCAATTCCAGGCTTGTTTCATTTCTTCTCTCTCTCATGTGATAGACATTTATCCTTCAGAAATGATCAGCTCCTACTGTCTGACCCATGCTAGAATCTGTGGGGAGGGGCTAACTCTAAATTACTTCTCCTTCACCAGCAGTATTGACAAAAACATTTTTTTCTGCTTTTCTGTTGACCTTGTCTTACTTAATCTTATTCTTCTCCAAATGAAATGGTATTAAGTGATTGGAAATAGTCCTTTGCAAGAAAGATTCATTTCTGTCCTTGCTGGAACACAGCGTGGGAACCATTCTTCTACTGTTTATTTCATTATTGCACTGATATTTCGGTATGCACCCAACAGCATTTGGGTGATGAGAAATTTTGTTTGTCTGAATTCAATTAATTTTGTGATGGGCAAGAGCTGAGGCTGCAGGAAGGTGCTCAGCTGGTGGTCCTGGTGCAGTTCTGACTGTCTCATTGCACAGGCACTAAGCAATTCACATGGAAATGTGAGATATGACACAGGACCTATAATGCTTTGGACCTACTGCATGGCAGATTTGACAAATGTGTTTTGTCTGGAACGTCTCCACATTTGCCTTCCTTTATCCCCCTTTAAAGCAGAATCTTTTGCTTCCTCAACAGGTGTCTGCTGAGTCAAAATGGCTCAAAAACCTCTCAGCGATGATGAGAAATTCCTCTTTGTGGACAAAAACTTCATCAACAACCCACTTGCCCAGGCTGACTGGTCAGCAAAGAAACTGGTTTGGATTCCATCAGAGAAACATGGATTTGAAGCAGCAAGTATCAAGGAAGAGAAAGGGGATGAGGTGACAGTTGAACTGGCAGAAAATGGAAAGAAAGTGACACTGAGCAAGGATGACATCCAGAAGATGAACCCTCCAAAGTTCTCCAAAGTGGAGGACATGGCAGAGCTGACTTGCCTCAATGAAGCTTCAGTGCTGCACAATCTGAGGGAGAGATACTTCTCAGGTCTAATCTATGTGAGTAGACCCAAACACACACAGAGCATTTCCTATTGCATGTGACCATGTCCCACAGACAACGAGGTGGGTCCCAGCTACTGTCTGGGATACAGGCCTTGTGTAACACTGCCACACAAGCACTAACTCCCAGCAATGGCATCCTAACCCGAAAATGTTGCAAATTCACTTTATTCCCCATGATTCTCCTGCTTCTTTGATAATTGCTTCTTTACTTAACTAAATTAAAACACATTAAGGTTTCTTCCACAAAATTTACAGATTCTGAAAGAATATTGTTGGCCTGGAAAGTCCTCTCTGATAGGGGAACAAAATCTGAGTCCTGCTGTTTGGGAAAAAAAAAATTATAGGGACTTTTAAATTAATTCAATGTAAACCGAAACAATTTTCCAGTAACTTGCAAAAAGAGCATACAGAAAAGGCAAATCATGCAATTTTTCTCAGGCAAAACTCCCACTGAAAGGCAGCTGAAAAGTTCTGGTTTGGTGGTGCTGGAGTTAAACCTTATGTGTGGATAAAGGGACAAGCCCACTGGAATTCAGGCAAGAGTACTTGCACGTACCAGTGTGTCACTGAAGCAAAGTCACACATCCACAAAACGTTTTTGTCCCTCATGTTGGTCAAGTTACAGATCAGACAAGCCTGGACAAATTATAATTTCTCTATGTTCATGTGAGTTATGGCAGGATTATTCTTTCTTTCAGTCTTCACAAGTCCATTAACACAAGAATATTTTGATATTGATAACCCTGTAATCTATCCACATCAACAGTAAGCAAACAGCACAGTAAGAAAGCCCCAAAACTTTTCCAAGGAATTTAGCTGTTATCTTTGATTTTACATGAAGGATTCCTCTGCTGTGCTGCAAAGTTATCTAAGGTTTCAATCTATGAAAATTTTACTTGCATGACAGACCACTGATGAGTAAAAGAAAGTACAGAGCTTAAGTAGAAACAGTAGTCAAGGTCTTATTACTAATATGAGGAATGCTAAATTGGAAAGTAGGAAATGAAGCAAAAAGTAAGATAGTTATATGGACTACAACAAAGAAACTACTTACTTGTTATGTGTAACTTCAAAGAGCTAAGCTTAAGATCTTTCCTTCAGGAATGTACTGAAATGCAAATTATCAAATTCCTGAAAGAAGCTAGAGTTCCCAACTTTTCATTATTTGAGTTTATTGGATTTTAAGCTTGCAGGTGAACATGTGGAGTCATGTGCTCTTTTATCAAAACATACAGCCTTAATGATTAAAATAGACTTTTTCTGAAAATATTCTGCATTGTTGCAAGAATTAAAAGAATGGGGGATTGGGTATTTCTTTGTTGTTATTCTCAGCAACACTCTGCATAGCTGTTGCAGAGTTTCCATTATGTTTACTTTATGGAATTTTCACTTTCTACAGAAAGAGGAAATGAATTCCAAGAGTGGATAATGCAATTAGAAATCAAAGAGTTCTTCATGGAGGCAAAAATGGAAGTGTACCTGAAATTAAGTTTTCTTTCTCAAGAGACTAAATTTTAAGATGGTAAAACTTTCAAAGACATTAATTTGACTTGCAGCGAAACAAGTTATTTGTATTTTCAGTATGCAAAACCTGCTTGAAACTGCCCAGCTTTACACAGTGCTGCCCTACTAGATGCTGCCATACCTTTTTAAAAACAGAGGGGGCCTCTAAAGAGAATTTGAGTCTCACTTACAAAACTAACTGTGAACAACCATCTCCTGGCTTTGCCATGTGTTGCCTAATTTGCATCCCTTGGAGTTCCACATATTCAAAGAAAACATGTCCTCAGCATTTTTCTCTCCAGAGCAAATGGGGATTCCCAAATCTGCTAAAGAAAAATAATAAATCCAGCTGGAAAAATAAATAACTTCCCCCTTGCATTTACATTAAATATTATTAAAAAAAAAGATTCAGTGCAGAAATTCACTGGGTGACTGCACACTAGAAAATCACCCTGGCCTTTTGCTTCATCACAGATAATTAAGATAGAAGGGCAAGAAGAAACATGAGCCACTAATTCATGTTTCACATTGCTCAGAACAAAAAGAATCTGCTTTATCCACACACAAATTACACCAAAAATTATTATATAGGCATGAAAAACACAGTAATGCAACTTCAGTGGATTTGAGAGTGGAATCAAGTTCCTGTGGTATTCATAGGCACTACTTGTTCAGTCTTCACTTAACAGTGAAAAATGCTGCCTTTGGTACATAAAGCTAAATATGCATGTTGGAACTGAGTTGGACTCTTTTGCCCAAACCTAGGTATTTACAATGCAGATGTGTATTTATGCCAGTCTCTTGTAAATAGCCAGCGGTAGCAATCTGAGGGATACCCAAGCTCAGCACTCCCGTGGAAGTATCCCTAAGATATTTCAAATGATGTTCTTCCTCCAGCCCCTCTGGGGAGAGATTCAGCCCCTCTAGACAGGCTGTGCCCCAGGGAGAAGGATTTAAGGCACTGAAGGATTTAAGGATTTCAGTGCCCCCACTTTCCATCACACATTTGGCCATGTCAAAACATCATCTATATTAATCTAGCTCCCCCAAATCCTTGCAAAGCATGCACCTAGAGCTAC
Source organism: Vidua chalybeata (assembly GCF_026979565.1). NCBI lineage: Eukaryota > Metazoa > Chordata > Aves > Passeriformes > Viduidae > Vidua > Vidua chalybeata. The sequence goes on along the minus strand of NC_071545.1, from coordinate 7,688,705 downwards.
AATCAGCCAAAAAAAGAGGGCTTCATTAAATTTCCTGAGGTGACAGATCGTATCAGCCACAGTCCAGTTAGAAATGAGGATTCCTGAACTTCATCAGTCCAGCTTTTGCTCTGCCTTAATAGCCTGCTTCTTGTGCCTCAAAATTAGCTCTTTAAAGCTATGTTACTGTTTGCCTGGGTGTGCAAACAGCCCTGCATGTGGCAAGTCAGGAAACACCTGGAAATCTCAGGGAAGGGAGGCCTAAATAATTTCCTTAATTTCCTTTCCTAATTTTTTACATGGGTGGGGAAGATTATTTGACTGTGTACAGTAAATCTATTTATACTATTAAAAAAAACCTCTTGCCGTCCTTCTCGTAAGGGCCTTGGTGGCCATTCTAGGACAAAACTGTCACTTTTCAAGTGTGTTACGCTGGCAACTCTAAAACTCGTTTTGACACGAGCAGCACAGTTTCATTCTGACGTCCCAGTGAAAATCCAGCCCAGCAATTCCTTCCCCACAGGGCTCAGCCTGGGTTTGCTGAGAGCCGGCGGGGACTTGAGCTGGGTTTTCCCGGGCCGGGTGCCCCAGGCCCAGGCCGAGCCGCAGGTCCCCAGCAGCGGCGCAGCAGCCCGGCCGGGCCGGGCCGGGCTCGGGCCCGGGTGCCGATACCATATAAAGTGCTCAGCAGTGCCGGGCCGTGCCGGGCCGTGCCCTATTATGGTCAGGAAAGGGAAATCCCTGTGCCCGGAGCCTCCCGGGGCCTCTGCCCGGGCAGCGGGGACAGCTCGGGCCACGCTGGGACACAGCCCCGGGGCCCAGGGTGGCGCCCACAGCGCTCTCCTCCTCTCACGGCAGCAAAATCAAATACAGAACAATAAATATTTTTTTAAAAAAACCCAAACAAACTGCTTCTGCCTATATCAGAAAGAGCACAGTTCCATTATTTTTTTTTTCCCATAGGCCAGTTTAAATATCACAATACTCCTGCCTAATATGAGATACTCTCTGCTAATATGAGAATTATGTTCTCATAATTTGGTGTTTGTTGTTGTTTGTGTTTTTTTTTATTTTGGGGATTTAATTTTTTTTATTAAATACCCTTGCAAATTTCTTACTTTTAGCAATTGTCTGTGAAATATGGCTCTTCATTTAGTATTGTATGGTATTATTTCTGGTCCAGGTCAATAGCTGGAATATTTTGAAATAAAGGAAAATTTAAAACAAACAAACAAATAAATAAATAAATAAATAACCAAGACAGAATGGATGAACACCTATCAGCTGGCAGCCAATATTCTTGCTTGTTTATGTATATATTTTTATATTAATACCTCCATTAAATTCGAAACAAACCACATTTTTTCTTAAGTTTCCTGCAGAAATAGTCACGCAGTGAAGACATGGTTAGTCTCTCAAGGCACCTATTTGGAACTTGAGCAATTTTATTTAAGGACTCTCATCAATCATCAGTGTTACATGGTGTTCATAGAAGCTTTTTTTAAATAAACCTTTCAAACATCAATCCAAGCTTCTTACCTGGGATTTCAGTTTACAAAATTTGATGCCTACCTGAGCAGATATTTATATCTTATTCTGATAAGAAAATACACATATAAATATTAATTATTACCGTTATCACCATACCCTTATGTGTGATAAGGGTATGGATTATGCGTATTATTCAGTTATGAAAATAACTGAAGTTAAGGAGCTCTAACATCAGGTCACAGTGTTTCTACAGATTGTTAAATTCACCTACTTTCCAGCAGCTTACTTATTAGCAATAATGATTTGTGCACTTAGAACCCACCCATGCACATACATTCAGAAAATCTGCTTCCTTTGTTACCCTGGGCAGAGCACAAAGGAGCGCCGCCGCTAAAATCCCATTAATTCCCTGCAGCCCATGCCTGTGTTTCCCAGCCTGGACATGGCACGTGATATTAAACCCAGCTTTTATTTGAATTCCCTTGCAGACTTACTCGGGTCTCTTCTGCGTTGTGATCAACCCCTACAAGCAGCTGCCCATCTACTCAGAGAAGATCATTGACATGTACAAGGGCAAGAAGAGGCACGAGATGCCGCCGCACATCTACGCCATCGCCGACACGGCCTACAGGAGCATGCTGCAAGGTAGGACAGCCCCTGCAAGCCCTGCCCTGGAGGTGCCACAAACACCTGGGAGCTCCACACGTGCTCCTGCGAGCACCCAGCCAGGAAAGAGCTCTCACAGAGGGCAGCGCTGCCTTTCTAGAAGTTTCAGAGGAATTCTTTGGCAGGAGCAGCAGTCCACAAACGCTGTGACTCAAAAAGGAAAAACAATCCTTTCACCCATCTGTGTCGAGGCATGTGGGAAGGTTTCAAAGTCAAGCAAATAGTTTTGGCAAATACGGGCATGGAAAATGCTCCCTCTCCACTAGTGGAGACTATTCCAAAGTTAGCTGTGAGCACTGCTGGATCTGTCAGCTTTGCTGCCCTCTCCCCTCAGCAAAGCAGATTCAAACAGTGTTTTGGGACTTCTTTCCCTACAGCCTGATGTCTTGAGCCCTGAGCTGAGATGTTCTGTTTCCCAACAGGGATGGCAATGGGCAGTGGGAAAGCAGTCGGGCCCCAAAGGGTGCAGACAAACTCCCAAAATTCACAGATCTCTCCTCCTCCTGCAGTCACTTCTGACAGATTGAAGGGATTTTGTTCTAAGAAAAAACTATCATTTAGGGATGAAAAAGCTAAAGTTATGGATATAGGAGGCTGCAACACCTCCAGACTACAGTGCATGACTAGGTACCATCTCACATCAACCATGGGTGCTACAAGAAACCAGGAGCTCTACAAAATATTTTGAACTTTATGTGCCCTCATAAGGACCCTGACCCTACAGAAATTCTGGCTGACAACTATGGCTCAGTAAGATTCACAGGCTTGGCCCTAAAGTTTAGGGCTTCCCAGGATTAGGACTTTTTTCCTTCCTATGGCTTGTATGACATTTCTTTCCTGGAGCTACTTCAGTCCTTTTATTTAAGTGGACCCCAGAAGGCAGAGCTACAGTGCAGCAGAGGAGGACCAATAAATCAACAAAAATATCCCGAAAACAGACCTTCCTACACACTATGTGATATAGTTATAAAAAACTTAGTTGGCAGAAGGTCATCCCACTAAGCCACAGTCACATATCTGTACTCCAGCTTCCCTCCTGAGCCCTGTGCTCTGCATCCAGCACTGTCCAGTGCTCCGAGCAGGCCCTGAAGCCATTCCTCTCTCTGATCCTTTATTTAAGCAGCAAGCTTTGAGAGGAAAGCTGGAAGAAGCTCCTGGCTCCTGCAGATCATCAGCAGTTGTGCAGAGTACTGAACTTGTCTCTAGAAATGAGGTTGGGGAAAAAAATAGAAAAGGGATATAAGCTATCTGTAGGAAAAGAAAAAAAAAAAAAGTATGACTGCAGCCTATGCTGAAACAGAATTATCTTGTCCTGACAATACATGAGTGTTCTGCCTAAAGTGAAACTAATCTCAGCACAGATGAGCCTGGTCTAAGCAGCACAGGGATGTCTCCCATTCCCTCTCTCTCTGACTGTCTCCTGTCCCTCCCAGCACATTCTCCTCAGCAGTGGGAAGCCACTGGAGCTGGTTTGCCCTCACTGTGGCCATTCACTGCACTTAGAACAGCATGGGTTCAGCTGTGCCTCCCAGGCTGGCTGCTAGAGGGAGGAGGCAGAAAGAGTGCAGGCTCTTAACAATTCACGTCTTTTGGTGCTCAGAATAATTTCCTGGCCCTACCAGCTCTCGGTGTGTTACTCCTCTTTATTCATGTGTCCCCACTGCAATTCTTCCTGGCAGCAGAGAGGAGGGGGAGAGCAAGTAAAAAGGAACAAGAAGGGAGTAGGTGATCAGCTGAACCTTTAAGAGGATGCTCTTTCACTGCTTCCCACCCCAACCACGCACAGCTGGCACGGCAGCCGGCAAATGGAACCCCCAGAGCTCCCAGCACAAGCCCAGGACACCCACGTTTTACTTGCACATGTCATCTTGGAGTCTCTCCATCTCTGAAGAGGGCCCCAGCTGCTTTTAAAGCTGTGCTTTTGTTTGTAAAAACCTACTCGAGTTTTGTGCATGAAACTAAACCAACCCTCAAAATAACTCTGGTTATTCAGCCAAAATTTTATTCACATTGGAGTGGTGAAAGTGGGTGTCAGCATGGTTCTGAGTGAGCACGCTGCACGTATAGGCACAGAGAGCTTCAGGGGGTTGTGAGCATATTTCAAAATGGAATATAAACAAGAGTTCTTACTCATAAACATGAATCAGAACACTAAATGTTTTCCCTGTGAAAAGTCAGTACTGCTCCTTATCTGGAGACTTGCATAGTTCCTTCTTGCCAAAGTAAAATATGTCACAGATTCATGAGACTGAGGAACTATATTCTGGTATTTCATGACCAGGGTCACGTGGCCTAGAGCAATCAGCTTGTTCAGATGTCTCAGGGATCCTTTATCTCTTGGTGAACCAAGCCTCTGTGTCTGCAGATCCCTGGTCCTACTGCAGGTTCCTCAGCTGGGAATCACAGCTCTCCGCATTCTCACTCTCCCCTTTGTTGGCACAAACATCCAGCAGAAAACGTGAGCTGTGCACACTGCATTCCTCCTCTGCTTCAGAGATTTACTTGGTTAATGTATTCATTAGGGATGATGTTTAACTCCCATCAAAGCTCTTCTGATAAAAACACTTAGCCACAGCTATCAGCAATCAGATAATCAGACTTTCTTCCAAATATGCAGAAAAGCTGATATCTCACAGGACACAGGAATTATCAAAGATGTTGGCTAGGCAAAGATAAAATTTCCACTTGTTTCAAGTGGTTCTGAGCACCTAAAACCCTTTTGCAAATCACAGTCATGCTGTCTCATGCTCAGCCAGGAGTGCTGGGTGTCTTGTTGAATCTGCTGATTACCATGTCACTAATGCAGTTTGATCATTGCCCAGGCACAGCTGTGGATGCTCATTTCCAGCCAGAATGAGAATAAACTTTAATTTTCTTTAATCTCAAAAACTTGAGAATTCTACAAGAGCATTTGTGTGTGTGTCCCCAGGAGTTACCACACTGAACTGGGCCCTCCTGGCTGTGTTTGCAGACTAGCTGTAAATGATTACTGCTACACTTGGAGACTGCAATCATAAAACATTTCCCCCTGCTCCTGCACCCTCTGCTCTCTCCTGTGTTTGGGATGAAGTAGCTCCACACAGAGGGTTTGATCCCCATCCCAACTCTTGCACTGCCAGCAAGATTCTTCATACCATGATGCAAAACTGCCCCAGGTGAAAGCCATCCCTGGGTTTTGCTGTGCTGAAGTGGGTCCCCCCTCCTGGGGCACAGCGTGGTCTGTGAGTGCTGGTCACAGCAGCAAGGAAGAGGCAGTGCAGGCCAGGAAGAGGAGCTGGAGCTGGCTGGATGGCACTTCCTGCAGCGCTGCCAGCTTCCAGTGATGGTGAAGCTGAGACACTGCTCAGTAAGGAGGAGTAATTCTGCTGCCTTCTGTCATCTTCCCTGCAGAAAAAAAAAAGTGGTAGACAATACAAATGTGAAAAGTCATGTTATGTAGAAGTAGTAACAAAGTTTTTGTGTAGTTGGTTAGGCCTTTATTAAGTTTTCTGGCAGTAAATCATCATTACAGCTTTCTGCAGATTCAAGGAGATTATTTTCTATGGAGCCACTTTTATGCAAGTTTGAGTTAAAAATGGAAAAACAAACAACCTGGTAGTTACTTGGAGATATGGGAGGGAAACACAGTTCCCAAGATCTTAGAAAAGGAGGCTGCTGTGAGAAGCCATCTGTTTACTGTGTCCTCAGCAGGACTGTACAGAAATGTCCCCTTTATGCAGTGCAATTATTAACAAATGTAAAGAAGCAGTAAGTGAGTGGGGGAACATGGTTTCAGTCTGTTTTTTTTCCTTTTATGGTAAAGCTGCCAACTTGCTGCTTCATTGTGATAAACCATCTGATTTTGTTTGTGATTAAGCAGAACTAACTGGTCTATCAAGAACAGAGGGGCAAGAATTCTTACAGGCAAACTGGAGGTGTTTGGTGAAAAAAGTAAGCAGATTCCAGAGACAAACCAACTCCGCTGCATGTTTAGGAAAGCTCGTGAGGTTTATAATGTAAGTGTAGGTCTCAGTTAAAAATTGAGAACATTTTAAACAATGTTTAAACATCTAATAGAGACACACAGGAGGTAGATGATACTCTTCCACGTAGGGTCAGATTTTCTTAAAAGGCATTAGCCAAAAAGATATTAGAATCTAGACAACCTATTTTGTTGCCTTTTAAGCCCCGGGAATTATATTTAAGGAGTTTTATTTATACAGCTCTTTCTCTCCTGACAGATCCAACCACATAAAGTTTCAGACTCACAAAAGAGGGCACAGTCTTTTCTATTCAGAACGAAACATTCCAGAACAGAAATAGGATTAATTGAATGGGAGAGCCTTTGAAAGTAAATGAGACCAGTATCTGCAGCTCAGGTCATAACAGAATAGGACTGGACTTCCTGATACCTTTCATCCTTAGAGCTGCAGTTAGAACTGATGCAGGAGACAGAATAACATCTGGAATTCCCCCTCTGTAAGTGTGCACAGCACAGTATGCCAGCATGAGGTTTCTCCCATGATTAACCTATCCCTGAGGACATTTGGTGCAACTTCTGACCTTCCTAATCCTTCCTCTGCTCTTACACATCCCCAAGCTGCCACTGCACAGGCACTCACACAAACCCCCGTGGTGGGCCAGTCTGTGAGACACCTTTGGGAGCCTTCCCCTACTGAGGAGCAAAAGAAGGGCAGCAATGGGCAGCAAAGAGTAGTGAGAAAATACTTGGCACGGAGACCAGTTTTTTCTAATGTTCTCTGAGCTCAGAAATTCCACTGGCAACTCAGTATCAAGAGCCACTTTTATTTTCTTTATGTTATTTATGGGTTAGTGATGCAATATCAATATATGTCCATGGTTTCTATTTACACAAGAATGTATTTTCAGCAAAAGTTCTTCCATGCTCTCACTTTTTTAGCTTAAAAGAAAGCCTAGCTGATACCCTGCAGTGAAAAACAAACATGGCTCACAGCTCCTCTCCTCCCAAATATTTGTGTGGAAGAGTCTTACAGTGCTGATTGCTGACAAATACCTCCAATAAAAATGAGGAATGAGTAATTGTGTACCAATTTTGTACCAAACAAAGCAGTTAAGTGGCACCATTTGTTGTGTAGTGATCAATAAAGCAGTTAATATTATAGCTACTGAGGAACTGGGAGTAGAACAGTTGTTTGATATCAATCCAAGCCATTGCAGAATTCTCTAATGCTTTTCCTAGACTGGCTGTGGGCCAGACAGCAGTTACAACTTGAGAGCTTGATAAATTGGTTTAAATAGGTTTAAATTATCTCATGGTATTTATGACATACAGGGTCAGCAATAGGAGTGGGCAACCAGACAGGTATTCCTGCAAGTCACCCAACACACTGAGCAAAAGGTTTGAACCTCTGAGCAAAGGTTGGTGCTGCCTCTGCCTTGGATAAACAATGCCAAACCATACAGAAGCACTGGATTCTGCCTAGTTATCTGCCTCAAGTCTCAGATGTGTAAACTAAGCACACTTTTCAAAAATGTATTTGACCTGCCTGGAAATTATTTTCCTAAGTCAGAATATTTTTTTACAGTCTGTAAAAAAAGGCGAACTGACAGTCTCAGTCAAAGAAGGGCAAACTTCAGGGCTGGGGCTGGTTGCTCAAGGCCTTAAGTCTGCTTCCAAGTAGTTCCAGGGCTGGAAATACCACACCTCTCTGGGAAACTTGCCCTGGTGTTTGACAAGTGAAGGAAACAGTTGTACTTTAGAATGGATCACAACAAACATGCTCATCATGCCTTTTGGCAGAAAAATCTGTGTAAAAGTTCTGAAGGTAGAGAGAAACCCCGACTCCAAATGAATAAGCAGGGAGGATTGCTCCAAGAACAGGTCATGGAGATGGGGTGCAATCCTAGCCCTTCCTGCAGCATTACAGAACTCTGGACACTCGTGTGCTGAAACCTCTCACATGCCTCACCTAGCAGAAATGGAAACTTTGGTCCTCCTTTTTATAAATCTTGATCCAAAATGTGTTTAATGGTCTGTTCATAGTAAAAAACATGAAGAAAAATTACATACTTGTTGACATCATCTTGTATAACCTAAAGTATCTTGTTTTATCTTACTCTTTGGAAGATCTTCCAAAGAAATTACTTGTTCTCTTTGATAAAAGTTGTCTCTCAGTCTGAAATGAAATACAGGCTAAATTATTCAGGTATTTGAACTGCTTTGCTTTCAAAAGTCAAAGCTTTGCATGACCAGCTTAAAACATTTTAGTTGTTGATGCCTTATCTGTCCAGACTTTGTTTCAAGTGGGCTGCTGGCCATAGTTCATAAGCATAGTAAAAACTTGAGTTTCAGGTTTGAAATTTTGTTATAATCTTCTTACAGAGAGCCTGATCTTTTTGCTGTCCTCATTACTGTTCATCTCTAATGGAATTTACAAAAAATATTTTTGACCTCTTAACCTTTTGTTCATTTTTTGTACAAAATATTTCCATTAGAGATGGTTATTTAAATTCAAGGGCAAATTAAATAAGATGTGAACCCAGTAGTTTTTACTAATCATGGTCGGCCAGATTTCAGAAGGTCTAGGCTGTTCAATGTAAATCCTTATAAATATAAGTGCTTCTGTCAGAAAAGCTATTTTCCCTAATTAATGGATTCTTTTTCTTTATTCACAGATAGAGAAGACCAGTCTATTCTGTGCACGTAAGTAAACTCATCTATTTTAGTACATCTCAATGTCACAATATCTTTATTCAAAATTGATTCGAATTCTGTTGGAATGGACACATTCTCCTCACCTTCAGTAAGCTTGAACTCCAGTCCCAAACCTACTTCATTAGATAGACCTGTTCATAAGATAAAGAGCAGGTATCAGTGTCACAGGAAATCTTTATTGCATAAAATTATTTCTTTAAATTGACTTTCTAAACTTAAGAGATTTAACAGTTTACAGTGAACTACTGGGGAGTGTGGTTAGTGCTCCACAAAATTCCATTTGTTTGTCATTTCTGCCTGTTTTGAAAAATCACTCAAAATGTTGAACTGGACAAGGATCTCCTGCTTGATCTTCAGTTTTAACTCTCTTTCCATTCTTCTGTTGCTTATTAGTTGGTTTTATTTGCTTGAATGTCATCAAAAATGCTTTTGACAAAGTTTTGTCTTTGTTAAATCAGGCATTTTCCAGTTTTCCTGATAAAAGATCAGATTTGATTCTATGTAAATGCTAATACATTGTCAGAGCTGGCATGTGCATTATTTATAGCAGGTTCATGCAATGATGCTGTAATCTGGCAGGTTTAGGTTATCTGAGAAAATGTGGCTACTGACTGAATATATATTTATCCTCAAAAAAGCACTGCTACTGATCACCAGCCATAACATTACTTTTGGCTGCCACTGCTGACTGGAAAAAAAATAAATATCACCAAATAAGAATTGTATACTGTGTCTGGTACCACAAGGGCTATCATAGCTCTAATCTCTGTTACATCAAGACTTCAGTATTTGTAGGTGTACCAATCAAAAATCTGCCCCAAATGCATTAATACCAAAAAGAAATCTATATATCCTGCAATGATGAGGTAAAAATTGACCATCACATTCTTCCCAGGATGAAACATGTCATGGTTATGAAGACTAATTTACAATATGCATTTCCTCCTTCTATTTTTGTACTTTAGTTTATTTTTCCACTAGTAAATCTTCTTTTAACTTTGGAACATTGGTACTTTCAAGAAAGGGACTTTCTTTTGCAAATCTGTGCCTTTTTGTTCATGAAAATCCATTAAAGGATCCACTTCTTGCAGGAACCATTTATTGAAATTACCCAGCCATTCTGCTGGAAACCTAAAGTGCTTCACAGCAGTAATACATAAAATAGAGAAAATTAAATGTGTTTCCATCCAGTAATATATAAAATAGAGAGAATGAAATGCCTCTCCCATTTTGAAAACAGCACAGCAAGTGATTCCCCAAGATGTCTGGAGTAATTACTGTATGTTGGATGTGCATCATAACCCATAGCTTAAAACAATCCTTACACATCTTCTAAAGCAAAAAGATTGACCAAGCTAAAGCCAATGTACACAACTTTAACCACTACTAGTTTAACATTCTTGTTTGCCTTATTTGTGCAGAAAGAAGAAAGTTCCCTTGGCTTGCAGCTTGGCAGCTGTCAAGTTGAAGCAATTTGCAGTATTTTATAGAATTGTTAGAAATTATAAGAAATTATCTTCTGGCCTAAAATATGTAACAATAACTGAAGACTTTATGGCATTGATCAGCCAGGATTTTTTTTCTTGAAATAGCTACAGGCTTGAACTTTCCAAGGCCTCTTACTTAAATTGTAAAAGAATAGCTGTAAGGATTCATATGGATCCCCTGAAATGCTCCTGGGATGCAGGCAGGGGGGAAGATCTGAGAACTGAGCCTGATTCTGTGTCTCTGACTGTAAATATACCCATTCTCAGGACTTCACCCTCACCTCCTTAAAGCTACTCTCATGTGGTTAAGTACTGTTTGCATTCTTTTACAATCCCTACCATTTGTGTGATTAACCATGGTATGTTTAAGATCTCCATCTGTCTTCAATACTCATGGGTTCCAGTGCTTCCTCAGAATTCCCTGTCTTTCCAGATTTCATTCTTTTCTCTCCATTTCATTAATAACCACACTCATACTGCCTTTGGCCTCCTCTACTGTGCACACACATCCTTTTGCCGTTAGCTCTTTCCCATGGGTAGCATCACTGAACATCCTCTGGTGTCATTCCCTGCCAGTTGCTCTCTGGCCCTCTACAGTCAGCCTCAAAATCCCACATCTTATCATGCACATTTACAGCACAAAAGACTTTATACCATGGCTGTGTTTACTAATATATCTGTGTTTACTAATATATCTGTGGTGTAACATAACACAACGTAGCATAACTTACCATCTCTATTATGGTTATTTATTATCTTACTCTTTTATGTGTCTGAAAATTAGGACAGGTAAGACTTTTACCCTGTGTCTTGATCTCTACTGTTCTGAGCAGCCTTCACTGCTCTGCCTGACTATTGGGATTTCCTGAAATTCCTGCCTGTGCCTAGGCCTCCCCACTGTGCTCTCTCCTGTTTGACCTCTGAGTTGGCCACAAAATAGTCTGTATTCACTCTTAGTCCATATTGACCAGCACACAGCTGTTGCTGAAGGAAAAGTCCCAAGGAATCTGTCCAGGTACTCAGAGACCTAAGAAAGCTCAGTGCATCAGCAGTTAAGTGTGACTTGAACTAGGTCATGGCCAGTGAACAGACTTGGGGCTTTTCCAGCTTCCTCCAATGATAGTAGAGGCACAAGCCCTCAAAGGAGACTTCTGGCCACTTGCTTGATTTCTAAAGACACAAGTGGATTCTCCTGGAGTTTTTAAAATGTTTTTTACAAAAAACTAACCACGTGAGAGTTTCAACAATTGCCTCATAAACCTGTCTGATCTTGGGGTTATCATATTTTAGCCACTTCCTGGAAAGAGCAGGTAAGGTATTTTCTAGAAAGCAAATATGGCTTAGAGGACTGTGCAGAAGTTTCAGTTTAAAAAAAAGCTACCTTAGAAAAAAAAAGCTACCTGAGAAAATCTGATCAAAGCTCTGTGTGTTTGGGGTATTGTGAAGCCCTTGGAAACAAGTACTTGTGAAACACCTGTACCTATAATCAAGCAGTTTTTCATTACCATTCTGATTTTAAAACATGCATTCAGTTTGAGTAGCTTCTATAAAAACAGGAAAGTAGCAGGGTCATATTTCCATTTAATTTGATATGGGAACAGACCCCCATTGAGTGGGGCAGGACCATCCTGCCCTTTTCCCCTTCTTCCCCTCTCTCTCTCTGGGCAAACTCTCCAGAGCCTCACCCAGCCATGGGACTCTAGCCCATTTCCTTCCCTGATGAGCATCAAGAAGCAAAATCATCCAGAGCATCTCCAAACCGCAAAGCCCCATTAGTCAAAAGAGTTCTCCACGAGAGAGCTAAACTCCTCTTTCCCAGCTCAGTAAATCCCAAAGGCTGGAGCTGGCAGTGGCTGCTGCTTGGCCCCTCTCCCACACAGATATCTCGTGGAGCTCCGGGCGGAGCTGGTGTTGACTCTACTCCGTGTCCTTTGGGAATTGTTTCGTAAGTAAACCTGTAGGATCAGTGGGCTGGCTTCTCAGAAAAGTCTCCAGTGGGGTACAGCTGGTCTAGGACAAAGCTTTTCATTATGTTTGCACATCTCATACTGCAGGACAAAGGCTGCCAAGCCCTAATGTGATTTAGAGCACCTCGTTGAGTGCCCTGCGCACAGAGGCTTCCCACAGTGCCAGCACAGCCGGATTAAGGGATGTGTGAACGGGCAATTCTTGTGGTTCATTGCTTACTGAACAAACGCTGAAAATAAATTCTGCTCTTGCTTTTCAGATGTTTCCAAAAGTGGAATTAAGCTAAGTCTCATATCATAATATTAACATGGAAAGCTTTCAAATTTTCAACAACAGAAGAAAATACACTTTTAAAACTAATTTTTCTCAGTTGTGCTCAAATGTACAAGAGTCCTAGTTACACCACAGGGTCAACCCCAACAGTGGGGCCAATCTGCTAGCGTCACCTTGTTCTTCTTTGGAAACCTATTCTAGCTGGGATAATTTTCATTTAAGGTGAAGGTAATGGAGTCATGAAGGATTTTGTAGCTCAAGAGGTACAAAAATTCTGTTACAGTTGAGGACTATCTATATGAGTTTATGTGCTTTAAATCCTGTACCGAGGGCCTAAAACAATGACTGGCAAGCAACAAGGGAAGGATAAGTTGAAGTTATACCCCACGTTGTGAGAGTGGTATTCTTAACAGAGCAAGCTTATTAGCCTAGTGGAGCCCTTTGCTCTGGGAAAGCCAAAGAGTTTCTTAGGAGGAAAACTTACATAGGAAGTAGCTAAAGTACTGCTGTTGGGCTGCTGAGAACTGTGCAATGGGACTTGCTATGGATCTGGTTTTTTGCATTGGCCATCTGAGCTGGGTACAAAGAACTGCACTGGCAGTAAACGTGCTCCCTTAGGTATGGCAGGAAAAAGAATTATTTGAGAGGCTTCAATTAAACAAATGGTCATTCTGCTTCCTAAAGTTGATGATTAGAAGAATGGTAACAGCATTTATATGGAGATCACTACTTGGAACATAATTAAGTGTGAGGAAAATGGGCACTCAGAAGAAAGGAGATGCTTCCTGGGAGGAACCCCATCATGTATAGTCCATGCCAAAACCAACATGTTTGCAGGAAAAGACCCATCTATAAAAATTCAGTCACTGAGCTCAAGAGAGCAAGTAGATTTTAAAACAGGTGGGATTTCTCATACCACTTCACAATGGAAGTTGTTTCTGCCCCCTCAGAAGTGACAGTACTTCAAGGCAGATGCAGAGAAAAAACTTGTTCTGCATTACCAATTCTCTTGCTACTCAATAGCTCTAGGAAGAATTTCATCCACCTGTGAAGTGAACTAAGATATTCACATGCTCTTCCCCTCTTGGGTCTCCCTGGGTAAACTTCTTGCTATTTAGAGACATTGACCTGACCTAGCCATTCCTCCTCATTAGTACATTTATAAACACATGGCATTTCATCACTACGGGGAAATCAGACATCATATGGCTGTGATACATCCTTCAGAGTATGAGGGCTACTAATGTTAAATGGATACGTTGTTTATCAGACCTCTCTGTTGTCATGGACGTTTATGACTGATGTGATATGTTGAAAATCAGAGGTATTTATCAGCTAGAGCCATTATTCTTCACTACTTATTGACCTTGGAGCCTTTTTTCCTAATTAACCTAAAGCAGTTAAGGTTCTGCGTGTTTTCTATTTCACATTGAGGAACTTTTCTATTTCAAGAGGAAGTTAAAGCCTCCAAATCTGTCTGCAGAAAACAGGAAAGCCCTCAGCCTGTGCAGAAGCAAAGAGTTAAGGAGCATTACAGTATGATGGGATAATTACAAGTAAAATGATGCCATATATGGTAATACTCACAGGGATTCAGGGAAAAGCCAAAAGATGGGCACTGTTGCCCTGGGAGAAAGGAAATGCAATGATGATGTGATGAACTACAAATAACCCTTAATAAAATGGAATAGTTCAAAGCCCAGAGTTTGTTTGAAGAAAGTTGTTTTGCTTGGTTTTTTTTTCCAAAGAAACAAAGATGTAAGGTAGATTTATTTGAAAAGTTTGTATGCATATGTCTTCAAATTGGTGTGCTTGGTTTGGAATTGTTCCCAGGACACTTAATTTTTATCAATAAAACATAGAAATGTTTTAGCCAGACAGCCCAGAAGCCCAGACAGAGATGAATCCAATCTCTAAACTGTGCAAATTAACCCAGGTCTTGCGAAAAGGAATCTATTAATCTCACTTATTTGTGGTTCAAACTCTAAAAGCCAGAAGAAACAGTTCTTATCATGTTGTACCTCAGGCAGGAATTGTTTCCTAAGGTTTATATCAATGTCATTCTGTATTGAAAGTTCTGTCCAACACTTCTCCATATTTTGATGTCCATTTATCACTGGTCCTTTGGTAGGGAAAATTAATTCCTGTATTTCCTAATTAGGAAAAGAAGCAGAACTGCATTGGATTCAGCTAAATAGTTTCAGACTCAAAAGAGCTGATAAATATCTCTGGGATTTTTGAATGTATTGTTCTTTTATTTTTCTAAAATCCATTTTATTATAGATCCAAAGAAAAAGAGGTCCAACTTAGATGGTTGCTCTCCTCACAGCACCAGCTCAGTTGAAAGACCTCGTTTGTTACATCCACACCCACTTTGACTACTAAGCAGGACAGTATAAAAATATTTTTGTCCATATAATCATCAGAGCCAGAGGTATCAGAAAGACACAAGATGATGTAATGTAACAATTAGAAAGGAAAACTGGCTGGAAATTTCTATTGAGAAAAGACTCTGTCAGTCTCTACTTTGAAAACCACTCTTTTACTTTAAAAGAGGGTTTAAGAGTTGTAAATAAACTTAACCTGGAAATCTTCCAAGAGAGAAGAAGTTACCACTGCCTTCCTGCTTCCCAAGGGACACTGCATGGAGCGGAGCTGGGATGCCAGTTCTGCTGGTCAGACAAATCCCCACGATGCCCCTTATTACCCAGTGAGCAGGGACACCTCAGGCAGTTCCATTCCTGGTCCCACTGAATTCAAGGAGGATCTGAATACAAAATTCAGATGAGGCAGGATCAAGCTGTTAGTCTACTTTAATGCCAGAGTTTCAGAAGAGAAAACCATTGTATTACTGCTGATGTTTTGTTTTACTGCTGTATCACATCATAGTTAATGTTGTATTTTTTGGTCTTAAAATATAAGCAGACTCCCTGCCAACTCCACTTCTCATAAGTGCTCAGATGCTGCCAAAGCAAGATGAACTGCTGTTCAAAAATGCATCATGTTTTATAATTCCCTTAAATGGCCCAATGTGCTCTCAAAATACTACCAGGACAGAGATACGACTCTGATGATGCATTCTTTGCAGGCTGAAGTCAGGTGCATGTGGGAGGTGCTGTTCTGGGGTAAATAAGAACCGAGCTGGGCAGTTTCCAGTCCTGTTCTTATACACTACATACATCTACATGGCAGAAGGACACCACTGATTACTTTTGTGTTATTTTCTTTCCCCTCAGAGGTGAATCTGGTGCTGGCAAGACAGAAAATACCAAGAAGGTCATTCAGTACCTGGCTGTTGTTGCCTCATCACACAAGGGCAAGAAGGACACCAGTGTCACTGTAAGTGAGCTCCTCCATCCCCTGCTCTCCCCCAGGCCTGTGCTGAGGTCACTCCGCAGCTCAGGGACTGGGGCTTGTCAAACAGTGGCATATTAAGAGTACACAATTACGCCACAGCTCTATGGTTATGGAAGAAAAAAATTTGTTTGATACGATCTTAGGCATCAAATCAGAATGTACCTAGGGAGAACAGAAATATTCATTGTTTTCCATAGGCATAGCACCTATTTATATCCCAGCATGAAGGCCTTGAATTGCAAGGGCTCAAGTCCTTGTTTTACCCTTGACCTCTGCCAACTGAGAAGTTTGGGAAAGCCTGTAACTTGCACATTGTCCAACGGCATCACAAAAATGTATACCAGCATTTAAACTTCCAAAGTTTTGATTGGATTTGTCAATAAGCTTTCTGACTAACTAGCAAAGAGTCCCAGTATAAAACTTACCTTTTTTTTTACTGCTCTGTCAGAAGTAACAATTTTGAAAGGCACAATTTTTTCTAAGTGCTTTCTTCCTTCAAAATGTCTTCCCTGAGAGACTAAAGTTCGTTTTCTTACTTTGAACCATATACCTGCCCAGTTCCTGGAGATCATTACCATGGCAGAGGCTCTCAGCTGTCTTTGCTCTTCTCAATGATACAACTCCAGGTCTTAAATCATTTCCAGCCTTTCAAATGTAGCTCAAAACTTCTGCAAAAAAATGAAGCAATTCACTTTTATGACAAAACAGGCTTAATTCAGGAAGACATTTCATTGTGTCTCAAATACAAGATTGGGTGCAACATAAATAATTAGTAGGGAAGTGGGAAATAAAGTAAAAATCTCATGACCACCCTGTGCAGAGTCTCAGAGCTGCCCCTGCCTATGTGTCAGCAGAACATGAGGTGTGCAGCCCTCCCTCTTCCACCACAAATAATTGGGCTTTTATGTACAGTGGATTCTAATTTGGAGTAGGGAAGGGAGTAGATGTCCTTATGAGTAGTATTTTCTAGAAATCTGTGATTTAATTTAGTGGAAACAGTCCAAGACTAATGTTTAATATTTAATGTTTATGCAAAAAAAGTAATTTCTTCCTATTGAGTCCCTGCTTAGTAGATGGGGTTGAATGAACTTGGGGTGCCAAGGCCATCCCTAACTGTGGTTGCTGCTGACTCCTTTGGGGAATTATGTGAGTCTCAGGACCAAATTTGCCCTGACACAGACATGAAGGCAAATATCCATCAGAGAAGAGCTGAGAAAAGGTCTAATTTGTTCTATATCATGCTGACAAATAGTAATTCAGTGACTGGGACTACTGACACTGCAATTTCAGTCATTAACATATAATGAATAACAAAATGCCACCAGAGAAGAACTAGAGATTTATCATAAAAATATTTGCCTTTGTCTGGTCCTGAGAGACTAACCTGGGACTGGATCCAAATCCCATCTCTTTGCTTCAGGATTTTTCTTTTCTTCAGTTAATATGCTCTAAGTATGTTAATGATACTTGTACCATTGGTATGTCTGCAATAGATTGTTCGTATCTGTATTCCTGGTTTATTTGCATGGAAACTGTGTACTGGTTATTTTAATACAGGAAAAACAATAAAAATATCTGTCTAATGGAAATTATACTGACATTTGTTTTATACCATGTTATTCAACACAGCAAGGTCCATCTTTTGCCTACGTGAGTAACTTAGACTGTTTGATGTGTGTTTAAGGCACTGAGTGTAGATCTGCATGCTATTGTTGCACCCCAAAAAATTAAGAGAGATTTTGTTGAAATATGTTGTATGATATGATAAAAAGCAACAATAGCACCAAATGCTCTCACAAATCAACCCTAACTGTGTCAGGCCCCATGGTAAAGAATGAGGTCTGACACAGGCAGGGTCATCTTTCAAATAGCACTCTCTTCTGTATCTCTGTGTGTGTTCAAATTGCCATAGTTTGAATTAAATTTCCCACAATCCTGGAAGAGCTACTCAGCCTGAAATTTAACAATGTGGTTTCTGAATGAAATATCAAAATGCTTTCTGTGCTTCAGGTTGAAGTTTTTAGGACTGTTGTGAAATAATTCCTAAACCTCACGGTGTTTGATTTGTTTGGCTGCATGCTTTCCATTTGTTATTGCTTGGAATTTTACATTTCCATGTAACTGTTGAGAATTGTTCACCACCACAAGAGTTAGCATGTTCTTAGCTTGCTGCTGTGGCGTGTAACAGCAATTCCCAGTGCAGCACCTGTCTGCAGGTGTGTTACAGGCCCTCCCCTCTGTGTGCCATACACATAGCAATGCTTTGGGAATACAGGCAGGTTTGCTGGCACATTCTTGCTGTTTCTGTGCCAGGCAAATGAGATTTATTTTCTTTCATGCAGTCTTTTTTGCCCCATTCTGACTGCTGCCTCTCAGACTTCAGCTGTGACAGTGTGCCCTTAGTTAATTTAGTACTTCCTTTGACAATGTCTGTGAAAAAAAAAAATGATTTCATGGTTGGCATGGGCAGCTCTGTGGAATCTGGTGGACTTACAGCTGCACACAGTGCTGGCCATCTGGAGCCAGAGTTTTATACCCAGCTCTACTGCATAGTTCAGTTCTCAGTAGAAGCAGGTGGTGTCTGTCTCATTTTAACAGACAAGATTCTATTTTAGATGCCACCATCTGATTGCAGCAACACTCTTTGCTTATACAGGAGACTTTAAGTCTACAGAGTGTAACTGGACAAAGCTTCCCAGTACAGAGAATCTTCAGGGACTTTTAGGAATTCGTTTCTTATTCTGGGATTCCTGTATGAACTTGTTAGGAGCTCTTCCTTCCCTCTTCCTCCAGCTCTTGGGTAGTAAGTTTTTTAATTATATTTTTGAGGTAGCTCTCACCATTGACACAGAAGTTACAAGACATTCAGCAGTGACATTTAGAAAAAAAGTTACCAGATTTACACACTAATTGGGAAGTGCTTTCATTTTCCAAATTATTTCCTAGATTCAAACGAAATATTGCCTTAATTTCTACTTAAAGTTATTTAAATAATATCTTATTATCAAGGTGATAAGATGATAATATCTTATTATCATCCTTTTCAGGGTGAGTTATTTGAAATAATGGGTACTACAGAGTAGTACTCAAAGAATAGTGTGGCAAAGTAAATGTGAATGCAAATGATCTCATATGACAGAGTTGAATGAAAAGTTCTGACAAGCTGTATACATATGCAAAATATTTTTTCAACTTCATTGGTTTGCTTAGAAATAGGATTAGGTAAATATATAGAATTAAATGCATGCTTGTTTCATTGCATGATTTGTTTCCTTAGCAATTACTAACCACAATTAACAATATAATATGAAGATTGTGTGTTTGCATGAGAATTCATTATCCTAGTTTGAAATAAATCAATGCAATTCCATATTTAACCAACGTAGCCTTGCATGGATCATTATTAATAGACTTGATAAAATCTGCTTTGTAGCTTTGTGCTGCATTACATTAAAATTATTCTTGGCAAGTTATTCTAATTATATTGTCATTTGCTAGCAAAGGGTCTCAATAAACTAACTTGGAAAAGACATGCTAGATGTTCCTTTAAGAATATCCCTTTAAAAAATTACATTAAACTGGAAAAAACAATTGACATCGAATGACCCTTTTTTTAAAGGAAGTTGTGATGCTAAACAGATTAATAGATGCTCAACAGACTCTGATCTGTCACATGCAACAAGGCTGGAAAAGGGTCATGTATACAGGGCAGCAGTCAATTGCACAAATAGATAAACACCAAGTTTAAAAGAGAATGAAAACAAATCCACATGAAATGCAGTATTCAGCAAAAAAAAATCAGAGACTTCAATTAGATTTCACCTTTCTCTGCCATGTACGAGTGTTAGTTTCAACTAAGTAATTACAAAGTTTAGTGTTAACTGCTTCTGAATGAATTTTAGGGTGAGCTGGAAAAACAGCTTCTCCAGGCAAACCCTATTCTTGAAGCTTTTGGAAATGCCAAAACTGTGAAGAATGACAACTCCTCCAGATTTGTAAGTAGGAGAAATGCAGTTCAGTCCGTGGGTCCATGTGGGTCAACTTCAGCAGAGAAAGTTGCACAGATCCAACCCTGTTCCCTCACTGACCTTGTGGAAATCAAAGATGTTGTCCCACCCCCACTTCCAAAGCCTAGTCCAGTAGGGAGAACTCCTTTCCCTCTAAGTGCCTGAACAAAATGTGGGGGGGATCTGTACAGAGGGAATATCAGAGTTCACTTCCTTTCAGGCTGTTCCACAGGTCACCCCAGCAGGAGGGAGTCAAGCGTGTTCTTCTAGGGAGGGTGATGTACACATCTTATGGAGCAGGCTAAATACTGGCTAATGTTGGAAAACCTGGCACTGCCTGAAAGAACAGCCCAATTTAGATCTTCTTTTCATTCACAGGGCAAATTCATCCGCATCAACTTCGATGTGACGGGCTACATTGTTGGAGCAAACATAGAGACTTGTATCCTTTCCAGTGAGCTGCACCAGGCTGGGAGGAAGGCACATGAACAAGCTCATTGCATGTCTAAGAAAGGCAAACACTGCTGAGGCTGCTATAAACAGAGAGGGAGGGAAGTGGTCCCGTTTGTGCTGGTATCAGCTTCTGTCCTGCTCTCAGTTTTATGTTTTCAGGGCTGTTTTCTCAGCTATAGGACAGGGAGCTAGCCCCCAAATACAGCTTCAGGAACTGGACAGCCCATTCCTAAGGCAATGCAAGGGACATTTTTGTGTCCAGAGGACTTGTATTGCCTGGATGCTAAATACTAACTGCTGAGTCAAATTACACACCCAGGGCAGTCAGTTGTGTATCAATAACTTTGATGTATTTTTTCAGGGAAAATGGACTGAGAAATTCAGCTCAGGCTGACCTTGCTTGTCAAGTATATTGCCTGTTTCCTTGGCTATGGTTATGAGCTAGTTTATTTTAATGAACATATTAATATGCAGGTGGTTTTCTCAGTGTTGCTCATCTTTGCATATAGAAAGTGCTTCTTGCTCCAATAAATGAGAAAGAACAATGCAGTTATAAAGAAGTACCTTATCCCTTGAGTGTAGCATCAAGCAACAGTCTATCATTCTGCTCTTATTTTGACAACTGATCTTTAGAAAAAATCATTAACATTTTAACAGTTTTGGTCTTAACTGAAGTTTTATCTACAGCATTTTAGCTTTTAAAGAGTGAATCACTGACTGGTATTGAAATACTTACACTATTGATAACTTCATTGTTATTAGCTTATAGTCACAAAAACAGTCCATAAATATAACTTGATTTAATTGCTTTTATTCCTACAATACTCACCTCAAGAACTCTTTTTGTTTCCAGCAGCTCCACTGTATGTTGAAAGAATTATATTAGTGCTTCATTTTCAAAGTGTTTTGAGTTAAATTGTGACTATAAGTTTTAGATCCTGGATTTTAGAATAATTTATGTCTATTTTGATTACTGCCATGATTACCAGCATTTACCCTGCAACAGCAAGTAGGAGATTGATCTGCTTATTTGGTAAGGATTATACCAATACCAGAGCTCCTGCCACAGAATTAGACACATATTCATGCTAGACAAGTACATGGCAAGTATTTAGACAATGCTATTGATGGTCCTGAGGCTGATGGCACAATTAAGAAAGGACTGAATCATGTTATTGATTTTTTTAACACACTTTAAAAACAGATTTGCTTGAAAAATCCCGTGCAATTCGTCAGGCTAAAGATGAAAGAACATTTCACATCTTTTACTATTTGATTGCTGGAGCTTCTGAACAGATGAGAAGTAAGTTCCTTACTAATAATTCTCTCATCTCATTGAATAGTCTGAGCAATGGCTTACCTAAGTATCTATCTTAATTTCTGTAATTATGTCATTCAATCCTTACTATAAATAAATGCCATAGAAATAGCTATGTATTTTAGCTGTAGAAAACATTTTTCTCAAGTGAATTATAAGAAAGCATCAATTCATGTCCCCCTGTTTGAGGCAGGTTGTTTGCAGTTTACAGGATATTTTAATTTACAGAAGATGTAGACCCATTCAGATCCCATCTTGAATAATATCAAGAAGATTAATCGGGAAGAGTTATTAATTGCTTTACACAAAAGAAAATGGGGGTTCCAAGAAGAATATCAGCTCACTGTTTTAAAATAAATTAAGAGCATGTATTTGCCACAGCACAGTATTACACTGTGAAAGCCACAGCTTCAGATGTATTGGAACATCATGGTTCAAATATGACATATTTCCCTAAATCACTCGTTGCTGAAGAATGTATAAAGCAATGGGTAGCTCTGTGTTTCTCCTGGTTTTTATGTTCCTTACCTAAGAATCTGTTGTTGGCCATGGGATAGGGTTGAATAGTCTGTTAGTTTGGCCCACTTTGGTTGTTACCTTGCTCCATTCTTACTATTACAGGCTATGAATCCCCATAGAGAGAGGCATAATTCTGAGTAGGTTACATGTGGCACTCAATAGAAGGATTTTGGGAATAATGGCTCAAATTTGAGTCCATAGGACACAAAATTGCCCCAAAGTGCAGAGATGTTCTCCAGTCACTAATGAAAACTAGAAACTCAATACCATCAAGCTTGGTAAATAGTTATTTTGAAAATATTTGACAAAACTCTAAACTCCTCATACAAGCAGAATCTTCCTTTGGTGATAATGTTGGGGTTTTTTCTGTTGTTCCTTAGGAGAATTCATGAACAAAGAGGATTGAGTAGATGCTCTTAAATAAAACTTTTCTTCTTTTTAGATGATTTGTTGCTGGAAGGCTTCAACAATTACACCTTTCTATCCAGTGGCTACGTGCCTATTCCTTCTCAACAAGATGATGAAATGTTCCAGGAGACCTTGGAAGCCATGAAAATTATGGGCTTTACTGATGAGGAACAGACAGGTGAGAATTGTTATCGACGCTGTATTCAACATATACATCTGCAACTGACACTACATAGAGATGCAAATGCAGAGGTTAATTCTGTCCAGAATAATCACTTTGCAAAGCTAATTTGTGTTGAAGAAAGGGAATATTTCTCATTGGAACCCCCTACATATCCAAAAAGAGATTATTGAGTCTAAGCCAGCTATATCAACAGTAATGACCATTTAAAGCCATTGTTTAGAACTTTCCAACTAGCATGAAAATGTTGCAAAATAATCTATTTTAGCATGAAAAAGTTGCAAAATAATCTGATTTATTTTTGAAGGAAATGGAACAGGCTCGAATAGCTCATATGTACTCACTGATTCAGAAAAACAAGAAATAAAATCCAAGAGCATGAAACAACAACTAATCTGTCTTTAAAATGTGGGCCTGCCAGAGACACCCACCTGCATAGCTTTTACCTCTCAGTGTTGCTGGGAGCGTGCAGGGCCCTCGGATGCAAATTGCCATGTCCCAGGTGACACCTGGTGGCAAAGCAGAGTCCTCCCATTGCCTGAGCCCTGCAGCAGCAGCAGCAGCAGCAGCAGCAGCAGCAGCAGAGCACATCCCTCACCTGCATCAGTGACCGAGGGGTGCTGAGCAAAACCCCAGCCTTGGTCATTCTGGATGATGGTGCTGGTGCACACTGGTCTGCTCTCCTGCCAGTACTGGCATGGACAGCAGCATTCTCCACTGCAGCAGCAGGAGTCATTAATTTATTGTCTGAACTCCTCTGATTTCATGCCCTAAAATAGAAGCCCATTTGGACAATATTCTTCTCCTGTGTAAATTAGATAAATTTACAGCTAAACAAATAGAACACCCCAAACTGATACAACCTCATCTGAAGCATACCAGTAGATTTTACTACCCAAGATTAGGTGGCATCACATTTATGAGTATTTTAGTAATCAAACATTAATAAATACCTTTTCTGGATTTTGACATTAATCCTTTTAAAGATATGTATACATTTGATTTCAGTTGCACAACTAAATATCCACATGTCCCTCAATAACTGAACATTCAGAAGTGCCACACATTTTTGAAGATGCTGGTAATTCAGATTTATTTTTTATTTTAAAGACTTTTGAGTGACTGAGCAGGGAAGATGCTACAGGCACTGTGAGTGGGAGACAAATTCCTGAGATGTGGGGATCTGCCTGGGGAGCCAGCATAACTTAGCTTGAGGTGCTGGTGTTCCCAGACTGGCCCATTTGCTCCACTGCACAGATTGTGGAGATTTTTGCTCAATCATCTCTCAAACTCCCGCAGTTTTAAGACACAATCCTTTAAAACAAACCTTACTCTTTCCAGAGAGGTAGAGACTATCAGAGGCACTAGAATGTTATTGCAGAGAACAGAGTTTTCAAAATGTGGCCATTCTGTTCCTCATTTATATTATCTGTTTCTCTTACAGCTATACTGAGGGTTGTTTCATCTGTCCTACAACTGGGTAATATTGTCTTCAAGAAGGAGAGAAACACTGATCAAGCTTCTATGCCAGACGATACTGGTATTATTTTCCACTTCAAAATTTAGTTAACATTAAAAAATTAATAAAACAGCAACTGAATATGCACTCCTTATCAATATTTTTTTACTTAATTGCTACTATCTATGTAGCTCTCAGGATTTAAAATATAAACCATGCTTAAAATCACCTCAATTATCATTACCTTTTCTAGTAATCTTGAATCCATAAATTGATGAATGGTGAATTTGTTGCTTGGATCATAAGTGTTATTTTTATGGTGTCATTTCCTGTATGTACAATAGAGAAGCTTTTAAGGAAAATAAATAATTCTGCATACTTGCTGAGCTACTCATATTCACACTTACTGACTACCTAAGAGGCAATTCAGTCTGAAATAAAATCTCACTTTTTTATTCTAGCTGCACAAAAAGTGTGCCACCTGATGGGGATTAATGTGACAGATTTCACAAGATCTATTCTGACCCCAAGGATCAAGGTCGGGCGAGATGTTGTCCAGAAAGCTCAGACCAAAGAGCAGGTACCACATGCACTCTGCTCAGCTCTCCTGAAGCTCTTCTCCCTTTTCCTCTTTCTGTTTCTCCTTACATCTTGTCTAAAGGGAAACATCTGTTTTCTGTCTCATTTCTACAGAAATTAACAGTTAAGTGGGTTTCTTTCACTTAAAATCTCCTCTGACCTTTTCCAGGCAGACTTTGCCATAGAAGCTTTGGCCAAGGCAAAATTTGAGCGTCTGTTCCGTTGGATCCTGGCTCGCGTGAACAAAGCTCTCGATAAAACAAAAAGACAAGGAGCTTCTTTCTTGGGGATCCTTGACATTGCTGGATTTGAGATTTTTGAGGTACGTACTGTGGGACACAAGCTGATTAAGCTCATATAGATCCTTAAATTTTAATTATTTTAATATGCAAAAAAGAAATACAAAATAGCAAATACCATCTTGTAATTTAAGTTCACTCTTGAAGGTCTCTTTCTAACGTTATGAATTCCCTTCTTTCCTCTTCACAGATCAATTCCTTTGAGCAGCTGTGCATCAACTACACTAATGAGAAACTTCAGCAGCTTTTCAACCACACAATGTTTATATTGGAGCAAGAGGAATACCAGCGAGAGGGCATTGAATGGAATTTCATTGACTTTGGCCTGGACCTGCAACCTTGCATTGAGCTGATCGAAAGACCAGTAAGATTCTCTCTCTGTAGGTGGGATACTACAGAGGTATCAGTTATGTGTCAGTACAAGAGATCCTTTATTTCCTGGAAGGATCTGTAACCTCAGGGGTGAGGAAAGTGGTGCTCTGTCTGTGTCTCTGCTTGTGATGATTCTGATCTGATACCACTCCCATTGCAGACCAACCCTCCCGGTGTCCTGGCTCTGCTGGATGAAGAGTGCTGGTTCCCCAAGGCTACTGACACATCCTTTGTGGAGAAACTAATTCAAGAACAAGGCAACCATCCCAAATTCCAGAAGCCCAAGCAACTCAAGGACAAAACAGAGTTCTGTATAATGCACTATGCAGGAAAGGTACTGGACGGATTGAGCTATTTTGACTTAGAGAACTTTGGTTCTTTGATACCCAAAGGATCAAAGAGAAACATTCTGGTACCTGCATTGATGAGACATAGCTTTAATTATGAAATGTGCTTATTAAGTGCTTTAATTACACAACACATGAAATAAGATTTTCAAATCATGGTTGTGTTAAGCTCACAAGAAAACAAAAATTACCATCACTAAGGTTATTGAAAATCCAAGTAATTTGGATTCTTTTCTAGCAAGCAGACTTTTTAAAGACATTAGTACATGTGAGAATAAATACTCAACTCTCAACCCTAGAAACCTTTGCACATTATTTGTCTGATTTTGTGAATACAGTGCCCTGTGTTCTTGGACACTCCAGATTTCTTATCAAGAACAAATTTTTGATGTAGCACTCTCTGTTCCCTGCAGGTTACGTACAATGCAACTGCCTGGCTGACAAAGAACATGGATCCACTAAACGACAACGTGACTTCTCTGCTGAACCAGTCTTCAGACAAATTTGTAGCAGACCTTTGGAAGGATGGTATGAATCAGAACTCTAAATCAGTGATGGGGTTTAAAGGGAGAAACTCCTACCAGAACTTTTTGACAGCCATCCCTTGCTGGCAGCACACAAGTGTGAACATGATAAGCATGGAAGAGACTGAACTAAGACATAAGAATAATGTGTTCTAAAGACATCATTAATGAAAAACTTCATTAGGGAGTTTTAAGCACTATCAAAAAACTTTCTTAATATTATTCAGCAACAGACTACAAATTATTTATTACACTGTTAAAATGTTTCTGAATATATAAAATTCACATATTTAATACAGGTTATTGTTAGGTTTTATGAAGCCTCTCATGTAAGTACTGTGGAGTTCTATTTAATTAATGGACATAATAAAATATATTCTGGGTATTCAGTTGCTCCATTCTGTCACTACTTAACAAAATCCACATTTTCATCTTTGACAAAAGTAGACTATTTACCCAGGAGGACTTCTAGTACATTTGTCAGAATGCTTCTATTGCATAAAAAATATACCTGTCCTCTTTGGCAAGCTGCAGTGTAACTAACAATGGCAGTGATGAATGTGATGTGAGGCAAGGAGAGTTTATATAAACAGTTCCATTCTTTCTTTTCTATTTCAGTGGACCGTATAGTAGGGCTGGACCAAATGGCCAAGATGAGTGAAAGCTCACTCCCCAGTTCTTCAAAAACCAAGAAAGGCATGTTCCGTACCGTTGGACAACTCTATAAGGAGCAGCTGACCAAACTGATGACCACCCTGAGGAATACCAATCCCAACTTTGTCCGCTGCATCATTCCAAATCATGAAAAAAGGGTAAATTTCAGATGCTCAGTTTTCAGACTCCTGGCACGTTACTCCTGTAATGTGCAGCTGCTCGCTGCACGTGGCAAAGCTGAACGATGTCTTCAAACACAGACATGTGGATGGTAACATTTTTGTAAATCTGTGCTAAAAATATCTTCTGTTCCCTTTTCAGTCTGGGAAACTTGACGCCCATTTAGTGCTGGAGCAGTTGCGCTGCAATGGTGTCTTGGAGGGGATCCGTATCTGCCGGCAGGGATTCCCCAACAGGATCGTCTTCCAGGAGTTCCGCCAGCGGTACGAGCCCCTCAGCCCCACCTCTGGCTTTAGCAGGGCTGGAACTCCTGTCTGTCTGTACAAAACCACCCAGTATGTTTCAACTTCCCTAACATAAGCATCTCTTGGCAGATACGAAATTCTCGCTGCAAATGCCATTCCTAAAGGATTCATGGATGGGAAGCAGGCTTGCATACTCATGGTGAGGAAAGCATTTTTGATCCTATTATAATCAGGTCTATACTTATATAAAAACGTTGACTGAACAGAAATGATAAGTGATTTTTAGTACCCTAAACCTCAGCACTGGAGTTAAAAAATATCCCTATTTTCCTCTAGATTAAAGCACTAGAGCTTGATCCCAACTTGTACAGAATTGGACAGAGTAAAATCTTCTTCAGAACTGGTGTTCTGGCTCACCTGGAAGAAGAGAGAGACCTGAAGATCACAGATGTTATTATCACCTTCCAAGCTATGTCCCGAGGCTACCTAGCAAGAAAGTAAGAATATGTGCTGGCAAATAGAATGTTTTCTGCAGCAGAGTATCTGCAGGGGCCTTTAGTGTTCCATATAACAAACTGAAGATACTGAGACATTTCATTATTATTTATACTGCATTAGAACTCATGTCCAATGAAGGTTTCACCTGCAGCCCAGAAAAGGCTGATCAGTGTAATTACAGGGAAGCAGTTACATTGTGAGGCTGCTCACACCCCTCTGTACAATAAGCTGAAACAATGACCCATCATTTAAACATTCATGTACCAGCAGGAAAAGGAGCATTCTAAGCCATGACTGGAGTCTTATGCACTACAAGTAGGAGCACCCCTGCCAGCTATAAAACATAAAATAATTTCTTCCACAGCTTCAGTGTGGAGCACTGATCATCTAGCATGATCTCAGTTAATCTACATCACAAAACTATCAACAATAATGCCTTTTTTATCTGCATACTATCAAGGCTTTCAAATTGCCAGACAAAGAAATATGTCTCAAGAATAATCAGTGCAAGATCTGAGTGCCTGTGTACTCTGGGAAGGTGTTCACACCCAGAACTAGATCTATACATCTGTGCCTATCCTTGGAATGCAAACAGACAAAAAACTAAAGCAAAATATCAGACAGTTAACCAGAGTTATCACCCTTCCTCAGGAAAGTACAGGCACTGTTAAAGCAACAAAAGAATTTGTGCCTGACTCCCCAAACCATGGGCTCATCAGCAGACTCTCATGCCAGAATTTCTTTGTTTGATGTGTGTACCTTGCAAATGCCTTCTATTCTCAGACTGAACCAATTTGCTTTGTTTTTAATCACAGAGCCTTTGCCAAGAGACAGCAACAGTTGACTGCAATGAAGGTTATCCAAAGAAATTGTGCTGCCTACCTGAAGCTGAGGAACTGGCAGTGGTGGAGACTGTTTACTAAAGTGAGTGACAGCTATCAGTAAATCTCAGTTTTCCAAAAGAAATGAAATGCACATAATGCCAAGGTACATCTTGTCAAGCACACTCCTTGTTCCAAAGCCCGTTGCAGCTGGTGAAAAGAGACTCCTTAGTTTCACAAAATTTGGGGTTAGAGATACTCTGGATAGTTCTATAATGCCATTAACATTAAAGGTAGTTCTAACTTGAGAAGAAAACAATCTAGTTAGGCAGAAATTCATAAAAGATTTTGCATGCTTGGGGACTTTTTTAATTGCCACAACATGAAATAATTTCACAGAGGTGGATAATGAGAACATTGAGTAAAACAAATTTTCCAAATATCTAGAGTGATATATCTATGGGGAACAAAGTAGCTTGGGAATTCCTAACTGGGACACTAAACATCTTCCTGCTGGGAAATCATGCAAATTAAGTCTATTTTCCTTTTAAAGAGGCTTGGGTGTTTCAAGAATGGCTTTCAGTTTGGATTCAGAAAACTTTTCCTATTTGGATTGGTAGCAATCTCCTCTGCAACCAGAAGCAGGCAGTAACACACAGCTGTGTGTGCACATTGCCCTTCTGTGCAGATGTAACTTTTGTACATTATCAAGGGATGAAAATAGGTCTGGAGACAGTTCAAAAGTGACACTATCAGAGGCAGAGGTGCTCGCAAGGCCCCAGGAATTAACACAGAGACAGCCAAGAGCAACACTGCTAAGGCTTGGGGCTTTAAAGATGCTCCCATCAAACTTGGCTGGACAGTACCTGTCCAGTCTTGAGCAATGACAGTGCTACCATTAGTGCCAGTCAGTCCTTGAAGCACCATGCTCAGCAACACAAATACTGACAGGAAACCTTTCCATTTCCAGGTGAAACCACTGCTGCAAGTCACCCGCCAAGAGGAAGAAATGCAGGCCAAGGATGAAGAACTGCAAAAAACTAAGGAAAGACAACAAAAAGCAGAGAGTGAATTGAAGGAGCTGGAACTGAAACACTCACAGGTGATTTACAGCTCTGAGCCTCTGGGAAACACTAGCTGTTCTTTTACCATGTCTAGAAGCTGTTATAACAAAGGTGTCTCTCTCCTTTGCACTCATGATTGTCTTCACAGCAATGGTCCAGAGCAGAAGGTCAGTGCAGACAAGCTCCCAGTCACTTCAGTAAAAGCCCAACATCCACACAAGAATGTGTGGTGGAGCTGCCTGCCTATACCCCAGGATGTCCAGTAAAACAACCAACTTGCACTCCAAGCCTTAACTTACTCTCCATTTTATTTGTGCAGCTTGTTGAAGAGAAGAACCTCCTGGCAGAGCAGCTTCAGGCAGAAACTGAGCTGTATGCTGAGGCTGAGGAGATGAGAGTCCGTTTAGCTGCTAAGAAACAAGAGCTGGAAGAGGTCCTGCACGAGATGGAAGCCAGAATTGAGGAGGAGGAGGAGCGCAGCCAGCAGCTGCAGGCAGAGAAGAAAAAGATGCAACAACAAATGCTGGTAAGGAGAAATAAGTGACAAATACAATCAGTAACTTGGATCTCACTGGGACGCAACAGAGACAGGAAAACCTCAGATCCTAGGAGAGTGCTTGCTGCACAACCCTCTGTAGGATATGTCTGTGCTTCTGAAGGAAGGATAATGAATTGATGCTCTTTCCTCCAGAGCTCTCTTTTTCCTCATCTCAACCCTAATCTTTTCTCTAAAACATTAACAAATCTTTCATTCTCTGTTGTCAAGTATTACAGACTGTCTAGTTCTTAATAAAAACAACAAAGTTTACAACATGCAGTAATAAGTATTAAGCATTTCTTAAGAACTGTAGAAGTAGCATTTTATTTCTACAATTCATGTTTTGTGGGTTTCTTTTTCCCCCCATAAAGGACCTTGAGGAACAGCTGGAAGAAGAAGAAGCTGCAAGGCAGAAACTGCAACTTGAAAAAGTAGCAGCAGATAGCAAGATAAAGAAAATGGAAGATGATATTCTGATAATGGAAGATCAGAATAACAAGCTAAGCAAGGTGAATTCTGGGTCCATTTTCTTACTCTGAAAATAGTGAAAGCTGAGAGAAAACCTTCTCTTCCACTTGAACAACAGGAATACTCTTGACTATCTAATCTCATGGATGTACAGTTACACCAGACCATCAGTTCAGCCTTTATCAAATGCATTTCTGATAATTTTTCTGTGGTCATTTAAACAATTCAAAATTGTGTAAAACTACTATTTTTGAGATCTGCTGTAGCAACAATATTTTCAAGCAAAGTATTTACAGCAGCCAAGCACAGTCAGTGGAAGACATGTCTTCTTGTCCAAGAGCAGACTAAATAATTCTCTTTCAACTAATTTCAACACAACTTCATGATTAAAATTGGAAGCTAAGAATGTCTTCCAGTACTTTTTAAAAGGGAATGCTCCTGTAAACTGGGCCCTGTACTTAGCAGCCATCAGAGAGAGCACAAGATTCTAAGAGCAGCAGCTTAGATAACATGGAAGTCATAGACAGCACTCCACAGCTCCTCTGTAACTGAAAAATAGAAATGTTTCATTACAATCTCAAGAAATACAGCATAAAAGGACAATCTCTTGGACATTTTTGGTTGGCAAAGAGTTGATTTATGATCGCCAATGACAGACATGTTTGCTAACAGGAGTATTTTATTTTTCTTAAGGAAAGAAAACAACTTGAGGAAAGAATAAGTGATCTAACAACAAATCTTGCAGAAGAAGAAGAAAAAGCCAAAAATCTTACAAAGCTCAAGAACAAACATGAATCTATGATTTCTGAACTTGAAGGTAACATGAACAATAGTTTATTGGTGGTTTTGTAGTATTTCTTCTTTTTCCTTGACACAGAATAAAATAACCTCAACAGAATCAGAGAGAACTTTTTAAAAAATTGTGGGGTATTTCCAAATTTGTTATGCTGAACTCAGTTTGGTGATAATTACCAAATCCCTATGGTGCCAAACAACAGAAACTTTTTATTTGTTATATATAAAAGAGTAGAGAGAAAAATGAGGGGGGAAAATGCTTATGTTGGAGAAAGATAAAGAAATTATTCTTTAGGGTGGCTAGAAATAAGGCATTGCATGTTGCTTCAAAAACACAGTGACTTGTAGTTAAATGCATGGCCACACTGGAGGCCAGAACCATTTTTTGCCTAAGTTTGAGATCAGATTAAGGACTTCTGGCACTACCACAGTCTGGTGACAAAAATCCCTCTTTTTTCAGTGCGGCTGAAGAAGGAAGAGAAGAGCAGACAAGAACTGGACAAAGTTAAGAGGAAACTGGAAGGGGAGGCAAATGATCTACACGAGCAGATTGCAGAGCTCCAGGCACAAATTGCTGACCTGAAGGCACAACTGGCCAAGAAGGAGGAAGAACTGCAGGCTGCTCTGGCCAGGTACTCACTCCTGGGTCTGCACATGGTGGAAAGCCCAGGCTGGAACTTATCTTGCCCCTTCCCAGACACTGAGAAGTTCCAGCCATGAATCTCATCTCTCAGTTCATCCCCTCTGTGTGCTACCCCGTTTTCCAAATGTCCTTTTGTGAAAAATAATTAGGCTACTACTTGTCCATTGACCAATAATCTATTTTATTAAATTACCTCCAGGTATCAATGAAAACTCCTCTTCCCATAGGCAAGGGCAGTGCTGTCAAGTACAATGAAATGTAACAATTTACTTAATAGGCAGTAGGCAAAAATTAATTAAGAGTCTTATCTTGATCCACTCCAGAATCTCAGTGGATTTTCTGTATTAATTTAAGAGGGAAAACACTCAACCAAAACTTGCTGAATCAACTGATTAGCATCTCTAGACATTGCATCCAGCTAAAGTACAGCTGTCTGATCTTTTTTTGCATCAGTTTCCCTTTCTTTGGCACTTTCATGCAGATATAAATCTTTAGTGTATACTGACTTCCTCAAAGTGAAATAGTTATTACTTTTTTTTATTTCTAAAATGAAATGCTCTTTTTTCAAAAAGGCTTGAAGATGAAACTACTCAGAAGAACAATGCCCTCAAGAAGATCAGAGAATTGGAATCTGTAATTTCTGATCTCCAGGAAGACTTGGAGTCTGAAAAAGCTGCAAGAAACAAAGCAGAAAAGCAAAAGAGAGACCTCGGTGAAGAGCTGGAGGCTCTTAAGACAGAGCTTGAGGATACTTTGGATACCACAGCCACCCAGCAGGAGCTCAGGTATGGATATATTGCACAAGGGGCAAAAAGGAATGTCACCAAGCTCGGTACAATACTGCCCACTGGCATTGCAGTAGGGCTGGAATGTTCTTATCTGCTGCTGCTCCACTGATGTGTGCCACCTTCCAGAGCAAAGCGTGAGCAGGAGGTCACAGTGCTGAAGAGAGCCCTGGAGGAGGAGACTCGAACTCATGAAGCCCAGGTCCAGGAGATGAGGCAAAAGCACACTCAGGCTGTGGAAGAGCTCACAGAGCAGCTGGAACAATTTAAACGGGTAAACAGAAATCTATCTCACTGAAAACTACCTCCTAGATAACACAATTTCCTCTTATAAATCACCTTTATTCACTTCTTCACATGCTTGTAGGCTAAAGCAAACTTGGATAAGACCAAACAGTCACTGGAGAAAGACAATGCTGATCTGGCTAATGAAGTCAGGAGCCTGAATCAGGCCAAACAAGATGTGGAGCACAAGAAGAAGAAGCTGGAAGTACAGCTGCAGGATTTACAGTCCAAATACACTGAGGGAGAGCGTGTTCGGACAGAACTCAATGAAAAAGTCCATAAATTACAGGTAGGAAGGAGTTTGATGCTTTGCTGTGACACCGTGGGACTGAGAAGCCCAGTTTATGCTGTCCTGTGAGGGTGTATCTAGAGGAATTATGGCCCTACAGCCAAAATGCTCATTTTTTGTCACCTTAAACTCCTACCTCAATTATCACACAATTAATCAATTACAACCACTCCATCTCATGGAACTGGGAGCTTTTAGTCTCACCACCCCTCTGTACGTGTTGCAGTTTGTGATGCCATCACGGATTCAGTGACCATGATGCAGATCTGACAGTTTCTCTGTTTGTTCATTTTTGGGTGGTGGGGAAGATTGACAGGTGTGTGGCTTTTGGAAATTTATTAAGCTATTAAACACATGTGCTTACAAAAGATGACAACAAAAGGAGAATGCTCACTTAACTACAATTTAAGAAATAACTAAAGATCATTTTAAATGGTTCTCTGGTAGATGTTCAATGTCCAGATATACTAATCAAGCTTATTGTTACATCTTGTTCATAGCTGCAGTAAGCTTTGCTTTATTATTTTAAGCTGGTGGATAAATAAGAAAAAATAATCAAATGCATAAACTTCTGACAAACTTGGGAAGAGGAAGGAAAATCCATCAAAAATCCCAATTTTCCTTTGCAGTTCATTGCAAGGAACATACTATTATTGCTTTATGAATATGACTAGATATAGAATAATAAATACTATGGTAAAGTAGTAAAAAATTGCGTTAGATAAGATTTCAGACAAATCCAAGGAAAGTATAGTTTAAGGAATATTTCAAAGCTTTGCAAAATAACTGAGTTTACTCTCTGTGGCATCTCACAGGTGGAGGTTGAAAATGTCACCAGTTTGCTCAATGAAGCAGAAAGCAAAAATATCAAATTGACCAAAGATGTTGCAGCCTTAGGATCTCAGCTACAAGATACACAGGTAAACTTGCATCCAAGATCAGCTCACCAACAATATTCATAAAATGCACAATAAAAAAACCTAAACTAATGACTGTTTTGCCAATTGATGTGGTGACTGCAGGAGCTGCTTCAGGAAGAAACGCGGCAGAAGCTAAATGTGTCCACCAAGCTCCGCCAGTTGGAGGATGAAAAGAACAGCTTGCAGGAGCAGTTGGATGAAGAAGTAGAAGCAAAACAAAATCTGGAAAGACATATTTCAACACTGACAATACAGGTATCAGTGCCATAGTTAAATCATTAGCTCCATCACTGAGAGCTGTGTTGGCAATTCCAGCGGATCTGTAGAATTATCCTGGCACAGCGCATGGACCTTCAGGGAATTTGTGCTGTTAGCCCAGATGGCACCAGTGGTGCTCCACGATGGAGGCAGCAGTCTCCCTCTCCTTTAAAATGTCATCGCTAGGACAGGTACAAATGCAAGGTAGCTCCACACACAGTCTTGCACACGAGGCCTGTATGTGCATCCTAGGTCTGTGCTCTGCCTCATTTTATGAAGGCTGGGTGATGGGTAACTGTCACCAACTTCACACAGGTCAAACTAGGAAAGCTCCAGGTCTTAGCTGTCTCCTGGCCAAGTTTTTGTCTCTCTGTCAAGTTTTGTTGGCACAGCTACAAAGATTTGTCCTCTGAATTCAAATTTCAGCTCTCTGACTCTAAGAAGAAGATACAGGAATTTACCACCACAGTAGAATTCATGGAAGAAGGCAAAAAGAAACTTCAGAAAGAAATTGAAAGTCTCACACAACAGTTTGAGGAAAAGGCTGCTTCTTATGACAAACTGGAAAAAACCAAGAACAGACTCCAGCAGGAGTTGGATGACCTGGTGGTGGACTTGGACAACCAGCGTCAGCTGGTCTCTAACCTGGAGAAAAAACAGAAGAAGTTTGATCAGGTATGGACTTCAGATTCTCCCTTGCTGTGCTATCACACGTCTGGAACTCACAGAGTGTCCACTGGGACAAGGGGACAAAAAAATTAACTAAAATTTAATTATACAAAAAATGATTAATTTTGTATTTATGTGCATTTATCAAAAGCAGAGATTCTTCTCTGTCATTAACAACTGACAAGGCAGCTGCAGTAGAAAAGGCTGTTACTAATGACCTCCTGTACTCACACTACCTTTTCACAGATGCTAGCTGAAGAGAAGAACATCTCCTCAAAATATGCAGATGAAAGGGACAGAGCAGAAGCTGAAGCTAGAGAAAAGGAAACAAAGGCTCTGTCATTGGCTCGAGCACTTGAAGAGGCTTTGGAAGCCAAAGAAGAACTGGAGAGAACAAATAAAATGTTGAAAGCTGAAATGGAAGATCTTGTTAGCTCCAAAGATGATGTTGGCAAGAATGTAAGTTTTGGCCTTAGAACAATCTCCACAACAATAATTTAAAATAGTAGCTAAAAAAGATATAATTGGTTTCAGTGTGGGAAATTCTCTGCAGCACACAAATCATTCAGCAAGATCAGATATTTCATACAAAATTCAAAGGTCATTTCATTTGTGTCTAAACTTTCAAGGGACTTGGCAAAGTAACTGTAGGCTATGTTTATTTTTAATACGACTTCAAGCATGAAGAAGATTCTAACTGATTTCTAAATAATGTATTAGTTTATTACACTTCTTTGAAATTGTAAACTCTGCAAATCTTATTTTATTAGTTATATTGGACTTTACCACCTGCCTTATATTTACTTACATAACTGCAGCAAATTTCCACCAATCACTTCTTTTATTATGCGCACATGATTTTACTACTTCTAATACTAAATAAATTAAATTACAATATTTGACTAGATGAAAAACAAAAGATTGGGATAAAGAGAATCTCATTATTTTAAGACAGTTTTGCAAGGACAAAATAAAACTAATTTAGCATTTTCAGTGTAAATTAGTTTATTCATTGTCCACACCTGATAGTTTCAAATGTGGCCTATACTGCAGGTATACTGTGTATAACTAGAATTATTCTTATTTCTTGTAACAAATCTATTAAATTCTCATTGCTTGAAAGGTCCATGAATTGGAGAAATCTAAACGGACCCTTGAACAGCAAGTAGAAGAGATGAAGACACAATTAGAAGAGCTAGAGGATGAGCTACAGGCTGCAGAAGATGCCAAACTCAGGTTGGAAGTTAATATGCAGGCTCTGAAAGGCCAGTTTGAAAGAGATTTACAAGCCAGAGATGAACAGAATGAGGAGAAGAAAAGACAACTCCTCAGACAGGTATCATTCCCAACTCTGTCTTTATAAATATCTAACCAAGCCAGTTGAAAGGCCCCAGCCTAATGCCATTATTAAAGCACCTCACTAACTATAATGAAAAAAAGTACTTCATTGCCTTGAACTTGGTGATTAAAAAAAAAAAAAGAAAATGGTTATTGTACTAAAGAAGGCAGGGGGAGGTTCCCTGTTTCAGTAGCAGATGCACAGTAACCAACAAATGTAGCTGTTTAGCTCTACAACCAATATTGTATAAAACATATGAATTCTTATTTCTGATATAATCAGAAACACCTTCCCTGTACTCTCAGTGCAAGTGAAAAAAGACAACTTCTAATATATCTGTCTTCCCAAAGTACACTCAATGCATACAAAAGCACTGGAGATGAAAACAGGATAAAACTTACTTGTACAGAAGTGTTGTGACAGCAAGGACAACTGCTGTAGTCACCATCTTGTAACACACATATTTCCATGAATACAGGACCCAAATTGCTGAGTCCTTTCAAAAACTTTTAATTTTGGGACAAAATGGAAATCTGTTTTAACTGCCAGGGAAATCACAGTTAACAGAGATATGGGGTCTGTATACACTATTCAGACATAGTGTTTAAGAGTCCCAAGGACTTTGCTAAACTGAACTTGTTTTCCTTAATGATCAGCTCCATGAATATGAAACAGAACTGGAAGATGAGCGGAAGCAACGTGCCCTGGCAGCTGCTGCCAAAAAGAAGCTGGAGATGGATGTCAAAGACCTGGAGAGCCAGGCTGACTCTGCTAACAAAGGTCGGGAAGAAGCCATCAAACAACTTCGTAAATTACAGGTAAGTAACCCCAAAAATACAGTTTTTCCCACTGCTGTGTCTTACACAGCCACAATACAGAAGTTAGGTGACATCTGTGAACTTGATGCCCATTACAGATGATTGGTCAGAAGGGGAATTTTAACTAGACTGCCACATTCAAATATCAGTATTTGAATGCTCAGTTTGAATGACAGTGGAAAAATTCACAGGGCAAATTATTAAAATCTTAAATTTCATCATGGTAGAGAGCTTCCAGAATTCTCTAGCCAACACTCATCTGCTACTGACTTACCCATATGGAAGAAAACAAAGATCCACATTAAGAGAAAGGACTATAAGATAAAATCTATTACAGGGCTTCAATCTGGGTTCTAACACTTGACTCTTGAGCATAAAAGACTGTTCAGAAATCAGGTTGTCTCTGAATTAGCATGTTCCTGTTTATATTCTAAACCTCCATATCAACTGTTCAGTCACATGCTAACAATTAAACAACAAAAATTTTCTTAATCAGAAACATTAAGACTCTACACGTACTCAAATATTCAGAGGACTTAAACAATAGGTATTACAAAAGATGCAGTGTTCAAGTGGAAGCATTGTGCTCCTTGGAATAGCATTTCAGATCTTTTCAACATGTGCTACCAGATCTCTGCAGAAAATATAACTTCAGCTGCATTACGACAATGTAAATGTGTATGTGTTCTGTTCCGTCCACTTTTCTTGCAACTGAAATCGTAACAAATTTGTTATTCTTTTCAACAAGGCTCAGATGAAGGACTACCAACGAGAGCTGGATGATGCACGGGCTGCCAGAGAAGAAATATTTGCTACAGCCAGAGAAAATGAGAAGAAAGCAAAGAGTCTGGAAGCAGAACTCATGCAGCTTCAGGAGGTAAAGTGGGAAACCTACAGCAGAATGAAGATTACACATGGCCTTCAGTAGCAAAACAGAACTGGCAGTGAAGTAATCTAACAGCTCTTAGGGACTGAACTTGTAACAAGTTCTATGTTGCCCCACACACTCCACTAAAGCTGTTGGATCTACATCTGAGCACAGTCAGACTGAGCTAAAAAAATCACCTTTGAAGAAGGTACAGATCACCAGCCTTAAAGGGAAATGAACTGTACAATCCAACACAAAGTGTTTTCAATAGCAATAAATTCTTGAGGGCTTAGTGCTTTTATTCCTACCTGTATTAAATGGCCATCTTGTGACTAAAACAAATAAAATAGAAACCCGCTGACAGGCTGGATAAAGTGTATTGCATTGTACTTCCCTAGGATTTATGACATGACAAGAATTTATTCTGTTAACAAGACAACCCATTTCATACCAGCTTTAGAAAATTTACAGTCCTCTGAATCATGCTATAACTATTTGAACATTCACTCATTTCTTTACTATGCTGCTTTTTCCATTTCTCTAGGACCTGGCTGCTGCAGAAAGAGCTCGCAAACAAGCAGACCAGGAGAAAGAAGAGATGGCAGAGGAACTTGCAAGCGCTGCCTCTGGAAGGTA
Organism: Vidua chalybeata; assembly: GCF_026979565.1. Lineage (NCBI taxonomy): Eukaryota > Metazoa > Chordata > Aves > Passeriformes > Viduidae > Vidua > Vidua chalybeata. The sequence goes on along the minus strand of NC_071545.1, from coordinate 7,649,569 downwards.
GGAATACATCAAGTTACACACATGGCTCTACTAATGCTGCCAAGAGAAGTTTTGCTCTGTTCCCAGCAGCCATCTGGTCTTGACAAGACAACATGCACACATATGACTACTTCCATTGAAATATCTAGTTCTTTTCTGAATTATTGGCAGTTCATAATACAATCATAACATATGGTCAGAGCCACAACGACTCACTTTTTAAATTTCAATTTCCAGGACAAGCCTTCAGGATGAGAAACGGCGCCTGGAGGCAAGAATTGCCCAACTGGAGGAAGAGCTGGAAGAGGAGCAAAGCAACATAGAGGCAATGGGTGACCGCATGAGGAAAGCAGTACAGCAGGTACAGCTCATTCCAGCACACAGCACTTTCTGTTCATATTCCAGCAAAAGCTGCTTGTGGTTCTGAGTATCTGGAGGATTTTGCCTTCCCAAATTGCCACCTGTCATTTGTCTGAAAGCATGCAACACTTGTGACAGCAATGCAACACTTGTGACAGCATCCCTTCCCACCTTGCAGGCGGAGCAGCTGAACAATGAGCTGGCAACAGAGCGCTCAACAGCACAGAAGAATGAAAATGCTCGGCAGCAACTGGAGAGGCAGAACAAAGAGCTAAAGAGTAAGCTGCAGGAGATGGAGGGAGCTGTGAAGAACAAATTCAAAGCCACAATTGCTGCTCTGGAGGCCAAAATTGCTTCTCTCGAAGAGCAATTGGAACAGGAAGCCAGGTACTGGTCTCCCGAGGGCACCGCTGTCCATTTATTGTTCCAGTTAATGAGACAGAAAATAAAGGCAAGCAGGGATTTGTGTCATCAGGCTCTCAGTGTCACTAAATTTGGTAAAGTCTCTTTCTCATTTAACATTTCTCAGACATATGGGAAGTAACTGGAGTTGCTACAGTTTCTGATTAAGATCCATTTTATTGCTGGAAAGTTCTAGGTAGCATAGGCAAGGATCTGCTCCCCTACATTTTAGAGTAACTGCCCTATGACTCTGCCAGGTTAACTGCCATAACACATTGGACACTTGTTGGATTATTCCTTCAGGAAATCACCTTGTGTTTCAGAACACATCTCCTGGAGCACCTCTAGAATACAGCAGAGACATATATTTGGTTTTGTTTTGCTCAGAAGAACATGCCTTAAAGTTTTCCTTAGAATTCACCTGTTAAATTCAGCAAGACCTTTAACACAGGGGTCCTTGGTGCCAGTTTCATGAACCACAAGCCCAAGGCAGGTGAAGAGTACAGAGCTTCCACATCACCACACTGCCCTGTCATTGCAGAGAGAAGCAGGCAGCGGCCAAGACGCTGCGCCAGAAGGACAAGAAGCTGAAGGATGCACTGCTGCAGGTGGAGGATGAGAGGAAGCAAGCAGAGCAGTACAAAGATCAGGTACAGACCGTGTCACAAGGCTCATAGTCGAAGGCACAGGAGTTTTTAGGTTTTGCCCTAAGAAAGGAAGATTCCATATTGTGCCTCAAGCAAATGCCCATCTAGAAAGCAGACTGTATGCTTGGATTCTATGCTGGAAGAACCATGTCGTCCATTACTAAAAGATGGGACAATATAATTCTTCCATGCTACATCAAGTGCCAAAACACAAGTCCTTGTTAATCAGCCAGATGCAACACTCTGACTGCACAGCAATATACAGGACTGTGCACAACACCCTTGGTGCAACAAGAATAGAGATGCTGAACATATTTTACATTAAAATTTTAGCTTTATCTAATGTAAATCCATCTGCAAGTCCAAAAAGCAGAGGTAGGACTATGCAGAAAAAGAAACAACAAGTTTTGTCTGAATACAGTAGCTATCAGCAAAATGAACTCCCACAAAGCAAAGTTATTTTCAGGCTATAAGCTTCCATCTTTGATTTGGGTCATGTTTCAGTACAACTCTCAACAGAAGCATGAAATTAAAATGAGGAGTGTAAAGCATTATGAATTAAAGCATTACTCTGAAATTTCCCTTTAGGCTGAGAAGGGCAACACACGGCTCAAGCAGCTGAAAAGGCAGCTGGAGGAGGCTGAGGAGGAGTCCCAGCGCATCAACGCAAACCGCAGGAAGCTGCAGAGGGAGCTGGATGAAGCCACTGAGAGCAATGAAGCCCTGGGCCGGGAGGTTGCAGCACTAAAGAGCAAGCTCAGGTAGAGTAGCCTTGTTTGGTATCCTTCCCACTCACTGACAGCCTTGAAATTTAGAGCTGAACTACAAAAGTGGAAAAAAATCGGTCAGGTGAGGAACAGACCTAATGCTGCGAAGTTACTCACTCCTTGTGTTAGCTTGGCACTCAGAACAAAAGGCCAAAGTCAGGAGTGAAGTGCATTTCATAGACTGCAGCAGCCTCAGGATTTCAGCTGAGATGAGCTGTGATAACATGGCACAGGCCTTACTCTTCTCTAATCAAAATCCTTTTGGCTTCAATTGAAACAGAATTAGGCTTGGTTGCTTTTGAAAACACCCCTTATGTAATGGCTGTATCTATTTGTACAGAAGCAGTCACAAAAGTGTAGAAATGCTTGTGCTTTTCACACCTTCACACATGCACAACTCACACGTAACGACTGTGAACAGTCTTGGACATCACAGGCAGTAAAAAGCAAAGCACATTCCATTAATCTTATTCCAAAGTCTCTTTGGACTTCACCACTATGGGATTCAGTGTCATCAGACCAAGGAAAATATTCAAACATCCCTTTGCATTTTCTTGTTAAAACTGCATGGGAAAAAGATAAAGCTGTGATCAGTCAGCTACATCCCTGAGTTCTGCACTCACTGATTTTGAAAACGAGCTCACTGAAATAAAGAGGCTGACTTGACTTATAAAGAAATTGCTCTATCTGCATCACTATACCATAAAATTTTGCCTTCTAGCTAAGACCAACAGTACATCAGATGAAAAACAAGCACCCGTCTATCTACCTGTGTTCTCAAAGTAGTTTGCCAGACTATTTACCAGTAACGTGCTTCAGTGCTACTGGATGTGGATTCCCTTCAAAGTGAAGGGTTATGGATGTAGCAGCCTTTTCCACCAGCACCACCTTGGGTAGTTACATGCTCCTGGCTGCTTTATGAAGCAGTGGCTGTGTCCAGCCCTTTTACATAGAACACCATATAGCTCATTTTTGTTTTATCTAAATGTAATGTAATTGGCTGTAATGTACTTTGTTTAATTATTTTAAAGTAATTACCTACCTCTGATCATGACCATGTGCCTAGTATAACTGCCCAGGACTCTTTATCTCTGTTTCAGAGGGACACAGGAACCTTCGCATGACTAAGCAGGTACCATGCCTTCAACTTTGCAGCTAGCTTGTATTGCACAAATTTCCATTTTCTTTGGCCCTGGTTAAAATTATGTGAGGTTTCTGCAAACTGTGAAGGCTTGGATATCTTGGCAATTATCTGTTTTATCAAAAAAGACAAATATTACAATAATCTAGCTACCATCAGCTGTTCATCAGTGATACATCTTTGTTACAAGTAGGTTATGTACTGACGTAGACTTACCAACGTTGCATTCTTTGCATTCTCACAAGCTCTACCACCAGAGTATCTAAGCAAGTACTCTGATTTTTTTTGCATGATTTTTTTTTTTGCACATCATCTTTGTGCACTGCCACAAAAAGTAATTTTTTGTTCAAATAAAATACAGCATTGATTAGTAAAATTGTTTAAAAGGACTAATGAATACGGAGTGTCACAGCATGTCATTAGAATTTCACAGTATTTCTTGTGCCTACTGTAATGCTGACCTAAGGTAAGAGCCCATCTAATTCACCTGAGATTTGGGAAGACCTTACTTGCATGTGATTTATCACATACCACACAATCACAGACAGAAGTGAAAGTCTTGCCTTTCATTACATAGCACTCTGTGCCTTTATTGCTGACAAAGAGTTATTACTGAGGCTTTCAGAGCTATTTTACAGACATTACATTGCTTCTTTACTGTATTAAAACATAGAGCATGGACACAGACATTAAAGCTGACACTGTAACCTAGCACAGCATTATGTTATACTTATTAGCACATTCTCTAGAGATAGGAATAATACCTGCACTGCAAAAATTAAAGAGCTATTGCCTTGTAATATTTGTATATTTTCTATTTTACATATGCTGGATTTTGCTGTAAATACACAAATATTTAAAGATGATGTCTTGTCCTTGCATGTGCCTTTAGTCAGCCTAGTATTTCCAGTCAAGACTGTTACTCCAGTAGCAGTTGCTGAAAGGCAGATTAAGTACAGAGGTGCTAAGCAAACACTGGTGCTGAAGGCTCATCCCAGATACACACATTGTTCTAAAGATACTAATACCAATGACCACATGAATGTTATCACACACATAAACTTCTTTAAGAGGAACAGATAGAAATGAAAGGTTTTTATCCACAGGGCCAATACCAGTTTAAAGAACTGGTACCTTTATGCATACTGCAACAGCTTAATAAGTGGTTAGTGTATGGTAAGGAGTTCACTTTGTAGCCAAAACTGTAGTGCACACTTTAGTGAGACTCTTGCTGTTATTCTCTCCAGTCCCATGTTCTCTTACAGCATTTCAGTGAATTACTGCAGCACAAATGACTCATGAGTAACCAAGTCCAGACAACACAAGTCCAAGGGAGTGGAGAGCTCTTCCTTTATTAACAAGAATTAACAAATTTATTAACCTAATTAGAACTTATTTGCTAAATAATAATAAAAAATCTCCGCTGGTGTAAAATAAGAGACCCTGCTGTTAGATCCTGCCAAGCACACACCAGGACAGAAATGACACACCCCTGTGTTCAATACATGCCATCAGCACCAGAACAACTATGGTTAATTATCAGCAGGTCTTACCTGAAGCTTTATTAGCTAGCTAATTGCCTGTTCACACTGAAGTTTAAGGTCAGAATTATGGAAAACAGACTGCATGTCCCATTTCCATCTTGCAAATGCAGATTCATGCCTCTGAACTAAGTTAGTCCAGCCAATGCTCCTACCCTCTTCCCATGGAAGACTGAACTTTGGACTTAAACAGCTGCTTCAGAAAGGGCACTGGCTTAGTCTTTTGCAAGGACAAGACGAGCCTTTAAATATTTAGGCATGATTGCTGTACCCAAAAGTGCAGTCTCGGATCTATTTAACACCAAATTAGTATTTTTGGCATAATATCCAGTGATCATGAATTTATTTCATTGCTTATATCTGTGGTCTCAAGCCTTTACAAAGGTTTGCTTAGTGAGGGGCAAGTGAGAGGCCATGTCACAAAACTGAAATGCTTTACAGCACATTAGCAATGCAGGCCATGGGACAAACCCATCGTCTGTCTCACTTGCTCACACCTCCCCAGAAATTAACCTTGAGGACCAAAGTGTCCCTGCCCTGGGATGTGCCTATGAAAGATATGGGGATGGGAGGGAGATGGGAGAGGAAAAGGGGATAAAGTGGGAAAAGCACTTCCTGTAGGACACTTGCACTGCTCAGCACCATTCCCTGGGTTCCAACAGTTCTAAAGCAATGACTGTTTCCTCTCTGCTGGGAAAGAGACTGGAGTTACTGAGAACCTGGGTGTGACACCTGTCACAGCACCTGTGGTGCTCTGACCAGTTCAGCCCTGTGTACTGTGGGCTCAGAAATGTCTGCTGCCATCCACAGCACTGCCCCAGGCCCTGCAGGAACTGGTGGGCAGGAATTCTGTACAAATTGCTCTGTCTGCTTGCTCCTCCAGAGGGACAGGAGGGACACTCCTCTGCTGTGGTGCATGAGCAGTCCCTTTCTCCACTCCTTTCAAGTACCTTCAGTTGCAGTTCCTTTAGGGGAAAACAGTGAAATGAGGGGAAGAGTGGGGGTGATTTGGGGCTGATGAGACTGTTTGGAGGAGGACAAGGACACAAGCACAAGAACAGAAAACCCATCTCATTTCCAAGCAATTGGGAATCTCAGCCTGTTCACAAATTACTATTACAAGTTACAGAACATAAAGTGGAATTAGAGGCCCACAGCTCTTGGCTTTTCTGCATTTAGAACCATCAGCCCCATGGGTCCTGTTACAAAACTCTACTTATTTGTGAGGATTCCAAATGACCTAGCACCTGATTTTTTTTTTTTCTATTTTTTTCCCCTCTTATTGCAGGAGGGGAAATGAGCCAACATCTTTTGCCCCACCCCGTAGATCTGGAGGCAGAAGAGTAATTGAGAATGCAACAGATGGAGGTGATGACGAAATGGATGCAAGAGATGGAGATTTCAATGGAACAAAAGCCAGTGAATAAACACGCTTCAAAAATTGCACTGCAGCAAGGGAAGGGAGGGAGGACGATATTTAGCACTGTATAAGTCTACTCTTAGTGTCAAGGTCACATACACCCACTCCTCTGACAGATAACAGCACAACTGCCTTGTCTCCAATGTATAGATTGACACTAAAAGTACTCCAAAACTTTTCGTACCATCAAGCATATTTGAAAAGGTGGGGATTTTTAACAGAGTAATTCACTTCGAAAATCTTGCAGAAAGTGAGTTCTAGTAGCTCAAATTATTTAAATCCCAGTAAACTATAGTCTACAGAGGATTTGTGAGATTGTTGCAGGGGAAAAAAAGGCATTGGTCAGTTAATCTTTTCTTAAACTTTCATTTTGTTTTGAGTATTCAATTAATATAGGGTTTTCTCCTGGTTACTACACCCCTGAATCACAATTCACAAGGTGGAAGTGCCTTTTTAATCACTTACTGAAAGATATCATTTGTTCAAATTAAGTCAACTGTTACAGTTTTATATGCACCATGGATGTGCTTACACACTAATAAAAGGCTATAAAAATGACTCCACTATTCTTGTGTCCAGGTGTCACTTGAAGGGAAGGTGGGATGCAGCAGAGCTTCTCTAAAAATGAAATACTTCTTACAAAAGTTGATCTGTAATCATTAGAACAAAACCCTGATTTTCTTCGAAGTAATGCTTTGGAAAAAATACAGAAGTTTGTACACCAAGGTGGAAGTAAAACAGCGTAACCACAGGCACAGGTTTGATTCCCTCAGGGACACACAGTGCTGAGGTGCCCTGGGATGCATCCAAGGGCTGACAGGCACAGGACCTGCAGAGACTTGCAGCACTCAGGTGAGGAGCTGGAAAGCAGTGGGGGCCCTACCTGTCTGTCTGTGGGCAATGAACCCAGCCTTTGATGTCTGTTATGTCAGAAATATTTCCAACCAAGCCTCTAGAGCAGGCTGAAACCATTAGGAACAGCAGCCCACACAGAATGCAGGGATCCAAGCCAAGCTATTCTGCACTAAAGGATCAGCATGCAGTTACTTTTTATTTTGGAGCACTCCAGCAAGACCACAACCTACTCTTGGGAGCTACCAGGACCTACTACAAACCCTTGCAGCTCAAGCACTTGCAGAGAGCAGCAGCTCTCTGGTCACACTGGGGCAGTAGGGAGCCATGCACAGCAAAGCAAGATGTAAAATCACTCTAAATCAAGTGCAGAGAGCTTACTTGATGCCTTTGATTGAACAGCAAGTGAACCTTAAGCAATGTGACCACAGGGAGAGCAAATCATGCACAAGCATCCACCTTGACAGCTAAAGCAATCATTTTCTAAATCTCTTCTAAAGCAGAGATCACCAACTGGGGATTCAGACTTGGCACCATTCAGCCAGCAGAATCAGAGCCCAGAGAATTCTCTCTGCTCATGAAGGAGTAAAGGAAGAATCCATTTAGAGCAATTAGGATGACAAGCTGAGCAGAGAGAGGTTAGGAGTTACTGGGTAAGATTTGATCAGGCACAGAGCTGTACAGATGCTCAAGAGCTGGCTGTAAACAGTTTGTGAGCCTGCATGTGTGGGAACAAGAAGATAAGCAAGTCAGACTTCATATTAAATGGTCTTAAGCACCAATGCTTGGAGCAGAACCAGCAAATTGAACATGTATAAACCACAGTAATAACTTGCCAAAAAACTTAAAATGCATCACAATTCGCATTCAAAATAAGCTTTATTCTGCTCCCCAGTTAAACCAACTTCATAAGTGGACTGAGAAATGGAAATCATCTGTGATTTACATATTCTAGAGAAATAGGTGCTTCAGTGGCTGTTTTCACAGTACTTCCTTAAAAAAAAAAAAAAAACAAAAACCAAAAACATCAAACCCATTTATGTATTCTTTTGTCAAGTAAGTTTTCCCCACCCCCTGCCACAAAAAAAACCTCATAAAAATTGTTTAGTCATAATTCGTTTTGTAAGTAGAGGCTTCCATAAAATACATTAACACTGGGAATGAATCTACTCCATTTAAAAAACAAATACAGTAATATTCTACAGGGGGGAAGATTATTTAAAAAAAACATTCTCTAATCATATACACTTCTCTAGCATAAAGGGCTTTTCAGGTTAAAAAAGCATTTCTAAATTAGTAACAGCTGATATATTCATATAGAAAAATAAAAATGTAAAAAAATCACTAACACCCAAGGCACCTTAGTGAAGGGAGGTTTGCAAAGCAGTAAAACCCACCTATCAAGATGTTAGATATAGAAACATGATCAGGTTTGTCCTTCTACAAACCACCAGGCTTTATGAGCCACTATGGGGTTTAAAAAAAAAAAAAAAAAAAAAAAAAAAAAAGTCTACATTCTATTAGCTCTGGGATCTCCTGAGCATTGTGTCACCTTTAACCATGACCTGTTCTGAATGAGAAATCATTGCTTACAGAAACATCTTGCCACTACAGAGGCATGCTTTTATGCAGCAACATTCTGATCAGCAAATAACCCATGAGGAGCTGAGCGGCTCCCCTGCATAAATACACCTTTCTCCACATAAAGACACTTCTTTAATTTGGGTGACTGCAGCACACAACACCCATGGTAGAAAGCAGAATTCCAGCCAGAACTGGTGGTGTATTAACACCAAAAGCCAAAGCCTGAGGAGCTGCACAGTGAATATTGCTGTGTTGTAGGCAGGAGGACTATGGCTTTGGTAGTGTCAAAAGAAGCGACCTTCAAAGAGCTATTTACAGTAGCTGATGCAGGAAGCAATTCCCAGTCCTGCACTGCCACAGTCAGCATTGCTTTGTCACACCTTGTCACCCACAGAACTTGCCCAGAGGCCCCACTGGAAGCCACTGCCAGTTGAGACTGCTTGTTCAGTTCTCACCTACCCTGACACTGCTGTCTGCTTGCTCATTGATATTCTCTTTAAAACTAAAGTTTGAAATACACATTTCTTCTTTCCCAAAGCCAGCCAAGCTTTTCATAGCAGCATCTTGACAACACTTTGTGAGGGATGGCTCCCAGGTCCTGGAACATGTGAAGGCCGTGCTCCAAACTCCAGCCGTTTCACCAACCTGCAAATGCAAAACTGAAGTCAGGGCATTTCTCACTCAGTGTAGCCATGCTCAGGATAACTGCTCACTTCCAGAACAAACCACTGAGATGAGAGAACAGCACCCTGAGCACTGAACGAACCCATTCCTTAACTGGGCTGAGTTTTCACTGTAACACAGGGCTCCATTTCCCTCTGAGTAATGAACACTATCTTTTACAGCTGTTGGAATTTCACTTTAGCATTGCAGCAGTAGAGAGATAATCAGCTCATGCATATGTAAATGTATGAGAAAGCCCTGAGGCTTTCTTGCAGGAGCTTTCATGAGGTTTCTCTCCAGGTTAGGAGAACAAGTACCATGTGGAACATTCCTTCTAAACAACACCACTGGGCACTGGGTACCAGGACAAACCAGCACACAGGTCTGGCTAAATAATTAAGTCTGAAACAAAGTGTACTATATGCACTTAACTTACACAGAACCTAAAGAATGTGCAGTCCAGGACTGGCAGAGTTTAAGCAGATGCTGAATGGAAATTTGTAATAACCTCTATGATTTTTCCTCATTTGATGAAAAAAAGACAACTGGTTCAAACATTCAGAGAAATGTGTATATTAATAAAGGTAATTTCCTGTCAGCTGCTACTTAAAAACACATCTTAGCAACTCAGCATTCTCAGTGGACCCACTAGTCACCTTTTTTCTATAAGTGAGAATCTTAACTATGATAAGGGAAGTCTTCCTACATGCCATAACAGTCCTGAGACATCACTTGTACAAGAACATAAAGCATAAAACAAATTGAACCAATAAGCAAGAGCTGTTGTACTTTCTCCCAATTAAACACTGATTTATAATAAAACACATCTTGCACTTGCTTCAGATTTGAGGTATTCAAAACTTGATTGCAGCTAGTCTTCGAATTTCAGCACTTAGTGACTCCAAATTTTAAACTGACCTGAAACATTCACATCATAATCCTGAGTAACTGAATTTCACATACTTTGAAAACACATCTGTCTCTACCAACACAAAGACTTATATGCTAAATATCAGTCCCTAAGTTCCAACACCAACAGCTGTCACTAAGACACCAGCAGAGCCCAGCACTGACCCTGTATCACACAGAGGCTGATGAGGACTCAGGCGTGTTTCAAGGACATCTCTGTTCATGTACATGGACACTGAAGGTCTGTTTGGAGACTGGTCATACACAAAGTTTCGGCAAGAGGCAAGCTTGGACTCCAAAGCCTGAAGTAAACAGACAAGGCAAGTATCAGATTGACCTTTCTCTTTCAGAAGCTGGCATCATGGCACACCAAAATGGCACTGAAGTGTGTGGGTTTGGGGCATTTTTCTTTCTTTAAGAGTGAGCTGTCCAGTAGAAGAAGCTGCTAGTGCCACAGAGTTCTGAATTTGTGAAGAGATGAAGATAGCCATCTCTCTAAAGATGAATCTCTGTTTCTCTAGGGAGCTGATGCTCTTCACCAGCAGGAAGAAAAAAATCTTCACTTTCCTCAGAGAGATTTTTACATCTTTCTTACAGGCACAAATTTTTAGAATACTAAACATTCATATGAGCTATCAGCTTCCCTAGATATGTATTAGGTGGTACACCAGAGGGCATGAGCCACAGAGATCTTATTCTTCATCACATGCTCCCATTCTAGATAACTCCACTTCTACTGAGTTGCTTTCTGGCTTTATCAGTTCTGCAGCTCAGCCCATCAAAGCCTCACACAGATGTTTGTAACACAGCACCAAGGCATAAGGAATGTAACACAAGTCATGGGATAACTTTCCCAGCATCAGCACTACCTTAAATATCAAACTACAGCTTAGCAGGACATTAGGCCTTGCTCAAAATACACTGGACTCTTAAGGCAAAGTTCACCAGAAGCCTTTTGGACAGCAGGTACCAGCCTGCTAACTTCTCTGCCTTTCATGGGAACAGATCCCTTCTGAATTTACTCATGCTGACTTATTTTTTCTGCACATGCATTTCCAGAAATTCGTAGAGGGAGATCTTATCCCCATCTGGATTAGAACTTAGAAAAGCAAGCATGATCCTTTTTTTTTGGGGGGGGGGGGGGTTGGTCAGAAAAGTTTGAAGTCCAGACCAACCCCAAGGCGACCCTTAGCTAACCTGGGGGCAAGAGACTCTTCTGAGTCTCCTCTGAACAGCAGTGCTGGCTGCAGTTTCCAAGAGCTCCAGCTTTCCAAAAGCATTGCCTGGCAGGTAAGCACTCACCCCCACTTTTCGCAGCAAGTCTCCCACGATATTGAGTGCAGATATTCTTGCAGCTGGTGTGAGAGGGGTTGCACCATAACTGTCCTCAAGACCTGCAGGGCAGGTTAAAGAAGGATATGTTACTCATGGAAAGAAAAAAAAAAAATACTACTATCTTAGAGAAGATGATTCAAGGAACAGGATTAAAGACCCACAGGTTTTTAAAACTTTTCCCCTGAATTGGACCAACATCTCTGGGCCAGTTGTGAACTAATAAAAAGTCCCAACCACTCATCTTATCCCTCATTATTACCAGACAATTCAAGTCAATTGGAAATTAACAGACTCTGAATAAACCCAAAAACATCACAGTCTGTGAATATGGAGACCATGGTGATTTGATTTAGGTGACAGTACACTACACACTGGCTTCTGTGGCTAGAGGAGGAATGAAAAGAAGGGAGCAAACCACAGCAAAAACAAGAGCATCAAATGGTATTTGTGAGCTGGTTCCCTGCCAGTCACCTCGCCTAAACGTCCCAGGGGTGGGAATGCTGATGGGTGTCCGGCGCATTGCAGGTGTTGAGGGCACAGATAAGGAGGCCTGAACTGCAGTGTCTGTTCTTTCTGCTTCCAGGGGAGCTCTCATTGGTGTTTTGGGTTTCTCCTGTTTCTGCTGCACTGCAAGCTCTTGTCGTAGATCTATGAAGGAAGCAACACAAAGCAAGTCCTAGAGTATGCAGCCACCAAGATAAGAACCAAGAAAGGTAATCTTTTGTCAGAAGAGTTTTCTCCTCATAGAAGTGTACAGTCACTTACCCTTGTAAAAGATTACTCCATGCATATCTTCAAAATCCAGGTAACTAAAGGTCTTTCTAGGATTGTGGCTCAAAATGTTTTAGTAGTGTTAGTTCAGTTGCTATTACCTGGCTTTAATTTTCAAACCCTCTCATGAAGCTCCCCTTCAGACAGGGAATTAACTCCTTGCCAAATGTTACAGGCTGGTAAGCAAAGGCACATCAAGTCTGAGGCTTAGCAACTTGGCACACCTTGGCTACATTCTGGCTCCCTGCAAGGTTGAGATCCTACCTGTTGTACCCCTTTCTATCCTGGTTTCCACATGAAGGAAACTTGAGCTGAGGCCAGGGGGAAGCCACATCATTATCTAGCCAAGGGATAGAGCACTTCTGTCCCACAGCCTGGCTGTAGCTTATGGATACCACTCAGGGGCACAGAATCCAAGATCTGAATGCAGATGTTTATCCAGCTCCAGGGTCTCTCTCTTCTCACCCAGCCTTGTCGACAGATAGCAAAAAGCCAGTGCATTCCAAGGCAACCAGAAGTCAGTCACAGCCCTCCTGTTTTACTTTCCCATTAATGCTTCATTGGCTCCATTTCCCACAGCCCAGGAAACAAAGATGTTAATGTCTATTAAAGCTGACCTTCATGGGAAGCCACACCAGCACATGCCCCAGCTGAACTGGCTGAACTCCCTGAAGCCTTGATTAGGAGAAGGCTGGAAAAGACTTTTGTTTCTGTGAGAGCTCTGGAATAATGTCAGGAGTTCAAGGAGGGAGCAGAACATTCTTAAGTTTCCTTACTTGTTTCTACATTTCAGATACCAAGTTTTAAAGAAGCAAAGTTAAAAGCCCAGCTCTAAAGCATATGGAAAGGACCAAACAGCTACAAGGCAGCAGGAGAGAAAGGAAAAGATACAAATAACTTCTGTCTAACCTCTAGCTTCATCTTTCAGGCGCTGCACAGACTCCAGAAGGTTTTCTTTCTCATCCAGCTCACTCTCCAGAAAAGCATTTCTTTCAATAGCCTGGTTTAAACGCTGTTCAAAATCCTCCAGGGACATTATAGTGGCTCTGAAAAAGAGTGCACTAGGTGTCACCACCAGATCCTTCAAGCACATGGAGAATTCTCTCTCACAAGAAAATGGACACTTGCATTTTTGTTTGGTTTCCTTTGTTTTATTAACATTTTTTTAGCTTGAAATATATGAAAGAATGCAGTCAGGGGAGTGGAAGAGGTAAAAAAAAAAATTATCACATTGCCCATCTGCACCCAATCTCTTCAACACAATTATCAGACAAGTGATAGTTCAGAATGGCAATGCTAACAAACAGTGTTACAAACAGCTCAGTGCAACCATGCTTGCAGGACAGAATAGAGGTGAAAAGAAAAAAACCACAAAAAGCAGATCACCTTTTTGCTCTTTCCAAGTCATCGTTTTCTTGCTCGAGTTCTCGAATGTATTTCTGAAGCTGCTCTTTAATAGCTCTTGTCTGTGCCAAGTCATCTTCCAGCGCAGAGATTTGCCTGTATCCTTCTGAATGCTGCATTTCAATCTTTTCCTACTCAAAGGCAAATCAAACAGCACATCAGGTACTTAGCAACACATGCTCTCTTTTTGCAGCATTGTCTGAGCCCCTTGAAAGGCAGAAAGAGATGCTCTGAAAATTTTTGAGAAACATCATTTTACGTATGGTAAAACGCCAACAAATTCACTTGCTCACACATTTCTGGGCTGCCAGCAGACAAGAGCTCTTCCTGTCACTCCTTATCAAACAAAAGTGCTGGGGAACAGTTCCCAACACTCACAGCACAGGGCCATTCCTTGCCTCTCCCAGACAGCCTGACGCAGCACAGTTTCTTAGCAATATACAAAGCACACAAGAGAAGCCACTGATTTTCAACCCTAATATGAAGTCAGGCAATATTTAGAAGCCAAAATAAGAAGAATAAAAAAAATTCCAAGTGTGACCCTGTTACATGCTGCTGCGGAATCAGCAGGATTCTGCACTGCCCATGTGGCTTTATTAGCCCAAAGCATGTTCAGAATTCTAGAACATTTCAGGTACAGGTATACTTTTTTTGGGTACCCTCTAAACCAAACTCTGTCTCCCTCTACACCACGTATACAAGTGTACATTTAAGACAGGCATAGGCATTGCCTCCCATAGGCAGGGAGGAAGACTTAGCTTCCACATCAGCTCTCTCTCCTGCACTGCCACTAAATGTGGAGTTAGTTCCACAGTATATGATAGGGAAAGCTCCAGAGCACACTATTAGAATGCTTTCTACTCAACCACCTTGCTACCAGACCACTTCAACATGCCAGAGGTTTTTTGGAAATTTCAAGATTGCTGTGTAAGCAACATTCCTAAAGTGCTCTCCAGACAGAATTCAAGTACAAAACACATGAAGTCACTGGAAACAAATCCATGCACTGGAATTTGAAAACCATGGCAAGTAGTCTAGTGTGAATGATAATGTGAAGACAGCTATTTTAGCACATGAAAGGCATAGACAAGGAGGAGGGAAAGAGATATCCATCCTGAACTAAGAAATCCTTATTTGACTGCAGCGTGGTGAAGCTGCTGTAATTCCAAATCTCTGAAACACAGTTAAGAGCCTCTAAGCTCCAAGAGGCATATTACTTTCAATTAGTTTCTCAGGACTCTCTAAACTAACCCTCCAAAGCACCATTCCCATCAGTTTTTAGGTCGTGTGAGCTCTGATTTCTGAGGGGGAGCAGGCACACACACTGGGCTGGTGAGAGCCAGAGCCACAAGCTGTGTGGGCCTGGCAAAGTTCACTGGTGCTGACCTAGATGCAGATCCCAACCCTTGATGGGCTCAGTTAACACTGCTGCTCAATAGCTTCACGAGATTAATGCTTTGCTCTTGAATTGATTCAGATAAAAGACCAGAACTGCAAGGTCTGAGTCTTTGTTTTTATCCAATTGTAATAAACTATCAGCTGATCTGGCCCTCAATGGTGGCTCTGTTCCTTCACTCCAGGCTGTTACTGCAGTTTTCAAGCTGCATGAATAGACAATTGTTGAATGGTTTCTTTCAAGCATAATATATTTTAAGAAAGTTATATACTGTGAAGAATCATTTCAGATTTTCTAAAATATGGCTACCCTCCACTTTTTGAGGCTCTGTATTGCTTCCTACTATTTTCATTCCTCACTGTTTTGCCTGGTTCACTGGCCTTTCCTCTCATCCCAGCTACTCTAGAGAAAGAAAATTGTCTACACATTCCTCAATTAAATGAACTATGGTTTTTATTTTTAAAACTTTTGTCTTTTCCTCAACCCCATCAGCTTCCATGGGTTTATGTGGCTACCTGGAACAGCATATCAATACTCTATACAACATGCACAACATCTAATATTTCTAAGGTCCTACAACAAGAACAAGGATTAAAGCAACATAAATACAATGCAACAAGTCTTGGAGGTCTTGCTATCAAAAAGCAGGGAGTGGAGGAAATGGCTAAGCTAGTGCTAGAGTGACAGGACATCTGCCTGGAACAGAAGAGTATTTCCTTGAGACAGTAATTTGGACAACAGTTTAAACAAAAGGCACTGCAAATCTGGATTCATCCAGTGATTAATCACTTATACAAATACCTTCACTCCCATTAGCTCATTATTGTATCCAATTGAATAGACAAAATGTAATTACATTAATCTCTGCTTCCACAGAGATTGAGCTAGCCCTACAAAACACAGTGTAGTATTTCTTGGGTGACTGTAACTCATCTGTGAACAAAAGGCCTAAATTAAAACTTTAAAAAGTCACACTAATTTCAGTGACAATTTTTTCCAAACTTAAGAGAACTTAACAGTATTTCCTGAACCTGTCAATCAGCACAGCACCATCTCATCGCTCTTCATACTCTAGATAGCTTCATTGTTTCTTAGGCCACTGTTTTAAGAAGCCTCATCTCAATTAGTTCATATCCTTTATGTTTTATAGTTCTGGAAGTTAATGCCTTTCTGATGGTTCTTATTTTCACAGAATGCTAACTAAGTGCAAAAAGAAAAACCCATTTTTCCCTAAGGACAGAGAGATTCAATAACAAAACCAGGACTGAAACTGTTTTATGACTCTCAATTCTATGTGTTACCCACCAGCTGCTGCTTCCCAGCTTATCTGAAATGTCAGATAATAAATATACAACTATGTAAAAAGGGTTTTAAAATGAGTTTCCTTACGTAATGCAAAAACACAGCTGCAGTGTTTGTACTTTGATTGTTCTGCAATATTATCTGTGACTGCATGATGCAGACAGCAAGAAAGCTATGAACAGAAGCACTAAATAGATGGAAGAAAGAATAGAACAGCAGCTCTCTTGTGTTCACACTCAGCCTCCACTACACTGTGGACAATTTTCTCCCATCTGAAATCTATCCTGACACACAGCCACAGCCTGTGAACAGGGCTCCAGGAACGCTACCAAGGAACACAGAATCCTCAGAGCAAACAACAGGCTGGCATTTCTTTACTTTTCAAGACTTTCCCTTCTGCAGTCTTCTCGTCAATTTTTCTGTAATGCTGAATGACACCACGGGGCAGAGTCTGCAAACACCTGCCCTGTTCACCCCTGCACTGAGGATGTGCACACCACGTGCACCAGCAGCTCTCACCTTCACTGACTCCAGCTCCATCCGCAGGCGGTTGTTTTCTGACAGAAGGTCTCTGTTCCTGGACTCTGTTTGCTGCAGCTGAGTCTCCAGTTCAGCCTCATACTCTCGGCTCCCCTCTTGGAATTCACGCAATTCCTCCTGTGTATTCTCAGCACTAGAGAGAAATTCCAGCAGAACTCATCATCATGAACAATGGAAAAAACATCTCTTGTACACTCAAGGTAAAAACAACACTGCTCTTGAACACAGAAGGCTATATGCCCTTCCCCAAGATATGTATTCAGGAGGAAGAGAGAAACATATGCAAATATTTCCCTGCCATGCATGGGAACTCATCCTATAGCAAACTGGTAAAGAAATAAAAAAGGCCAAATAAACAGAAAAACCCCAAAGTCTGTCTTCACACTGTAGATGTTGAGGATATGTGGCATCCTTTTGGTTTGTCAGTTGTCCACTGCCATCATATATTTATTCCATTATTCAATTCTATTATTTATTTGGAAATATAAAGAAAGCTGTTATTGATTGACAACAAAAAGTGAGGAACAGAGAGAAAGATGAAAGGAAATGTTTTATATTCTTGAACAATTCTATTGAAACAATCCTCCAAAAAGCTAAACAAGCAGCAACGAAAGAGCTGTGTCTTTGCATGAAGTGTTATGCACCTTATCCAACCACTTGGAGGAATGAAGCCACTGCCTTACCACTGCTTGTATTTCATAGCCAGCTCCTTCCAGTATCTGGTTTCCTCTTCCACTGAGCTGAAGTGATGTCCTTCTGAGTCTTCCATAATGAGTTCTCAAAGTCTAAAACTCTTGTTTCATTTTCCGCCCTGAAAAATTACAGGGTCCAGCATAAGGCAGTGAGCAGCCTCATCCTCCTTGCTGCAGAGCAGAACACCCCTCCTCCCACACAGTCCCAGCTCACCTGGAGACCAAACTAAAGGCCAGCCTTGACAGGACTCTGTCAGACTGACCATAAGTGTGAAAGAATTCCTGCTAAGTCACTCTCCCCAATTCCCCCAAAGCTGCTGCAGGCTTACACCACGTTCCACGCAAGTGAGCACCTTTGGCACCTCTGAGTACACAAACCCCAAACCTGAGCTGCAGCTGTGCCAGGGCACAGAGAACACAAGGGAAGGAAGATGCAGGCACAACTTCAGCTCCAAACACACTGTAGTTCAACAACCCTAGAGACACCTATCATGAAATTAAAGAGAAACTTCAAAGAGACAGAGATTAGGTACTCAAGATACTGATTTCTTGAGTTAACATTTAAAGGAACATGTAAGTTTTTTATGGACTTAACTGCTGGACAGGTGAAAAATTTATTCCTAGGTCAACAGAGACCAACTTTAAACTTGCACTATCAAAATCCATGTATAGTCACAAGATATCTGGATACCTCAGAGAGCCACGGGAGAAGGGAGGGTAAAAGCTACCCAGAGGTTTTAGCAGGATACCACTGGCTGGGTTAGGTATGCAGTTAAGATTGCAGCAATCCAGACAATCCAGCTGTCCCTGTGCCAGCTCAAACCCGGTCACAGGGCACAGTCCCAAATGGGAATGACACACGAAAGAGCCACAGGGGAATCAAGTCTCTTAAGCTGGTCACTCCCACTTGAGGACTTAAGTATCTAAACACCACAATTAAATAAAATAAATGCTCTGTGATGTGCATGACACTTTCTGTTAAACGGGTCAGCAACAAATATCATTTCATACTAGTTAGTCTTGACAATGGAGAAACATCAAACCTAGTGTTGTGCATAATCTGCCCATGCCCAGCCCTGGGTGAGGCAAAGATTCCACTCAGACATTATCAATTTAACCAAATAAGAAACCAAATAAGATCAAGAACAGCAAATACAGGTGGAATTGAACAATCCATGACAGTGACCTGAAAAAAAAGAATGTCAGAAAACCACATCACAGAAATCTAATGACTGAAGAAACACAGTTCTATCAAATTTCAACTCCAGTTCTGCCGAGCAAAACATTTCCTAGAGGTAATTCTGATGGAACAAAGAAGAAGGGATGGCTGAAGCCTTCAAAGATCACTTAGATGTCAGCCCTGTCTTCTACTCTTATTTATGATACTCATAAAATGCTGGAGTAAGACTCTCTGAGCAGATGTCTTAGCTAAAGAAAATGTGCATACACTGCACATCTATTGAACTCTATGGAAGAAAATATCTTTAACCTGTGTCATGTCTTTGCTCTCCAAAAAATTATCTGGTATAAATAGGATTGAGTAACAGCCACCTGCTTTGTAACTGTACTGAGACAAACCCAAGTAGTTCTTACCTCTACTATGGACAAAAGTACTCAAAGCAGTCTGGCAATCTAAAGCCCAACTCCTACATACCCAAGCAATGCCACAAAGCCCAACTCCTCTTCACAGCCCAAGTAATTACCAGATTATTGAGCAAGGAGTAAGCAGCGTCACAGCTGAGTGGGGCTGCGCCTGCATACCTCTGCACAGTATCAGCTACACTCTCACAGAAATTATAGTGTTGTTTAAAAGGGGAGTTGGCAGCTGAGGAGAAAAGATACTAAGCCTTAGTTTTTATAACTGAGTTTGACACAATATGTTCATTAGCCAAAGCTATGTGTTCCCTCAAACAAATAACAGCGCTGTGTAATGTATTGACACATTTCCAGCATAAGGTCTCAAGGCTGAAGAATGCACTGGGCAAAAAAGGAGGAAAAGGAGTGTGAGTAAGGAGTGATTTTCCAAATAGTACTCTTGCCCATTAAAAAGAAAATCATGACCAAGCATAATTAACATTCTTGACCTAGGATAGTTTATGTCACATCTCCTCTGTTATTTTTAAGTGAACTGAAAGTGCCTTTGATGTTAATAAGCATGTCCTTCTGCTCAAGGCACTGTGTACACACATACTGATCCTTGCAGCACACTTGTGAAGAAAAAAAATCCAAAAAGATTTTTTTTCTGACACAAGCATTATAATAAATCAATATATTATAATAAATCAAAATCAAATAAATATATCAATAATTATAATAAATCAAACATCTGTGTTTTGGACAGTCAACAAAAATAATTCAGGAAAGATAAAGATGAACTGCAAGTCATCTTGCTCTGAAAAGCTTTCAAACAACCCTCTAAAACCAAAAGACAGATTCCATCAGCTTCAAAATCTTGAATATGCTCAGATCTGGCTTCTGTGTTTTCATATTACACTTTGGAAGAACTCAAACGTTCACAGCAGCACAAAGGGGCTGCACCCCTCAGTGCCAGGGATATCTTTGTGAACATGAGATTATGGTATGGGCCCACTGAGGATGTCATCCATTAAGAGCTCACTCTGCTTCGTGGTCACCATTACTAAATAGTACTTATAACTTAAAATTAATTGTTCACCTGCAAATACATGGAAGGACAGTGGACCTGTACTTATTCCAGAGATGTGGCTACTGTCCTGCACCACAGGCACCTGTTTTTTGCTGCAACATTCAAGGAAGACCTGTTACTTTCCTTCCCTGCACTACATCTTAGCTCGGATTTTCAAACTAACCAAAGACAAAAAATACAAACTTAAAAGAAAAATTCCAAGTTTGAGACAAAGTATTAAAGCTTTTTTAAACTTTTTTTTTCTGAAATTTGTCTAAGAAGAGTGCAAATAAAAACCATGTAAGTCTTGTTAAACTCCCTGCAGAAAGGGTAGGGCTATAACTGGTTTTCCCCTGCTGCCTTCTACCTTTGATTTTTAACTTAGAGACAACATGCAAAATGCCTGAAGAGAAATTAATCAGGAAATCCTCATTGTCTGGGCTCACTAAAAAAACAGGGAGAGCAAAGTGGGGGTAAAGGAGGTTTTAGAAATGCTTTTTTAAACACTGGAAAAGGTGGGGAAAACGAAGAGAGAAAGAGCCTGTCACAGGCACACACTGGCTGCACCTTGCTTGTTTTGGTACACATGAAGCCAGAAGAGCCATCTGGCCAGGCTTCCTGCGAGCAGGCAGCTCAGGCGCTGGTCACACGCATTGCAAACCTCCACATCATGCAGGAAGTGGAAGCGATCATGGGTGGGGACTGGAATTTTGCAATAAAACACGGCAGCATAAATGTTGCGGAAAACCATTTCATACCAGTGAGAGCAGAATTGCAAAATTCCTCAGGAAGAAGCAAGCATCAAGAAAAACAACACACAAAATTACTGAAGGAACTTCCGTTTGGGAATCAGTCTGCATTCACCCAAACTCATGAGGGCCCCAACCTAGACTGTTTCAGTCCTAGAACAAAGGACTCGAAACGACCCTGATACTGAACTTTTTTCTTCACAAAAGAACATTTCGCTCGGTGAACAATGCTGGCCTACCTTTGTAGCAATGCCTAATGGTCCAAGTCAAGAAATTCACATTGTAATAAAAAAAGTGAAACAGTACCAGAAATACTACTGAATTATCCATGACAGAGATGATAAAGCTCCTATTAGACATTATCTTCCTAAATGTAAACCAAAATAAACCAGCTCTTTGCCCCCGAAAAGTAGCTTTCCCATCCTAGGAGATTCAGATTTGCTTAAAATATTCCCCTTGAAAGGGTCTTCCTGTAACACATGGGGCTGTTCTCTTTTGTTTAAGCCATACAAAAGAAAATCACCACAAAAAAGAAAGAAAAGGGAGGGGTCACGGGAGCACCAGGATTACTACAGAATCCCACAGCCAGCACTGAAAAGAGCTATCCAGGGCTTCTCCGGGGCTTCTCTACCAAAAGGCTGAATTCAGCAAAACCCTCCTCTTCTCCGTAACCAGTCCAGCTCCCATACTTCCAACTTCCCAGTGACTCCGAAGGGAACTCCACACTGCTCTCCGCTGAAACGCCTGACCTTGATGGTTCCAGCTGCAAGCCCAGAGGTCAGCGAGGCAGCGCTCCCCGATCCCATTCCCATGCGGAGCACGAAGCCGGGCGGGGGCTAAACCAGCGGGCACGGCTCCCACGCTCCGCTCCCCGCCCCACCAGCGCCCGCACGAGCAGCTCCAGACGCAGGAGGAGGTTCAGGTCCTTGCGGGGCCGCAGCCGGGCAGGGTCCCGTGTCCCTTGTCCCCGGTCCCGTGTCCCCCCGCTCCGATCCCGATCCCGCTCCGATCCGATCCCGGTGCCCCGGGCCGTGCCGGGCTCTCACCGCGCTCCCGCCGCGCCCGCACAGCCGCTCCTGGCCCGGCCGGCGCCGCCGCCCCATTGGCTGCCGGTCACGTGCGGCGGGGCGCTCGGCCAATCAGCGCCGCCGAAACGCGCTTCGGAAACTTTGGTGACTTTCAAAAGGCGCCGGGGGCGGCGGCCGCGGCCGGTCCCGGTCTCATTCCCGTTCCCAGTCCTGTTCCCAGTCCTCGTCAGCCTTGCTAAACCCCCACCCCGTCTGTGTTCAGTGACCTACAGTCACACGCACAAGGCTCCGCATCTTCCGAGGTGCTGAGCGTGTAAACCAGCACACGCCGTAATTTTAAAGGCGTGATTGACCTTAAAATTATCTAAAAGAGGAAAAGCTTTATATTAATTCTTTTTTTTTTTTCCTCAATTCAAAAGACCTCTGCTGCCAAAGCAAGCAGCGAGACTGCGCCGATATCTATTATTAACGCCAGCCCAACATCTTTAGACCAAAGCGCCCTTTTCCCCACCAAGGACAGGTTTCTGTGTCGCAGTCTATGAAATATTAGACACTTCCACCCTTCCCCACCCCAGCATGATGTCACCATTGCAGAAAAGCAGCGGCTGGCCTCCGCAGGGCTCCCGCAGCCCAGGGCGCAGAGCTCGCAGCAGCCCGTGAATTCCGTGCCGTGCCCCCGCAGGCAGGATCCACAGGAGGGGACCCGAGCCGTGCAGAGACTTTCTCAGCGCCCCAGGTGTGCTCCTGCCGACCGTGCGCACAAACACTCGCTCATCAGTGGTGCCTGGCGTTTGTTTCCGGAGCCAAAACAAAACCACAAATTATCACACGTGTATCACTGCGGCCCGCACAGGCAGGGCCATGTGTCACCGAGTGCCACCGAGTGCCACCGAGTGCCACCGCACCGCCGGCAGCGCCTCCCAAAGTGCCGCTGCTGGGCTCCCACGTGCCCGGCCCCTGCTTTGTTTACCTCTGATGTAACACCGGGCCTGGAGCACAGTCTGGGTCTGAAAAGACTTGTCTAAACTGGAAATACACCTCTGCCAAAGGCTGTGTGAGGCTGGGACTGTAACTAAGCATGGATGCTTTTCTATAAATATTGCACTAGAAGGAATCTGTCCATAACTCAGATAACTTTAACTGAAAAGGAGGACAAAAACTATTCTACTTTCTTGTCAGGCATTCAACAAAATAACTATATTTTCAGGACCGATGTTCAGCAGAAGTAAATGGAGACAAACTATCATAAAACTATGAAGAGAAAACTAAATAAGGCATTTAAAAAATTGGGTTAATAGCATCTGCAGTTCTGTCATTACCCAAGAACATTTTTATTATCAGATAAGTTGCAGAAAACAAAGCACATACTATTGTAGTATGTTGCCAGTAATTAAAACAAATTATACATTGTTCACAAGTTTGGGACAAAGAACATTTTACTTCAACACTTTAAGCAAATTTTTAAGGATAGTATGACTACAGATTATGTCAAAGGTACAGCTAAGTATTTTTAATATTTCTCATCTTGAAATACTTGTAAAACACAGCAAAATTTCTCAGATTTCAGAGGAAGCTGAGAGCCTCTCATCCAATTCTGAAACAGTGAAACAGCATCCTAACAAATGCCAGGGGCTCAGAGGCACTATCAGAGCCACTACTGTACACAAGCAATAAATATTCTTAAAAAAGATTACTATAATCACTGTGACTGCCTTGTTTGCAAGAAGAATAAGAACACTTGTCTTTTTCAAAATTAGCAGAGGAGGAGAAATTATTTTATGCATTTATTTTTAGTTTGCTGATTAATAATTAATAACTGGCAGATCTTTCTGGTGCTAAGATTCATGTGCTGGTTATTTTAATGTGAAGGCCACACTGATTGTTCCACAAAAACTAAGTGGACAAAAATTTATCCACTGTAAGTTCTGGTAAGGTTGTAACACCTTATCTTTTGGCAATTAACTTCTGTTCGGAAAAAATACTTGCCTTTCTTAGAGAATTTAATAACTCACCACACCACCCACTCTATGGATGGAACAGGACCTGCTCACCAGTTGTCATTACAAACTACTGAATTGCTTTTTTATTTTTTTCAAATGGATTATTGACACCCATTCATGTGACAAACGTTTTAGAATATCATATGGAAATATTGCTAAGAGCAGGTACTTAACATAAAAAAAACCTTTTTTCTGTCTCTTTAAAGATGTTATTTTGTGCAGTCCACATATGCAGAATCAGATTTGCACATGCTTAAGCAAGAAACAGATTCTCACTACTTTAAAAACCTTCTGATATCTTGAGCTGACACATTTTTGATGAAACTGTCAAATGCTCATTAATAGCAGGTTTCTGAACTGGAGTGACATTTAACTGCTGTCCTTGGGCTTGGGACTATAAACTGCTTTCAAGAGAACAGGCTTCTAAAAATATTTTAAAGGGCATGTCCCTGACAAAGCTACCCAGATTTTTTTTGTGTGTGTGAATTAAGTTCTATGTGAAACGTTAAAATCTGTGCAAGGTGTTCAGAATTGTTGCTTACAAGAGCCCAATTCAGCACCCTGGTAATTCCCTTATTACCCACCACATGTCTGAGCCATGACTACACGTGCTCAAGTAGCTGCTGGGTGGCCAGGCCACTCCACAGGATTTCCTGGAGACCCCTTTTGTTATCCCATTGTTCTTTCATCCACTGTGCAAGAGCCAAGCAACCCTGAGGCAAGATACTCAGTTTTGTTACCATTCTGCAGAACAGGGTGTCAGGCATCTAACACGGGTACTGCACCTTTGAAGAAACCAGCACAGTCTTTTATAGAAAATGGAAACAACGAAAGAATGATTCAGAAACAGGGGATTGGTCACTGTCCTGGTTTCAGCTGGGATAGGGTTAATTTCTTCTCAGTTGCTGGTACAGTGCTGTGTTTTGGATTCGGAATGTGAATGGTGCTGATAACACAGTGATGTCTGGGTTTTTGCCAAGTCATTTTTGTCTTAATGACTTTTTTTAGTATTATAATAACTTGAGGTTATATTTCATCCTATCATCTCCACCAAGCTGTCATTTAACCATATACTCTATTCGTTTCTGCTTGAATGTATTTGAAAAATTAGTTGTCAAGGAAATAAGGATTTGCAGTGTTCGGTTCCTGAGGACTGTGCCTTCCTGCACTGCTCCAACACCCCGCGGTCACAGCCCCACGGCATGGCTCAGCTTGGCAGGGACCACGGGAGGGCACCTGGTCCCACCTCCCCGGCTCTGGAATATCTCCAGCGAGGGAGACTCCGCAGCCTCTCTGGACAATCTGCCCCAGGGCTCGGTCACTCACAGGGAAGAAGTTCTTCCTCGTGTTCAGGTGGAGCTTCCTGGGCATCAGTTCCTGCCCGTTCCTGCTGTGCCATTGCTGGGCCCCAGGGAGCAGAGCCCGGGCCCTGCTCTGAGCCCTCCCTGCTCACACCTTTGCACGTTCACGGCACGGCTGCGGCGCTGTGTTACCGTGGAGTCTCTGCGTGTTCTACCCGGGTTTGTGCCTGTTTTACCCGGGTTTGTGCGTGTTCTACCCGGGTTTGTGCCTGTTTTACCCGGGTTTGTGCCTGTTTTACCCGGGTTTGTGCGTGTTCTACCCGGGTTTGTGCCTGTTTTACCCGGGTTTGTGCGTGTTCTACCCGGGTTTGTGCGTGTTTTACCCGGGTTTGTGCCTGTTTTACCCGGGTTTGTGCGTGTTCTACCCGGGTTTGTGCGTGTTTTACCCGGGTTTGTGCGTGTTCTACCCGGGTTTCTGTGTGTTTTACCCGGGTTTGTGCGTGTTTTACCCGGGTTTCTGTGTGTTTTACCCGGGTTTGTGCGTGTTTTACCCCGGTTTCTGTGTGTTTTACCCCGGTTTCTGTGTGTTTTTCCCGTGTTTCTGTGTGTTTTACCCCGGTTTCTGTGTGTTTTACCCCGGTTTCTGTGTGTTTTTCCCGTGTTTCTGTGTGTTTTACCCGGGTTTCTATGTGTTTTTTCCCGTGTTTCTGTGTGTTTTTCCCGGGTTTCTGTGTGTTTTACCCGGATTCCTCTGTGTTTTACCCGGGTTTCTGGGTGTTTTACTCCCCTCGCACCGCTCCGGGCCCGCCTCAAGGCCGCCGCTTTAAAGGAGGCGGGCGCGGGGCGTTACGACGGCCGGCTTTGCGGCAGCGCGCTGCTTTGCGGCGCGCGGGGGCGCCTGGCGGCAGAAGGAGCGGAGCGGGAGGAGGGAGGACAACAAAGGGCCGGAGGGGCCGCGGCGGCGGCGGGCGCGGGGCGGCGGGGCCGGCGCAGGTGAGGCGGGCGGGGGGGCACGGCCGGGCCCCCGGCAGCGCGGGGCTGCTGCGGCAGCCCAGGACCGGCCCCGCACGGCACGGCCCGTCCTGCGGCCGGAGCTGCGGCCGCCTCGGCCCGGGGCGGCCGGAGCCCGGCAGCGCTCTGGGGGCCGTGCGGCGGCGTGGGGACGGTCGGGCTGGAAGCGCCCCGGGAGCCCCGGGACGCAGAGGGTAAAGCGCGGGCATGTGAGGTTAATGTCACGCTTACTCTTTTCAGTTATCGTTTTAATTCCGACTAAACCGCTGCTATCAGACACATGCGAAAGTAACGTGCTCTGGAGTTGTAAAACTTGATGAACTTGCTATTGTCGGCAGCATAAACTTTGGATAGCTAGGATTCGCGTGAATAAATATTTGTGCTTAAAAGGAAAAGTAAAACTTCTTTCGAGATTAAAAACAGTGCAGAGGTAGATGTAGTGCCATGTAATGTGTTCTATGGTTATTGTGTTTAACATTAAACACGCAAGAACCTGAAGGAGTGTAGTGTAATGAATGCAGCACGGAATTGGAGGCTAAGAAGGCTTCATTGCTAACCATTGTTTTTCTGGTACTGAGCCTTAGGTTGCTTTACTGCTTTGTGATTCTGTAAAGCTAGATTGATGTGCAGGAGGGCAGCTTGAGGATTAGCAGAAGTACTTGTAAGTTACTTTAATAATTTGAAGCTCTGTTTAAATGCTAAATACTGTGTGCTTAATGCAGGTGTGTTGTGTACAGGTTTTCTTAGCCAGTGGAAAAACAATGAATATGCAGCTCAATTATTTCAGCTGAGTTCCATTGCAGCTGTTGTGTATTTACAGTTGAGCTGCTCTTGCCCCCTGGATCTGCTTTCTAGGAGAGTGCACTGAAAGTCTGAGGGTACTGTTTTGTGTCAGCAGCTGTGTGGCTCCAGCTAATGCCATGGACTTCAAGGTGTTTCTCTTCAGACTGGTTCTTCTGTGCTGTGGGTCACAAGGAGCATTCCTTTATTTAAAAGGGTAGCTAAAGCCTTGGCCATAGGCATAATTAAGTTTAACATCATTAATGCAGGTTCACTGACAGAGCAGTAGTGGAATTCTTAAGACCGCCTTGATTTTTCTCTGTCTTGCTTTAAAAGTTATTTAAAGCGTGCTTTTTATTTTTTCCTCTTAGCAGGTGGGAAGAATGAAAGGAAGGGGGGATGAAAGGATGTTGAACCTTTTTGTTTGGCTGTATGATGGAAGGAAACAGGACGGAGAACCTCTGCAATAGATCCTTGGGATGGCTTCAGAGACAAGAGAATGATGCTAAGCCATGGCTCTGGAAACTTTCTAATTGCTTTTCTGCTGCTGAGAAGGCTTTGCCTTGTAGTGCAAAAACGGTAATTTCTGCCTGCCCTGAGAGGGTGGTTGGGCTCCCAGTGCAGAGGGGATGGGTGCCTGACTCCAGTGGTGTTACTGACTAAAGGGGGTGGGGAGGAGCAGGAGGAGGCAGCAGCTGCCAAGGTGAGTACAAAACCTGCCTGGGGGTTTGGGGCTTTGGTTGTGTTCACAGCTCTCACACCAGTGTTGGTGAGAAGGGGCAAGCTGCTTTGCTTGTCAGGCTTTCCTCTCCACAGCTGTTTGGGATAATGCAGCTGGCTGCCCAGAAGGTGTGTAAGGAGCTTCTGGGGAGCTCTGCCAAGTAATTGCTGAAGAGTGGAGTAGGGAGGTCATGCTTCCAATTCATCTGTTTAGTTTGGAGGCAGATTTAGTTCTCTGAATTATTATTAAGATGTAGTAGCTACAGCAATTGTGGATACTGTTCTTCACAAGGTCTCACTTTTCCCTTGTTCCCGTTTCTTTTAATGTTCCTTTTCTGTAATGTACATCATTCTATGCATTTAAGATGCAAAGGGCTAAGGATTAGAAGGAGTAGTACAACACAATTAGGTACTTGAGCAAGTGAGCTCCAACTGTTAAATAACACTTTTCACACACATTTAATCTGACTAAGTAAAGACATTAGACAAATGGATGAGCATGTTGCTGTTTTCATGTGTTGAGGGTTAGGAAGGAAGCTGCCATAAAATCTGGAATTTATTATATCAATCAGTTCCAGACAGATTTTTGGCTGAGTTTATCTTCATGAGATGTAGC
Source organism: Vidua chalybeata (assembly GCF_026979565.1). Taxonomy (NCBI): domain Eukaryota; kingdom Metazoa; phylum Chordata; class Aves; order Passeriformes; family Viduidae; genus Vidua; species Vidua chalybeata. Next base: position 7,621,015 of record NC_071545.1, on the reverse strand, counting down.
ATCAAGTAGAGAGGAATGAGTAATTAATTATTCATTCATGTGTAGTAGGAAATGCATTAAATTCAATTTGAAAAATAAAAGTTGTTCAGAAGTTTTGTAGCAGTGTTCTGTGCAGATTACCTCTTCTGACCTTGACTATTCTGTGCTTCTTTTAACCTTGCTTGGTTTTCACTGCTGGCATTTTAAAAAACTTTCTCTTTTTGTCTGTGCTTTGTCTGTACTTCTTAATAGCTTAAATCAGAGTAGACAAAAACTCTGATTTGTGTTGTTGTGAAACTTTAGCCTTCTCTGCTCTATTACCTACTTGGTGTAATTTCTAATTTTTTTAAGTCATACTTTTTTAATACATTCACAATTTTAATAAAATTTTTACATCTTTATTCTAACTAAAATAGGAAGACTTATGGATCTGCAAGTTTTGAAGTGGTTCTCTCAGCCTTAGCCTAACAGTTTTCTGCTTTTCTGATTCTGTTTTGTGGACTCCTTGCTACTTGGTTTATAGCTCTCTGGGTTTGTTGCTTCCAAAGTCCACTGATACCAGTGTACCTAGGGCTGGCACATGTAAGCATGGTCCTCTTTAATATTTACATGTTCAGTCAGTAAGGTAACAGTAGTCATAAAGATAGCATTTTAAATGTAAAATTGTAATAGTCTAAAAATGTGCTTATTACGCTATAAAATTACTGTTTTATTCATGTACCTGAATGTAACTGAGCTTTCATTTTCCAGAAAGATTACATGGAGAACAAGAAAGCTGCTGTAGAATTGAAGGATGCTTCATCTCCTCATGCTGGCTCTAAATTGTTTCCAGCAGTGCCGCTTCCCGATGTTCATCCTCTTCAGCAACAGCAACTACAGCTTTCCCCTGGCCCCAAAGTAAGCTGCTGTGCTCATGGCTCTGACTCTTCTTGCACTCCACAAATGCATTGTGGTGGTGGTGGAGGTGGGAATCTGATTCACCCTGGCACAATACTAGACTCAAAAAGCACTGGGACGATAACTTGTCAAGTGGGGTCAGGATTTGCTTATCAGTCTGCATCTTCACTGAAGAACCCTCCAGCTAGAAGCAATTTGGCAGGAATTTCCAGTGAGTTCTCTGGTATGTGTGTAGAAAACAGTGTATCTTCCTGTCAGCATCTGGCCTGTTGTGGAAAACTCCATTTCCAGCCCTGTCATGGTAACGTGCACAAACTGCATCAGTTCCCAGCCCTGCCGAGCTGCCCATCCTCTGGCTATTTCCCCTGTCCCGAGTTCACGAGTGGGGCTGCGGGGCACTTGGACGAGCACGTTGCACAGCCGGAGCTGCCGCCACGCGTGTGCGCCAACCCTCTGCACCTAAACGTGGTGCCCCCCGTGTGTCTGAAGGGCTCTCACTACTGCACTGACTGCTTGAGCAAGGTTTGTACACCCCATCTTTCTCCTTCCTTAATGTGCTACATGGTTCGTGTTGAAATTGGGTAGCTTGAGCAAAACCCAGCTCCTGTGGGTGCGGCTTGCATCCCCCTAGTTGGTGATGCACAGTCCAAATGTGCAGACAGCCTTTTTGAAGCTGAGCTCTTTCCTGAGGTACCATTCAGTGCAATGGGAAGACAAAAGAGCTATCACAGTGTTCAACCTACAGGGGATCTGTAATGTACTCAAGTGGAGTTTTAACTTCTTTCAAATCTAGTCATCTCTTCTTTACAGCTCCAATTAAACAGTTCCATGGTAGGGACTCTGAGAAAAGGCTAACAGCAGTTAAGATGTACCCTTGGGCAGCTGATCAATAAAGAGCCATTTGTAAGTCAGGCAATACGTCTTATGCTACAAGGATATTCTAGTCCTGGTTTGGTTTGATAGGTTTTAGTTCAGTCTTCCCAAATTTGTAATTTATACTTTAGTACCAATTTAGTAAAATCCAGAACTTGTTAGAACTGTGCTGGAATATTTAGGAATATAGGAATAACTAGGAATTTCTAGTGAAATAATATACTCAACTTTGCAATATCTGTTGCTTAAATTTCTAAGTTTAAGTTTCCAATATAAAATTAAAACATCACTTTAGTGAACTAAATGGTGAATTCAATATATTTGGAATTATCACACCTTCTACTCTCCATGTGCAGGTTTTGTATACTAGGTCTCTGGTTTTTGTTGTTTTTTTTTTAAAGGATACATATTAGTACTACTTAAAGGTGGCATGTCTTGATCTGTTGAGTTTAGTAAAATCTTTCCTTGCATTTGGAAATTTAAAGCTGAGTATGCTGGGATAGAAGCTTCCTTCATGCCATCATACTGTTGTTAATTACCTTTGTAAAGCACATCTGAACTGGCATTTGTTGCAGAAGGGAAGCCGAGTGTTTGTAGCATGGAATAGCATGTGTTAATATTGTATACTAAATGAACATGTATTCTGAAAAATTGTCCCAACAGCCAACCAGAAACAGCCTAGTTGATGCTGCTAAAATCTGGCCAAATATTCCTCCTCCAAGTGCACAGACTGCACCTGTTCCTATCCCACTCTGTAATGGCTGTGGAACCAAAGGAACAGGAAATGAGAAGAGTTTGATACTGGCAAGCAGCCTTGGCAAATCACCACAGAAATATGGTAAACCACATTTGTTTGAAACTTCCATTTAGTGGATGTTCTCCTTTTAGATACTGTTGCACAGCAAGAATTCTCTTAAATTGCACTATTATCTGGAAACTTCTATAAAGCCATAGAAGACTAAATAGTAAAAAAAACCAAACCTTGTCTCTGTTTTGAAAATTCATTACTTGTTTTAACATGTTCTGACTACTTAGCTAATTTAATATATTGTTTACATAGAGTTTTGATTTTACTATTGTTTTTACTGTTTTAAGAATTAGAAAAATTCTGCTGAATTGGAAGCTACTTTGTTCTGATGATGTATAAAGACATTATCTTCAGCCATATTTGAAAAGCATTTTCATAGTCTAGTGTCTATTGTCACTCCATATGCAGTAAAGGTGTAACACTTGTAATTCTCAAGTTTCTTAAGAGGAAAATATTGTCTGAAATAATTGCTCTTTCTGCAATGTCAGTACTGCTTCAACTACAAAATTATATCTAGTATAAAAGTTATAAACTTCAAAGTCACAGAATATTAAGAAATTGATAGTTTTACTGTTACTTTAAAACTGCATCTATTTTAAGGTTTTTAAGGTGAGACACATCAATCAAGTGTCTTTTACCAAATGCCATTCCAGTGAGTCTTTCGGGTAAACAACCAACATACTCACAAACAAATATGATTGTCAGGTGTGCCTTATTTTAAATTCTCAGGTAACATTAATTAGTAGCTTGTTTTTGAACTGTGAAGATTCTGTGTTGTTCCTCATGTTTCTTTTCAAATTGTTTTGTGGGGATGGAATGGTTACATAATGTTAGTTCAAATTTAAATATATTTTCAGAGTGCTGAAACACCAGCTTAACCCGCAGTAGCAAAAATTCTATAGCTCGCTCTCCTGAGCTGAGCTGTAGGATACTTTGTTAGTTCTGTATTGCCTTGATTTTTCTCTAATCACCATCATGGTCATCTCATCCAGTCTTGTTTAGATTTCTTATCTAATCCACAGTGTAAATTTGAACAGCTTCCATGTTTTGCTTCTGTTACTGATACAGCACCAAGTGTTACACAACTTCAGGCAGGTTTTTTGTGGCATTTGGTAATTTTTTTTCAAATACATTACTTGATTGTTTGAGAGCTTAAAAGTAAAGTCAAAGTTGTCTTGCCTCTTTATCTTAATCTGACAGTGACTAAATTCTTGTTTAAGACTGATGGTTTGTTGGATTCCTTAAGAAAGTAAAACTGAACTTGAATTCCTGGGAGTGTTGTTCATAAGGCTTCCCACGTGCAGAGATGATACTATGCTAAGTTTAATGTTTTCAGTGTTTGGAGATAAAAATGAGTTGTTTTCTTATATCTGCACAGGGTCCCCGGAAGTTGCAGTGACAGGCCAGGTTCTGGAGAACTTGCCCCCCATTGGAGTCTTCTGGGATATTGAAAACTGCTCGGTTCCCACTGGCCGTTCGGCTGTAGCAGTTGTGCAGAGGATTCGGGAGAAGTTTTTTAAAGGTCACAGAGAGGCAGAATTCATCTGTGTGTGTGACATCAGTAAAGAAAATAAAGAAGTTATTCAGGAGCTTAACAACTGCCAGGTATCAAACCTGCACCAGCTTGGTGTTCTTGCTTGAGAATTTATATACTTCGAGTGTGCCAAGATTGATTCACATTCATTAAAGCTTTGCTTGCTTCTGTGGGTGTAGTGCATCTTTAGTTTATGGGTGGGGTCTCTAATACCGATTTCTTTTATTTTTGCTGCTGTGCTAGTTTTTAAAAGTGAATCTGCATTCTGTTATCTGTAGGTAACTGGTTTAGCTTTAGTTTTAGTTTTCACACAAGAGTGTGATTATCTCATCCAGTAAAATGTGGTGGTGGAGTTGTTATCCTTCAAATCTATGATCAAATGATTAACCTTAAGGAAGTATGATTCTGTGAAATTAACTTTTTTACTTTGTTAGTGAATACTGTGCTGATTAGTAAGGACACCTGTAGATTAGTGCTATTGCTTGGAGCACCATATATTTCCAACAATGCCTTCTGTTTCTTGGTATTTTTTTATAACTTTTTTTTGCTGGTTTCTATGTCAGAAATTTCCACCCTCTAAATTGCAGATATGATAACAGGTTGACAGTTTTTTGGAATGTTTTTGAGGTGTATGACTTGTGATCCTTAATGCAGAACAGCAGAAGTCACTCCAAAGACATTGCTGAACATCTAGGGTTGAAGTTTAGTGCTCACAGAACAGTTTTTGATCCCTATGTGTTCTGTTCTATACATAAATTAAAAGTGCATGCAAGAGCTTGCATTTTTTTTAATTCCATTGAAGTAAGTGCAATTCAAGTTGAAGCTTTTCTTCAGAGTGCTTCCATGTATTTCCACAGGTGACTGTTGCACACATCAATGCTACAGCCAAGAATGCTGCTGATGACAAACTCAGACAGAGTCTGAGGAGATTTGCTGATACACACACTGCACCTGCCACTGTGGTTCTTGTGTCGAGTAAGTGTTCGTGGTACTCGGCTACAGTGCTGGCTTCAATTCCTCTCTTCCATAGTATTTTTACATATGGCACTATTTTGATTTCCATGGGTAGTGTTTAGGACCAGCTTTAACTGAACTGTTGAGAAATTCTTAATGTCAGTGGCAGCAAAGGAAAAGCAGGGGCAGTAAGATGAAAACTTGGCTCAGTTCAGTCACTGTTATGATTTGATGCCTTTTTGAGTGTCAGTAGTTATGTGTGTGACTACTGTCGAAAGTGAAAATAAGACTCATGGAGTTGTGTATGTGGTCTGAGCAAAATGTATATTTTTAATTCTCATAGCAACATATTCTATATTATACAGTGCAATCCACTCAGCTATTGAATTGCTGTGTGTTGGCCTTGGGTTTCTCCCTAAAGCTAAACAAATGTTTGCTATAGAAATACCCAGTACCAGTCCAGTGCCCTGCTGATGAATTGCTACAAGCTGCTGTTAAAAGGAAGCCCTTGTCTTGAGACTGAATATGAACTGCTGATTTAAATAATGGCTGAGAAGACTTGTAGCTGTTGGTGCTTTTTCACTGGAAATTTCCAATGAGAAATAGAACTTGAGTGAGATTTGTGGGTTTTTTTCATTTGGTCATATATTTTAGATTTTTCAAGTGTTTCCTTGTCTCTTTCATCTTTTCCTCCTCCAGCGGATGTGAACTTTGCTTTGGAACTGAGTGACCTGAGACATTGACATGGTTTCCGAATAATTTTGGTACATAAAAACCAAGCTTCAGAAGCACTCTTACATCATGCCCACGAACTTATTTGTTTTGAAGAATTTATTTCAGACTTGCCACCAAGGTTACCACTGAAAATGCCGGTAAAGATTTTAATTCTTGATGCAGCAGACATTTCCAAGTGTCAAACTGTGGTTTTTGTTGTAATTTAGGACGAGAGCAGGCTGAAATTACGTGTGTTAATTAGGATGGGGAATGATGTGTATTTGGCCACTGTCTGTATTTCAGTTACTACCATGTGAATGTTTGCTTTCTGCTTTCAGGCAGGAAGAGTGAAATACTAAATGTGAAAGTAGTTAACTAAAAAGTGAAGTAGTAAAGGCACATTCTTACCAATAAATATTTTACCAGATAATGTATTGTACATGCTTTCTTTCCCTTGCAGAAAGTTTGGGTAAGAACTTAATTGTGCATTATCTTAGTGATGCATTCTGAAGTTTTGAGTGATTGTGCCTTTTGTTGGATTTTTGCCTTCCTTGGTGATTCCCTTTGGACATGTTGTGGTGTCTTTGTACAGTACTCATGACTTTTTGTTTTTTGGAATAACGTCCTGACCTATGCTTTCACATGCATGTATAGAATATATAGGTTATTGGATAGTTAACAATGGTGCTTTCTCATCTGGAGAATTGATCAGGTATTGATCCATTGATGAGGGACTCTGTAGTCTATTCTGACTTTAAATTATATTGGAGATGGAAGTTTGAGGCTCCACCTTGGTATAAGAGTTTTTCAAACAAATTGGGTGCTGCGAAAGGAATGACTTGGTGATGGGAGGAGGGCATGGTTGCTAGAAGCAGTATTAAGAACTGCTGGTTTTGGACCAGAGGGTGTTCTGGCATAATCAAATTAAAATCTTCCTCCCTTTTAACAGGCTTGTCATACGCTGTTATATGTCTATAATCTGCCAACAAACAGAGACAGCAAAAGTGTCAGCAATCGCCTGAGGCGTTTGTCAGACAACTGTGGAGGGAAGGTGCTGAGCATTTCTGGAAGTGGTGCAATTCTCCGCTTCTTAAACCAGGAAAGTGCAGAACGGGCGCGGAAGCGAATGGAAAATGAAGATGTTTTTGGTAACAGGATTGTAGTGTCTTTCACTCCCAAAAACAAAGAACTCAATGAAACAAAAAGCTCCAGCTTTGTGGGAACTGACAAGGTCAAGTCTCCCAAAAAAGTTAACAAGAACACAAAGCTGTGCCTCCTCAACAAAGACTCAAATGATCAGTCTGCTGGTACCAAAGGCTCTGCTGGGAGAGGATTCCAGATTCATGGATCTGTCATCAAACCCACAAATGTCAAAAGTTTACAGGTATTGTTCTGCCTTGTTCCCTATTCTTGATTTTCCTAGTGTTCTGAGGATTGCTTCTGTTACTGCTTTAACTTGTCAGTCCTAATAAATGAATAACTGTTATGTGTGGTGATATTCCTGAATGAGAGCTGTGTTCATCTACTTGGGAAACAGACAGTTAATGTGAGGGTGGTTGTTGTCCCCCCTCCCTGCCATGTTTTTGTCAGTTTGGAAATACTGCTGGTACTTGCTCTCAAATTCTAGCCACTTTTGACTTTTGCACTGGTGATGAGTGAGTAATATCTAGAAGTTAGACACTGTAGGTCTAACTCTATGTCTCCTTAAAACAAGCAAAATGGATAGTGATCCATTTTGCCTGTTTTAATGATAATTAGGGTTAGACCTACAGTGTAGCAAAACATTTCAACTAAACACACTGTCTTCTGCCACAGAAATTTAAAAATTCCTTATTATTAAATACCAATGAAAACACTATTAAAGAAAGAATGGTCAGTCATCTAGCCTTCCATCAGAAAATAGGCCTCTGGCAAGGGATGTCTGGTGCTTTTATGCTGACCTTTTATCTGTTTCACATAGGAGCTGTGCCGCCTTGAATCAAAGAACATCAGTAAAAATACTGAAAACCAGCAAGAACGTTTAAGAGAACAAATTCCTTCTCCTCAGAGTAACTCTAATGCAGTAACTTCTGTGTCTCTGGCAACCAAAAAAATGGGAGCAGGAGAATCATCCTCCAAAAATAGTCAGAAGTATGTTTAAAAATAAAAAAATATGTTGATGTTAGTTATGCATTTTTTTAATGTAAATTCTGCAACATGATGTTTTTTTCTTATATATATTTGTAAATAGGAAAGAGACCTCTGCTTCCAGGAGCATTACCAATTCCCCTGTAGATAAAAAAGATAAAGATGAAACTGTATTTCAGGTCAGCTATCCCTCTGCTTTCAGTAAGTTGACGGCCTCAAGACAACTCAGTCCTTTACTCATGTCTCAGAGTTGCTGGTCATCTCGGTAAGTGTCTGTCTGTCTTGGGAGGGGAAGTGAGGTGTCAGCAGTGTATACATTGATTATTCACAGCTGATTTGTTTGTGCTGGAGTTTGTTTTGCCTGCACATGTGTGCTGGGAAAAACCCTTTTAAGTGCTGTATTTATGCACTTGACCTGTGTCTATTATCTGATTTTGAGATGTATATATTGGAGTAGAGCAGTTGCTTGAGCTCATAAATATTTTTATTTTACACAGGAGTATGTCTCCCAACCTTTCAAATAGATCATCTCCACTCACATTCAATGTAGTGAATCATACCAGTGGTACAGACTGCCCTGATCCCTTTGCAAATGGTGCAGACATTCAGATCAGCAACATAGATTACAGATTGTCCAGAAAAGAGTTGCAGCAAAATTTACAAGAAATCTTCTCAAGACATGGCAAGGTAAAGGCACAAATTCTTTTATGAAATCTGTTTTTAAATAGTTCCTGTTTATGTATTTAGGGATGTGGTTTTAGGTGCAGGTGAGCAGAAAGAGAAAGGTTTTGGAGCAGGACTTCTAAACCTTGTTAAAAGGATGGATTGTGAGGGTTTTTCTTCTTTAAAAAGACCGGAGCTGTCCAAGTTTTTTCATTTGTGTGTGGTCTTCGTTGATCTGTATTCTGAAGTTTGTTATATAAAATTCTTACTAAGTGGCTCATTAGTATGTAGGGATGAGACTTAAGCTTTAACAGGATAACCTTTTTAAGCTGTAGAGATGAATTCCTAATGTCAGCTTAAAAATCACAGTAAAAACTGTTTTGAGTCAGAAGTGATCAAAAGCAGGGGAAGTGTGAATTAGTAAAAAGCAATTATGGAAGGTGAGGTCAGTGGTCCTATTTTTGTCTCATCTATGGATGACATTTTTCTGGCATAAACTTTACATTGAAAGATGATGCTTGTGTTAATGAAATACCACGGGCTTGCCTTAGTCCAGGATCACTGTGCTTGGCTCTTGGTTGCATTGCCTTGATGGCTGTGGTTCATCACACTCCCTTCCCTTTTGTTGTTGGCTCTAGGGGTGACTTACCTTGGGTTAATGTTTTAGTGTAAGTGCATGAAGTGTTTTCTTCCTCTCAGGTAAAAAGTGTGGAGCTCAGTCCCCACACAGACTACCAGCTGAAGGCTATGGTTCAGATGGAAAATCTGCAAGAAGCCATCAGTGCTGTCAACAGTCTGCACAGATACAAAATTGGCAGTAAGAGGATCCAGGTCTCATTAGCAACAGGAGCTGCTAATAAATCACTCTCTCTACTTAGGTAATAAGCACTTTGGCATCTTCTTAGTTGTCCTAGCATGTATTAGTAACTGAGAGATGATTTAAAATACTGCTTAAAGGGATAATAGGGAAGTAAAGTAAAATCTGTTGTGTGATCTGATGAATGTGTTAAATACTACTAGGCTGGTTTTTAGTTCAGCATTTCTGCACTGCTTATGTTCTAAGTTCCATCTGAAGACTCTAGGTCCTTGTTTAAGAGGGTTTAATAGCTGTGCTACTATTCTTGCATGATACTGATATACCTTTAACTTAATTTGTGCAGCTGAGTTAAGATTACACTGGGCATCTTTATTTCTTCTTTCTTCCAAGAAAGTGTGTATGAATTTAGTTTTTGAGGGTGGGTACGCAGTTGGAAACACCAACAGCATTTCATTTGCTACCTGGAACATGATACAACTTAAGAGTGCTAATGCTAGTGAGGATACAAGTCTTTTTTTTTTTTTTTTTCTTACTGAAAGAAAGTGTTAGGAAAAAAGTTGTCATAATTTATTCACAGAATAAAACTAGTGCTTAGACTGTAGAGTATTGTACAATTATGTACTACTTGCCATGGTAGAATTTACAGCTTTATTTCATTCTTGCCTGTTCAAAGTTTGTAATGTAATGACCAGGCTGGTAACTTCTAATGCTGCAGCTTTGTTGCATTTTGTAGGTGCTCAGATCTTAGCACCACCTATGAAAGATGCAAGTCCTTCAGAGACATGACCTTGTAAATTAGCAGAAATGTTACTACTTGTGCTCCCTGATCTAAAATGACAGCTTTTGTAGTGCTGGAATGGAACACACTTTGTCCTGTTTTATGTATAGTTCATAAACTGCATCTGTATATACCTTGCTAATTTAGGCTGGAGTCTAATAACAGCAGATTAATTTTGTGCTAATGCTGCAAAACTTCTCTTACAGCTCAGAAGCAATGTCGATTCTGCAGGATGCACCTGCTTGTTGCTTGCCTGTGTTCAAATTCATAGAAATCTATGAAAAAAGGTAGAGTTCCTGGTGGTTTCCTCTCCAGTGCTTCTAAAAAAAAAATCTGATCATGTATGATTGTTTGCAGTGACTTAGAGTAGTAGAGTGGAGAATGATGAATTTTTGTTCTTAGTTGCTGCAGCATATAGCATAACTACCCAGAGATAGTTATGGCAAAACTGGCCTTTTTTAGAGGGTTCTGCTTTCAGTATTTTACTTGTTTGAATAGGTTAGTTACCTTAACATTTTGCATCAAATACTTTCTAGCATGTTCCTGTTAATTAAACAAAAAAGGCAGATCACAGCATTGCCTCTCCTGCTTCTATCAAGTGCCTTTATTTCAATGTCTCCCTTTTAGGTTTGGCCGTAAGTTGATTGTCTCAGACTTGTACAAACTCACGGACACCGTGGCCATCCGTGACCAGGGGAGTGGGAGGCTCGTGTGCCTCCTGCCCAGCAGCCAAGCCAGGCAGAGCCCCTTGGGATCTTCACAGTCACACGATGGCTCCTCAGCAAACTGTAGTCCAATAATATTTGAAGAGTTGGAATATCACGAGCCTGTTTGTAAGCAGCATTGCCTGAATAAAGACTTTATGTAAGCTGTGTATAAAATACTATAAATATTTCAAATATATGAACTGCATTAACAGTGAACCAGTATATTAAAGTTGAGGTGTGTGTTCTCATAATGTGCTCTAATCACTGCTCACATGTTTACAAGTATAAGGCAGAAAGTAGTGAGATGGGCCAGTGGATTTTTGAGGCAGCTCTCATGGGCTGGTGTGTCCAGGTAAGATGATTGTGTTCTAGCACAGCTGCCAGGATTGAGCACCTCTTTAATGGAAGCTGGAAGGTTCCCTGCATTCCTCTGGTTATGTAAGAAGGTTATATATACTAGAGACTTCTATTACCTGAATTTCATTATGTAATTGTTGCTGATTTTGTCCTCCAGCTATATTTAGTAAGTGATTCATAGTGAGTTGCAGGTTTCTTGAAGTCATGTATTAAGTTTTTTGTTTAATTTAACAGCTGCCAGGTTGTGCTAGTAGAGCAGTTATTAGGTGATTATTGTTAACTGCCTGGTATGTGCTGCTAAAATTTAAAATTAAAGTTTTCATAGGTAATAAAAATATGGTCTTCTAAATGTTACTTCTGGAAATTTGGTGTAGCTGTATTCTTTTTGGGGGAAAAAATTACGAAAATTGCTTGTACTGTACAAGCAGTACACTACAAGTACACTACACTGCAAGTACACAGTACACTACAAGTGCTGTTGTCACTAGTAGCAGTATATTATATGCATATAGTATAATGTTTAATATCTATGTGAGCACAGATATTATGTTAAAGCTGTGTGTAGAGTAAGCATAAAAACCCGAACCTCTTATTTTTGCAGTGAACATGAGTTTGATCCAGATTCTTATAGAATTCCTTTTGTGGTTTTGTCTCTGAAGACGTTTGCTCCTCAAGTTCACAGTCTTCTACAGACACATGAGGGTACTGTGCCTTTACTAAGGTAAAGTATTTTAATTTCTGGTTTTAGTAAGGTCTGATAGGTTGAAGACTTAAAACTTTTTGGGAATTACCTGTTGTATATAAATTCAGTTCTTACATAAAATGGTATCCTTTAGCGCAAATGAATACACTATGAAGTGATCACTTCTAAAAATCTTGTTTAGCAAAAACAGCACACTTATTTAAAATATGTGTTTTATGAAGATTTCTGTAACGTGTCAGTAAGTTGTTGAAATCTCTTACTCATGAAATGTCTCAAAATACTGTTTTCAGGACAATTAATAGTGATATTTTAGTGTATAATGGAAGCCTTTTTTTTGCCTCTGTAGTTTTCCTGATTGTTACATGTCAGAGTTCAGTGATCTTGAAATGGTGCCAGAAGGCCAAGGTGGTGTTCCCTTAGAACATCTGATTACCTGTGTTCCTGGAGTTAACATTGCCACTGCCCAAAATGGCATTAAAGTTATCAAATGGATACATAACAAACCACCACCTCCTACTGCAGGTAAATATTTCTGCTTAAAGCTTTTTCTCTTAACTAATTTTTTTTATGCTAAAAAAATTAAGCTAATAAGTTCTGCTAATAAAATAAACATGTATAAGTGTTTAAGCTTTGTTCAAGCTTTCAGCTTGAATGTTCACTTTTCTCCTATGCTGTAGCTTCAATCCATAAGTAAAGTTAAGTATCTAGTGGAAGAGTACTTGTGGAAGGTACAATAGTAGGACTTTTTTGTTTGTAGATCCTTGGCTTCTGCGTTCCAAGAGCCCTGTAGGTAATCCCCAGCTCATTCAGTTCAGTCGAGAAGTGATAGATCTGCTCAAAAGCCAACCATCCTGTGTCATCCCTGTCAGCAAATTCATCCCAACCTACCATCATCACTTTGCAAAGCAATGCAGAGTGTCTGACTATGGCTACTCCAAATTAATGGAGCTGCTGGAAGCAGTGCCTCATGTACTGCAGGTGAGTGATGTGGTACGGGCCACTCTGACCTGGGGAATTGTGGCTGCAGCCATCTGAATTCCTGGTTGCTGTTGTGGAATAGATGCTGGGCAATACCTAGCTCCCCTTGAAAGAGCTGGTTGACTGAACCTTGGTAGGTGTGTTCTTTTTTGAGATGATGTTTCTGTGCCTACCCTTTTGAAACAACTTCTGGGGAAACCTCAGGAATAAAGTTTGGAGCTGCTTTTAACCTATGGCTGGTGCTTGGGTAAAAGTTTTTAATTGTGCTGCGTGCAGCATAAGAACACTTGCAAATTCTGAGTGCTCATGGGTTGGGCTGAGATGTGTTGCCTGTGGCTTGAAGAGATTTCTGTGAGAAATAAGACGTGTAACCTTACTACAAAACCCCTGTGGTCACATTCACTTACAACATTGAACAGCAGTTGGTTGTAGGATTCTTAAATAACCAATACAAATGTGCAGAAGTTGCAGTAGCACTCATGGATGAAATCTTTAATTTCTCAAGGGCATAATTCTTAGTACAGAAAGTGGGTGGTCTCATGAGGCTGCCATTCCAGATGCTGTCTCTATTATGTTCTTCTTCTAGCCTTCCTATACTAATACTGTCTTTTAAATGCCTTTTACTGAGGGTGCTGGGTGTGAGTGACCAAATCTGATTTTCTTTCAGATTCTTGGCATGGGTTCCAAACGCTTGTTAACGCTAACACACAGAGCTCAGGTGAAGCGCTTCACTCAAGATTTACTGAAGCTGCTCAAGTCCCAGGCCAGCAAGCAAGTTATTGTGAGGGAATTCTTGCAGGCTTATCACTGGTAAGTTACCTTAATGAAACTGTGCAGGGCCTGTCTATTAATGGAGATTTTAATACCTAGTGCAAGAGGAGTCAGATGTAAAATCTCAAAACAAAACTGTGGCGACTTCATTGCCTTTTCATTGCAATATGGAAGTTCACACTTCCAATGAAGACAAAAATTAAAAGCTCTCTGCCATATTTTATTCCTTCCTTTCATACTTTAGGTTCATTTAACTTCAATGGGGTTGGAAATGGGTTATTGTATTTCATTAGTTCTCATTGAAGCCATGACTGCAGCATTGGATTTAAGCAAGTAGGTCATGGCACATTAACATGAACAGTAAAGGAAAAACTTAGCTTAGGTTTTCTTCAGAAGGAAATATAAGATGACTAGATTAACTGCCAGGAGTTACTTTTACTACTTTAACTTGTTCTAGCAGTGGCAAAAATTAGGAGTAATACCTATCTGGAAACTTCTATGCTAGCATCCTCAAAAGTAGGGTTTTATTTAGGTTTTTTAAAGAACCAAGATTGATACTTTCTTTAATAGGAAGATAGAAAGTAATAGTTGGGTGCTTTAAACAAACCATGGCATCTTGGAGCTACCTGTGCATCTCCCTTTACGTGCGTGCTGTTGTAAATTGTGTGCCAACAGCTCTTTCTTGGGGGTGCTCTTTCCTATTTCCACTCTTGGCAAAAATACATTATTGGTTGTTTATAAATCTACTTAATGTAGAGTCAGCACTGGCCACTTGTTCAATAAGAGTGTTTGTGAAGTGTTCCTTGCTCCTGAGAGATTTTGGTTGGAGAAGTGGGAAGAGTAAAATGCATTTTAATATATTACACAGTATTGGGAAGCTTTAATATGATGTTTTCCAGGCGATGATCTCTGCCTTCTCTCGAGACCTGTTTTTGTTTAAAAGAGTGTATGGCTGTAACTGTTAAGCAAATACAGAGTATTAGAAGTGCAGCCAGCTGGAGCTTTATATACAGCACAATTACATTTTTCCTAAAGCACTTAAAACCACTAGTTGATATGTACAACTCTTTGTTATACTGATTGTTCACATGACAGTAAGTCTTGCTTCTCTGGCTAGAATGGACTTCTAGTTTGCCTTTGTTTTTCAGGATGGTATCACTGCTAATGTGGAAATTATCTTTTTTAGGATTTGAGGTTTACTTTCTCAGCTCACCAAAAAATGTATTTTTTGCCTACCCAGCATGCATTAATACTTGTATTACACACAATTTTTTGAAACTTTCAGGTGTTTCTCTAAGGATTGGGATGTTACTGAGTATGGAGTGTGTGAACTGGCTGATATTATATCAGAAATTCCAGATACAACCATCTGTTTGTCACAGCAAGACAATGAAATGGTGATTTGTATTCCTAAAAGAGGTATGTTCATGAAAGTTTCTTGTGCTGTTTCTAAATAGGTTGTTCTTTGACTGACTGTTCTGAAGCTTTAGTTACTCAAGCGTGTAGGAGTGACTTGGATTTTTTTATAATTGTGTTTCTACCTTTATAACTAAGTTGCTAAGTTCTAGCAAATCAGGAATGTCATTCTCTGAACACTTAAAATAGAACAGACAGGAAAACAGGTGGCAGAAAGCATAAAATAACATTACTACTTCTGCATGTAGTTGTGTGTTCTGTGGAATGATCAGACAGTGGGTTGTTTCCATACAGGAAAAAAACAACGTATTTGGCCATTTAAAAACCTTCTAAAGGCCTGATAACCTGACTCTTTTGGACTTTTAAACTTGTAAGCCTAGTAAAGGTCTCAGTGGTAGAAGAAAAGAGTGACCTGGCATAATATATGATCATGCTGAAAACCAGCCACTGTGTTTGCTTATTGTATTCTGTTGCATTTTATAAGTGTGTTGGGATGTAGCTCTTGCTTTGGTATTTTTAATTTTAGAACGTACCCAGGAGGAAATTGAAAGAACCAAGCAGTTTTCCAAGGAGGTGGTGGATCTGCTGCGGCACCAGCCCCATTTTCGAATGCCCTTCAATAAATTTATTCCTTGTTACCACCACCACTTTGGGCGCCAGTGCAAACTCGCTTACTATGGGTTTACAAAACTACTTGAACTCTTTGAAGCCATACCAGATGTCTTACTTGTAAGTTCAAAATCATAAGCTGGACTAAAGCATTTTTCTGGAATGTATACAACTGTTTCAGCAGGGGTTATATTTCTCATAAACTTTAGTGTGAGTTATAAACTCTGCACCTGTAACATTTAGACAGCTGTATTTAAGAAAATCTTAATGCTATTTTGGTAAAATGGTCCATGGTTTTGAGCACATTCAGGAGACTGTTAACAAATTCAAACAAAATCCAGTGTCTCAAAATTGGAGCTAAGTTTTATTATAATTGTGTTCAGTTTGCTTTAAAAAAGTTAAAGTTTTGCTACTTGCTTTGTTATATTTCAGACATTACACGGTTTTGCTTGCTGTACAAACAACTTTTGAGGTGGCTGAGTCCTGGTGCACAGCAAATCCCTGCCTGCAGGCCCTGAGTTTGAGCTGCAGCTTACACTTTGTTCACCCAGACTGCATCAATCACCTCAGCAAAGTGTCACTTGTGTTCTGTAGGTGCTGGAGTGTGGGGAGGAGAAGATTCTCACGCTGACGGAGGTGGAGCAGGTGAAGGCAGTGGCTGCCCAGTTTGTGAAGCTGCTGCGGGCGCAGAAGGACAATTCCCTGCTGCTGGCTGACCTGCTGCCCGAGTACAGCAGAACCTTCGGCTACGCCCTGCGCCTGCACGACTTCGACGTCAGCTCCGTGCCAGCCCTCATGCAGAAACTCTGCCACGTTGTAAAGGTAACCCTTTGGCCCTGGCTGTTACCCCTCTGGAACGTGGGGAGGATTGTGTTGAGGAGTTTTCAGTCTCACAGGACGTGGCTCAGTACCTGTAATGAAATGTTGTTTCTGGAATACAGCGTTAAGTCAGGAAGTGGAAATTGCAAAAGGGTTTTAAATGTAGTTTCTGTATTCTTATGATGTTCTCTTTGCTCCTTTATAACCTTGCAGCATTCTCTGAGAATACTTATGTTTATTTAGCAAATGATAAGTGGAAGATTCTAGTACTTATTTTAACAGTACTATTCTAGTACTAGATACTAGTACTTATTTTAACCCACCTGACTTCAACCTGTGAAAAAGTTTTCTGCTAACTGTAGTAGTTTTCAGTCTTCTAGTGCTTTCAATTCCTTTACTTTTTTCTTTTTTTAGCTATGGTTTGAGACTTTGACTCTGAACATAAATACATAGGTGGTCTTTATGCCAGTGGAAAAGAGAGGTTGCAATTACATGGATGTGGGCACATTGGTTTAGTTGCTCCAGTTTTGTTGACTTAGCAGCTTGTTGACAAGCCAGTTAGGCTGGAACTCAGTGAGGACCAAGTGGCTTGTAACAAAGAATAAAATCATACCTACCAGTGGATAGAAACTGCTGCACAGCTGTACAGGTTTTGTATATTTAAAGTAAATACTTACATGTAATAGGATGCTTGATTTTGTGTGTCTTTCAATATCAGGTACAGCTATGCTCAAATAAACCCCAGCTGTACATCTTATTTTTAATTCAGTCTCTTCTATGTCCCTAACTTCTTTCCCAATAATTTTTTCCAGGTGGTTGACACAGAATCTGGCAAGCAAATTCAGCTGATAAATAGAAAATCTCTGCGGACTCTGACTGCCCAGCTGCTGGTCTTGCTGATGTCCTGGGATGGAACATCCTTGCTCTCGGTTGAGCAGCTTAAGCAACATTATGAAACAGTCCACAGTACTTCGCTTAATCCATGTGAATATGGATTTATGACCTTAACTGAACTCCTGAAGAGTCTGCCTTACTTGGTTGAGGTGTGTAAGCTCTTGCCTTTCTGATATATTTGAAAAACCATTGTGCCTAGAGGCTATGGAAGTGTGTGCTCTAATTCTTTATCCTTTTTTTTTTTTTCCTTTTTCTGTTAGGTTTTTACCAATGGTGCAGCAGAAGAATATGTCAAGCTTACAAATCTGTATGTTTTTGCAAAGAATGTGAGGTCCTTACTTCACACTTACCATTATCAGCAAATTTTTCTTCATGAGTTCCCAGTAGCATACAGCAAATACACAGGAGAAGTGCTGCAGCCTAAAGCATATGGATGCAATAATTTAGAAGAGCTCTTGGGAGCAATTCCACAGGTGTGAAGAACTCAGTTTTGCACAATTACGTAGAGATTTCTGCATGGTTTAAAAGTAGTTACACAACCACAGTTTCTGTTAGTTGGGGTGACTTACTGGAATAATTACCTTCTTCAGAGAAGTTCATACCAGTTATGTTTTTAATGCCCTTCTGAGAAATCAGGAAAAGAAAGTGAACCAGCGCACATGTCTTGAGGAAATTTTGCTTAAGAACTGTTCCTAGTAAGGCTGTAAACATCCCTGGCATCTCTGAGTGAGAGAATTGATTTTCTGTCTGTGTGAATGAATGGTTGTACAGTACTGAACCTTCATTTTGATCAGAGTGCATTATTGGGTTTGGGAGTGAAGAATTCTGGGACCTTGTCAGAAGTGCCATGTTCTTGTCATCCACATATCCTAAGTGCTCTGGAATAATTCTGTGACAGTTTGTGGCTGTAGAATTTCCTTTAAGTAAGCCAATCTTTCTGAAGAGTGACAGAAAGGAATTTTTCGGTTCCGTGTTTAAACATTTCATTCATGTTTATTTAGTATACTTTCTGGCACTGTTGTTTGCCTTTGGTATCAATTACTTTGAGCCTTTACTTGAGTAGTGTAGTACAAATTAGCAATGTGCTTTAGTTTACTATTGGAAATCATGTCAGTGCAAAGCAGGATGAAAGGCAGTGAGCAAATGCTTTGAGCTTAGCACATGCTGATGTTCAATTCTGCTTCCTTCTTAATAGGTGGTCTGGATTAAAGGACATGGCCATAAGAGAATTGTAGTCTTGAAGAATGATATGAAAAGTAAGCCATTTCAATTTTGAGTAGTATCTTAGTTTTCTTTTATATTTTTAAGAGGCAGCTTGAGTTAACTAACCAAATTAACTTGCCTTTTTGTAGCTCGTTTTAGCTCACCTAGTTTTCCCCCTGCTGATCATGTAGATGATCATGGAAATCAACTTGCTGACAATAATGGACATACTATGGAGACCCAAGGATCCACTTCTTCAATGGAACTAAATCTAGGAGGGCCTAGCAATGGTAATGCAAATTGGTTTATATAAGGAATTTACTGTCTTAGGGGAAATAAGCAGAATAATTGAAGCAGCATGGGGAAAGGTGAGTTAGTAAATCTGAATTTGTGTAAATATGCATTTTGGCTTGAAAGCTTGTTGAACTTCTCTGAGTTTGTGGTTAGGCTTGTGTTCTGAGCTGCTAGTCTATGTATATATATATACACACACGTAGGAAGAGAGCTTCTGGGTACTGCTTGCCAGGGAATTCTGGTGAGAATTTACTTAGCTGCTCTTGATGCAACAAATTAATCTGAGATTAATTAGCATTAATTAAATTAGGTTGGTGTTAGTATTTCAAATAGAGCATAGTTCTGAAATCCTCAGATTTGCATCTGGAGACTTTACATTTACCTGTGATGGTAGTGACACCTTCACAGCTTACAGATGCTCTGAAAGATGTTCCTTTATTTTTGTAGTTTCTAATCAAACAGAGCAAGAACTCCTTTGCCTCACAAACACATCTCCTGTTGATCTCCTGTGTGAGCCAGTACCTTCCTGCCTGCCATCCCCCCAGCTGAGACCTGATCCCGTGGTTCTTGAGTCTGCAGACCTCATTCAGTTTGAGGAACGCCCTGCGCCCCTCCCAGGTAAGAGTTGGCCTCCCTTTGTTGCTTCAAATCAGGCCAATGAATTCTCTTTGAGTATTTTATTGCCTAACAGCAGAGAAATAGTATTTTTTAAAATAAACAGAGCATCAGTAAATCGAGTTGTCTTATTTATTTTAGAGATAATGATTTTAACAGAAGAAGAAAAACAGACAATTGTTACCACAGCCCAAGAAAAGCTGATCTCTGGTTCTGTGGTATCTGACACCACAGAGAATGCTTCAGTGCCTCCCTGCCAGTCCTCTGAAACCCAAGTAAACAAAGAAGCAACGGACAGCCCAGCCAAAAAGCAACACAAAAACAAGGTCAAATTGGCAGCAAACTTCTCACTTGCGCCTGTAACCAAGCTTTAACTCTCTCTTTTTAGTGTGAAAGACAAATACCTATGGACTGTGCACAAAGTAAAGCTGTTTGCTAGCCCATGTGTATTTTAATGGAAAACCTAGAGGAATTAATTTGTATTTAATGTATTCTGTGAAGATTTTGTTCCTTTTACACTGAACACAGCTGTTAGCAGAGCAGATTTTTTTCTATTATTTTGAAAAAAAATCTGGCATTTGTTAAATTATTCTTAAATTTTACAGTTTTTCATAAATGTGTTCAGTTAAAGCAAAATATTAATTCAACAAACACGGAACAGATTTTATTTTCTTTAAGCCTTGTTGGTGATGTAATCATACATGTAGCATATTGTATTCTATAGGCTGTTGCTTACTGGTATTGTTTCAGACAGTATTAATGAAATGCATGATTTGTCTTTCAAAAGCCTGTTGAGAAATTTTAACTCGCTGACCTGGGATGACAAGAGTGAAGGGGAGCTGATTGTCCTCCAGAGGGGAAACTTGTTCTCTGACCTTTCAGATGACTTGTAACTGCATTGGAAATGCTTGTCTAAAGATGTCTGTAGGAGACTGTGGGTCTTGTGTAAAACTTGTTTTAAATGTGTTTTTGCTGTAGCTTTCAGTTCCATTTAGGAGCTTTCTAGGACACTGATGCTTTATGCTTCCCTCGTATTTAGTTTGTCTGGCATGGGTTTGGTTAAGGAAAAGACTGTCTTGATGTCATGAGTGTAAGATACAGACACACACATTTTCATTGTGTCTAGAATTGAAGTTAGGAAGATTCTGAAATATGCATCTAATGCATAAATTACAGATAAAGGAGCAGGTCTTATTAAAATGGCTGGTGATGGAAGGCATTGATGCTATTTCCACCTGTAAGGAAAGTTCTAGCTACATGTGGAAATGCTAAGGTTGTTCTGCTTAACCTTGTTTTCTATTTTTAAGCACGTTCAGTAAATGGGAAGCTCCTTCTTTGATGTGCTGTCTTTTAGCTGTGTCTGTTTTTATTCTTAGACTTACTCCTAGTGTTGGCAGCTTTTTGAATTTGTGGTATCTTGTGTTGGCTTTTGCAAGGGCCAGCTTTGGGAGAGAGGCTAAGTCAGTGGATGACCTTAACTCTAGTTAGCAGAACTGTCCAGTGTGTGAGACTTTCTACCCATTCTGGGTAACCATGGCATTTACAATGGGTTGTATTTGCCAGGCAGCAAATAAATGCTTGTAGTATTGAAAGAACCTATACTAGAAGTTTTCCACTGGCCAACTGAGTATTTTTTTTAGATGGATTCTATTGTAATATGCAAGAGATGGAACACAGGCTCTAATTTTTCAGCCAGCAGCAGGAAATGCCACTGAACAATGGCTATGGACAGAATTTTACTAGTCAGATTTTGTTATAAAATCTTTTATATTTAGGCAAGTATTACCAGTAGTGAGTTTATAGCCATTGTAAGTGCAAAGAAACACTGGGAAGTTTTTCTGAGCATTATGGCACAGTATTTTGAGTCCACAGTAAACCTCTACAGACATACTGCTATAGAAAAAGAAATTTAGAAGTAAGTTTTCTTGGAATGTTTTTAGTGCGTTAAATGCAAGAAAATCTGCTTTCACCTTAACTTTGATAAGGTTGACAGTGATCAGTCTAGATCTTTGATTCAGAAGAGCATGCACTGGAGAAGAGACCAACCTGAAATAGTATCTCATGAGATGCAGCTACAAGTCATTTGGAGTACTAAAGAAAACCAGGTTTTTGCTTCAGAGGAAGATATGGTGTTTATCTAAGTGATGTGGTGGTTATACCACATATGGAGGTCAGCATATCTTACCTGGATTCATGTGTGATTCTGCTGAAATTGCTGTTTGAAAGTAATAGAATAATACTTTTGAGAAGTTGTGTTCATAGTGTAACAAAACAGCTAATTGAATTGCAATATATTTTTTTATCCAAAGGGTTAAATGAATGATGTGACTTACAGATTTAAAAGCATTGCAACCATGAAATTCTTTAATTTAGCAAATAAATGTACTACTTCAGATTCATATTTGTTTAAAAGAAAAAAATGTCACTGAAGCCCTCAATTTATGCACTATTTTTTTCCATGGAATGGGAGAGAGAAGAAAGACTTCTTTTCTTAGCTGTCTACTTTGTTTGGACACTTTTCTTTTGTGGCTCAAGTGCTGTTTTGTGTGTTGGGACCAAACAGTTGTCAATAAAATTTTCAAGCAAGCATAACTCTTGTCCTTGTCTCAAGACCTGTGGGGAGGAAAAAAAAAACAACCAAAAAAACAAACCAACCTGCCCTAGAATACTTAAGTTGCTGTGTCATGTTAAATTTAATTATTGAGACAGAACAGAGGGTTTAGTGAAGACTAAAGAAACACCATAAATTCTGGAGATTGAGGCTTTGCCCAGTTTTTGCAGTTGAGCTGTTTGCAGATGCAGTTACTGTCTCTTACTGCTCTCCATGCACGGTCAGGGTTTTATTTTGAAAAGAACCTGTGCTATTTATCATGATAAAGAGAAAAAAATGGAGAAAGGGGTGTAAATTCAGCAGGTGGATGTCAGGTGTTCCTCCTCAGTGTGTCTCCCTTTGAGATGTTAAAATTGTTACAAATAAGGTCATGTGAACGTTAATAAAGTTAATGAGTCACTTTTGAGCTATAATAGCTTTTTCCAGCTTGAAGGTGGTAATTATTCAGGAACTACAAATAAGGCAAATTTCTTTCACTGGAGTGTTTTGAAATTCAAAATCTTAACAAAACAAGAAAATGCAGCTAAACTGAACTGTTTTGTCATCTCACAGCTTCATGGAAAAAAGTAAGGACCTGGATGAGCTGTTCCCGACTTTCTCTTTTTTGGGTCTGTTTGTTTTTGGTTTGTGACATATTCTCACTCACAGAACTGTTAAGTGGAGTCTGGAGGAATAAATGTCAGGCCTGTTGCAGATAAGCAATCACTTGACCTTACAGAGTACTTGTTCACTAAACAATTTAAAACTACCTAAAAAACGTATTGGGAAATTCTTCATAAACAATGTAATAAATACACTCTTGGAAATAATGAATATTCCTCTTTGAAAGGAGGGAACAGGTGGTTTATAAAAACTTCCTAGAGCAGCACCACAAACCCTATAATCGCTACTCTGTAGTTTCATTTTTCAGTAGTTGTGAATGTTTTTAAGTAAATGAATGTGTAAAATCCTTCATAGCACATGGTATGTGATTACCTTCAAAAGATGAGTTTAATTTTAAATGCTGCTTTGGTTCTGCGCTGCAAACATTCTCACTTCTTTTTTTCTCATTTTATGTTAAGCCATCTGTTTTAACTTGGTAAAAAGGTGGTGATGGAAATAGCTTTAATTTTTTTCTAAAATTAATATGGCTTATTGTGCTTGCCATAATGTAACAGGACAGACTAGTTGCATGGTGAGCTATGGTTTTACTCCTATTAATAGCATTTTCCTAGCAAGCATCACTTTAAATGCTGTATTCCTTCCTATATAACTATTTTTGTTTAGTATTACTTAGGTGGATAAAGACAGAAAAAAATTGTAATTCAAGTGATTATTAAAATGTAGTGGCTTGTAGTGCTATATGTATGCTACAGAAAGCAGATTGACCTAAATAGAGAATGCCATTTTACAAGAAATTTCTGAAATGTCACTTCAGGATGTTATTTGAGCATGTTTTGACATGGCTGTCAAAGCACTATTGTATGTCATGCCACGGCTCAAGTTTCAAGTCAGTCTTTCAGTTATTGAATTCAAAAGTGAAGAACTGCATCCTGCCTGTGTCATGAAGGAGAAAAACAACAAATTCTTCTGTTGGTGTAGCTGGGATGAGGTAATTGGCTGCAAGAAACTTGATACCAGCTGCAGTCATCTCTGGTTTTGTGATCAAGCCTGTTAAAACCCACTGATCTCTGAAACTGATGAGATTCACTTTTTAGGTATCAGTTTAAACATCTCTTGTTGTCTTACCACAGTTCTTTCAATCTCCCATGAAGTGTTGTTGTAGAAAACTGCCTTTCAGTAAGGAAGAAGAAAGCAAAATTAATGTGAGGGGGGATCTCCTGTGAGACACCTTACTCATGTGAGACCAAGTTGCTGCTGAAGCTGTCAGCACCAGGCTCAGCTGCTGAGGTGTTCTCAGCATCCCACGTGAAGTGTTGTGTGCACATGGAAGGGAGAGGAGGTTTTGGCCTTTAGGTAATGTTTTTGATATCCTGTTTGAAAGCAGCCTGCTTGCCTGGCTGTTTACAGGATGGATGAGATCACATGAAACAAGATGCGTTTTGGTAACAATGGTAGCATTTGTGCTGGGGTGAAGGAGGATTTTTTGTTCATTTCAATAACACCACAGCCCTCTTGGCTTGGCAGTTCTGATACTCAGATAAGTTGGGACTCATATTCTCAGTGTAGGGCTGGGAACTGTCTCTAATCTGTGCAGGCTCTGGGCTGTAGTGAGGTTCCAAAGTCATCTTGGAGCATGATGACAGTGGCTTTTTGGGTGGGTTTTCTTTATTCAGTGAGAAAATAGTTTATTTCAGTAGCATCTCAAACTTACCCCTCAGCATTACTCCTTTTGTGCAGAGTAGTAACCTTATTCTTTTGAGACGTGTAGCAGCACAGGAAGTGCATCCCATTCCACTCCACTACCAACTTCTCCCTCAGTAACAGGAACAAAGGCTTAGTATAACACAGCAGCTTAGTTTATTTGGAAATATGTTTAACTTGGAAGAGATTCAGTAGGTCTAGGGGAAGGTACAAGAGAACCATTTGCTGGTGGAATTGGTGATTTGTACAAATAGCACTTCAGCACTTTTGTTTTTCTCAGCAGACCAAGATCCTTTCCTGAACACAGTCATGTTACCAGTGTGTACCTTACACACCTTACACATTCTTCCACACACTCTTCCTTTTCCAATGCCTTGCCTTCTTTCTGAAGTGATAAATAGCCAGGATTTCCAGAAGAGATATCAGGTGCTTCCATCAATGTCCCTCTCTGCTGACAGTGACTGATACCTGAAAATCAACTCTGAAATGATGCCAGTTACTCCATGTAGTCACCTAAAGATACTTGTCTGATATATGGGGATTGTATAATGTGTTGTGCTCACAGGATCATGGAAGTTAAAAAGCCCCTAGTTGTTCTTGGGATATTCAGTGGTTATTCTGGTTTTTACACTTCCTTCCTAAGTTTAATTTGTTTAATTGCAGCCATTAGCTTTGACATCAGCCATAAGGGCTCTGCTGTGTTCTAAATAGGCAACACTAAACCAGTGTTGAACACAGTTGAGAATCTGACCTTACAGTCTTAAAAATCCAGGACTTTATTGCTAAGCAGCATCACTGACACACTTCTGAAGGAACCACTTGTGCACTGCAGGCAAGCTCTTCAAGTCCACCCAAATAAACAGAAATTAAGCCTTTGCTAATTAAAAACAAAAACTGGCATACGGAAAACCTTCCAGCTGAGCCAAGCTAGAACTTCTGAAAAATGAAGTTCACTCTCATTAACACTGCTAGAGTTCAAGTCCCTTTGGGGCACTGGCTGCCAGTGCTTAACTGTAAGAATATCGCACATTCCTACTTGCTGTGTTTCTTCTTGCTTTTAATTAAAGGAGATTGCTCTGTAGCCTGGTCATGAATGTTGCTTCCCAGGAATGTCTGTTTCTTGCTGATGAAATTTTTTCATGGAAACCTACATTGCACTCACTTCACTTTATTCCCAAGTGCCTGTGGATCCTGTGCAGCCTGTAGGGATCACCCCAATCATCAGCACAGCCTGGGTAAACACTCATGTGCAGAAGTCACCTCGAGCCTTAAAAACCATGTGCAAAGTCCTTCTGGACCCTTTATTAGTGGCATTCACAGCTGATCCTCCTCAGGTTTAAAGTTTGGTGCTTCACTACAGCTTTTTCCCTGATACCCATTTGCCTTTATTAATGACACTGAACATCTGCCTCTTGCCTTTAGATACTGACAATTCCTGTTGTCTTAACTGGGTACCTGTGGAATTTTTCAGGAGCCAATGGGTGTGTCTTTCCCTCCAATGTGTATTTTCTCCCCTAAAAGCAGTTTTCCCCATAACTGTGTAAATGTACACAGGTGCCATGCAGAGTCCAACAGGTACAGACTGTGACAGCTACAGAGCTCAATGTGGTGCTGCGTGTCTCAACAAGGATACAATAATCATCATCATACATGAGAGTCAGCCTTTGTTCCCTTTCCTGCCTCTTTGGTCAAAGTAATTAAAGTGCTTCATGTCTCAGTGGAAACCTTTTGTGTATTTTCCTTTGATCCTTAAAACTTAAGGTACTCAGGTCGGTTTTTTGTCTCAAGTGAGTCTGCAATACTAAAATTATTCTGGAAATGCAAGTGTTTTTCATCAAATCAGTCAGTGCTAGGGATTAGGTTTTATTTGTAAAAGGATAGTCTGAGTTACTTTAGATGGGGTCTATTGCCTTCAACAACTTAATAAGACACTTTTTCTCTTTAAAAAAATAACTGTTTATCCTTTTGGGGTAACTGCTGTTAATTTTTTCTCCTTTCCTATACTGTGGTTCCTTGGTATATAAGCACACACTTCACTTAGCTGGCTTCACAAAATGGAAGTTCCTTTTGCAAAATGTTATTTTAGGAACTTTTTGCTATCTTTTGTTATTTCTAAGCCTGAGATTGTCACACTAGATCCATGTACATTTATTTTACTATTTACACCTATCACAGTACATTTATATGGAATACCATCACACAGACAAACCAGCTACTGACAGCTAATATAAAGATATTAGATTCCACAAGCTTAATCTGCATAGAGACCAGAAACACACTTAATGGTGAAACACAGACAAGTATTTCTGTATTTCCCTTAATTTTAAACCCATTTTATATAAAATGTGATCTTCCTGCCACAAATACCTACTTCTGTATTTGTATATTTGTCTTGTGGCCAATTTGTCTTGGGTGTCTTGTGTCTTCCTATGCTTTTTTTAATGGATAATTTATATTTCTTGTGGTCACAAAATATACAATTAATACTTGTTTTTTTAAGCATGGTTTCAATATTTGTTAAATTTTGTCTTCTGTTCTTCTCCCAGCAATCTCTCAGTGATGTGTAATCTCCTGCTGCATGTAGCTTGTAAAAATGGACAAAACCCTGGGTGAATATTTCTCTTACTTCATGAGACGTGGAGATCTAAAACAGAAGTGACACAACCTTGGACTGCATCATCAACTTGCAGATTACTGTAGCTGTGCTCTGCTAAAGCTTTGCCAGGGATTTATTTCCCCTGGTGCAAGCAGTATTAATTTGGCTTGAGTAACTCTGATATCATATGGGATATAAAAATCTGTAGCTACTTGCAGCATCCTTGTCACTGATCTCATTCTTTAGGAAGAATTCGAAATGAAACTCCACAGCAAAGCAGTTGAACATCACACAAGTTTGGTATTTTGTATGCAACATCAGTTATCCTACAAATGCTTCCTCTACCAGTTGTGCTATATATAGCATTGCTACTTGTGGCTTTTGTTCTGAAAAGTAGCCAAAATAGGAGAATTTGGTGATTTTTGAGTGCAGTTTGTCACGGGGGGAGAAGTGTACAACATATTCTTCTAAAGTTATAGCCTATTAAAATTGCTGTTTTACACCATACTGGATTAAAAGCCCTTTTCATTCACCTCTATCACGGGGGTTTTTTTGTTGACTCTACTGCTGATCTCTTCTGGTCCCTGGACAGCCACTATATAGATTTCTTATTTCTTTTGTTTTTAGGCATGCGTGTAGAGTGATCCATGCAACAGTGAAGAACCTGCCATTGTCCAGTCCATAGATTACACTTGTGCCAGCTGCTCTTGCCTCCCTCAGCAGCACGCTGGTGGTTCCCCTCACCATCCAGTTCCACTCCATGAAAAGACAAGCAGGGTGGGAAGCCCAGGGCTCTACATGATGTTGCACTGTGTGGCCCCACAACAATCTTTAATAATTGCCAACCCTGCCTTGGCAATGGTGGGCTTGCTTGGAGGAGGTTCTGCCTTCTTTTCTGCTGGGCTGCCTGCAATGTTCAAAACAGGACACCATTAGAACCAAGAGCTGCTCAAACTCTTTCCTCCTACTTCTGCCTTAAAGGGTGCAAACCTTTCCCACCCTCTCTCCACCCACCCTGAATTTTTCAGCTCCAGTTTGAACAATACACAATACACAGGTGGTGACCTGAGCTGATAGGTTTGAAACTGCTCAGAAAGTTTTATCTCTTCAGGGAAGGGTTTTAAATGGATCTAAAGAATCCATCCATCTCAAAGGGAGGGTAAGCTTGCATCTGGTTCAAGGCAGGTGTCCCTTTTCACAGCCATGGGGTCAGAAAATGGGTCCTTTCACAAGGTCAGTTCACTGTTTAACTCCCAACAAGGAAAGGAGCTGAAGAACAAATTCCTTCTCTCATTGGCTTGGATGTTGTAATAAAGAAAACAAGATAAAAGTAGGTTTTCATTTTTCAGGGTGAAAAGAATATTTTTATCTTTAAAACTGCATTTAAAAGCAATGAGAAAGTAAACTAACAAGGGAGATGAGTCATGCTCCCTGTGACTATGGGGGTATAAATAATTAGTGATGTATCTTAAAACGTCTCTTCTCAACCTTGTACTTGAACTTCAAGGTCATTCCAGTCCCTCTGGGAACTCTTGAGCAAGATCTTGATCTGTGCAAAATGGTAGAATGTTTGATACAAACTCTTCAGCTGGTGGACTTTTTTAAGAGGGCACTGCTCTCACTTGACTCTGCCTGAGAGCCCCTCTTGGGTCAGGGCAAAAGCAATTTGTGAACTTCTAGAGCTCCTGCTGTGGCTGTGACTGTTCTGTTTGAAAGTTGCAGCTAAAAGCTTCTGAGGCATCATGAAATCCACTTTGTCTCTCAGAAACCAGTGTGTTTCCATTCTGCCTACAAGTGATTTGGGTTGGGGTGATTCAAAAGCCTATTTCTGATGGGAATACGTAAGAAATTTGGGTCAGCTGTGGAAGTTTGCAGTCTTTCCTCTAGTTTCCATCTTGACTGCAATAAAACAGGTGAACTTGGTTTCAGATATGCCAGCAACGACCTGGAGAGGTTTTTTCCCATTATTTTTGCAGAAATAGATAGGAAAATTATTATTAAAAATCTAACTGCTTAGAAAAGCAGTTTGTGGCACTGTGTATACAAATATACTTTGCATATTTAAAACATGCAGAGCAATTCTGAAGTGGCCATAGGTGACTGAAATTCAGTTTTAAGGGGTATTTTGGTATCTGAAGTCTAAGTGGCCAGCAGTTGCTGACACCCTGAGTTGGTTCTAGGTGATCTAGCTAGCTTCACCTAGCTTTTGCCAGAGGCTGCCCTGTGAAAATGCTCTTATAATCAGTTGTCTTTGGAGTTCCTCCTTTTGCTCTTGTTTTTTTCTTAATGATTAGGAACTCACTGGTAGGAGACTGTGTTGCTTTGTCGATGGGTTTTAACTTGGTGCGAAGGAACTCGGCCATCTCTCGGTCTTCTTCTTTTTCCCTGGTGGAAAGAAGGAAAAGAAATGTTAAAGGAATGACAGTTTTCTCTGTAAATGGGACAGCAAAAGCTAGAACAGCTAGGATCAAGTCACTAGTAAACAATTAATTCCTTTGCTATTTTTAGAAACAATTTTGCCACTAACTAAAAATCAAAATATTTGCCTAAATTGCAACTGCTGCTGAGGCTTTTGCAATTTGCACACAGGGCTCAGTGCGAGCTCTGGGTTCAGTTCTAGCTCAGGCTCCTTGTCAGCTCCTTGTCTGGCCAGCTCTCTTTGATCAGCTGCAGGACTGGCAAAAGCTTTGCCAAATCCTCTCTTTGCTTGCTTAGAATTCCAGTGTGTTGGAGGAGATATTGTCATTTTGGATAAATGGATTGAGTCTTTACTGCTGAAAGAGGGGGGAGTAAGAGCAAAACTGACTCTCTGTAGAGTGTTGATCTCAAATAAAAGATTGGATTTGGGTGCTGGAAGTGAACTTTTAAGGAAGCCTACAACTTTCTTGGCAACTTTGTGCTAATACAGAGATGAAACCCTGCAGAACCTCTCATGTCTTAGGTAGGGCTGTACTGCTGAGTGCTTTTTAGTTGGTTTGGGGTTTTTTGTTATTTGGGTTGTTTTGCTATGACAAGATGGGAATAGTAGTAATCAACCTGACAACATGAATAATTAAAAAAGGATTTTAGATGTCTACAAATATGCCCCTTGTAGAATTCCATTTCATGTCTACTTTTTATCCTAAGAGAATTCCCTGGTAGCAGCATAAATACTTTTCTTTTAAATGGTAAATACCCAGACTGTTTCTGGTAGGAAAATAAGAGACCAAAGCTCACTGTTATTCATGAGATGACTGAATCATTAATGGGATAAAGAGCCACAGAATTAGAGTAATCTCATTTTAATGTTTTTCTATGGAAAGAAGAGGAGGCTTTTAACTTGGTAAGTTGTTTTGAAGGACCAGTTCTCTCCCATTAATGTTGATTTAAATTTTGTCACTTAATCTATTGTATTATTAGGCTTGTGGAATGTCACTAAGTAAGTTCAGTTGCTCTTGGTTCTTACCGTAATCTCTCCACCTCTGCATCATCGACAAGAAAATCTCTTTTTTGTACCAGTCGATGAATCTTCTGAATCAGTTCATCCTCTCTTTGCTTCTCCATCTTTGTTTTTTCTTTTTCTGGTCAAAAAGAGAGAGAAGAGTGTATTACTTTGGACTCTGGGGAGCGTGAGGGGGTGGTGTAGGACGCTGCAGATGTCTGAGAATCAGCTCTGATTGAAGTCAATGGTTTTCCAGACTGAGTCACCAAAACCCCAGCAAGCTGGGTCACTGCCTCTTTGCTCTCCTCACTTGCTGCTGTTGACTCTGATCAGCTTAATGATCTGAAGGCTCTGAGGGGTTTGCTAAGCCTGCTTTTAATACTCAGTGACTCTGCAAGACATTGCTTGGAATTTTTTAAGAGCTTTGGCAAGAAAATAGTTCAAGATGCTTTGTTAAAATCCAATGTACAAACTCCATTTGACCTCAGGGGAAAGGAGATCACACCGAAAGGAACTCTGTGTTTCAAGACAGCTTTGGCTGTTGAAAACAACACTTTTTTTTTTTCTACTCTGACAAGGCAGGTGAGCTGCAAATCCCCACAAATAGCATCAATTGTAAAACATAGAAAAATAAATGCAATTTTATTTTCCCTGCACTGCACAGATCTGAGTAATTAATATATGTCCTTGTTAATTGGCCAGTCTAGAATGGCTAGGTTGTCTATAAACAACAATTTTTGTGGCATGAAAGATGTGCCTGTCACAAACTAAAAGTCATAAATGTTAGGGATTACAGAGCTGTCGTTTCAGGCTATAAAGCAAATGTATTTAAGACAGAGCTCATCAAACCTTGCAAGTTCAGCAGAGATGAGAAAGCCAGAGGTAAATCCAAGCTCATGTATTTCCCTGAGAAGCTTAAAATTTTGATCAGCTATGAAGACACTTGGTATTAAATCAAGATTTTGGTGTTTGGGCAGTAGAACTGTGTTCAGAGACCTGCACAGTTCAGTACGGTGAGAGCTGGGGGAGGAACAGTGAGCTGCCTGCAGTCTGATGCATCTGAGCTGTGTTATGTCTGCTGATTTAAGTTATAAGACACCTTAAATAGCTAAATTAATCAGACACTTGAAAACAATTGATTTTAGTACAGATTTTAAAAAAAGAATGCTTAGAAGTCGCAGCTTTTTCTTGCTTTGTCTGTTATGGCTAAGGAGCAAGGACTCTTCTCACTTCTGAAGACAGAAGCTACTTCCTACTTCCTTTCAATCTATCTTTTTCCTAAATTATAGCTCTCCTATTATATCCTTCAGGAAACTGTCTGCTAAAAATATTAATATATGTGGCAAAATACTGCATATTCTGTGCACTAAAAGATTGATACCACATCTACTGAAACTGGCTAAACTGTGTCTACTGAAACCAAAGAGCTGTTCTCTATACAAATCTGTATTCTTACAGGAAAATTGTGGTAGAGATCCTGTGAATGAATCCATTCCTGGAAAGTGTTTTTCTAGGTGAGGCACATGCTGTGTCAGCACTTAGTCAGTGCCAGCAGCTGCTTTGTCTTTGTTAAGACCAAGCTCTTGTGACCCTGCCTGGAGATGCTGCTGCTGGAACGTCACCTCTTGGATTCTTAAGTTTGCTGAGATTTGTGAAATTCTAAAGAGAAACTGCTGTCTGTGGGTCTCTGCTTGAGGCCTTGAGACTGGAAAATAATTTCTGAAAGATAAAAAAAAAAACCCAAACAGCAGAAACACCAAAAGAATGAAAGCTGATTAACCCTATCTGTTAGTTCAAAGTCTGGACAGGAAAGTTTGCAGATCAGAAAAGTGAGGCAAGGGGCATCATTCACACACAGTTTCCAGGATTTGTAATCCTTTCCATTTGAACAAATAATGAACCAACAGTGTTATTATCAAAAATTTTAAATGTGAACTCTACTAAGAAGTATAAGGAAAGAAAAAGAAATATTATTAATCTATTTCTGTTAGGTACAAAATGTGGCAAAGTTTTTACACAGCTAAAAGTGAGTGGTTTCAGAGTAGATCTCTTTCCTGTGTCACAAATCCCCTTCTTCCTCCTTTCTGAGGACAAAGTTGTCCTTCAAAGTTGCACAATAAAATGTGAGGAGGAAAAATTAGGACAACCAAAGGATGGTCAAAACTTGGACTTAATAGTTAAGTGGGAGCAGTTAAGCAAATTATTTCTGCAGGGTGCTGGAGGCTGTGCAGTAATATGTGGTGTAAGTGGCCTGCTGCAGTTGCTGAGTGTTTTGCAGGATCTGTCTATTTTTTCCTTGAAAAAAAAGAGTAAGGCTGTTGTGGATCATCTAAAATGGCAAAGCTGTAGTGAAGTGGAATTCCTCACTGACGGCAGCTGGAGTTCTGAGCCAAGGACTGCAGAACTGCCCACAACTCTGTCCCTCCTTCAAACAGTGAATTTGCAGAGATTTGTTGCAAAACACAAAACAGAGTTGTGGGCCTTGCTTTTTGTGGAAACCTGTTCTTCTTAATCCTAGAAGGTAGATTTAACTACAGGTGTGATAATGGATTGGTGTAGCAAGGAAAAAATCAATCACACTCACAGTGCTGGTTATAAATCCTTCTCCTCTCCCTCTTCTATCTCTAGCATCTCAGCACTTGTCTTTTCTACCTGACAATCTCTGTGCCACTTGGTTCCCTTGAGATTGCCAAGGGAGTGCAAGAAATAAGGAATGTGCTCCTTGTTTGAGTGATATTTGCAGGGCTGCTGCCATGGGAGCAGTGAAATGCAGCATGAAAAGAAATTTAGAGACAGAGATTAGAGATGGGCAAGAAAATGGGAATTAAAAATGAGGACTAGAGGAAAGAGATATGAAACTCCACCTTGTGGGGAGGAGATTCTGATTGTTGGGGCATGGGTGGGTGATGCATGGGTGGGGATGGTGTCAGGAGCACAGGTGTTATCCTAATACTGGGTGGAGACAGCCATTACCTGGGATTGCTACCAAACTCTGCAGCTCCTGCTTAAGGTTCATAATGTCTTTGCACAGCTGGATGTCATCCATCCTGCAGAAACAGAAAAAGCATGGTCAGACATGCAAACTCCACTCTGTGTTGATGGGATTGGCCAGATCTCACCTGAGTGCATGACCCTGGCCTTGCCTGGGACCTGTCAGCCTGAAAGGGGATCCTGACTCTCTTGGCTCACCAAGTTGAACAGAAAGCAAAGGGTGTTCAATACTGAATGTCCAGTGAGCCCTTGATTACTTGTCTTACTAGCTCTAATTTGTGTGTAGGTTCATACCTGTCACTGTGGATAATTTCAGATGCCTTTTACTTTCTTGAACATCAGAGAACCTTCTGGAGTGGGCACCTGTATCCATAATGGTCCTGGGAAAAGACAGGTGTGCCATATTGCACTTACTGCAGCAAGAGCTTTCTCTAGGGAAAGAGCAAGAACAGCAGAGAGCCTGGGAAGGGGCAGCAGAGGGTGA
The DNA here is from genome assembly GCF_026979565.1 of Vidua chalybeata. Lineage (NCBI taxonomy): Eukaryota > Metazoa > Chordata > Aves > Passeriformes > Viduidae > Vidua > Vidua chalybeata. The sequence continues at coordinate 7,587,098 of NC_071545.1, read as the reverse complement.
TAGATTATTTGGCACAGGCAGGGCAAGGTTCATATTCTACTGCCAGCTTTCTTTGTGACCCTACTAATAATTCAGTTCTAACACCAGAGAACTGGAAACTGACATAATTTGGCATTTATCTGGTGTTGAGGTTTTGTGCCTTGGGTGAATGTCCTCCATGGTTGATGTTTAATGCTTCAAATCCTTGATATGTGCAGAAAGTCCATTAATGTTAAGACAGAAGACAGCTTAAATAAAATAAAATAAAAAAAAAAGTAACATTAGCAGAAACTGCACCTTCAGTTCTCATTGAAATTGCTGCTTCTCCTGAGAGCTGCCACGCTGAATCATTCCCCTGGAAGGCAGCAGCCTTCAGCATTAGCTTCCTGGCACAGCTTTTATTCCAGTGCCTCAGCCACAGTGGCAGCCAAGGCTCAGGTGTTGGCTCCAAGGGCAGCATCTGGGGCTTTCATTTTGAGATCAACCCCTGAAGAGCACAAAACCCAGCCTGTGTGATTAATTGTACATTCTCAGCTTGGATCTCACCAACACTCTCCTTGCCCACGGATCTCTGTGCTCTGTTTCTCACAGTGCTGTGCTGAGGGGTGCACTGGCTGCTGCCTGAGCACCTGGAGGCAGCTGAAGTGCCACCAGAGCAAGGGCTGTCACCGTGGCATTTCAGGAGAGGAAGGCTGAGGGGGTGTGTGTATGTGAGAGAGAGCCCCCAAAGGACAATGCAGCCAAATTATTGAATTAAGTGAGGAATGGAAAAAGTAGGTGTTTCTGGCACAAATAAGACTTTAATCACAACCCAAGAGCTTTTACTCTCCTTGCCGCCTCTGCAAGGAATGCAGGTCTCTGCAGGGAGCTGTCCTTCAGCTGCTTTGCTCTTGTTAGTAAAACATGTTGATCCTCCTGTTATTTGCTGCTTGGGTTAACTCCATCTTGCCTGTTCTGCTACTTTCACTGTGCTGTGACAGCTATTCCTGCTGCCTTTTTACCCCTCTCCTCCCAAAATATGACTGTGAAATACCTCTCCTAATAATCTTTATTGCTGACCTCTCTTCCTTCTTTGTGTACCCCTGTCACTTCCACTGGGATCTGTTCTTTCACTGCCCATCTGTCTTGTAAGACTTGGTTTTATTGGGAAGATCAGCATGTTTGCCTCAGGACTAGAGCGTGGTCCTTTGCTCTGTGTGTTTAGGGCACTTGGAGGCAGAGATGTTTTTACTGATGAATATTCTTACTTAGGCTCCCCATATTACTCACTCTCATCCCAAGCAAAGCCTGCTTTACTCTTGAGATCCATCACACTTAATGGTACTGGAATTACTTTTATCAATTAATCTTAAACGCTGTCCTCCCAGGAGAGTCAGTATTCAAAATGTGCTGGGATATGAGCAAGCCTCACAGCTCCTTATCAGTTCAGTGCTCATGCACTTTGGGTGTCATGTTTGTACATTTGACTGAGATGACCATGTCTAACAAAGATGAGTTTCTTGGCAAGAAATGTTCAATATTGAACTGCTGTATTCAAATGATATCAGGCCACACTCTCAACTAGTAAAGAGAACAGTGAGTTTCTACAAAAGAGATCTCTGTGATGGACAGAGAGAGGATTTTTTTTTTTCTGATTCAGAAGACTTGGCTTCATTCTGAGAAGCTCTGAAATACACTAATTAAAATGCTTTACTATATCACTTTGGCTCCCTGCCCTCACTAAGGAACTCCAAAAAGCTAATGGCACTGCTCTTCTCTGGGGGTTTTCAGGAATTTAAAAGACCATCAGCAGTATATTCCAAGGGAGCAAGATCATTCATGTTCAGTAGTCCCTGTGCCTAACTTGTGGCTAAGGTACTGGCCACATGTTGCAGCTTTAGCTGCAATTTCTCCCCATAATTTGGGCTGGTTTTTAGCATGACTGCAGAGCCTGTAGCTGATACTCCACATTCATTCTCAGCATCTCTTCCTGAGACCTAAACTTTGTTCCTGCCTTGTAACACACAGCAGAGAAGTAAATCCATGGCCAAAGCACTTTAGGTCTGTAACAGCTCTGTGACCACGAGTTCCAAAAATCGTAAGTCAGATGACCTCTCCAGAGCCCCAGTTCTGCAGGCTGGTGCATTGTGCTGATGGACAAAAACTGAACCTACCATCTGCACCAATCCCCTTAAGCACATGGAACATCTTTCCTCCCATCTGTGTCAAACAGCCTTTGTGTTTCATCCACTCCACAGTGCTGATTAGAAAAAAGTAATTAAAAAAAGGTTAAATGATGAAAGGGAGGGCTGAAGGACATATGGGACCATGCCAAAGCTTCATCTATCTGACTTAATGAAAGCAGTTTCCTTGAAATTGTAAAGCACATCCCACATCTGCTAGCAAATAATACTGAATGCAGGGCAACAGGTGCTGCCCTGGGCAAGAGTTGCCTTGTTGCCCTTGAAGGAAAGGGAAGAAGAGGAACTCCTGGAAAGGAAATCTCTTGGAAGGCCATTCAATCTGTACTGGCACTATGAATCTTCCTTTCTTTTCCCCCTTATGCTCTGGATGTTGGATGTGAGTAGTTACAAGAGTCCCAGAAGAAGTCAATGCTGCTTCTGAAAAAGAAAAAAAAAAAAAAATCCCAGTGTATTTCTCATTTGGAAGCTGGATGGTCAGCAGGGTTGGACTGAGAGCATCTTGGTATTACTGTCAGACCTCTTTAGGAAGTAAAAAGTGCTTTTGGAAATGTTAAGGAAAGCAGCAATCTGCAGAGTAGAAGAGAAAAAATTCTTTGGGTCCCTTAACCTAGAGAGGTTCTCTCTCTTCTCTGGAAGAGATGGTACATTCCTTCCAGTCCCTGTGAAAACACTTTTCACCTTGTAGAAAAAAGATCAGTGAAGCAAACAGCAGTTACAATACAGCAATTTTCCCTCCAGAGCTGAGCTTTAAGTGTCTGCCCAGGAATCCTAAACACATGAGTTATGAGAATGATAAAACATTTCTCTCGTTAGGAGCCCAGATCCATTCCTGGAGTAATTGCAATAGTAGTGAACTAGGGATGGATTCTCAGTGTGCTGTTGTGCATTCCTGACACGCTGTCTGCACTTCTGCTTTTCTCTTTCTTGATGGCTTATTGCAGAACCCCTCTGCATGCTTGGAGATATCACACAAGCACATATTTCTCTTTTCTCTCATGGTATTTCAAGCTATATCATCACAACCTACAAGCAGACTTTCTGTTTGCCAGAAAGAAACAACAAAAAAAACCAAACCTCATAATGAATAAACAGCGGGAACAGAAGATTTTCTAAACACGGCACAAAATGACAGGAAAATAAGTGGGTCAGGGAGCCTGCAGTGCCCTGGCACAGTGACTCAGCCCCATTACATGTTTCTGTGGTCCAGCTACCAGGGGAGAGTGCCCTGAGCACTGTCATTGCCACCCCATGCTCCAGTGAGGTGACAGCATGAGTCACCTCTCTGAGCACATCTGCACCGAGGGGAGCAGCGCATGCAGAGCCCTCCCATCCAGTGTGCCCTGGCAAGCCTCAGAGGCTCTGCAAGAAAATGAGAGGCAGAACTTTTAAAAAAGAGACATTCTGTACCAGACACAAAAGAATTGTTTTGTTTTGTTTCTGTAGAAATTGTTCCTCAACAGCTGAATTTTTCTATCTCCTTCTCAGCCAAGGAAGAAAACTGAATTCCCCAGTGTAAGACCTAGGTGCTATCTAGAGGCATGCATAGGAAAAAAGCAAAAATTATAGTGAAAGCTCATAGAAAAATCACTAAACACTCCCCTTAATGGTCAACCCAAAAAAAAAAGAGATGGCCAGCAAGACTGACAAATACTTCAAATACTTCATATTTGAGTGTAAGAACTATTAGTAACACCTATATAAGCATCAAATATCATTTCCATTGATTTCAGGATGAGCAGAGCAGTTCAGTGTGTCTAGAGAGCTTCTGCCTTTGCTGAATGACTTTCAAAGCTAGAAATAGATCTGTGCTCCCTCTAGCATGTCTGTTAGAGGAGGTCTGAGATTTCCTTTGTTTTCTGTTATTGGATTAAAGTGCTTGAAGTTAAAAAAGGAATGTAGACTGAGTTTGCTGGTTTCCTTCCCTCTCTTCCAGGAGGGTTTGCAGGTACTTAGATTATTTTTAGTTCTGTTTTAATACATTCCTGCCCCAGGAGTAAAATGCTTGTAATTGTTGGAGTTTCTGAAGACTTTGATAGTGCCAGTCTAGGAGCTGACCTGAGAATCAAGTGTCATGCTAAGTCATGAGCTGACATGATAATGTAACCAAAGGTCTCCATGTGGGGATAAAAAGATCATCTCCTTGGTGGTGTCTCCAGTGAGCAAGCTGAAACCAGCCAAGAGCAACCAGTAGTGATGGAGAAATTTAGGGGATTGAAGGAAAGAGATCTGTAGAAATAAAGAGAATTGCTTCAGAGATGAGGATGACATCGAGCTGCAGACTCGAGGGGCTTGAGTGGAGGCTGCCTTTGGGTACTGCAGGTGTTCATGGCTTTGCCAAAGCTGTGGGGAATCTGCAATGGTGAAAGTGTTCCTGGGACTACAAGAGCACTATAAATTTTACAGAATCACTGAGCTGTTAAGGTTGGAAAATGCTTCAAAGATTATACAGTTCAACAGTCACCTCAGCACTGCCATGTTCACCACAACACCGTGTCCCCAAGTGCCACATGCACATGCCTTTTGAGCACTTCCAGGGGTGATGACTCCACCACTGCCCTGGGCAACCTGTTACAAGGCCTGATCACCCTTCCAGTCAAAAACTTTTCCTTATATCCAATCTAATCTTTCCCTTTGCAATTTGAGTCCATTTCCTCTTGCCTTGTTGCTTGTTATGTGGGAGAAGAGACCGACCTCCACCTGATGCTCCTCTTCTACATCTGACTCCTTTTTGTCCCTGTCAGCTTGGCTTAGTTACTTAAATCTTCTAATTATAAATCTGTGAGATCACAGGCAACATTTAATGAATCCAGAACAGTTTGTTTGAGTAATTATGGTGTGTGCTTGTCACACTGTTATTTAGCTGAGCACCTGGTGCTGCAGGACACAGAGCTGGCAATTAAGGTAACAGATTGCTGCCCAGCCTGCTTGGCAGGGCAGCTCACAAATCACAGGTCCTGGCATTAACTTGCACTACTAAAGGAAGTGTGTCTGACTTTCCCTGTTGAAAGGAAAAAGTTCTTTGCATTGTTCCTCTGCTGGAGGAACAGTGCATGGAAGCTACTGAGCCACAAGTTGCACAGCAATGTAATTCAGCTATTGTTCCAGAGAATTGAAGATGGCATTTGAAATTCTCAGTCCCAGAAGGGTCATATTTAAGGTATATTTCACATAAATTCAGAACAGTGCCTAGAGAGGCTGTCTGTTTTTCATTTTCACTGACATTGCTCAATTCTCTTGAGCTTGGCCATCTCCTCTGCCAATTACGAAGTTCTACCATGAATCAATAGTAACAAGAGGAGTTTTCCTGAAATTGCCCCACTGTGGAGAGGAATATTTCTCCATGTGGCAAAAATTGACTAAGTTAATTTGTCTAAAAAGCATATAGACAGTAGAGAAGTCAGATTTCAATTCACAAGTATGAGCCCTTTGCAGCAGAATACAGAAGATTCTATACAAAAGCACAGGGCCTGGTTTATTTGAACTGCTCTGGTAGTTCTATTTTTGGATGTTATGCATGGGAAGGAGGAAACTCTAGGTCTGGCTGTGCATTGTCATTGTCTCCAGCAGAATCAATGATACATTTCCTTCTTAATTTGTCTTCATGTTTGACCTTTTCTTATTTTTAAAACCAGAAAAGCAACGATTTGTTATCACAGCTGAAAAGAATATAAAGGTTTCTGGTATAAAATTAAACACTGACAGTCCCTTCCAGGGCTTTTCAATTCACTGGTTACTCTCCTATTTATAGCAGAAGACAAGTGAGAAGGACCAGTGAAATACCACAGGGCAAGAGGGACACTTCACTGCAGAACATCCTTGCCTGGAGGAAGCTCAGCTGTCCAAAAGGGGGGCCAGGATGTGCTGGGGTGGTCCCAGGGGACAAGCCCCTGTGCCTTCCACTCATGCAAACCAGAGCACAGGTAGCCAAGAACTGGGAAGTGAAGGACAGTTTGGGATAAAAGGCTACATCTGGAAATACAGTGCTAAATTTCTGCATTAAAAATGACAAGGTCAAAGATCAAAGCTGCTCCTTCTTCTATTAACAGCATTTTGTGACAACTACAACACATATTCAATGTAGAAAATGCTGTTTAAAGAAAATTCTCTATTAAAGAACTATTTTTCTAGGTATCCAACAGAGACAATAATGAAAATTATTTCTAAGACAAAAAAAATCTCAACTACCAAGTTTAAAATTAATTAAATACTTTCCAAATGATAAGTTTATTGTTATACACCACTAAAAATTGCTTTTCCTTTCAGAGTATTTTTACAACCACACATCTGAAAGTATAATGTTGTGTTTTCCTCTGGGGCTGATGGTTTGCTGTCAAACAGGGTAAATGAGATGGGTCTGCAGAGAGATCAAACTGAACTAAGGCATTTTCCTTCCTCTGGGAGAGCTGATCTCTGTACTTTTAGCTTAAAGTGCACAGTCCAGAACTTTGCAATTCTGTCCTGAACTCATGTTCTTGAGGCTTCCAGACTTGCATGTGAGGAGCCGGGAGGTTTGGCAGAGCTGGACCTTAGAGGAGTTCCCAGCCCTGCAGTGGGCACACTGACATCCTTGGGGCTCCCAGACCCTTGGCAGTCCCCTGGAAATGCTGTTCCTAACCTCAGAGACCTCGAGCTTTGACCAGCTGACGAGTCTCATTACAAAAGCACCTTGTGCCATGTCACAGCTTGCAGTTTCCTAATTATTTCCTCCAGGACTCTGGTTATTTGCAATGTGCTTGGGAGGCAAAGCTCAGTGTGACACAGTCACAGCCACAGCTTCACCCTGTCATGCAGAAGAGCCTGTGCCACACCAGGCTGCATCAGTGTCTTACAGCTGGGCTTGCTGGTTTTCCTACTGGTGCCTTATCTTATGAAGCTGACAACCTGACATTTATATTTATTGAATAATATGTATAATCACACAACTGCCTCCTCCTCTACAGCCTCCCCAAGTCCATCCTGTGTTCTGAGAGCAAGATACAATCAGGAAGAAAAAAAAAATGGATGGAAATCACAGTAAGTGATACTGTATTGTTAAGATTTCAGAACTGTGAAGGAGAAAAGATTTATTGCTCCTTTCCATGAAAAGACAGATCTTATCAGAAAACACTGACAACAACAGCTCTATTCATGAACAAAAACCCAGTTTTGCTGGTGTTACTTATTTGCACTGCAGTAACACCAAGGTGCAAAACTCAGAGAAAAGTATCAGATGCTGAACACATAAGCAAACAGTCCTAAGGGAATTCCTGCTTAACCTGAGATGACAGAAAACAGATAACATAAAGTACAAAGGAAAAAAGGAGCAGCAAAAGAATGAAAAGTACACAAGACAGCAAAAGTCAGAACACCTGCTTAGCAATAATATAAGCAGTGAGTTACCACTGCTATTCACACCTCTGACAGCCTGCTTTATCTCCTTCCACTCACTATCCCTCCCTCTCACCCTTCGCAGGGTGATGCTCAGTGTGGGGCTCTGTTACCACACAAAGCATGAAGCCACTGAGAAATCAGAGCTGATGTCACATTAGTGAGACACTTTTAAGAGTGTTAAAGTATTTAGTTCAAAAAAGAATTAAAATTTGAAATGAACTTTGTTCATACAAAGACATTAATTACTGCTGCCTTTTCTCACCTGAGGATGGAACCCTCCATGAACACATCTTTCCGTTGCTTTGCAGCATTACTGAGTTCAGCCAGCTATAAGACTGTTTATTTCATATTCCCACTTTGTGTCTACTAGATTTACTGCACTCAAATTAAAACATGGGATTTCTAAAGTTGGTTTATTTAAGGTTGTCATCACCAAGGGAATTAACCTCTCACTTCAGCAGTTCTTGTATGTTTGAAACAACACTTTGGTGTTGTTTCCCTTTGCAGTGGTTGCATTAAGGCACGCAATCAGCAGAGATACCTTTCTGTATTTAAAATACCAGTGTGCTTTTCATCCTGCAACTGACACAAAGGTGAGGCTCCTATCTGACCTCTGTGGTTGTTCTTAGAAGGAATATGGACTTTACATTTTCCCCATGAATTTGCCCTAAGTTTGAGATTCTACCACTATACCCAACACCCTCCAGAATGATCATTACTGACTGTCCCACCTCAACTGCTCCCAGCAATGGAAAATCTATATCACAGCAGGACAAAAGAGATTTATGGGGTTTTGCAAACCAGGAGAAGGATAAAGGTTAAAAAAGACAAGTAAAGAAAAAGCAAGCCTGATTTGAAGCAATAAAAAACCAAACAAACTAGAGATAAATTATGTAGTCTGGACAGCTAATGAAGCTGTGGGACTGCAAAGTCAAACTGCAGCAAACACAGAAGGTCTGGGATTTCAAGTAAGCAAACATAATAGTGTAAAATGGTCTAAAATCCTGAATAGAGGTATGCAGAAATTGGATGATGTAGATGTTATGAGCACTCTGGAGAAGCAGGAGTCATCTACTAATGAGTAGTGAGAGTGTACAAAGACAATGACCAACTTTAGTTCTGAGCCAGTGTGGAGGTGAATTTGGCCTCTTCACAGTTATTAGTTTAGTGATGTAATAACCACACAGACATTAAGCAAATACACCATGGTATTTATAGCATTTTTACAGATGAAAAAAAAAGTTTAATGAGTAAAATGTTTTCAGTAATTGCCTAAAGCAACCTAATAGGGCTTTATGTTTAATATTTTCTATTCCCTACACATTAAAAAACTGCCATTCAGTATCACCTACATGGCAGAAATAACCATCCCAAGACAGCTATCACAAGTGGAAGCAACTTCCACAGTTTTAGTACAAGGTCATCCAATAAAGCTGGCTTCAAGCTTTGCTTTCCATCTGGAAAGCCAGCAATATCAGGCACTGGCAGATTTCCCACAGACTGTGTTTCATGATGACAGTGGATGCTGTTTTATAAGAATTCCGTGCCTTTCCATAGGAACAGGCAGGAACTGTTGGTGACATGATCTCACCTTTACTAATAATATTTACTGGGTCCCAACAGGCATTTTAAAATACATGAATTTTGCACAACAAATGACTTTGAAGTTCAGTTTTGATCTGCTCTGTATCACATAGAAGTCTGAGGGTTTGCTGCCTCTCCCTGTCAGCTAAACTGAGCTAACACATGCATCATCCATTTTTACAACCATGTCTTTCAGCACAGTAGATTTCCATGCCCCAGCAATCCTAAACTGCTTCTGAAGCCAAACACATCCACAGCAGCAACACATTAAAGGTGTGACACAGAGGATGCTGCCCAAGCAGCTCTCAGTTTCTGGGTCTGTTATCTCACCAGGAAGGAAAAAAAAAAAAAAAGGAAGTGGGACAGGAGCATTAGAAAGGAAGAGAGTGTGCATGTTCTGAAGTGGTGTGTTTGCTTTCCTCAACAGCACAGACAGATTGAACATTCACAGCTTGACCCAAAACTCTTTTTATACAGAATGTTTTAAGAAAGGAGCTGAGAGAAGCCTGAGAAGCGAAGGAGGGGAATGCTGGCAGGCTGTAACTGATGCTTTTCTGTACATATTTTCTCCTTCATATCTATATATGCTGAGCTCTCAGCTATTCTAAAAACAAACCAAGAAGAGCTGGAGATAGCACATGATGGCTTCAAGGTATGTTTTCATTTCCTGGGCTGGTTGGAGACAGTCACAACAGCTCCTGGCATAATTTTATGAAATTTCATAGTATCAGTATCATTGAAGGAGAGATGCTACAAACAGCCACAATTCCTACATAACCTGGACATGTCCTGAGGAGGTCCATCCTGGGCACCAAGCAAGGCAGGGTCTTGAGATAAAAATAGGATTTGATAATGTAATTACAGACCAAATCACAGTGCATCTGCTCTGTTGTGACCGAGGTTGCCTGAGCTAAAATATGATTGTACAATATAAATTGTGGCATTACCTAATTGAGGAAGGCTTGATTTTATAATCTGAAAATTGTCTCAAAAACTTCAGGTAATTCTTCATAGCAAGCAGGTATTCAGCTAGAAGTGATGTGGATTTCCTGGGTATGAAGAGTACAGCTGCTTTCAGCTGCTCTCCTTTTTTTTTTTTTTTCTCAAGGAGGAAACAAAAATAAGGAGCAAAGCAAAGGACACATTTTCAAAGGTCAATACCTGACTTGCAATTGGCACAATGGTTTGGGAAACATCATGACCTGTTAGTCCATTGCTTCAGTTCATTTTGCTTTCTTTATTTCTTTGTATTGATAAAAAGAAAACCAAGAACTATCAGAAAACTGGCCTCTTATAAAGTATACACTACAGGATGAATTATTTCACTGTAATATTTAGCAAAAGAGTTCATCTGCTTTCCTTGCTTTTCAAATCAAAAAATTTCAGGGAACAGGCTAAGAATAAGCTGTTACACATCTAATTGTATTGAGTTTCATGCAGCAGAATTTAAAAAACTGTGCTTTTTAATAAAAATTATTACAAATTTGAAAATCAGAGATGTCAGAGTTTCTGTAGTGTATATTTTTGCTTCACTTCAGAGTTCCAGAAAGTCATACTGTTTAAATGTATCTTTGTGTAACAACACTTCATCTTTAAATGCTTTCGTTTTTAATTACTGAAATGAGGTCTTACATTATGTTTACTGCACCAGTAAGGAATTGCCACTTCTCTCTGCAAGGCAGAGGAGAAAGAGTGTACAAAGGACTGCAAAGTAGTACAAAAGGGTGAAAAATCACATGTATTAGAAACTGTAGAGATATTTAAGGTCTTCACTTAAAATTTTTTGCTGTTTCATTTTCAAACAGGGTAAAACCTGTTTACACTGCTCTCACAGATGGTCTTTTCTCTATTTTGGGGAAGTTTTGTTTTTTTTTTTTAATACAGTGATAGGCAGACTACAGAAATATCTGTGCTTGTCTGAGAGTGAATCCTTGGTCTGTCACTAAAAACCAGCATGGGCTGCACTGTGGGACTGGGCACAGCACATCATTTGTGGGCTGGTGCAGAGGCAATGAAATTGCAGCAAGTTCATAAAGATATCTTCTGAATTTTAAAATAATTTTGATGGGTACTAGTACACATCCACCAGTCTGTGGGTCCCCTCCAAGCCAAGCTGTTCTGTGATTCCATGGAATGCCAAGGACTCCCTCTTGCAGAGTTTGTGACGTGTGAAGAGACAGGTGCTGTACAAACCACAGCTGCCACCAACAGCATTGCCTTTCTGACGATCCCATACATCAGCAGGAACAGTTTTCCCTTGGTCACACACAGAAGTGTGAAAAATGCAAACCAGCTTCATGTCCACTGAGCATCTAGACCTTGCTAGGGTTCTTTTCCAGCTGGATTTTTTGGGACATTTTAATGGCTGATAAACTAACCTAGAGCAGTTCTCTGCCTAATGTCTTTATTTCATGGCTACCACATTTGCATCTTCTTCAAGGAAAATAGTAAATTCAATTAGCAGCCTTAGAGCATCCATTCCTTCCATGGATTAAACCTGACAGAGGAAGAGCTTGCTGTGGTTTCCATCAGCAGCAGGCCTAGCTTGCAGTGTTTTGTTTTCTTATTCTTGAGTGAGTATTTTTAAACCCAGGGAAGAGCTGTGGCACCTGCTGGTGTGTGCAGGCAGAGCTGACAGGCTGTGAATGCCTGTGACAGAGGGACCACGGGCACCCTGAGGGCTGGGGACACTGAGCACAGCTTCAGAGCACTGCTTTCTTTAAGCACAGCTACAGCCCACTTTTCCTGTTGTAGGATTTGGCTACATGTGAATAAAAAGATCAGTCAGACAGACAGCGAGAAGAAAGAACCATTACTTCAGAAAATGTAGCTGAAAATGTGAGCTGTGCCTGGATGTGCAAGTGCTACAGAATCGTTTCATTGTGTTCATGCTTTCATAAGAACTATAAAAAAATACCAATTTAACCCAAGAGAATTTATATTCTGTTGCTAACAGCATGAAAGGCAAAGAAAGGAATACAAACATACCACACAGTTTCTCTAATGCTATGTGTGTGTTTTATCCTTTTGCTCTAATTAAAGGAAAAGCAAAAGCAGATGCAAGAGCTAAAGAGATGTGGTTCTCATTAAAGCTGGTCTGGCACTCTGTGCTCTGAGTGTAGGTGTAGAGCTGCTCGTTAGCAGTGTTCAAAGCTGAGTCTGCCTTACACCTGGCTGAGGAGGCTCAGCTTCATGTTGTTGGTTGTATAGGTCATTCCCAGGGGAATCTAGTCCTGTCAGAAGAAATCAGTTACTAAAATTCATGACCTACATACAGACTTCTGGTCTTTGGATATTGGCAATTAATTACTTCAGAAATCAAATTAAAAAAAAGAAATATGGCTACATATAATGTCTTCCACAATATGTCTATGAATTAGAGTTTATATAATTTGCTTAGTGAAACAGAAACAAAACTTGGACCACTGAGGTAACCATGACTTGTGCTGTTAATCTCGGCAATAGGTCATTAAAATGCATTTATCATTAAAAGATATTTGTCAATGAAGACAAATGTAGCCAAGCCCTTCTGTCAGCATAAACTACCCAGCATGAGAGGCAGTAAAGAACAGGTGCTGCTGCATTTCTTGGGTGTCACTACCAACATGCTTCTCTCTGGCCATTTCATTCAGTGGCATTCACAAACTGAATTTAACTGCCTCAAGGATTAATGAGCAGAGTCAGAATACTCTGCCACACAGCAGGGTGTTGCCCTGATTTTTAGAAGTGTTACGTTTTCTTTTATAGTTCTTTTGAAAGTTTTAAAGTTCTCATAAAACTTCTTTAGCCTTCTGATAATGTTTACATATTTATACTAGAGTTCTCACGCACCGTTCATGTAAATAATGATTGTTTTACATTCTTCTTTGTAGGAGGAGAGAATTGATGAACTGTTGATTTGACCAGTGTGGTTGGAGAGGTGGTAATTCCATCCTCCAATCCACGGTCACCTTCTGAATTCTATAAATATCAGATGCTCGAATAAAACTTGTGCTTTTTCTCTTTTAAACTTACCAAGCTTCTGTGTACTCATTCATGTCCAATAGCGACAGCAGGGAGCAGCTGGGCCAGAAAGCTGTGTGAATATCCCTGGAAAAGTGGTCATTAGGTCTGCTGCAGCTGAAGGAATGAGAGGGTCTGTGGCTGTGGCTCTCCATGGCTTAGAAAAGACAGAAACTGGGGCCACCTCTGTCACCTGTCTGCTCTGCCAGGACCTTGGGCCAAGCCTCCTGGATGCTGGGAAGAGCTTTCCTGCCTGTGCCAGGGAGAGGCTGGGAGTGCTCCTGGGCAGCTCTAGGCAGTGTGTGAGGATGAGATCTATCCCAGGAGGAGAACAGTTGCACAGTGTGAACACCAGTTCTGTTCCCTTTTCAATAAGCAAGCTCTCCTGTGTTAAATCCCTTACTCAAACACCTGCCAGGCCATACAGAGTAAAGAGTGTGAGCATGGGGGAAATGAAAAGAACAGACTGGATACCAGAACAAACAGAACAATCACTCTCATTCACTGGGGCAGTTTACTTCAGTGGTTTGTTTGATATAGAAAATGTCAAGAGAAGTGCAGAGTTCAATGATGAGGCTTCGTCCAGATTAAATTTATGTACAAACCAATAACCAAGTAGTGACTTGACCACCAGGAGCAGGAGTGACAAAACCTTTCTTGTTCACTTTATTTGTACCACAAAGGCATTACTAATGGTCAGTGCCACTATTACCAGCCCTTATTCCAAAGGTGTCTAAGCAGTGATTCTGGGCAGAAGTCTTCTGGGATAACACTCAAAGGCAGTCTGTGCTGTTTGCAGAGGGGTGAGGTTTCCAGCTTCTGGCAATGCAAGTCAGGGCACTAAAATTAACCTCCAGTGTAAGGGTCAAAGGACCAGTCCCCTGTACTTTAACATGAGCAGAAAGCCAGTGAGTTTTTTCAGGCTACCGAAGCTTCATTAATGTCAAGGGTCTGAGCTCAGCAGGTTTTAGAGCTACTGAAGTTCTTGGCCTGTCAGCAAAGGCATTTGTTTCTGACCTCAGATACTCACAGACTGAGGACACTTCAAGACAATACACTTCTTAGGAATAAGTTCTGATCTTGTAAATTTGATGATTTAGGAATATTAACCCTATTGCCTTCACCATCAGAATTGGATTAATATTCACAAACCTTCGGTGAGGCTCCTATGCCTGACCTTTTTTGGCAGTTTTGAAAATCCCTCTTGGAATACTGCCATTTAATTTGATATATCAGAAAGTGTTTTGTGTTCATAACTAAATGGCTTCCATTTAACAAATGTCAAATCTTGGCTGCTATTAGTGCAGAACACAGTGTGTTCTCATGTGACATGAACTAAGACCACTAATGAAGTAGGAATAAAGCCTGAACTAGGTTAGACTGGGAAGCTTCAAATCCCCTACCTGTTGATATTTTGTTCAGACAAATATCCTTGCCACAAAGGACTGAAATCAGGTAGGAAAAGATGCTGCATAGACACATACTTTGCTAAAGTTTCCTTTTGAAAGTAAGAGGTCTGTTTTATGTATTCTGCAAATCGTGCTGAATAAAAAAAAATGTGCTGAATGAAAAAGCGGTAATTTCCTTTGCAACTACAAAAATCATTTCCCAAAGGCATTTTGTAAGTGCTCACCTAACTGGGATGCTCTTTATCTTTCTCCCTTTTAAAATGTCAAGCAGATAAAAGTCTTCTAAATACCATTCTTTCCTATTTTGATTAATTTTGCATAGTGTTTTCCCAGAAGGACTGATACTTACATAAACCTGAGTTCTGATTCTCTTCTGACTAAGACTTCCCGAAGTCTCTGGATCTTTGCCATCTCAAGCTCAATTTCCTCAGGCATCATTGTTGTTTCAGCCATTGAAATGATGTCAAGTTGATCTGTGTGTGGAAGCAGAGAAAATGAATTAAGCCAGTCAGACTGTCTTAATGGTGTTTTTCAGGAATGTAAATTAAATCACAGAGCTACCTAACTATGGAGTAATTAATTCAAGCAGTAAAAAATATTCTAGCTAAGTGCTGTGCTGACTGGTTTCTCTATTGTTTTGCTTATTACTTGCAATGTAAGAGTTTAGAAGTGAAACACTCCCTAAGCCAAAGTGACAATTATTTTGTTAGTCAGGCTCAATCATCCCTCTGAGGAATCCCAACCCCGTCCACAGCCACAGCCACCATTCCTTAACTGATACCACCACAAACTGACTGCTACAAAACCCTCTCAGAGCAATTACTTGCATCTCTGAAGAGTTCTACCTTGGTGCAGCCAACATAAACCCATGAATGTTCCCCACCTCTAACCCCTCTAACTCTCCATGCTGCCCCACCCTGGGAGCTAAAGGCCAGCCCCACCAAGAGGAGCCAAGGATGGGATCAGAAATGATGCAGGACCTCATCCTGCAAGGGGCTGAGTGGCTCTCACAAGGACATCAAATGGGTTGAGGAGACAAAAAACATTTTGCAGTAATAACCTGGCAGCTGGTAAGGCCAGGGTGCTTCTGTGATTATTTCTCCATAATTGATGTATTACCTCTGTAACCCAGAGAGAAACAGGGCTATGGACTGTGCTCCCTGAACGTAAAGCAACCAATTTATATAAGATGGGTTTGGGAAAAGAGCTGCTTGGCCTCTGGAAAACCCCATTCCAAGGGTTCATCATACTTGGCCTTCGTGTTAAACAAGAATTTAGACACTGCAAAATAGGTTGGCTGCATATCTTGGTACCCAAATGGGGAGCTATTCCTGAAAAAAGGCCTGTTTCAGCTGTATTGATTTGAAAAGGGGAAAATAGAGAGGTCAAAACATACTCAGCATAATTATGCAGAAAACTGCAGACAAAAAGCATCAGAAAATAAGCTGTTCAATTAATTAAGAGGAGACAAATTCTGAAGTCCCTCATGACACACTAAGCACAGCTGAGAAGAATTTCTGACAAAAACTTGGAGTAGGAATGAAACTATAAAATCTCAGCAAACAGCCCCTGTATGAGCTTAGTTCATGGCTCTCCCAAAATGGAGGCAAAGGAAAAACATTCTATACTATATAAACAAAAGATATTTCCCTTGCATTTAAAAACAGATAAAATATTTTTTTAAGTTATCCCACTAGTATTATCTGCAAGTTTTGACTTCCTTTCTTAATGAAGAAAGTGGGGCTACAAATATTTTAAAATCACTTTTTTTTTCCCAAGACAATAGAATCTTGAAGGAAAAAAAGTGAGACAGATTTTGAAATGTCTGTCATGAGAGAACAGCCATATTTCAGTAGTTGTTTTTAAACTCAAATTGCAAAACTGGTCTGTAAAGTAAGGCTGTCTTGTGTGTCTGAACACACAAATGCTGCCTGTACAAGATGGATTTCCCTATTAGAAATCATTGTGTTTGTTGGAGTATATTTAGTTGATGTGTAGCCTAAATGTCATGAGGTTCTCACAGGCCCACCTCTCCTTTTCACTGCTTGCCAGAAATATAAGCAGGAGATGGGAAGTTATTCTGATGCTACCATGAATTAAAGCCAGTAATACTGGTAAATAGGAGTATAAACCATAAATAAATTACACATACATATTATAAAATTAGCTCTCAAGAGCTCGGAAAACAGAATAGAAAAAAGTAACTCATTTACTTGCACTCTGCAGCTCAAGCTGTAAGTGCCCTGGTGTCACTCCTCATGTGAGGTCAGCCTCCACCCTGTGATTCCAACAATTCAGGAACAAACAAGCTTTATGCCCCAGGGATGTGCTTAAACCAGCACAGGAATCAGTGTGACAGGCAGAAATCTGCTCTGACCCTTGCAGAACAGTCAGAGATTCTCCTTCACATCCCACTCAACGTGTGCTTGAACCAGAGAAAATATTTTTGAAAGTGATCCAAAATTCTGCAGTGTTTCCAAAAGAAACAAAAATGCAAGCAAGGCAGCAGAAGTTTGAAAGTGGAGGGAAATAAATACAGAAAGCATCAGATATTAGTTCACAGCTTGTCTGCAAGCTCAGAGATGTGGCTGCACCACTGGAATGGAGCAGAGGTGTGAGGACACCTGGAGCAGCCAGGCCAGGATTGCCAGCCCAGCCCTCCTCACACACCAGCAGCCTCTGGCTCTCAGTTTCTCTTCGTGGATAACTGGCCCACCTGGCAGCAGCTGTGCTGAAGGATAACTAATTATTTTTCATGAAATGGTTTGAGCTCCTGGGATGTGAACCACAGGGGGAGATTATGTTAATGTTATTGAGCCTTTAAGTAAAGCTCTAACTCTGTCCCAGTGAGCAATGACACCTCTAGTGCTCTGAGACATGATTCAGAACAGCTTCACACAGAAGTTTCTTACATTTTTAAAAAAGAAAGAATGAACATTTCATTTTATTTAAAGCAGGTATGCAGTAGTCAACTATTTTTTAGCATATATTGAGCTTTTTCCTGGTAATGAGACAAAATTCATAAAGCAAAAGTGGAGACAACACTGAGATGAGTCCCAGCCAGTGGCAGGATGAAACTGTTTTGTCTGTTCTGCAATCTCCAGGATAATTTTCAGTGACAAAAAAAACCAAGTAAAATTATATTACTGTATGCACAAAGATATTAGCACAAAAATAATTACAATAGGGAAATAAAATTATCAAGCTATTACACATAGTGAGAGGGGCTGAAAAGGTAAACCTGAAGTTATGTATGCATAACTTTGTTTCAATTTAAACACAGACTGGTATAGTTAAAGTGGGTATGATCACACTTCATCCTCAATGTGCCAGCCAGAAATAGAACAGTAGCCAGCTGTGTTTAAAAGCAACAAAAAACCAAATTGCCTATTAAGTCAATAAGTGCAAAGAAAACTTTAAAAGAAGCCTGAATTGACAAAGAGAAATGGGAGAACACCTTACACCTGGTGTCAATAGTTTCAGAGCAATTGGTAAGGGATGCTGTGATTAATTACCAGCAAAGATCCTGCTGCTGTCACTGGTGCCACACGGGTGGTGGCCCCGGGACAGGCTCCCTGTGCTCTGCAGCCAGTAGTGCTTTAATTGGCATTTGGGGCTGTTTTTATCACTGCAAAGCAGGGCAGGAGAAGGTGAGGTCTGGCAGTGACACAGAGGGTCCCAAATCTCTGCTGTTGGAACCAAGGGATGTCATTGTCACTGTGCTGAGCTCCGGGAACAGCTCAGGCACTGGCAGGGGAGCTGCAGCCGGGCAGGAACGCGCAGGGAGGAGCTGCAAGGGTGGGACACACAGCAAGTGCAGGGTCTGCTCCAGCAGGGCCTTCTGGATCCTCTTCTTTATGGCTCTGCTGGTGTTGGAAACCCAGTCACACCTTCCAGAGCCACCTCAGTCACTCATGTGAAAAATGCCAATCACTTGGTTTTAGAATTTTTAAAAGTTTAATAATAATAAAATTGTTATAAAAATAGTGATACAATTAGAGGAATAAAAATTTAGAGTTAGGACAATTACAAGACAATAAAAAACAAAGAATTACAGACTTCTGGATGTTTTTGGGCACTAAGCTACCAAAAACTTGCCTTGTGAACAAAGGAATAACCCTTAAAAGCAATAGCCTGTTGCATATTCATATATCTCATACATGATGCATAAATTCCTTACAAATTAAGAATTCTTCTGGTTTTTATCAGCTTCTACCCCTTAATCCTGGTGGTTCCATAAAGACAGAGAGCAGGTGGGAGAATGTTTGTCTTTTCTGGCTGTAACTCTTCAGGTTTCCTGTTGCTGTTATCTCTGTGCAAAGAGTTTCTTGATTATCTTATCCCTTTTCTTGAGCTAGTAAAAAATATCTGACATCGCAGAGTTTCTATTTTAACATTATGTTGTAACCTAAAACTATATTTAACACACTACTTAAGAGAATTAATACAGCATAACTTTTCATAACATATTCATTGTAATATTTGCAAAAAGCCAGTCACAAAATACTCATTTTTCACACTCAGCAGGAGGTGAGCTCCAGCACAGGGCAGGGGTAATGGCCCAGCTCTCCATCACTTCTCTTCTTCATCTTTGACATGGGTGAGCCATCCTAAATGAGACTCTGTTTGTTCAACCCATGGCTGCTGAGAGCTCCTCAAAGGATGGTGGCACAGACCAGCTTCTCTGATGTGGAAACCACTCAGCAGCAAACCTGCTCTTCAGCCCACCCAATACTGGTGCTCCAGTTAAAAATTATTGTAAGTCATTGCTCTGGACTGGACTGAAATTGAGCAGTTTGAGGCCTGCTTCTACTCCCTTAAATTGTCCAATAATAAGCTAATCCTTGATAAGAAAATGTTAATGGATAAGTTTTGCTCCAAATCTGGGTCAGAACTTTTGGGGCTTTTTCAATGAATTCAGTGCAATTCTCAAGCTAATCCTTTTTTGCTGAAGTATATTAAGTGCTAATAGAGCAGAGTGCAGCAAGCAAACTCTTAATACTACTTCACATATCAAAATCGACTCTCAACACCACAATTAGTTGATGAGACAAAGCAGAAGTAAGCAGGAGGCACAGGTCAGAAATGGATGAAGAGAGAACCAGCTAGTGCCACTTAAAAACAGCATGCTTGGTGGAAATTGAAATAGTTGCATAATGCAGAAAAATTAATTTGTTATAGTTAAAATATTCCAGATAAAAACATGTTCATGTGAAAAGAATCAGATTATTCCTGTAGTTGGTCACTAGCATGTCACCTGGAGGCATGAATGGCTAGCCTTGCACTATATCTTCTGTTGTTGCCTCAGAGTTGATTTCTTTTTCTGTTTGATTTAATCCTTCTGGTGCAGGATGCAGCGGCCAATAACTAACCTGTATATGAAAAACTACATTTAATTCCTTATTTCTAATCTAGCCTGCTGCAGCATTCTATTACTGTGAATCCTAACAATTACTAAATTTGGCATGTGTGTGGCACATTGTATTTATTCAATGCTTTATGATGGAATTACCATATAAATACAATATAAACAGCTGCAATGTGTTTTGATTCTGGATTGCCTGAGAGGCTGCAGTCTTGTGCAATTTAAAATGGGTAGACTGGAGGAAAGGGAAAAAAGGGGCAGTACCAGGGTGGCAGTGAGCTGATTGTTGTGGCAGTGAGCACATCCCACACTCCTGCTGCTTTCACTCCCTGCCTCACTTGGTTTGGACACTGGCAGCAGTCTGGCTTTGGGAAACATCCCAGGAATGTCCTCATCCTGCTGCAGAACACAGCTCACGGTCCATTTCAGGGGTCTTTCAGAAATGCTGTAATCTCCTCTTTTCCCTCAAGGCAATCTCTTCACTCTGCTTGTCAATTTGTTCTCCTATTTCTTCTCTAGCACCAAGAACAGGTGGGTGATGGCACCAAATTCAGTAAATTTGGGATGCTGCTGGTTCATCAGGCCTCAGTGAGCAGCAAATAGGCTGCACTGATGCAGCAGCAGCAGCACGAATACCTGGTGAGTTTTAACACCCTGGAAAAGCAATCTCCAAAGACAATAGGAGTGTGCAGAGGCTGTTACTGGAGGAGCAAAGAGCTAATGTGCTACTCCACTCACAGTCAGATGTGCAGAAGTTCTCAGAATTCAGAATCACTTTCTTCCACTGCTGACAATGGCACTGAATGCTGGAGAAAACACAGCTGAATTTTGCTTCTAGCAGGAAGCTGATTTTTTTCTTCTTCTTCTTCTTATTGTGCCTGTTATAATTTTTGAATCCTTATTGATACTTCTCCATGAATGGAGCAACACATTTAAATTTTGGGATCTCTAGCACGTAGAGCCATGAACTGCACTTTGGGCTGACACAAGGAGCACAGCTCCTTCACAGGTGGCCAGATGTGCTTTGTCCCTGCAAGCAGTGGTAGCCAAAACTTTCTGACAAAACTGTGTCTGCTGGAAAATGCCAGAGAAGTGGCATTCAGAGTATTTGGGGGATAACACAATGGATTCAGTACATTTCAAAAAGCATCCCTCTGTACAAAGACCCTTGTTTCCTTTCAGTGCATGAGGATCCAGAACAGCCTTGCACTTTTGGAAGTGTTAAATTTCAAAAAAAAATCAGAAGTTTCAACTGCAATGCAGCTCCCAGACGCACAGGAGGTAACCTTAGAGCCCTTAGAGATATTGGCTTAAACCAGGCATCAAAGCTTCAACTATTTTTGCCAGACAGCAGGGCACCCAGAAATCCCAAAGGTGTTTTTTTCACATGCTCCATGTCTCAGCACAAACCTCTGGGCTGGCTGAGTCCCCTTACAGCTTGGCTTTGCACCAAGCAGCTGTGAAAGCTGGCAGCTCTAGGGATCCTCTTTGGCAGGAAGGATCCAGAGGTGCCTCCTGAAAGCTGATTGAACACCAGGATCTCTGGGAGTGTCATGGTCATCAGATATCCCTGCTTGACAACTGTCATTTGGAGAAGGGGAAAAAGAAGTGGGGGATTTATCTGATTCTTGGGGAATTGTGGTGCATCTTTGCTTCCAGCAAACCTGAAGCACAGAGCACTGGCTACCTCAGCCCTGTACTGTGCTGTGTGAAGATCATTTATGTTCTGGGACAAACTGCTGGACTCCAGCAGTCCCTTGCATCTGCTCCATTCTGCAGCTCCTCAGGCAAGAGATCAGAATTTCATGTCTGTAGAGAGACATATATGATTAATTTTTTTCTCTATTCATCCACCTCTGCTCATTCAAAACCCACCACAGACCACTCTGTTTGCCATATAATTTCCTCCCCTAGAACTGTTGAATCATCTGCTGTGACTGGTGATGGCTCTGTCCATCAGCCAGCTGTGGTCTGGGTGTAACAGCACAATTATAACATTGGGATTTATTTTGTCCAGGTCATGAATACTTTTTTATTCTTTAAGTGTCACAGATTTACACCCTAGACATCTTCAGACATAAGTTTCTACTTCAAAAGTATTTTGCTCACACTCTAACATGTGACATCATTTTAAAATTAGGTGAGCAGAGAATATAAAAAGCACTGTGTGCAATTGCTACTGCACTTCCAGAACCACTGCCCTGTCTGTTCCATATCTAAGAGCCTCTGGTTATAAAAGGATTCTTTTAGTTGCTTATCCTGTATGTTCTTGCTCTTATCTCCAAGCTTTGACCTTTTATTTTTTATTATTTACCTTTGCCAGAAAGCCTGTTGGCAGCAGTCTATTCTTTCCCATTTCAGCCTTTTGTATACTTGGTCTCACTGAGATTTCTCTTGAAATACAAATGCCAGATTCACAGTGTTAAATGTTAACTCCTTCCTCTAACTCTGAAAGTCTTTTTGGTTCCTGTGGTATTATATTCAAAGGCGTGCACACAATGTCACATGTGATGGAAGTGCCTGCAGTTGCCCACTGCCCAAATAAGATTCTCAGCTGCTTTCCATCTTTTTGGCTGTACTTCTGTAGAACCAGTTGCATTGCACTGAATACAGCTGGTTTAAAAACTGAACCTGAAAGAGATCCTGCTTTGAGTTTTCTCACTGAACTACATATCCCCCAGCAGCAATAGACAGTCAGTGGTAAAAGTGATTGCTAATTAAGGATGGTCTTCAGTACTTTGCTAGCCAAAAGTTTTACAGTTAAATGATGGTTCCAACTTTCTAATTTAGGGACAATTTTCTGCCCTTGCTCCCTATTTAAATATATATATCAGCACAAATCCATAATGATAAGATCTATAAGGATTTTACCACTTAAAAAAAAAACCCATAAATTAAAGTCTTGTTTGTTATCCTGTAAAATTCATAAGCAGTAATTATTCTTGGTTTTGTTTTTTGTCAGTTTATGACAGTTTCAGTTTGCTAAGTGCGTAATTATGCAACCCTTTAATCTTACACTTCCCCCAGGAAAAAATGTCTCTAGTCTTAAGGAACTGCTCTGTGCATTGAAAGTCTCATGTTGGTTGTAATGATATCCTGAAAAAAACAGCTCATCTGGCAATAGTTGTTCATCCTGCCCTGACAATGAGATCCTGTGAATCATCACCAGGCTGGAGTTCTTGTAAAAATTTAATGTCATACACAGGTCTCAATGTGATATTTAGACTTAATGAACCTCAAAATCTATACTGCTATCCTGTATTTGGACTATAAATTCCACTTGTTCTACCTTGCACTTCAGCTTTCAGATTTCAGCACTCTCCTGACTTCTGAAGCTGTCAGCCTTGTGGTGTTCACCTGCTTGTGGTGATGGAGACAGGTCCTGTGAACAAGCTCAGCTGTTGTGTGTCTGCAGGCACAGCAGGGAGGACTCAGGGAGCAGAGAAGATTCATTTGACTGTTATCTGGGGCTTCACTCATTAAGGGGGGATTTAGCTGTTTGAGGTCCAGTCAGACACTCCCTGCAGTCAGACACTGCCCCTGCAAGGACTGCAGACTCTCTCCATGCAGGAAGTCATAAGGATCCATCCTGTCAAATTAAAACATCCCTTCACCAGTGCTCCATCTCTGCTTTTATGTCCCTCCCTCTGGATCTAAGGGTGCTTGTGTGTGAAAGGAACTGACCCAGTACAGTGGGACAATTTGCTCCTTAATTATCTGTAACTAGAGTCAGTTCTAGCTGTAAATCTGTGTTTGACTTGGTGCTGGTTTGTAGCAATATCAGTATGATTTTCATGGCGGTGTTCTCCACTACTGGGAGTTCTGCTAGCTTTCTCTATTTTTATAGGGCTTTGATTTGTGACTCACAATACTCTGGATACTCTGGGAGGACTTTTTCTCAGTAGTACCCTCTCTTGCAGTAGTTTAAGAGCTAATACAAAACCATATTTACAGATCAGGAAACAGGATTTCAGTACTCACAGCAATAAATGACCAAGAAGTCAGAACTTAATATTGAACTAAAATTTCTTTGGAAAGATAAGAAAAAAGCAACTTCTTATTAAAATCTTTGCATAAACAATGAATAAAAGCCCCAGGCTTGATTTGTCATAAATACAGATATTGTATTATGACAATACATAATATTGTCATAAATACAGATTTTATTAGTAGAATAGAAATTTGCAGGATGTAAATAAATTCAGGATATGCAGAAGGATGTCCACTGAGATAAATTACCTAATGGCACTTACAGGTTGGATCTTGAAAACCCTTAGGGGCTTTGACACTCCAATTACAGGGCTCAACCCTGCTACTTTGAAGTCGATTCCAAGACTCTGTCTGGGCAATTTGCATGCCCCAGCCAATTTCCATTCCCTCAGTGATAACAAGGTTGCACACATCTCTTCAGCTGGTTAGAGGGCAAACGCATAAAAATGAGGAAAACATAACCATGAAAACAGCAAAGGGAGTTGGAATTAATACCTCTTTATAAAAACCTTTTTAAACTCAAGTCCTATCAAATTAACAATCCCCAGACACATTATTCATGGATTCACACACAATTCTCCACTCAGCTGAAACCAAATCCTCTGTATTAATATCAGCTGCATCTCTGCAGTTTTCAAATATCCAGATTCTAAATTTGGCAGATTTAACTTTTATTTCCTTATGATGGCTGTGGTAAGGTCACACCAGCTCATGCCTTCAGCTGCAAGCTGGCCTGCAAATGGCTCAGTAGCCAGCCCAGGATCATCTCAGTATAGTCCTTTCACACATTAGAACAAATATCGAGCAGCACAGTGTGTCTGTGCTGGTGCCTCAGAAATCCTGACAGAGTGCAAAAAGGATTTGCTCACATACAGAAATTTTTCAGAGCAATTCCAGCACACTGGAAGGGCATTGTCACCCTTGATTTGTGCCACCATTTCAGAGCCCAGCTTTCAGTGCCTGAACTGAGCCACAAACTCTCTCCAAGACAACTTCAGTCCATTTGCAAAATAGCCTGTGGTATCTCATCCAACCATTTCTGTTGTGCATAAAGAAGGATTAAGTGGGTTTGAGTGGGATTTAAAGAAAATCTGTCCACATAATTAGGTCTGCAGAGAATTATGACAGACTTCACAAAGTACTATAATTGAATTGTGCAAGAACAGTTTCCAGACTTCCTACTGTTATTTCCAATTTTAAATAAACTCTAGTTTGGGTAGCAGTACCACATTCCTTGTTGCCAGATGCTCTGACAACAGCACTTCTTACACATTTGGCTGGTGACTACAGGTGAGGTGTGAAAGCAATTTCCCCCAGACCACTTTGCATGTCAGTCTGGAACTAAGCAACCTAATTTGTCTTGCTGTAACTGAAATAGGAGAGTGGCATTTTCCCACCTCTCTCAAGGAGATGTACCACTGTGTATTGCAGCAGGGATTCTCCTACTGACCTAACCAGATGGAAGGGTGCCCTCATTATCCCAGCAGGACTAAAACCAGAAACTTCCCCTAATGTTCTGTTCTTCTGGTTTCTCACTCTTCTCTCTGCCCCTACACACGATAAACAAATAAATACATCTCTGCATGTGAGACAAATTAGCTGATTTCTCAAGATACTGTTTCATATACCACATATCACAGACTTAGAGAAGATTTTCTTAATTACATACCCAGTCTAGAATGTGTTCCATTTAAAATGCTGCCCAGAGAAATTCTCAGTACCAAGGCAATATGTGACCTCATACCTCATATATGAACTCATCTGGTTTGAAAAAATCAATACAAACACAAATACTTGGTGCAAAGTTTGAGGTCTCCTCTATGAGAAGTCACCTTTCTAACAAGGCAGGTGTTAGAAAAGGGAATTTTTTTTCATCTGAGCCACAAATTTCATCTCAGTGCACCTCCACATTACAAAATGTGAGATTAAGATTTTTGACATATGCTGAACATACACTTCACCAAGAATTAGCCACCACAAACCCAACAGATCAGAATCCTGTGTTTCTTAAGTTGAAATCCCCTATTTATGAATTAAATATAAGCCTAAGAAGAACTAGAAACAAATTCATCTTTCAGTGAAATATTGGGATGCCACCAGCATGAAATCTGTTGGTTTTTAAAATGAATGAAGCTAAATTGCTTCCTTTTCCCTTCTTCTTTCCCCCTCAGGTAACCTTTCCTATTTGATTCTCTCGCTTTACAATGAGATTTTCCTATTTCATTAGATGTTTATCTCCCCTGTTGCTATATGAGAACTTGCAACCAGCAAAGAAAATAATATTGGCTCTATTCAGGAAGTGTTATCAGACAGAATGAATAGACAAAACACACTCACTATAACCTGTCTCAGACCACTCTTCATACAGTAAATTCTACAGGATTAAATAATGAATTCATCTTTTGTTTGCAGTTTTAAGTTCTGTGTACTAATTCTTACATTTAATGGGAAATTATCTGTAAAAAGGAAAATATAAGCTCCATTTAATTATTTCCTCAGAACTCATTATGTAAAGTTAATGACCTTCTGGATTAAGTAAGTCTTTTGTGATGAATCTCAGTTTTACAAACCTTTATCTGAATTGATTATCTTTGACCTAATTTGTGTTGGTGCAGATGGGGTATAAAACAATGCTCAAGTACTGCTATAAACAGTTCCTGCTATTTTATTTGCATCTGTTTGCACATTTTTCAGTTCATTTACAATATTGATTCATTTAGAAAGATACAAATCTCAAAACAGCCATCTCCCATGCTGCCTATTTCTTAATTTGACTCACCAGCAAACACCCATTTATCCTAACCAGCATCTGATAATGCCCTGGGTAAGCCCACAAAAATGTCATTGCTAGCCAGTCTTCTTGGACAGCACACAAAAATCTCCCCACTGTTATCAGGGGAGGACATTCCACGGGACCTAGAAACTGATGAGAATCCTGATCATTTGTTCTAGCAGTCAGAAAAATGGTTTCTAGCTTGGATATTTTGCCTTTTGACCATTCCAGAAAGAGGAAACCTGGGAAAATTATTAAAAGGATATTCCATGAGATGGGATCCTGTTTCCTGCTCCTTGTATATTTTACTCCACTGCAAAGGGCAGTGGATGACCTCCTTATAAACACACAGATTATTGACTTCTCAGAAGTGTCTCTTCTCCCTGTGCAGAGTGAGTGCAAACATGCTACAAGGACAATATTTCCTTTGCTGTAAATACTATATATGTGGAGGACTCGCAGGAGACAGTTTTTTCTTGCTTGCAACACAGTGCTGTAACACCTTCCCAGCATGAAAACAGTGACATCAGATTTACTCTGTTGTGGCTAACCACATAATTTCAAAACAATAAATTTAAGTGTTATGATTTTCTCCACTACAAGAATACTTTTACAAAGATATTTTATATTCAGACTATTCTACATAAAAGGTAAACTCCATAAAAAAAAAACCTACTGAGCTCATATCAGCTACTATGAAATGACTGCAACTAAATAAAACTAGAAAGATGTTTGAAAAAATGCTTTGCCTGGCTAAGAGTGATGTTGGAAGAGCTCTTGTACATGTTCTTTTTTTCTGATAGGGAATTATCCTGAAATTTCAGCTCCCTTGCAGGATATCTCTGCTGAACAGGCACGACTTGGACCACACAAGCTGAGGATGTTTTTTATGCATTAGGTGTGGTGTGTCCAGCCTCAGATCCCTGCATGCACAAACCCTGGAGCAGGAGAGCTGTGGTTTGAGCCACAGCTGTACTTTTTTCTCTGAATGAACACAGCAGCCAAGGCAGAAAGCTGCAGTAAAGACAGGAGGAATCAAGGGGAGGGATGAATTAAGCTCAGTCATTAATTCTAGCACACTTGTGCCAGTATGTCAAAGACAAGACTGAAAAAAAAAAGTGGAAAATGCTGCTGGAGCCAGTGCAAGAGCTGGCACCCATCCTGATCAGGGAGTATATGGAAATAGTTTCATAACATGTAAATCTTGAAATAGGCCTTAATATTCCCCTCCTCCCCAAATGACTGTCCTAGTACCACTGTTACATCCCTCTTGAATACTTTTTTCGTTTTATCAACAAAGAAATAGAAGGACCACACTGGTCACTGGCTGCCTGCAGGTACCTCAGTGCCTCTCACACCACAAGCTCCATTGTCATTTGTCCTCACTCCAGTGCCTCAGAGGCAGAGAAAATAACAGCCAGAAATCAAACTGCATTAGCTACCTCTTTCTAGAGGTCTGATTTGTGAGAACAGGCACTAGCTTTCCTAGTAGCTCTCCAATTATTTAAAGACAATGCAAAAGAGTCAGGAGCTGCAAATCCCAGAGTACCCAGCTCTTGGTAGCTGCTCATTAATACTTTCACACAGGGTGGGGGGTGTGCAGGACAGAGGAACAGACCAAGTGCTCAAAAGAACATTTTATTTTTCAAAATAAACCTGTGTGAGACAAAAACTTGCTTGACATTTAAATAAACCATGATGCTGACAATGCAGCTGCTATTGGATTTCCATACTCCTTTCACCTTTTCCCATGATGCTATGAATTGAAAATACAACCTTGTGCACTTTAAACAGCAGTTTGTCCTTCAGAGAACCAGGAGAACATACAGCTGTGTGCAGCCTGGCGGGGAAGTTTGCACAGGGGATGTGATCTGACAGCTCTTTCTATGAAAAAATGGATCCAAAGCAGGACACAAAAATGAGGGAAAATTGCCTTTGAAGGTCGACCCAGAAGCCCTCATTGTCAGTTTTATTCAGTGGCACTGGGTTAGAGCTTTATCTGTGAGGAGCTATTTCAGTCTGGCACAGGAAAGCTGCCAGGAGTCAGGAAGGCTCTGGAAGGGGTTTCTGTGCCCAGCCCTGCATGGGGCTCAGCACTACCAGGAGGCTGTAAATAGAAACTGGAACAGTTCCTTGCTGTGGTAGGGACCTTCCCTCGTGTGGAGCTCCTCTGAAATCATCGCACATTCCCATCTGCAGCAAGACTGAGTTGAAGCCAGCCACACTCCAAGGAAAGCAATTCATGCTACAGCACTTCATTTTATGTCATGGTGATTTAAAAAGCAGTATTAGGGAACACATATTACTTGTTCATTTACTTCTGTCATTTTGCTCAGTGGTCAAAGGAAACAGCCTGTGGATTTCCATTTTATTCCTCACCAGAGTCAGATTCTGATCCTGTAATACTAACAAAAAGCTTCAGCATTTATGTTTCAAATGCTGTAACAGTGCCAGCTACAGCTAATGTACAGGGATTTAAAACTTATTTAGTTTGTTATTTTTTAAAGACTTTTTCTATCTTCATTATTTTTTTTTTAAATTCCAAAACCCAAAGTCAACAAAATGTTCACTCTCAAAGAGTCCTGTAAAACCTCTTTAGGAATAAATATATGAGCATCAGTTGATAAAGAGCAGCATATGTGCAAGTCAAATAATAGTAAAATGGCCACTGCCATTTCAAGATTTCATACCTTCAGGACATTCTCCTATGAAATTATCTGACTGCATACCAGAGAGCTTGTTTCTCTGTCTCTCCCCTCTCTGTGATGTGATTGTCTAATAACACAGTTTTCTAACAGTGTTCTAAACATCTTACCAGCAGCTGGTTGGTAATTTTAGGTAACCTTAAAACCACTGGGTAATTATTATAGACATACGAGTCCAATCCAGTAAAGACCAAAACTGATTCTGGTATAAAGAACTCCTCAGACATCAAAGAAACTGGTTCACATAACAGATTCCCACTCCAGCAAGTAAATAAATGTTGAGAAAATGCTCCTCGGAAGCCAAGGATAAAAAGGTGTTTCTCATTTGATGGGACAAGTAATTTCTCAGAGGAATGAATGTTGCTATTCTTAAGGCCATGGGCATACAATGTGTACAGTCTGAGAGCAGAGTGGGAGGTCAGGCAGCAGAGAATCACACTGGGATCTTGTTCTTCAGTGTATGAGGCACACAGTATCTGCAGGGAGCCACAGGCAAAAGCTGTGTTCTTTCTTAAAGATCAAATAGCCAGAGCCAGAAAAGCCAAAACCATCTGGTTCTTTCTCACTGAATTCTGAGGTGAAACAGCACAGGGCTCTTCAACTCACACAAATGATGACATCTGGCAAAAAAATGTTTTGTGCTTGCCTTTTGTCTGTGGATGTGGAGTCATTCTTTAGCAAGCTCTGTTTTCACCAAGTAAATTGCTTTTGCATGCTGACTTTTGATTCACTTTTCTTTAAATACACTAATATTTTCTTCCTCGCAACTGGCACTGGGCAGCTACGAATTTGAGCTGATTGAGGTCTCAGAGGCAAAGAAATTAAGGCAATTCAAGCAGAGCTTATCTATATCTGAAACAAATTGATAGCTGGCTGTCACATTCTCTTTGCATACCAGAAAGAAAGAAATTTCATAACCACAGGATGTTTCACCCCTTGCCAAGGCAGAGTCAAATGGATCTTGATTTTACTGGTTTTCAAATCACCACGGCTTGGCCTTCACTATCACATCCCACACCCTGTCTGTGCCACAGACAACATCAGCCTGAAGGAAAATGTGTGCCCCAGAAGCTGCCAACCTGTAGGAACTTCAATCCCCTCCCAGGCACGGTACCCAGAGGAAGCTGTATGGGAATCCATGGTAGAGGATGAGAGGAGAGAAACCACAGATTGGATAAGGAAGGTGGGGACACAAATGCATATCTGAATTTCTGTGACTTTCTCTTGTGTGAAAAAGGATAACTTAAGCAGCAGCTGCTCGCTGTAGGGGCTCCAATGTATTTCCTAATGATTCACTGCTCAGACAGGGAGATTGAAGTGCCATTACCCTGCCAGTGCAAATGGTTCTCCAGGGAGCAAATGCTCATCCCTGCTTGCCACAGGGACAAGTGAGGGCAGAGAGACCAAACCCATGGGGCAGCCTGACACAGATTCCCAGGAGAGTCCTCATGGAAGTGACACAGCCCCCAGATGCCCTCCCCAGAGTTTTCTGAGGAGAATCAAGGTGAACAGAGCTCTAGGAGATGAAGGCACAGAGCCTGGTCCAGTTTTCTTTTACTGAAATCAGTGAGGAAATTTCCATTGATGTCAATGAAGTCAGCACTGTGTTTTCTATTTTCAACCAAGAAAGTGTCAATCAGGCTTCTCCATCCTTTCCCAGGGAGGACAGGTCATTGTCCTGCTCTTTTGGCTTCAACACCATTATTCTAAAATTCCCTTTGGCCTCCTGGACTGAAAGGATATAAGTGGTAGGAATGACTGTTGATTCCTTTCTTGGTTTGAGTTGTTTTCTACAAAAGATGAACAAAACTGTTAAATCACTTTATAGTGAGATATTTTGTTCTAATTTTACCTGTATACGAGAAAACCCAAATGTGGGTGTAAAAAAATTACTAAAAACCCTAATCAATGAAGGTTTGAGTGGTGGAAGGATTCAGGGCAATAAAACGATCCTTAAACACTGCTGATATTCTTACAATGACAAATTACCTCTTGCATTTTGGTAGTGTTTGCAGTCATTAGGCTTTTGCATTGAGCAGTCATTGAGTGTCACTGGAAATCATTCATCCTCATTCAGTAACAAACTCTCTTAAAATTATTTTCTCAGATATTTTGCCCTTTATGAGCTGACAAAATGTTGATAATTCATGTTTCATTGTTGATCCTGAAGGGCAACTAGCATAATTTATCCAAGGGTGCTCCTCCTGATTTCTCATAGTTTGCCCTCCAAGCGTACATTTTTCATCTCTGACTTTTGAATCCATTTATACTGTGCCTTTTAAGTAGGTAGACAGCAGAACATGTTTCATGGAAATAAATCAGCATTATTTATTGTCTCTGGGTCTCTTTTATTAAGTAAGATTTCTATAAAAATGGAACATATTTGGCTACAGAAGAAAAGCCCTCTGGGAATAAGGACTAAGGAGTGCTGAGTTCCAAACTTTCTTGTGCTCAGTAACTACAAGAAAACTCTAGAAACTTCACCCAGAATACACAGCACTTTGCAGTGCATGCCCAATCCCAAATGTAAGTTTTGATTCCTGTTTTATAACGCACCCTTGAGGCAGACATACACACACTCTCACAAGTGGTTTCTCTGATGAAAACACGCCATGCAACTAAGACATCAGTTATCAAACACAGCAAAAAAAATTACACAGACTGAGTCCATAATCCCACAGGCTACCAACAGCAAGGATGATTTGTGTAGTTCAAAGTGTCCTACTTTCTAAATCTAACACATTTTTTCTGTAAAATATGTTTAAAGGAAATGAGAAAATTCATGAGCAACAGTTTCAAATATGACACTTTAGGTTAATCTATTACTTTTTCAGTAATTATTGTTGACACTGGTTTGCCTATAAACACTGCATTACATGTTAAGTGTTCATTTCCTGCTTGGCACACACAGTTGGGCACAGAGTTTTGGAAGCCATTAACCCTCAGATTTACGAGTGTCTCAGGTGAGAGAAAAGTCTTTGCTGAGACACGTGAGTAGATGTGCAGCTGTAAGATCTTGATCCATAATAACCACCATGTTTTTGCAAAATAGCCCCTATCCAGAATTACACAGAACGGGTCAGGTCGGTAGGGAGCACAGAGGCTCATCTCTCATTCCCTGCTCAGGCAGGGTCATTCCAGAGCACACAGCACAGGATTGTGTCCAGAGGGCTCTGGAATATCTCCAGCGAGGGAGGCTCCACAGCCTCTCTGGACAATCTGCCCCAGGGCTCGGTCACTGACAGGGAAGAAGTTCTTCCTCGTGTTCAGGTGGAGCTTCCTGGGCATCAGTTCCTGCCCGTTCCTGCTGTGCCATTGCTGGGCCCCAGGGAGCAGAGCCCGGGCCCTGCTCTGAGCCCTCCCTGCTCACACTGACACACACTGCTGAGGTCTCCTCTCAGCCATCTCCTCTGGAGCCTGAACAGCCCCAGCTCCCTCAGCCTCTTCTTGTTCCTCCTCTCAGCCCCTTTGCCTTGGATTAGACTGGGATGGATTTGGTTGTCCAGAACCCTGGGACAAGTTAGGCAGTAAATAAGCAGCACTTTTTTGTTGAGAAACCCTGGACACACATAACCAGACAAAAAAAAGTGAAGGAAGGGCAAAACTCAAGAAATATGATAGGGAAACTATGGGAGCAAGGGTAGCCCATTAAATGATATATTTCTGTTCTGTGGCCCTGAGACACCCACATAAAGTATCACCTGGAAGAAGCTGCTTTAAGAGTCCCAGTTCCCCCCACTGTTGACCAATATTTTAGTAGGAATGCACTCTGAGGCACTAAAATATTTCCAGTTCTCCCTTTTCCTTCTTTCTCTGTCTCAGTAGCTGCCTGGAGCAACCAGCTCCAGGAGGGAGAATTAGAAAAATGAGACAATATGTGTAATAGTATAAACTGGATTAGTCTCACTCTGTCAATCATTCTCTGGGCTCTTTGTGAAGCAAATGAAAACCCAAGTTACAGCCTTCCTTCATGAGCTACAGGGGAGGCAGCAATGACCTGGTAGAGGTTATTAAATGGAACATTTTAGGTACACACTGCTAGCCAAAATCACCATTGACCTAGAAAAACACTAAGCTGAGTAGCAGAATTTTAGAGCTATCAGACTGCCATCAAAGCAGGTGAGTTTTACAACTGTTCTATAGAAAACAACCTCAATCCTTTCTAGAAAACCCTTTCTGATTTTCAGTGTGGGAGTTCTGTCTTGGTTCCACAGATCAGACACGGCTGCTTTTCCTCTTGAAGTACAATACAAATATGTGAACATTAAAAATAATGAAGAGGGTAAGAATCTAGAACTGGCAGCATCCTTCGAATCAGTTGTCTTTGTTGATGACAATGTTTTGTCTGATATTTTCTAAGAAGGTCTAGAGTTCACTATTAATGTTTTATTGTCAGTTTCCATTTTTTGGTCACTCTCTTTTCAAAAATTTTACACAGTTTTGGGTTTGGGTACTTTTTAACTGGAGACATGGAAAGAATATTAATTACATTCTCTGTTTGAAGCCCATGTTCAGACCTTCACAAAGCCAGCATTCTTGCTGTTTCTATAAAAAGAAGCATAACTGTGTATATCCTTCAGTTAGCCTCTTTCCCACCTATTTAATAGATGGCCTGAATAAGCCTAATTTGTTTTGTGTCTTTTATTGCCTGTAATAGATACAATTAACAATTATGGGGAAATTACAGTAACATAAGGGCATGACTGTGAAGGAACAGCAGTGGTGGTTGGGTCATATAAATTCTTTTTGTGCCTCTGATTTTTTTTTCTTTTTTCTTTTTTCTTGTTTAAATCGGAGTGGAAACATGATGAGCTTGGGGAACAGTGTTATGAGAGTATGACAGGCAGGGTCATACTGCATCCCTGACTGACTGGGGAGGTGTTGAAGTAACAGGAAGTGTTTATACAAAGCACCAGCATGGGTTTGTGGATGTCTATGCATTATGTGCAATATGTGGGGTATTATGAAAGAAGGATCAAAGGCATTTGTTTGAATATTTAACTATCAGATGACAGAAACAAAATATTAATCAGCCCATGTTTTCAGTGCTCAGCAGCAGAGCATGTAAATACAAACAAGAGTCCTTCTGGCTAACAAGCTTAGAAAGATTTAGAAGACAAACTAAGTGAATGTGGTGAAACGAGTTTTCACATGTCTCAGCCCAGGATCTCAGTGAACCTGGAACCTGTTCTATCTTTCTGCTGTTGGAACAAATCAGAGTCATCTCAGAACTAGATTCACCCCACTGATGCTGTTCTGTAGTGCTCTCACAGCTCCTTGCCTGGACAGAACCTGTGCTGCAACACTCACAGCAAGAAGGGAGAGCAAGAAAAGATACCTGTGAAGGTTTCATGCTATTACTGAATCTCATGACGGGAATCTCCAGCTTCTGTAGTGCTGAGCTGTAACAGGGTCCCTTTCCCCTGTTCTCCACATCATATTCCAGAACAATCAAAAAGGTAGATCTCTGCAATACAGGAGTGTGGCAGCTCACCTCCAATGCTGAGTTACCTTTCAAATGGAAACAATAAACAAGCTTCATGGTGCACTAAACTGCATCCAAACATAACCTTTGCAGTTTTCTGGCATTTCTGCTTCCTTATGCTGATGCAAGCTGGAGGATTCGTGGTGAATTTTGCATTTAGCTCCAGCCCTCGTACAAACTGCAAGAGGACAGAAAAGCTCAGCAGAAATGTATCTGAGAAGTGCAATGTCCAAAAGGACAGTGAAAAACTGCTTTGTTTCTCTGTGGCTCTGTGCCTGGTGTGCGTGCAGTTATTTAATCAGGGCATTATGAGCCTCTGCCAAAGGCAAGACAGATGATTCTAAATGAAGCTGTGCACTCAGTAATAAGGACTGACCAAAGTGCTCGAGTGCTCTGTTTCAGAGCAGGCTCCCCAAGACTATGTGGTGAAACTCATTTACTGAGAAGGCTGTAACCACATTATTATTATACAAGCCTGACAATTCCTAAGCTTGTCTTTTATATGCATGCACTAGAAAGCAAATGAGTTGCCCTGTACATAGTAAAACACCATTTTTAGTGTTCTCTAGTCCTTCGAAATTCCCTCTTGTATGCAAAGAGAAAGGCCTCAGGGATTTGTTAAAGAGACCCCTTTAAGCAATTTGCTTCATATTTTGCTTGCACAGATCCTGACACAGTCAGGTCACAGGGCATCAGATCCTCAGCTTCCCTGAACCAGCTTAACTCCACTGATGACCTGGCTGAAAGAAAGAGGCCATTGTAGAGTAGAAATATGCAGGATGTACATTCCATTGCTGTGAAGTAACTCATCTTCGTTTACAACCAAAACCCAGCAATCCTTTCAGTACCACGGACAGAGAAGCTAGCACAGAGCTCCCTGTCCATTTGACAGATTGAAGAGAAACTACCTGACTTCCATGACGTTCGTTCTGCCTGTAATGGACATAACCAGGATGCACATTCCCTTGTGATAACACTGCCCTCCCATCACCAGGCACTGACAGGGAGAGCACTCTGTTGTGCAGAGCTGCACAGATACACAAGTTCTGCCTCCAAAGACATCCTGATTTAATACAACAAATCCTCAGAGTAAAAAGGGCAAATTCATATGCAATAATAAACTTCTGCTTTTGTTAATACTCTTAACGAGCATTTCATATTTCAAACAATATGCAAATACCAAAGGCTAATTGTTAACATCAGTAAAAAAGGGGACGGCAGTTTTTCAGCTCCTTCACAGACAGTCTGGCGACTACTGTCATCATGCCATGAAATTTAGGATGACTGTAAGGAAGCATTACAGTAAATAGTAAGATCTATTTATTTTAAATCAATGCAAAAGTGTGACCAGAAGACAGTGTTAGTATTTAAATGGGAAAGATAGGCAGGAATCATCTAAACCAGCTACTATAAATAACATTTTCCACAATATTTTAAAAAAGCTGAAGCCTAAGAGCAAACAAAAGAAATCAATTATTCAAATATATAATATAATAATTTGTGGCTTTTCAAAGAACAGATCATGGTCTCTAGATTAATTCCTATTCCTATCTAAATTGTTATACACAGAGAAATATTCTCATTAAACAGAAAGTAGTGTGTAGAATGGCAGCTCAGAGCAGAGCCAGGATGCACACCTGGACATGGGGTCCTAGTGCTGCCAACAGCCCACTCTGGTGCTGGGTACCAAGCTGTGATTTGGGTGGCAGCTCAGTGCTGAGCACGTATTTTTGAGCAGATCAGATCTCCCTCTCAGCCTGCATATTGCTCTCTTCCAAAACAGACCAACTTTTGCTCAAAAATTGCAAGACATAACCTTTCCTGGCACCTCAGGATACCAGTTTTTATTATTATTATTATTATTATTATTATTATTATTATTATTACTACAAGTGCCGCACTGCACTCAGCTCCCGAGTGCTGGAACCAGACACAGTGATGAGAACAAGAAAAGCACGTCTGTATCGTGCCAGAGAACCTGCAAAACTGTTGCATGTGTCTGACTCAACCAACTCAGTCAACAACGATTTCAGTCTTCGATTCCATTTTAGAAAGTGTGGAGTTTCTCAGTCCTGAATCTGTGCCAGGCACTGCAACAAAACCAACACTGCAACTGAAGCATCAGTTGGAGAATTACACCCTGTCATCAGCATATGGTAGACAATAACATAGCCATGAAAAACTGGAGCTAGAGGTGAAGTATCATTCCAGAACACAGTGCTCTCTGAAAAGTAAACATAGCCGATGCACTGGCTAAAATCTGCTACCAAGGTGCTGCAAAGCCATGCCATGTTTAAAAGCATCCAGGTGGACTTCACCATGCACATCAAAAGATGGGTGGGGAACCAAGGATATCAGCAACCCCAGTACCAGCCAAGTTGAAGGTGTCACAACAGATAGCACACAAAGCTTCTGTTCCTGTGGCCAAACCAAATACTTGATGAAACTTAGAAAATATTCTTCTTGATACTGTCTAGTACAGTTTTTGTGACTAGCTTTTCAAGATCTCGTCTCAGTGGTTACCTGGAAAATTATAAGGGGTTTACAAGCTTATTAGGTTGTAAATAAGACAGTTCTGCCAATAGAAGAATAATAGCTGGTATCTTACAGACAACAAGGTCCCATGGATAATGTGAATTGGCAGTGATGTATCTTTTAACTACTCTTTCCACCAGCACTTTGGACAGGTTACATCAATTGCTGCTTCCTGGAAAATTATGATTTCAAGAAAGCTCTCCCAGCACAGAACATTTGTTGAGCTCATCAATACAGTGCAACCACTGAAGGTGTGAATTAAATGCTGTATTGCTGCACCCTCTCCCTGACACAACGAGGGCATAAAGTGGTCGTCATCTGTGCTTTCCAAACGTGAAACACGTTAAAGACTATCAGCATTCATGAAAATCTCTATATTAAATCCCACCTGCTAAACAACGGGGGAGAGCAAACGTCCCGGTGATCCTTGCTCGGCCCCCGCTCACCGCTCCTCTTTGCGGAGCGCGCCGCCCGCGCCGCAGGGCAAGGCTGGAGCGCCCGGCGAGCCCGGAGCGCCCGAGCCGCCCCGGCCGGGCTGCCCCGCGCCCGGCACAGACGGGCTCTGCGCCCCCGGCACAGCCCCCTCGCGAAGCACCAGCTCAGAGGGCAAAACGGTCACACAAACCCTCCTCCCGAGCGGCCCGAGCTGGCCTCGCCCCGCCAAACAGGACCCGGGACCGCCCGGCCCCGCCGCAGCCGGGGCTCCCCGGCCGGCCGGACCCGCACCCGCGGCCCCCACTCACTTCTGCCCAGCGCCTCCGCCTTCCACTCCGTCTCCTCCACTGCCCCGTAGCGCCGCATGGGTCTCTCGGCCTCGGCGCTGGCCGAGATGGACCGGCGGAGCTCCATGGCCGGGGCTGCGCTCAGCCCACGCAGCGGCGCGGGCGCTGCGCGGGGCTCGGCGCTCGGTGCGCGGCGCGGGGCCCGCGGGCGGGGGGCGGGCAGGGGCCCTGGCACATGCTCAGTGCGGGGCTGGGGCGGGGGAGCCGCCGCACAAAGCGATGTCGCACCTCGCACATGCTGCACACACGCCCCGCCCGCCCGGCCCTGCCTCCGCTCGGGTGGGCACTGCCCGCCCCGGGGTGCTGCCCGGAGCTCCGCGCCCGCGGCTCGCTGCTCTGGCTCTGCCAGCCCTGCCCTGCCCTGCCCTGCCCTGCCCTGCCCTGCCCAGCGCTGCCGAGCGCCCCTTGCGCGGCCAAACCGCTCGAGCCGGCGAGAGTTCGCAAATCCGCTCGCTGCCAGGGCACGGTGGAACTGTCCATCTTGTGGCCGGTGCAGCGCTGAGCACATTTCTGACCTGAGCAGCTGGGGAATAATGGTAACATCCACAGCCACTCATGGCTTTTGCAGTCTAACACATCTCAGGCTCCCGTGCATGCAGCCTTTGGCTTTCCTAAAAGTCCTGCACTGACTGGAATGACACTTATTCCAGCATCACGTTGCCAGAAGCCAGAAAACAGCACTCAAACAAGTGATGCAATTTTGTGTCTCTCATTTTTCATCAGCATGAAGCTTTGCTGCTTATGCAGCCTGCTGGGAATAAAGGAAATGACTTTGCAGGAAGCACAAGTGCAGTGATTATTACTGTTATTACGATGTTTTTTTCTTTTTTTTTTTTTTTTTTTTTTTGTAGGGGAGGTTGTATGAATGAAATCCCTGAACAGCATTTTACAGTCGGAGCCTACCTTTCCTAGTGAGATCACACTGCACTTTTACTGTGAGAGGTATAACTTCTGACATAAAGACAATGAAGTGGGAGTTAGGCAGGCTGTCCAGTGCCCCACAGCAAATCAGGGGTCTAACACTTTTTGCCTCACTTATAAAGAATCATGGGGTACTCTGGGTGAATTCTGGGAAAGCTCACTTATTTGTCACCTACGTTTGTCTGCAAAGTCTTGTCCTTAATCATGACACTTCAAAAACACCACCTCTGGATTCAGTGGTACACTTACTAATTGGACTGGCACACATTGATGCTATTGTGTGAACAACTTTGTTTAGGAGTGCATCACATGCCAGGGACGAGAAAACCTCCACATTGCTTTTAAAACTGCAACTGAAAATCTCTCTACTTGTCTTCCTGAGAATTGGAATTAGCCAACAAGATGAGCTAGACAGTTTTAGGACATCTTCAGGGCACTCTGATTTTTCTCTGTCAGCTGTGCTCCCCAGAGATACACCGTGAATTGAGCACCAGAAGTGCTGAACAGCTCTTGTTGGCTGTGCAGTGCCTCATCCTCGCTGGTTTTGGCCTTTAGAGACAGAGCCCAAACAGAGCTGTGAGTCAAGCAGAAAAGCTGGTGGCAGGACTCTGCACAGCTGATTTTGGGTGACAGTGCAGCTGCCTGCTGGGGTGGGCTGGATTGACTCACTGGTAGAAGTGAGGAACACAAGTGTGGGAGGAATAAGAGTCCATCTGGGATCTGGATGAGAGTGGGACTAAGGGAAACAGGCTGATCGGGGAGAAGGGCCAATTTTTAGTGGATCAGAGGACTATTTAATTTCAAACCATCCTTTCAAATTTTTTAGGTAATTACAACCCAACTGCATTGTTTAGGAGATGGGGGAGTTATCCTAGAAATAGTTGAATATTTAAAGCTCTGCTTTTGTTAGTATGGCTGAAAAACACCCACTAGCCAGAAACTCATGTGCAAAGAATTTGCTTACATAAAGCAAGGAATATAAAAGGTGATTTATTGTAATTAGGAAGTTTTCACCTGCCCATTTTGAGAAGTCCCAAAATCTGGTAAGGGTACTGAGTGCTGCACATAAGAACAGTTTTGTGGAGGCCACCCCTCTGAGGTCATTTGCACAAAGGTTTCTGCAAGAGTAAGGCCCAAGTATGTATCAATTATTTGCTAATGTAATATCAGCATTTTTGTTGGTGTGACTCTGGAGTATTGCTGCTGCTGCATTTGCCAATGAAATTAAATTTCTCTCCTACTGATGATGTCTTTCAGTGGACCTAGAAATATAAATTATAAATGCATTTCTTTACTCATGAAGGCTGGTTTTCTTCTGCTGAAAGCACTGTTAATGCAGAAAATACAAAAATTTGGATCTCTTCTCACTGCTCATAACATAATGCCTGGTAGAGAAACAGAGGTGCACTTTGCTCTTGAGGTAATTTTCCCTGGCAGCTTCAGTTCCCATTTCTCACTAAATCCTGCCACCAGGAGCTAGAGCTGGGCAGGAACAGTTGGCAAATCCACTCTCCTGTCTCTTGCTCTCTGGCCTCTGTCAGACATCACAGATGCCCCATGGCAGACATGGCTTATTTAGATTTATCTCAGCTATTTTTTTTTTTTTTTTTTTTTTTTTTTTTTTTTTTGTATAGAAGGTCAGAATACACAGCACAAATTTAGGAGATGCAGTAGCAAACAGTCAGAGCATAAATGTCTGGTAGAAAGGAATGGAAACAATCTGTGTACTTCAAAAGCTGCAGTTCTGACCAAAAGAGAGATTTTTAGAAACATACTTCACTAAGTTATTTTCTTTCCCATTTTACTTTTGTTTTAGTGAATTCTTTCTACGTTCACTATCTTTTTAAGGTACAAATTTCACAGAAAAAGCTGCTATAGCATTTGTCAGATACATTACTAATACCATGGGTAGTGAAGAGTCTTATTTTTGGCATTTGGAGCCAAGTCCAGTGGTATGACTGGACTGACTGCTGTGCAGGTGAGTCACTATGCAGGTGGCTTTTGCATCAGTGATGGGTGTCCATAGCTACAAAGGAAAAACAGATGCTTGAGTTCAGTAAATTTAGATGTTGAGATAAATTGGTCTGGGCTATTTTAGACTTGCAAACACAGCAGGCAACAAGTAATATTTCAGCGTGTATGTGGGCATTTTGAAGTAATAAACATCCTGTGTAAATTTTGCAAACACAGCAGCACACGGCTCCAGGCACAGCTCTCGCAGGGCTTGAGCCTTTTCTCATTTCACATAGTCCAAAATGTAAAGGTGACTTTCTGTAAGCTTCCATTTTACCTACACAAGTTGGTATCTTACAGAGAGAACTCAAAACTGCCTGCAAGCTGTGAGGCACCCAAAGAGTCTTGCTGATGCATGTCCCTATGCAGTGTCCATTACCCCTGCATCCTAACAGGCAAGTTCACTTCTGTGGGCCATTTCACTACTCCCCTCACTGGAATGGAAGCTATAAAGTCACTGCCCTGACTTCTGAAAGGGCTTCTTTACAATTTGAATTTCTTTCTGTATTTGTACCTGTGTTCCATTGGATTTTTTGCCAATTTCTGCCCCAAAACAGTAAGCAAAACACTGTATGGGTAATTGCCATGATGTATCAAGTGTAGTTACGAACACATAATAATTCATTACTGTCTAATGACCATTCTGAACTAGATGTAGAACTAATACAAAATCCTTCAGTGTCATTGGCATGTCATGGCTAATCAGCTGCAGTTAACAGTCTTGTTACATTTCAGATGTAGAAGTATGTGATGCATGAAATGGAAGCAGCTGAACACCCTTAGTAGGTAAGTAAAGGTGATTTTTAATTCCCAGAGAGGTGTAAGCAATGGCAAAACAAGAATGCCACAGGGCACCA
Organism: Vidua chalybeata; assembly: GCF_026979565.1. Classification (NCBI taxonomy): domain Eukaryota; kingdom Metazoa; phylum Chordata; class Aves; order Passeriformes; family Viduidae; genus Vidua; species Vidua chalybeata. The sequence goes on along the minus strand of NC_071545.1, from coordinate 7,545,145 downwards.
GTCTCTCAGAAGTAGATTTCTCCAGGCCAGCATACAACAGGAAAAAAACAACTAGAGGTGGAAAAAGGAATCATCAAAATTAATATTTTCTTTCCCAAATATTTGAGTGATGAGAGGAAAGCTGCTATCCTGGCAAATCAAAGAAAGAATAATGAGAGTTTGTTCTTATGTATGCACACACTAAGTGCATGTTAGCTACAGTAAGATACTAATTCCAGGGAAGAGTTGTAACTTAAATTACTCTGCCACCAAATTACACCCTGTAAAAGGACACACAACTCAGAATGAAGCTGACACTTCCTCCACAGATAAAGGATCTCATGTGGTGCAGAACTTCGTGTGCATGGTTTGAGTCCATATGGGCCAAACCCTGTATTTATCACAGCCATCTGGGTGCGTGTGCATTTTGGTTCTGTTGTAATTGGATGAAGCACAGCGACAGAAATGGGGAACAGTTCTCATTCCCAGCCAGCTCCATTGTCCCGGCATCTCTGGTGACTGAACTACCTACCAGGCTACATATCCATGCTCCCTCCTGTCTCTCTGATTCTGTCAGTCTTGAGGGTGTAAAATGGAAAGGGTGACTTATCAATATCCCATTTTTAAGGTTTTCTGGCAGAGAAGAGCATTAGCATAGGTGTCCCTGTTCCATCACTTACATAACCCCCAAGTGTGTGCACACTCACCTGCTGTCATTTTTCCCCTGTTGTTTTACAGCCCCACTTCACGACTGGTTTTCCCTGAACGCAGCAAACAAAACCACCCATTCTACAGCTCCTGAAGCTCTCTCATGGACCTGCTGCTACAGCAGAGCTGTCCTTGACAATGTCTTTTCTGACCATACTTCACACCTCATTAGACTTTTCCAGGCCCAAGATTTCTTTCAGCACAAAAAGGTGTAATTGCTACTAGAGTTGCATAGCAGGGAATGATGCATTCTGCTATATTCTTTGCACTAGGCTGTTTTTCTGTCTGGATAGAAGGTGCAAGATTTTTAGGCACTACCACAATAAATTAATAAACTGCAAAAAAAGGGAAGATAGTGTTTATTAGGGTGGATGATGTTGGTAAGTATACACATACAGACATGTAATCTGCATTCTTTGTTCTTGTTTAAAATGGACTACAGTAACTTCAGACATTGTGGACTTAGCAAGCGCATGCGAGTTCTTATTTCAAATTAGAGGTTGCAGAGCAAAAAAAGGGTCTGCAAATGAGCTTCAAGAATGATATAGCAAAGGGCTGACAGAGCTAAAGCTATTACTGTTTATCCAAGGAATAAACAAAAACTCTGCTTACCACTACATGCACACAGAAGGCTTTGCCTGCTGTACCTTCTCTTTAAATCTTGTCAGAAAAGGAGTAACATTTTATTAGAATGTTAAGGCTAGATTGATGTGGGTAGGAAATAAAATTTCAGAAGAACATATAAATAATTTCTTTGAGACACAGAACCCTCTGCCACTTGAAGTGCTTGGATAAGTTCCTAGAAGATGGCATTCGAGTCAACATCACTGGTTTGATTCAGGAAGAAATCTCTGCTTTGCATTACCCAAGGATTCAGAATGAGTGATCCTTTTTCTCCCTGTTGGCCTTAAAGTCTATGAAACAGAATTTTTCAACTTGAACTCTTTCCATAAAGCTTCCTCCTCATTCTAAATATACAAGAAGTTACAGCAGGGAATGGAGGTGGTGTCTCTCTTCCAGTTGTGGAATGTATTACTCCCTTCAGCCTCAAATCCTCTGAACCATTTCCTTCCCAAGAGTATCCCACATAAACTTGACTGAGTTAAGTTCTTCAGTAAGGACCCCATTTCTAACCTCTGTTCTCTATAAAAATTGTTTCTATCATTTTCCTACCTGAATTCCTCCATTCCTTCTGCAAATATATTAATTATCTAAAGAAATGCTTATATCAAAATTTTACATCTTTTTAATAAAAGTCCACTGGCTTCAGCATAAGATTTTGAAGATAGGAGTTCTGCTCTGAATTTATTCAGAAATGGCAGATGACTTAATGTATGTAACTAAACTCTAAAGGGAGTGAATAATCCCTCCTTAGTTTTTACTCTGCTGCTGTGTTAAGGTCTGTGACATCAAATTGAGCTTTTTGCTGCATGTGGTCCATGAAGATCCCATAAGAACTTTACATAAGTTCTGGGTTTTTTATACACATATGAGTTAAAGATAGACAGAGCCAAAGAACACCATTTAATGTTTATTAAGCCTTTGCAAAAACATAGACAATTTCAGTCAGCTTGAAATTCATTATTTTAATAAAATTCAAGTATTTCTTGCACGTCTCACTGGATTGGCACTAGCAGTAGAGGCAGCAGCACAAGCAGGAAGCACTGGCACTTACAGCAGAGAATTGGAAGGCTGAAGCTGCATAGATTTCAAAGGTTGTTCTATAAAGAGAACTCAACATATCAGATATGGTAACAGACTAGAGGCAGTTTCACCTTCGCTGCAGCAGGAACTGGTTATTTTATGCTGTGTTACTGGGTGGGTGCTTCTGGTGTGAAAAAGACAGAGGCCTTCTGGTGAATTTTCCAAGAAGGATGTATTTAGCATACTAGTAAGCACAGAAGGTCCATTTACATAAAAGATTTGCAGTAGAAAAATAAATTTTGAAATTCTCATTTTATCAAATTTAGGCTCCACATCTCCACAGCCATCTAGAATAGCATGGAGCTGGAACTGATATAAATGTCTGCTCATCCCATTTGCTCTTAGAGAGGATCCATGACATAAAAATATCACCTGACTGCAGGCCTAATAGCTACTGGCAGTGTGTTGCTCCTTCCTGAGCACCTACGTGATGTAAAATTCTGTTCATCCTGCTGGTTGTGGAAATCTGCATGTTCAGCTGGCAGTAAGATCAGTGCAATTCCTGGAAACAGTCATAAAGCCCTTATGACTGTTTTTGAAAGGGTAGCAGAGAGACATTAGGATAAATCTTGCCCATCTTTTTCTTATTTCTTTTTTTATTCGCCCAGAAAATGACTGAGTTGTTAGAAGAAGCAAACTAAAGTTTGCATATGTGTCAAATAGGGTTGGACTAGATTACCTGGGATGGACATACAGATGTCCTTTCCAAACTCAACCATTCTGTTATCCTGTGAAATTAATCTTCTAAGCCAAAAAGGTATCAAGGAATAATGAAGGCTCTAACAACTAAGGGATTAAGTCCTCAGACTAAACTGTCAGAAGAATAAAATCTTGAGAAGGTCCATTAATTTATGCACACCGAGAAACTGTCCCAACGCAGCTTCATTATTTTGCATTCTGTGGGTCTGAAATGTTTGTCAGACCAATCAGTGCTCACAATTAAAAGGGAAAAAACACAATTTTTTTTTATGTGAAAAGGGATTTGTGTTACTTAGCTGTCAAGTGCCTTAACAAGAGAAACGGAGAAAGGATTATGCAGGATCTAAAGTCTACTGAAATATAAGAGCCACAGGCTTCCATTACATGAAAGAACTGTACTTCCAGTAATAAAAAATGGAGAGAAATCCTGAACTCCCCAGCCAGAGAAACTTAAAGACAAAACAGGATTTAGCTCAAATTCCCAAGCAAAAATCTGGTAGCACAAAAGCAAGAGCAATAAAGCACAGCTTGTATAAGCTTCTAAGCCATTTAAAATAAAAGATGAATCTTTCATTTATTAGTTAGTCCTGATGAAAAAAGGCATCAGCATTATACAGATAATGAGTTATAAATTCTTGATTCATCTGGAAATTCAGTTTCACCTACCATACCCATGAAGAAAGATTTTTTGCTCTGAGTTATGGCAAAATATCACATATTGCTTACAGCAAACCAACAGTATTTCACTCTCCTTGTAATGACATTATTTTCCAATTCCCTTCTCCAAGTGAATGCTATTAATCATTAAACACTTAAGGCACAAGCAGAAATAAAAATAAATAGCATCTGTAAAAAAAAAAAAAAAGTTAAATACTTAATTAGCACACCTTACCTGAAACTTTTAGTTCTTACTCAATAGAACAGACTTTAGAATACCAGTCTGATTCCAAAAATATCAACAGAAAAAAACACTACTGAAATTGCTTCCTTATCCTGAGGACTTTATACACACAAGAACAATTGAACAGCTATAGCTGTCTGAAGCATCTGTTCATTCGTTTTTTAAATAGACAAAATTCAGTTAATTCCTCTGTGCATTTCTACTCCTCCTGGGATGTCCAGCATCAGAACTGCTCAATTCACACTTTGTGATTCATGCAGCAACATCCAGCAAGGGAATTCAACTCACCAAATATAAGTATCTACAAGGAAGCTATTGACACAGCAGCCACTCACCTGAGCCTCCATGTCACAGAGGGACAGAAATGGGCCCTTCAGTGCACATTTCAACATACAGAGTTAATCAATTAGCCAAGCTGGAGATGCACATGCCAAAGGTGTTGAAAGTCAATTAAAATTAATTCCACCTTGAGGCTGTAGGCAGGTGTGCTCTTCCACATCTGCCTGTACAGCTGAAGATGGAATTGCAGTGACTTGTCCATCCTGAGAGGGAAGGCACCTCCTCCACCTGCCTGCCAGCAGAACAGGCTGTGGAAGCAGCCCCCTGCCTTCTACCCTCCTCCCACTGCTGCAGTCCTCTGGTCAAAGCCATGTGGGCACTTTGTATCACTCTTGAGCACTTGATGCTAAACAAGTTGATTTTACCTGAAATAGATTGGGCAGTGCTTGCATGATCCCTTTTCCTTTCTCAGCTAAGCTGCACTGGGCTCCTACAGTGACAAATTATTGTTAGCAATATATAAAGTAGTACAGCTGCTGGCCAAAAGAATGGATATTTATAGCCTAAGCAGGCTTTGGTACACTATTTAGACAAGGCTGAGGAATTCAGACATTCCTCAAAGGGGTTTATTATTGTTGTAACAGAGGGATGAGTCCTCTCTTTAGAATCAGACCCATTAAATCAGATACTCTTTCAAGCTTACAATTTAGTAACTTCAAGGCATAAAATCCCATTCTAATATAGCAAGGGCTCTTCTACTGGTCTGATTTCAACTTACTGCAGTCATAGAAATTTGCACAGTTCCTGTTTTGAGATACATATGCACATTTCAAAAATACCTGTATACAGACCTGACAAAGCAAATCCATCATTAATTTTCACCTTCTCCTAGTCTCCTATGTATAATTACCCAGTGTCGTCTATGAATAGGAATGTTTAAAAGCCATTTAAGGAAAAATTGGAAGTTCCTGATATATATATAGCTGGATTCTGCCATTCATTCTTCCCATGTTCTTTTTCTTCAAAATTTTGATTATATCCTCAGCATGATGAAACAGCTGAAAAGAGTAGAGGAGTCAAGACTCCCATGGCCCTTGAGGAGCAAAGGAAGCAGTGGCTGCACACAGAACCAAAGCTCCCTGCAGTGCCTGGGCGGGTTCCACCATGCAGGAGCTGCTTGACTGACCCCAAGGACCAATGGGCAGCACCCACCCCAAAGGGCTCTGACTAAAGTAATCTTTATTTTCACAGCTAAGATAAAACGTGTACAAATATAGTCCAGGTTTGTATATTCTATGAAATAATTAATTTCCTATATAAATTTTCATGTAGAATAAAACAAGTTGGCCCCATAGAAATGTGGGCTTTACAAACACAGTACTTTTGTTTCTTTCCTCTCAATGAAACAAATTCAATGCCACTTTTTAGATATGGAATCCATTAAATTTTGTTCTGCAAAGTAATCTTGCATTGATAACAATCGTCAAGTCCGACAACTGAAGATTTAATGTTCTATTCTCCTTTTCCTAGCAATTACAAGTTGCTTGAAAATTAAATTACAGTTAATATTTCTCTCCAGTGAGGCAGTCTGACGTGATGTACAAATGCTTACATTGCCCTGTAAGTCAGTTGTTTCCAGATGAGATGGGCTGACAGCATGAAAATAATTAAATGTCAATATACAACTGGCCTCTTTTATGAAAAATAAACAGGCATAAAGCATGTTCCACTGCTTATACTAACCACCAAATGTTGAAATAACTGCTTATTTTAAACACAACAATGAGGCTGCAGTGTGATTTACTGACTTTCACAAACCCAATTTAGCAATTTAGAATGTGTTCAGAACTAAAGTTCTTATTTGTCTGATGGTTCTTCATCTGCATTGACCTTCTCTCCTTGGAGCCACATGAATGCTGACTTTGCTGTGCCATCTCCACTCTGTTGGGAAAAGCAAATGAAGGAAGCCCAGACAAAGCCACAGAGCCCAGTGTAAGCTGTTCTCAGGTGAACTGGGATCAAAATGAAGTTTGACAGCTGTGTGGGAAGGAGAGAGAGCTCAGTTAGTGCTCCAGGCACTGTCACCCACCCAACAACTGCACTGCTCCTCCTGGGGTCAGACACAGTGTGGCTGCACAGGACTGGGTTCTGTGGCAGGGAAAGGCTCGCAGAGTCACCCTGAGAACTCACCTGCACAAAAGGCCAGTACATCAGTCCTGTCTGAAAGGAAAACGAATCATTTGTTATTCTTATGGATTTCAACCACCAAGATTCATTTTTTCCACATTCAGTGATGATTGAAACGTATTTGAGTAAAGTTAATAAAAGCTGTTCAATTACAAATGGAGTTGCTTAACCTAGAGGTTGCCATATTAAACTTCTAATCATCCTCATGAGCCTCTATGCTCTGAGTTTTTAAAACATATTATTTGAACTCATTTTAAATACAAAACCCTAAGCACAGTTAAGTCTTCACAGATATCTAACACCAGACACAATAAATGCATTTACCAGATGGGTGAACAAATGTTTAAACATGTGAACATTTGTTTCAGCCATTAATGAGAAATACCACCGAACACTATTTATTTCACACTCGCAATGCTCCTTCTACTTACTCATACACGTAAGGCATATTTAGAAAAATCAATGGATAATTTACTCATATAACATAAGGCTGATAGAAACCTTATGTTTTGATAGGCTATAGTGGGCACTGCTTTTAGAATCATCTTCCATAGGAATAAAAATAATCCTTTTCCATCCTACCTATATAGTTCTACAATATGAAGAGAAATTCACATTGCAATCACATCTTCTCCTGTTACTTTTTTTCCCCTGCTAATCCATCCATCATTCTTCTTGCAGCTGAGAAACCTTTAACATTCTCAGCTTGCTCAGCTCTGAGGTAGCACGGATAATTTTGCCTTGCCTATGCAGAAATGCAAATCAAAGCCAGCTGTTTATAGCAAAGCCTTCTTAAAACAAGGGGGCTTGTTTCTGAAAGTGAGAAGATTGTCACTGAAAAGTACAGGCTAAAAATTATTCTCAAAGAAGGTTTCTTAGTAATTAATTATTTTAATAGGTGTACATGTGCTGTCAATAGTATCACTAACTAAACACTGGTGTGTGGGTAGTTTTTAAGACAAAAGATAACCCCCTGAATCAATGTTTTATTGTAAGGCTGTCATTCAAACAGAGCTGGGTGCAAGTGTTGTGTATATAAACACTGTACATTTCATTTTTCAAATGGCACAATGTCACCCATCTGGTAGCACTGCCTCACCCAAACTGCCTTTACTTCCCATGACTGCTGGTACTTATAGCTTCCTACACATAATCAAATAATGGAGTGAAAGAAAGAAAGAAAGAGCAAAAAAAGAGTGTTGGAGGAAGAAATATTTATCCTTTTGTTGTTTTTGTTTAGCTGTGAGATAAGCAAATTGCTTGCCTCACCTTATATGTATTCCAAAATTTCTTTTTACAGTCTGAAAAGATGTCCTCTTTCCTCTGAAGGATGCTCATACCTAGTGGTAAAATATTTACAAGAATCAGAAAAAATGCAAAAAATTAAATTCACATTTTCCAGTGACATCCCAGACCCTTCTCAAAATACATTATAATATCTTTGGAAAAAAAGCTGATATTGTTACTAAAATACCATTCTGACTACCCAATAGTGGTACATCAAATCTCCTCATTTGTTGACTTGACTCCCAGCACTGACACCCAAGATCAGCTGGGATTTACTGGGTGTACAGGTGTTGTGGCATCTGTTTCTCTGCCATACCACACACCAGTGGTGTAGTGGTGGAACAGAGAGGATAACAGCACCTTTTGCACCCACGAGAGAGAGAATAAAGCATTTAGCACATAAGCAGAGGCTCCTTAGTCCAGCTCTGGGATCCTTCTGGGAATTCCCATGCCTTGGGGTTATTAGTATCTCTCAAGGGATACATTATTTATTTTCCTGCTACCCAATTCAGGGACTTTTACTATCCCTTTTCTGGTCCTTCAGATCCTTCTGGTCTGTGGGTAATTTTCAGCTAAAGTTGTGACATAGTTAAGATTTTGAGAGAAAGTATCTGGTATTTGACTTCTTTTCTTGCTGCATTTCTCTTCAATCACAAATTGAGTAATTTCTTTGTTGGAGTGATAGAATGCAGATCTCCCAATCCCAGACAAAAAGAGGACCTGTCTTAGTGGCTAACACATTAAGTTAAATGAGAGCATTTAATTACATTAGTCTCACCTATTAATTTTCTTATTCCCTCATGTTTATTTCTGAAATAGATACTAGACTTCTTTAAAGTATCTTGTTACTTGTTAGCTTTTGAGATTAGCCATTAGTAGCACGCTTTGTTTCTATAGACTCTCACAGCAGAAGCTGGCTCGCTGAACGATGGCATTTCCTGACATTTACAGCTGTGTTTTGGAGAATGAGACAGCTGATGCTGAGAACTGAGCACAGCAATTCACAGACATGGATGCTGCAATCCGTGGAAGGTGCTCCTCATTCTTTGTTGCTAATTAAAAGCTACGCGCCCGACCGAGCTCAGGGCAGGCCTCCTTTGGTCCAGCACCCCTCCTGGAAAGCTCTGAAGTGCCACAGGCGGTTCGGCATCCTCGGGGGGACCTGCCGGGGTCTGCAGAGCCCCCCCCGGCCGCGGCCCCGCTCGGAGCGCCCGGGCAGCGGCGTTTTGGGGTGCGGGGGCCGCGCCGGGCGGGCAGGGGGTCCCCACCCACCCCGGCCCCGCCGCGCTGTCCGAGCCAGGCGCGGGTGGCGGTGCGGGGCCGCTGCCGGTGGCGGCCGGCGGATGCCGCGGAGCCCCCGGCACTCACCCGTGTAGAAGGCGAGGACGGCGACGGGCGCGCCCAGCAGCTGATCGCAGAGCACCTTGCCCAGCACGGCGGGCGGGCGGCGGCCGGGCAGCGCCCGCTCCAGCGCCCGCAGCCACACGTAGCTGAAGTTGCCGTGGAAGGCCAGGGCCACCAGCGCCACGCGGCGCGTCTGCGCCCAGTCGGGCGGCTGTCCCCGCAGCAGCTGCTGCGCCGCGTCCCCCGCCGCGAACAGCCCCCCGTAGAGCAGCACGTTGCAGAGCCAGGGGAAGCGCCGCACCCCGCGCAGCAGCGCCCCGGCCATCGCCCGCCGCCGCTTCCGCCTCTTCTTCCTCCTCCTTCTCCTCCTCCTCCTTGCCACGGGCCCGCCCGCCGCCGCCCCGGCCCCGCCGCCGCCTCGCCATCCCCACGGTCCCGGAGCGCTCCCTCTGCCAAGGAGGGCCGGGTCCCCACGCCGGGCCCCGGTGGGTGGTGGATGGCCCGCGGGTGATGGCAGGGCAGCCGGGCGTCAGCTCGTGGGCTCGCTTCTCAAGTGCCTGTGCATTCAACCCGAAGATGTAGGTGACCGTGTCGCCTGGGCTTTGTAGCACCATGGGGTCACTGTGCATTAGTGCTACAACTACTGAGTGACAAATGAGCACTAGGCACTGTTTCCTTATTATCTTTTTTGTAATTATTTCCTTGTTGCGTGCTTACATGAGTAGGTTATGGCTTTTTCTTTTCAGTTTTGCCCTTGTTTTGCAGTCTGAGCAGGGCCGATACACACCTGCTGAGCAGCAGCAGCCCGTGGGGTTCCTCTGCTTTGCCCTCTGCTGCTGAGACAACTTGAGGAAAAAGGCACAAGTGATGTGAGGTTATGGAAGAGACTCGTGTACACACCTTTGTACACACAGAACCAGTGCCACAAAGCGGATCTGAAATCCACGTAGTGAGGTGACACTGAGTAGTGGCACCACGTAGTGAGGTGTCCTGCAAGACCTTGGCCACAGAAGAAAAGGAGCGCACCCGGGAGCGCCGGGAGTTTCCCTTTGCTCCTGGCAATGGGCTCAGGCTTGACTGAGGGAACCATCTCCAGGCAGGAGATGGTAGTTCGCTCTGTGACCTGGATTAACGCCTTTGAAACTATCAAGAATTCTTCCTTGAGCGACTAAAAACAGACATGGGTGACCTGTAGATTTAAGTAAATTTTAATAAGAGTGTAGAGCGCACTGCCCAGCGCTCGGCGTACACGCTGTGTCAGCGCTCGGGGGCGGCCCTTTCCGGCCCTCATCCCAACACATCCCTGCGCCAGACAACGCCAGCTGCAAATCGTGCTATTAAATAACAGCAGTGGCACTAACAGGACCAGGGATATGTACCGAAAAGTAACTCCAGCTTGGAAGAACATAAATAAAGCTCAAGATAAGCCCAGGGTTTGTGGTTGGGTCTCCGGAGCCTGCTTGTCGGACGGGAGCCCACGGGCAGGTGCGTGCTGACGGCCGCGGTTGTGCAGCGTTCCGGCGCGGGACCCGTACGTGGAGGAAAGGCTTTGGTGCCACCGTAGGCGACAGCGGGGTGACAACCGAGAGGTTCGCGAAGGCTGGAGCCCTGCAGCGCCCTGCCGGGGTCCGGCCTGCCACAGCCCGCCGCGGCGAGGACTCGAACCGGCAACTTGCAGCTCCGCTCCAGAACCGGCGCCCATCGCCGCTCGGACCGCGCTCCCCGCGCATGCGCCAGGATCTGTCACTGACCCCGGGCTCTCTCCGGGACTGTTCCACCAGCCGGCGTGGGGGAGAACGACCTCAGGCGTTGCGCGGAGCGAAGGGCCGGCCTCGGCCCCGCCGCGCCCTGCGCAGTGTGCCCGCCGCGCACCCCCCCGCCGCTGCGGCGCGGTGGTGCGTGCGGCGGGGGGCGGGCCGGTTGCCCAGGTGAGCGCGCGAGCGCGGCCCGCCCCGCGCGGCCCCGTCAGCGCTGCCAGCGTGGAGCGGCCGGGGCGGCAGCGCCGGGCCCGCGGCCATGGACGGCTCGCTCGAGAAGGTCTGCGGGGCAGCGCTGCGGGGCCGCGCCGCGAGCAGCGGCGGGTGCGGTGGGGCCGGGGCCGCGGGGAGGGGCGCGGGCCGGCGGCGGCCGGGGTTCGGTGCGCGGCGCTGCCCCCCGGGCTGAGGCGGCGTTGCCGCCGGAGCTTTGGGGCAGCAGCGGAGCCCCCGGGCGTGTCCCCCTCGGCCCCCGCAGCCGCCGGTGTGACCGGCATCCGTGTCCCGGATCTGGACCTAGGGAGAATAACTACCGGGAAATGCTTCAGGAGCGGGTCTTGTGCTTTCTTTAAAAAAAAAGATGGAGCTTATTTCCTGTCACTGTTAGCCTTCAGCAGGATAGGAGAGGAAATATTACTAAATAAATTATTATGTTGCCCATTTTTTTAAATTGAAATGGAGGCGTTCGCTGCCCTGTGTTTGCTCTTCTGCCCGGTGCCGTGTAGAAAGCAAATATTGGCTCTGCAGTGCCGCGAGCCCCGGGCAGAGCCTGTTTGCCGCTGGCACCGTGAGTCAGTGGCTGCTCCGCACCTGGGCTGGGGCCGAGGGTCCTGCCCCTCCCGGGGCCTGTCCCGGGTCCCGGTGCCTGTGGGGACACTGTGCCTCTGGAATAACGAGTACTTCGTGTGCTTAGGGCTTTGAATGCACACGCCCCTCCTTGCGTCATTACTATGTGCAGCGTGCTCGCTTTTGTGATCCTTGGGGTGGTCCAGAGAAGCTTGAATGGGATGTGCTCCAGTGAAATGGTCGGGAGATCCGGGAAGTATCTTTCTGACGTGGCTAATGGGTTGGTGGCAAAAGAAGTTTGATATATTAGGAGCTTTCTGAAGAATACAGTGTTACAGGGTATTTGTTGGTGTTTAAAAGCTTAGGTTCTTTACTAGCGCTGACAGAAGTGACTCCTGCTTGTTCTGAAAAATTTTATTTAAGTAAAATTTCATTGGAATAGTTTGGAGTATGCTGTCTATGAACTGGACTCAAAGAGAACACTGGTGTGATACAGGATTATTTAAAGAAGGTGCATTAGTACAGGACAAGTGTAGTACTGGCCAAGCTCTTATGACTAGTTCATCATAAGACTATAATGAACTGTAAACAATAAAGACACTGTAACAATGAAATACCTAAAAAATGTCCATATTTTGATTATTCTTGATGTGAGGAATAGTCTGTAATGGTCTGCAAAAATTTGCCTGCCTGATTTTTCCATTTATGCAGATAGATATGTGTCAGGAGTTATCATTTGGTTTACTTCCTCTCTTGTTTATCAGGGCTTTTTTCCACATGTGTGATGAAAGCTGTAGTCCTCAGTATAATAAAATGCCATGATACAGTTATGGTCTTCTAGATATTTAGCAGTAAGTACTCTCCTGGAATAGTCTTTGGTTAAGATTGTGGTAAATCTGTACAATTTGGAGTTTATCAAGTCTTGAGCATGACATGTCAGAATTCTTCTCCCCCAAATATATTGAAAATTCCTCCAAGTTGGGATACATTTTCTGCAGAGAATGTCTGTTCACTTATCTCGTGGACATTATTTAAGCATTATCATAATAGATTTGAGACTGACTTTTATTTGAACCATGGATTCTCTCCTTGCTGTGTATTTGTGCAGGGTGCCAGTGATGTGATAAGTACTTTTAAACTTGTATTAACACTTGTTGCAACTTTGTATTTTCGTAACCATTTTGGTACAATCACCTAATGAGCTGTAATGCAGTGACATTGGGTGACTGCAGTCTTTAGGGTCTTGCAAATGGAAAAAGACTTTTTTAGCAGATGAGAAACTTCCTGAGAATTGAACACATTGCACAGTAGGACTGCAGTGAAAATCATTGTAGAAGCTGACTCATAGATGTGCACACCAAACATCTCTTGGTTTGATTCTGCAAATTAACGTTATTTCAGCAGAGTTATTTTTGCATTATTTTTTAAGATATTGTGTGTCATATGTTATATAATTAAGATTAATTTTATCTGAAATTCAGAAATCTTTTGTTGGGCTGAACTTGTTTAAATAATTCTGGAAGCCTGTGTTAGATTTCAGAAGTTTGCCTTAACAGGACTATTCTATTTTTTTTTTTTCCCCATCTGGATTTTAATAGAAGTGACCAATTCTGAAGGATTTAAAATTTCAAGTTAGGTAACTTTGTCAGTGGTAAAATAGTGCAAATTCTTTCCTTGTAACTTCTTGCTATCTCTACAGCAGCATTTTCCCTAAACATGAAAAAATCTGTTTTGCTTTCTTGCTCAGCTTGTGGCTCTTGTCTTTTGCTTCTGTGCTGTTTACCACAACATCCTGGTAAGTTTACAGAAAACTCAGGCAGCAGAGCTGCATTAAGGTCCTGGCACATGTCAGGGGAATAAATAAAGATTAAAAGAGTGAATATCTATAAACAGAAGCCTTGTGATGATACAGTGCCATTTTTATTCAAGCCAAACAGTCATGAAGTGTCTTTTTTTTTTTTTTTTTTTTTGTTATATTAAACTTTTCTTACCCTGGAGAATAAAAACAATATTCTTTTGGCTGAAGAATAGTGACATTGTTTGAGATTAATTTACTGTTGAGAAGAGGTTTTGGTTTTTTATGGTAAAACTTTCTTTTAAGGTGTTATAGTAATGTAATGGGAAAATGAGCTCCCATGAAACGGAAGGAGCTACACCTGTGAGTTGCTTCTCACATCATTAGTTTATGTAAACTCATCCCTTTATTTCATTAGGAGTACAACCTACAGAAATACAAAACCAAGATTGGAAAACATTGCTATAGAAGCAGCATTCTCCCTTTTGAATTTGCAATTAATTTTCAGTCTTATCACAGTTGGAGAATGGCCCCTTATCCTCTCCCCAGCTGCCAAGTGACTCCAAGGTGTGACGTTCTGCCTATAAAATCATAAACAGTTCACAGTTCAAAGTACTTCATAAAATAGTAACAGATTAGTAACAGAATGGGGAAGTGAGTACAATCAAAGCTGTTGCAGGATAACCTTAGGGAGTTGGATTAACACATTGGAAGGCAATGAATGATAGAAGTCGAAGCGGGCTGAGGGAGGCAGGAGGTGCTGAATGGACACCTGGAAAGAAAAAGCCATGGCTGGTGCCTCCCTAGAGCTTGGAAGGATTTGTGTGTCTTGTAACTGCCCTGGCCAAAGGCTGCCTGTGATCCAGGGGCAGGACTGAGTGCAGAAACTTCCTGCAGCTGCTTTAACCCCCTCAACACCTGTGCTGTCCTGTCGTTCAGGAGGGAGTGTTGAAGAACTCCTCCCACAGTTGTTTTCAAAACCATTTCAAGACCATGAAAAAAATACTCTGTTTATTATTGCTCTTGTTATTCAAGTGTGTTCAGAAACCTTTCTTAACTTAATGATTTATTGCTGCAATTTTGCCACACCTATTTTTCTTGCTGCTTAAAAGAAGCAGAAAGTCTCCTGCTTCCCAGCTCCATGACCTTACTGATGTGAGCAGAGGAGGAACATACAGAAAGTTCAACATGCAGCAGGTAAAGGTGGGCTTCTTCTCCTTCCAGAATTGAGAGGAGAAAATAAGCTGGTGCATATCCACTTAGCTATTGGAAAAAATCAGAAGGGATTAATTTTCCAATTCAGCCCATATCAGGATTCAAAGACTTTGTGGATTTCAGAGCATTTTTTGGAGCTTAGTGTAACTTAGGAGTTTTAAAGGTGTATTTTATGTAGTCATTCTGGCAGCTTATTGGCAGAAGGGTTTAATGTGTGTAATTAGTGAGTGAGACAGGATGAGTCACAAGGTAAGGGTGTGCAGTTTTAAACATCTGATGTCATTTCAGCCGGTGAATTTTATGTTAGTTGCAAACAAAGGCAGCTCGGAGCTTTTTTTATAATGTCTCTACATCTTGAGTCCTCATTTACAACAGACCTGAATTTTTGCATGTGATGCTAAGGAAGGTTCAAACAAGTAACTGCCTTCCAGCTATTGATGTTTTGTGGCAGCCTGAATTCACTTATGTGAGATAATCACAATCAGTAGATTGTGATCGTTTACTCTCCTAAGGGCTTGCAGGAACAAAACTCATTTTTTTTCCTGAACTTCTTTCCAGAGTTTCTTTGACATGGTGCAACTCTGGAAACCACTCAAAATGTATGAACGTATTGCCAAAGATCAAATTTATATTTTTCCTTTGGTTATGTCTTTTTTTCTTCTGAGTATTGAATGCTTGCAGTGTGCGTTGGGTTTTTTTACTCTGTGATGAGGTCTGGAACTTTTTGTATTTGTACTGCTTTGTCACTCAGTTCTTAATTAGATTGTGGTCCTCATACCCAGTGGTTTTTGTACAAGTCAGTGTAAAAGTGTAAAAACCTATTTATTGCTGAATGCTGGGAGTTCTGATAGTAAAATATTACTCAGTTCTTGCTCTATTTTTTTGTTCTTCCTCCAAGCATTTGTTACTGGCCGCTTCCAAAGCCACAGAATAGAAAATTGTCAGTCTTGGTCTGATCACTGTGCCCATGCCTGGCTCCTGATTCTTTCAGCCACCTACCACTTGCTGTAATGTGAATTAAATCTTAAAATATTTGGTTAAAAATAGTCTTTGAACATATGGTAACTCTCAACTTATTTTTTTTTCCTTTCTTGATCAGTCCTCCAGATGAAAATAGTATAAAATCCTCATGTAAATGAACCCCACTACCTTCTGTGATTAAATTTGTTTTTGTGTCTGCATCTGTCTAAGTAAATGCGTTTGCCTGTGGGATTTTTTCTTTAAACAACCCTTTCCCTCCCCCTGTCCCCCCAACCTCTGCAGCAGCCTGCAGGGGTTATAACCACCAGAGTCTTTGGCACATGGGTGATGGCTTGGTGTTGAATTTATGGAGGTTATGCAGAAGCAGAGAGAAGGGACTCTGTAATGGGGTCACCTGAGTATCTCAGGGGGTTTGCTGTCTAACATGATGGGGCTTAGCAGTGGTGCTGCCTTCTCCCCTCACACTGGGGTATATCTGTTTTTCATCTGGCTCTGCCAGATGACACCTTCCACATTCCCTGGAAGCTTCAAATGGCCACTAATCCTTCAATGGATAAATGCTCCTGTCCAGGTGTCTGGTGTCAGTGTCACAAGCTTCAGTCAGGCCTCTTGGGTTAAAGTTTATGAAAGAGACTTCTTCACAGCCAGAGCAGTTCTTTGGAAAATACTTTGAGCTTGTCATCGGTTCAGGGCAAATGAGTTCCACGATTTTTAAACTCTTCCATCCTGGCAATATCTGTGGTTACCTGATTTCAGCAGTGAGATCAGGATTTTTGGCCTGTTCTGTGCAGCTGGAGGATAATTGCTGCATGTCAGCCTGTCTTGGCTGCCTGCTGCAGGTTGGTTTCACTCTTTTGTTTGCATAAAGGGAATTTCTCCACTTAGTTAAGATTAAAAACTGGTTTAAAGGTACAAGAAATAGGAAAAAATAGATTTACAAGGGTATTTGGGTTGGGTATTTTCACTGTTTTGCAAATTCCCATTGTAAAAGTCTGCTGGGGAAATGACAGGGAACTATGCCATTTTATTTCTCATCTAGGGCAGTCTCAAATACTTTCTTGTCTTTCTGGATCCAAATGTTGAGTTTTTAACCCCTTCTACGATTTATTAGATTGTAGAGACAGTAGTAAGACAAAAGGGTTTTGATCTTTTCTTGAAAGTTGCATTCTTTTTCTTAAAAGATGGTGGACCCTACTCTAGCAGAAATGGGGAAGAATCTGAACGAAGCAATGAAGATGCTGGAAGACAATCAGAGGTGAGTGCAAAGCATACAATAAAAAACAATAGCTGTTTGTGCTGAGGGGAGGATTATTTGTGTCACTGGCATTAAGCAGAGAAACCCCTCATTTTCCTGTAGTTTAAGGTCACATTGTCATTCTGAAGCTTACACCTATACAAATGATCTTTGTTTCTCAAATGCTGGCACTTTTAAAGTAAATGTATACATATTTATACATGTTCTCTATTACCCAAAACAAGTCTGTTTTTCAAAGTTAGGATTTATTTTTTATTATTGCAGTGCCAGCAATTTTTGATTCCTGTATATCTGAGATTGTTCTCTAAGCTTTCTGTTAAAGAACTGAAAACCCCAACAACTTGGGAGCTCTTTAATTCAGTCTGAACAAAACTTTAGTGTCAATCTCATCTGGTTTATTTCTGAACCTGCTGTCAGTGAAATAGATACGTGTTAGTATGCATTTCTACAAGTCAAAGTCAATTACATATTTGATGTTATCAAACACAAATACAGAGTTTATTCTGTGTCTTTAACTTAGGAAAGTGGAGGAGGAAAATGAAAAGAAATATGCACGGAAGGATATTCCTGGACCACTCCAAGGCAGGTAGGCAGCAGCAATTTTTAGATAATGCTCTTTTCAAGATCTTAAACTACACATAGCATGTCTGTCTTCCAAGCAACTTGCATGAATGGAAAAGTTAACATTTTTCAGGCATCATAATAAACTTTTTCCCATACTCACATAGGGGAAAAAAAGTAATACTGTAATCATACCAACTATTTTCATTCTCATGTAGAAAAGAGAAAAAAAGGTTACTTGTCCTTGGTGACTGAAATTTTGAACTCTTGGAATCTGATGAAGTAGTAGTGCCTACAGCTGTTTTTGAGACTCAAAGTAAACACAAACTTCTATTAAAAAATATTTTAAAAAACCCCTGAGACTGATAAGGTAGAAAACAGCAAAAAACAAACAAAAACCACCAAACCCCAGAAACCTCCCACCTTTTCAGCACAGCTGTCTTTAGAAATTAAACAGAGCTCTTGTCCATAAGGCAGGTAGGACCATTGTGCCTGAAATGAAGATTTAAATTGGTTGTGTCCCCTGTGGTAGAGGATCCTGCAGGAGCTCAGGCTAGCACTTCAGAAAATACTGCAAAAGCTATTTTAGTCTCTGCTGTGCAGAAACTAACCCTGGTTTTGGGTGGAGACACTGAGTTATCTTTTCTATGAATAAAAAGCAATTTCAACTATCAGTTTAAGTTCTTACGCTACTGTACATTTTAGTTGGAGTTAGAAAAGTTGAGGTGGATCTTTTTCAGTTTTGCCATATCATGTGAGAAGTCTAACATAGCTTGTGTCTGCCAGAAACGGAGATTTGTAGGGAATTGTTTCAGAGATGTGCTGAGTTATGAGCTGAGGCTGGTTCAGGTGAAGGGAAATGTGGATCCTTAGCTGCTGCCTTGGTTGGCTGTGTAGCAATAAGAATTCAATGTTGGCAAGTCAGGCTTTTCAGACCAAATTTTCAGGTATCAGTAGATCTGTTTTTCTGAGTCTCCTACTATAAGCAAGTTTGAATTGCAGCATCCTCATCTTTGTGATCAGTTTTTCTGAGACCAAGGAACCATTTCTGTTGCTGTACTCAGCATTCAGTAAAAGTGGAGTCTCCCAGGTGGCCTCTTTTAGATGCTGGTATTTACCTGTCGGTGTCTCTTTAATGTGGTTTTGTTTCCCCTCCCAGTGGCCAGGATATGGTGAGCATACTCCAGTTAGTTCAGAACCTAATGCATGGAGAGGAGGAAGAGGAAACTTCACAGTCCTACAGGTGAGGCCAGTATCAGTTACTGGATGTGGAAGACACCTGATTTTTTAGTATTCTGATCACTGTAGAACTTACCCACTTAATTTTAAGTTCTACATGTGTTTCAGTATGTATAATTTCTCTATATATTTTAGTATGTATACTTATATGCATAAGTATATATATTATGTATTTTAAAGTGTAAAATATTGTGCAACCAGGTAACTTTTTAAAGGCATCTTACACTGTATAGTGAAGCAGAATAATGCATGAAGCTTGGCTTTCTTAAAATTACAAAGCTTCCATTACTAATTGCTAAATTGAGTTATACAAGGGAAATGTTTCTCATGTGACAGCTCATTTTTTCCACTCCTCAAAGTTGTTTTAAGTCTTAAAGTATTGAATACCAATAGATTTTTTATCACGTATCTCTGTAGATTTTAAAATTAAAGGAAATAAAATTTGTTTCTATTTTTCAGTAAAATGGAAGTGGTACTAACTGATCTGCAGAGGATTATTGAAAACTAATATTCAAAAAATATGTTCAAGATTTAAAAAAAACTCAAAAAAACCCAAAACCAATAAATAAAAAAACAACCATCAAACAAAAAAACCCTAATAAAGAAAAGCTATGCCTCTAAAAATAGTAATATAAGTGTCCTGAGTTTTCTGTGCATAGGAGAGAAGGGTATTAATGCACTTTCAAGTCCCAGTGCAGATGAGGTGCTTAGTTCCAGCTGATGTTGGCTGGCTCAAAAGCAGGAGTTGTTCCTGTGAGCAGCTGGGCCAAGTGAAGTGCTCTGTGTGCACTGGCAGCTTAGTATGACACACAGGAGGGTGGCTGTGATATACTGCACTTCTCTCTGCTAAATATTTAAATTGCAAGTCAGCCAATTCTGCCAGTCTGCATTAAAAATCCATAAAGCCCATATTGCTGTAATGGCCATGACTTGGGTTTGATTGGCAATTCCTCTGTTCTGGCTTGCAGACTTCAGAACGTTGGTGAACAGGGTCACATGGCTCTGCTGGGACATAGTTTGGCTGCTTATATATCTGTGCTGGACAGGGAAAGACTGAGAAAACTTACAACAAGGATCCTTTCTGACACTACTCTCTGGCTCTGCAGGCTTTTCAGGTGAGTCCCTGGCAATAACTTGTGTGACAAGGTAGTGATAATGTTTAAAAATGGATGTGACTCGACTGAGGATGTCAACTAAAGAAACCACCATGTCACAAACTTAGAAATCCTTGGCAGGTCTGCAATATAAACTTAACCTAGCCTAAAGAATATCAGGTTGCATTATCTTTAAAATTAGCAGTCCAGAATTTATATTAAAACCAGAATGAAGCCTTTTTTTGTGTTTCCTCCCACACTCCACTTTTAGCAAGCAAGGTTTTGAACTTTCTAAAGGCAATCTTAAAGGGACACAGATGTTTTTCTTTCTTACTCTGAGTCTAAATGAAAATATATACTAAGCTTCTCTCATTGTTAATCTCACCCTGTCTTGTAAAAATTTTCTTTTAATCTACTTTAACCTGGGAAAATAGAAAGTTTTTTATTATCTTCTCTGTCCTGTGGCAAGCTTTTTTTTTTGGCTAGCGTTATTTTTGTCCTTGACTGTTGGTTTTGTTGCTCATATTTACTTGGCTTTTCTTGCAGGTATGAAAATGGATCAGCCTATTATCATGAAGATGATCGTGAAGGTCTCTTAAAAATCTGTCGACTTGTAATTCACACCCGCTATGAAGATTATACACTCGAGGGGTTTAACGTGCTCTACACTAAGCAGCCTGTCATATACATCAGTTCTGCAGCCAGAACAGGCCTGGGCCAAGCTCTCTGCAATCAGGTAAAGTCTCTCAGGGAGGTTTTACCTGCAATTAAAACCTGCCTGGCTTCATATTGCCTGCATAGCTTTGAGGATTTTGGCAACTTATTTTTCCTCATGGTGGAAATAATAGCAAAGGAAACAGAGTCCATACTGGGCATAACATGAGCTGTAGTGGACCATACATTTAAAATAAAACCATTTGTCTGGGAAAAATACTTAGAGTTTTTATTTACAGCCTGTGTTTCACAGCAGTGATACAGTGGGAGGAAGAGAAATTTTCGGAATATTTCCAGTGAAAGGATCCTGCATGCTAATTTTTTAAAAAATGAGTGATTGTTTCTAGGTTGCATTGTGATTTACATAAGCTGTTGGTCATGTGAAATAGACCTGAGCCCAACATACATAATTTGTCCTGTGCTTTTTCCTTATTAATTTGATTATAAATTTTAGAAGAAAACTTACTTTATAAAGTAATATTAAGGTTTCTATTGTCACACTGGGTTTTGTGTCACTCTATTTGTGAACAGATGAAAAGAGTATTTCTCAGTTGAAATTCCATCATTTCTGTTGCAGTTAGGGCTGCCCCTTTCCTGCATGTGCCGTGTGCCTTGTAACACTATGTTTGGATCTCAGCACCAAATGGTAAGTTTGTCTTCCCTGAGAGCTCTTTCTGTGCTTTGGTTGGTTTTTAAGCCTCATTAAATGAATATCAGGAATGCTGTTTGGAAAAGCTGTTAATGCATTTACTTTTTCAACTTCTAAGTCTTCTGTGTTAAAGCTGTGCGAATCATAGATGGAAATTTTCTGAAAGCAGTTTGTATCTTGGTCTTGTCATTTGCAGAATATTTTAATGGCTTTTAAGTAAAGTGCTTTTTAGTTCAAGATTTCTAGAATAGGAGTATTTGGAGTACTTTGACAAACTATGTGGTGTATTTGTGTTCTATTTTTCACAATTGCTTTATTCAGATTATTTTGCCTTTGAGAGGAAGAAAGTGCAAGCCAAAACCCAAGACATTGAGAATGTTTCCTTTCAGAACTTCAGAATGCTGTTCATTTTCAATCTTAATGCATTCTCCCAGTTCAGCAGAAACTCAGTGTTTAACAAACATTGTTTTCTTACTGATACCAGGATGTTGCTTTGTTGGACAGACTGATTAAAGATGATGTTGAGTCTGGAAAACTGCCTTTGTTGCTTGTGGCCAATGCTGGTAAGTACTGTGGACAAACAATCACGAAAACCCTCATTCTACTTCATGAATACATATACAATAAAAACCAAAAATATATTTTCCTAAGCAGCTCAGTGGTTACATATCAAGAAATATCAGGAAATATGTTAATGACCACAAAATAATTATCTGTCCAAAGGGGATTTTATTTAATTGATTCAAATTTGGATTGTGCTGTTACAGTTCTGCATGTGTCAGTTGATTTATTAATATGACTGGAACTTACTTTAGTGAGTGCAAATCTCTTGTTAAAAATCAGTTTTACATTAACAGTGCAAATTTTTTTGATGGATGTGCCATCAACGTTAGCTTGAAAAATTATATTTTTCTTCTAGTTAATTAAACACCTGTACAAAATTTGCTTTTAAGTACGTATGAGGGAGGTGACTGTTACTTGCTTGGGACATGGAAAGTGATCTGAGATCAGTTCAAGAGGCTGATTTAGTAGAGCCTCATTGCAGGCTGATCCTCTGTCACTGCCTTTTCCCTGTTCAACCCAGGGACTCCAGGTGCTGGGCACACGGACAAGCTGGGCCGGCTGAAGGAGCTCTGTGAGCAGTACAAGATGTGGCTCCATGTGGAAGGGTATGGAACTGGAGATTTACTGCTCTAGAGCTGTGTTCATTAAAGAGTTTGACTAATAGACACCATCTAATTTAACAGCTCACACAGAGCCGTAAGGCCAACTTTAGTTTGGTCATAGTAAGCATTTTATATGGTTTTAGTTTTGTTATTGTGAGATAGAAATTGATTTACATACGCAGGAAGAATTAATTGGAGACATAATTTCAGCACAGATTAATTATCACTTTTATTCAGATGGTAATCTTATCTGCCTTTGCTTTGAAGAGCTTGAAATACTAATTAAAAGACCTTCTAGGCAACGGGGACCTTAAAAGACCTAAGTCAGGGAGGACATCATACACTGGTTTTGAGAATGAAATGGCATTTCAATGAAGGTTGTCCAGAAGGCTGCAGCAAGAGCAGTGTGTAACAGAACTGGGAGGGAGATTAAACCAAGAAGCAAAAGAAATTCCAAGAACTTGGACAATGTCAATGAAGACTCCAGTGCTCTAAGATTACATTTTTTGAAGCTAAAATAAGGACAGTTTCTCCTGGTATTTTATAGAACAGCTGTATTTGCATACAATTTATTTCTGATACCAAATTGATGCTAAATTATGGATACAACCTTGGCTGAAGATTTCACCAAATGTTGGACTGAAAATTTTTAGAATAAATTAGATTTTTACTTTTGAGTTTTCAATCTTGGAATACCAAGTAGCAACATCTCCTGCATTGTTAATGAAAAATATATGAACAAAAATTACCTCCCTTTACACAATAATATGAAATATGTAAACTCCAGATTAAAATACTGTCTCTTAATACATATTTAATATATGCTAAACCCACTTTTTTTTCCAGCGTGAATCTGGCAACTTTGGCTTTGGGTTATGTCTCCTCTTCTGTACTGGTATGTTTCACTATATCTAGAAATTTTAAAATGTGCTTTTGTATAAGGTTAATCAAAATATATATGGCTTATATTGTGCTTATTGTAATAAACTTCAGGCTGCAACAAAATGTGACAGCATGACTCTGACTCTGGGTTCCTGGCTGGGGCTCCCAGCAGTGCCTGCAGTGACACTCTACAGACACGAGGATCCATCCTTGGTATGCTCAGATTCTCACTCACCATTCTCCAGATCCTGGGCTTTTGATTCTGAATCACAGTGTGCTGCCATATTCTTCATAAGCATCTAAATTATCATTTCCAAAGCTGACAAAGTGGCAGCATTGAAAAGAAGTTAAAGTGGTCTGTTTGTTTTCCTCCTCAGTCTTTGGCAGCGGGGCTGACGTCGAGCCAGCCCGTGGAGAAGCTCCGTGCCCTGCCCCTGTGGCTCTCCTTGCAGTACCTGGGCCACGATGGCATTGTGGAGAGGATAAAGCATGCCTCACAACTGGTGAGCAACAGCTCAGCAGGGATTTTTGACAGCTCTTGACAGATCTTTCTGGTTATTATGATGTGTTGCAGAAAACTCAACTAAAATACTGCAGTTGTTGACAGCATAACACTGGGTCATATTGTTACACCCACGATGAAAGCACAGGAAAGTGTTTGAGGGAGGGTTTGTGCTTTTACTATTAGATTTTATGTATATTTTTATAAATGAGAAAAAAGTCTTTGTTCTTCCTAGACAGTGAAGTAACATAATAATTTCCTTTTTTGCCACTTCTCTTAACTATTTTTGCTTGAAAGCTCTTCAGAGAGACTTTATTTTCCTACTTGGCATTGTATTGATTTAAATAATAGTAAATTTACTTTTAGTAAAAAGGACTTCAAGATATTTCTTGAGGTACAAGTGCACTATGTTTGGAGTCCTTACTTTAGTAAAAGTTAAGGTCCAATATGATGAGTTAGTTTAAAAATGCAGTGCTTATATGCAAAATATTATTTCTTAAAGGTCACACTTTGTAGTCAGTGTTTTACTAAACCCAGAAAATACTTTTCTATTACATTCCAAATTGACAATTTAAAACTGGATGAGTCCGACTTGTTGGAGGGGTTTGCTCAAAAATTGTGACTGTTTAATGTTTTTCAGAATAACTTTCAATTTCTAAAACTGTATTTCTCTCCTCCATTTGTTCTCCTTCTGCTCTGGTCTTCTAGAGTCAAAGGCTGCTGGAAAACTTGAAAAACCTGGATTTCATTAAAACTTCGGTACAGTTGTTTTTAACACTTCGGTTGTATATCTTAGTTTCTGCCTGTTATGGTAACAATAACTTTGACTAGAATAAATTATTAAAAATGTTATTTTAATCATAGCCATTGTTTCGGAGACGCTTGGGATCTTTCTGATTAAGTTCTGCTGTTCAGTGAAAGCTCATGGCTTGGTTGTGTGTGACCTCTGGACCATGTTCGTTCCGTGCACCCATGGGAGTGCAGAAGAGCATCCAGAAGTTGTGTTCAAAGCTTGATTTAATTCCATTTAGAACATGGGTTTTCTCAGTAATACATCTATGAAACCAGTTTCCCTAAGTGTCTCTAATATATTCTGGCTGCATATTACCCTGCTGTTGAAATCATATTGTGAACCCTGTGATATTGTACACAAAAATTATCCCAGCTGTGGTTTCTACACCAGAAATAGGTTTAGAAATCACAGCTAATGTATTCATTCCAAATTCAGTTCCTGTGAGATGTCCTGTCCAACAGGGTTTGGTTATTTTACTCTGACCCTCATCCCGAATTTTAGTTGATATTTGATGTATAGAAAATTTAGTCAGCTTACTGAGTAAGCTGTAGAGTATTAATGGCCCTGGGAGCTCAAGTTACTGTATCACTTACCCTCATACTCAAATAAATCTTGGCATTATTAGGATTATGAAATGTAGCCTCAGACTGTCCCCAGAAGTAGCACAGTCCATTTCTCTAAAGCAGGAGCAATCACAATCTTACTTTTCCTGCTGGAACTTTCTTGATGTTTCCCAGTGATTCTGGGGTGGTTTTCAAGAGACCTCAAGCTTTGCTCAGCAGTGTAAGGAATTGTACATGGTGTTAAATCTTTAAAAAGGCAGGGGAAAATATTTTTTTTCTTTTAAGGTTGAAGATGAACTGAGTTCACCAGTGGTGGTTTTCAAGTTTTTCCGGGAATATTCAAATAGAGGTATGTGATGTATTTAAAACCAAACAATGACCAAAAAACACCCCTCTCTATACAGTACTTTAAACTACTAATTCACCAAATGAATTTGAGATAAATGTGATGTAGTGCAGTTCTCTCATGTAACATGCTTTTAAAAAGGTTGTGAATGCTGATCATAATCTGTGACAAATCATACACGTGATAGCTTCTTTTTTTAGACTGCAGTGTTTTAAATTTTCATAACAAGTAATTTTCTACCTTCTTGAATAAGAAGATTTGCACAGGATTTTGATCTTGGGAGCAGATAATGGAAGTCTCTTACAAGCTGCAGGCTGAGTATGAGTGTACTGGTGGGGAGAGATTTTGGTTTGTTCAGGTTTTCTGTTCCTTTCAAACATTTCATAGCTCGTGGCAAGCACTACAATGCTGTGGTTTACTGATTACAGTTCCTGTTGCAATAATATTAAAAGCAGCAGAACACATTGGGAACAACTCTGGAAATACTGTCACAGGTATTAAATATTTGCAGCCTCCTGTGACAAGATTTTGCTTTGTGAAAACACTGATTGTTTTCCATTGGGGCATTTTAACCTCAAAACTCAGAAGTATTTTACTGGTTTGGTGTTTTTTTTAACTATTACATTCAACTGTTTTACTTCCAGTATTTATTGTGTTCAACATATTTTTACAAAAACATCCATGTTCATCTGCTCCGGGCCCAGTACACGGTGTAGATGTGTTACATTAGCTAGGAAACGTAATTGTCTTTTATCTAAATTTTAGGTTGCATTTTATTTAATTAAGTAGATAAAAACCCACTTCTGTGATTCTTGTGTCTTTGGTTCAGATCAGACGTCACATGCTGCACAGGCCTCAACTATTCAGCACCCCATAATAAGCAACGAAAGGCACATTTGTGACACTTTCAATCAGTGGGTAAGAATGGATGCTTTTTTCTTTAGGGAAGGGGAGTGACAGTGGAGTGGTTCAGGGGGTCATCAGGAGCTATAAACCCCTTGTTAGAGTAGTTTGAAAGATGTTCTTGATCCGATTTCCTTTGCAAAACTTGTGGCTGTTTAAAACATTCATTTGCTCTGAAGCAAAGTTGCTTTCACGTTTCTGATAATTTTACACAGAATTAGTAGTGAAATCATTCCTGAATATTAAGCTGTTGGTTGTTCCCTTGGTATTGTGGGAATATGTGTAAACTTCAGAATTCTTTTAAATCAGCCAAATGCTCTATTGCCATTGTCTGTGTATTCTTGAACAGACAGCCTTTTCCAGCTCTTGAGTTAATTCTAGAAGCCTGTGCTGGCAGAGCACGTGGCTGGTTTGGATCCCTTGTGCAGTAATTGTGGCACACCTAATAGCAGTGACAATTTTGCAGAAAATTCTGACTTGTAACACTTGCAGCTTATCCCAAATTTCCATGATTTTAAGGATCTGTTGAACTCGGTCATCTCACCTGCAGGGTGTAGTATTTTGGTGCAAGAACTGACTTTGAGAGAAAACTGTGTCCGTTGTTCCCTGAGCTGAGGCAGGGCCTGCAGGAGCCATGCCCTGCCCAGTTCCCTGACTGTGCCTTGTCCCTGCAGCTGGGAGAGCAGCTGGCACAGCTGGTTCCTGCCAGCGGAGTCGATGTGGTGGAACTGGAGGATGAAGGCACGTGCGTGCGCTTCAGCCCACTCATGACTTCTGCAGGTAACATTCACTCCAGTCAGCCCCTTGTACCATTCCCCAGCAAAGCCCAGCTTTTACAACAATCTCCTGGGGTAAAAGCAGATGTGCTCAAGAAGCTCCTCAGGATCTTCTGCTGTGGAGAGGATTTTCTTATAAACAAACCAAAACCACGTCATTTCACTGCAGCTCAGCACTGGGTGCATTAATGGGAACCCAGCTGTTGTGGGTCACATTGCCTCACTATCTCTGCAGAGAAAGACTTCCTGGTTACCTTTTAAACTCATTAGGAAAAGCAGTTAAATTCCTTCTCTCAGCTGCTTAACACCAGATGCCTGAACTTTCTATACAGGTGTTTCAACACTGCAATGGTGCTTGTGTTCAAAACACAGCTACTTAGCTGGAATAATTATTTACTGAGCCTCCAGGGTTTTCTATGACTACTGATGGAGGGGGGATATAAATTAAAAAAAAACTGTGGTTTGGAAAGCAGAAGCACAGAGCAGTTGCAGGGCTCAGTGGGGTGCACAGTATCTCCTGTTGGCTTGTGTGGGATGAGGGGCTTAGGCTGCAGAACAGCTGACACTCATGAGAGAAGGTCCAGGTGTACACAGAACAGATTTTAGAATAAAATTACTTGGTGATGCTGTGATGTTTTGTTTTAAACCAACATGGAAGCTAATTCATGTCCAGCTGGGTTATGGGAAGAGGATGTTTGTGGGTTTTTTTTAAGGCTAGCTACTGATGTAATGTAACAGGGTATTGTAACATATCCTTCTTAGTTTGTAACATGAGAAAAATCCTTTTTATTAATTTTTATGAAATCTTTACTTCCTTTCATTTTGCTGTATCAGTGCATAGATAACTGAACCAAAAACCCACTTACATAGACCAAGATACTCAATACTATCTGTAAATTATATTTGTGATTAACTTGCAGAGCAGCTCCTTTACAAATCCCTAATTCAGACATTTGTGTCACATCCATCACACCTATCACACACTAACACTTCTGCTCTGCAGTTTTAGGAACTGAAATACAAGACATTGATCACTTGGTAGACTGCTTAAAAATGAAGATTCCGGTGTTGACAAGCACACTGCAGCTGAGAGAGGAGTTTGAGCAAGAAGTGAGAGGAACAGCTAGCCTCTTGTATATTGAAGATCTTGCCTGGCCAGGGTTAGGTGTTGTGAGGTAAATTATTTTCTTTATGCTGTGTTAGCAAGCACTGTGCTTGAGCAGACAGGACCATGTGCTCTCTTCAGTGGTCTTTTGGATGTTTCGTTTACTGATCATTATCTGGCTTTGCATCCAGCTGAATCTTTTGAGTGCTTTTTAGGAAACTGCCTTTATAAAGTAATTTTCAATTAATTCTTAAAGAAAAGCTGAAGAGCTGCTTTGGGCACCAGTTGTAACACTGGAAGCGGGGGGGGGATATGTAATGAGCAAGTGCATTCCACTGTCTTTAGCCAAGCATAACTTCTATTTTTATCTATAATGACAGTCACTGATATGCTGAATAGACTTTAAAAAACCCTCCAGGTGTCTGTTCTGATCATTTGATGCAGCCCTCTGGGAAGGATTCTGTATAGTCAAAACATAGCAACCAGAAATCTATTGTGTTGAGTTCGCAGCAGCAAGCTCAGCCCACCCCCCAGTCCCTGATGACAAATGCCAATAAACTTGCTGGTAGGAGCTGTAATGTTCAGAGGTTGTTGTTTGTAAAATACAGGAATTTGTAGAAATGTACTAAATTTGTAGGTGCTTTTTTATGTACTGTAAAGTGAAATTACTATCTCTTGGCTTGGTTTGAAGGTACAACTATCATAGTGATGAGAAGAATGATGACAAACAAGAAAAAGAACTAGAAAAAATCAATACAGAACTTCTGAAAAAGTTAAATGAGCTGGAGTCGGATCTCACGTTTTCTTTGGGTAACTGCACTATTTAAAGAATTTCTTTTCAAGCTAGTAGTCATTCTCCTAGCTGTGCTGGAATGATTTGATAGGTCATTATAATGCAGAATGAGCTGCTGCCCATGTGATTATTGCAGAAGGAACACCTGTAACTATTCCTTCCTCCCCTGTGTTTCAGTTCAGGAGTGCTCACCAGGTGAGCTGTTCTCAGAAATCCTTGTGAAAACTGATGTGTGGGCAACTAGACCAAGAAGGGTTCCTTGCCAGAAAGAAAAAAAGCTGCAGCATTCCTGTGTGTAAACAGAGCCTTCTGGATCTAGTGGAAAGCAGATCTCATTCCAAACCCACTGGCACTGATGGCTTCACTGCTCTGTGGCTTGATTAAAAGCTTTAGATGACTTTTGTGATAATTAGCAACACTTTCACATTTACACAGTGCCACATGATAGCTGAAAGTATTCATTTACTTATTCAGAACTCTGATCTTTTTCTAATCAGCTGTCAAAAATTAAGTGCCCTATGGTTGTGGAACCAAGTAATCTGTAAATGGCTGAAAGTTAAGGAGTTTAAAGCATATTCAACGCTGGTATTTATAACACAACTCCTTGACTGTATAAAATATCCACTGTTTTTCTTGCTCAGGTTATGTTTCCTGTCTTTGAAAACCCCCAGGGCTGAACTTTCTTGGCCTGCATAATTTGTACCCACACAGATTCTGCCCTTAGGTACTGAAGGGGGGGTGTGTACTGGGATTTCCAGATTCACAAGCACGAGTGCTGCAGCCCTTGCAGGATTGCAGATTTGTTCAGCACAAAGATCTGACTCTCCCTGTGCCCCCAGGTCCAGAATTCGGAGGGCAGAAGAACTGTGTTTACATTGGCATGGTCACGGAGGATCTGGATGTGTCAGAGCTGGTTGAAACTATTATAGCAACAGGCAGAGAAATTGAAGAAAATTCAAGAGTATGTATTAACAACTCACAAAATATTGAAACACCTTTTTTCCTCCCCTTTCATATTGGCTTCAGGACATGGTTTTGTTCATTGTGAAAGTAAAAGTTGTGCTTGCCCACAAGAGTTTTAATTACTTTGGAAGGAATAATCTGTGTCTACATACAGAGAGTTATGGATTATGATATTTTAAGGATGTCTGGATTTGTGTTCATAGTCCTGTGTGCAGTAGTTCTAATGAAAACCTTCAGTGGTACTGAAGTAGCCTCATTTTATCATTCAGATTTTAAGCTGTCAAAAAACAAAAGTGAAGGTGTAAGTTGATTGTGAGCTGGTGTTTCTCTTCACTGCTAGATGTGGTGGGATTGAGATTCTTTATATACCAGCTTTAAGACTATGCTCTAAAATATGTGAAAAACTTTAAAATGGTGTCTTAAATCCAGAAATTATAAGTTACGTATTGAAGTAATAAAGCTGATGATGCAACTTCTATTTGTCAAAGCACTTACCTGAATGGAGTTCTCCAAATGTTCTCTAAAATAGAATCCTTAAGTGACCTGCATTACATCTGTCCTTTCATTCTGCTAGTGTTGGGCATTTAATTTTCTTACCTCAAAAATAAATAGAACTTCAGAAATCCTTTGCCTATTTCTGCTCATGGGAATATGTTGATTATGGCAATGATTTTTTTTTCTAGCAGTGACTTCCTGCCCACTCTTGACTCCCTGTGCTGCTTGGAGGGTGACATGAGGAATGTTTTTGTCTGTAGAGCACCTTCAGTTTTTTAACTGTTGTAGTGGAGAGGTTGGAACTGAACGGGCCCCTCAGATTCTGAAGGTTCCAGGGAGGAACAAAGTAGTGGAAGAATCAGAAGGGTGCAGTCCTTGGGACCAGCTGCAGTAAATCTGTGGATCTTCACCATTTGATCCAAAGCTGGAAAGCAGAACCCATTTGTGAATGCCCCTTGCCCCGCTCACATGAGGAGGGTTTGGTACAAGGAGGATTTTACAAAAAACCCACATCAGTCCAGGCTGCCCTGAGACATGCAGTAAAGGCACTGAAAGGCAGGACCAAAGCTGAAGATGACTGGGCCAGAAACACAGTGGTTCTTCCTGGTGCTCTGAATTCCACCCCACTGCCCTCCCTGCTGTAGCCAGGGACTACCACGGGTCTTGAGCAGCCATGGGGGTCAGTTCCTGGCTGGCCGCTCCCTGAGGGAAAAGGAGCAGCTTCCTCTTTTTCCTTTTATTAGCTGACAGGAACACAAATTTTTGGCATTTTGGAGGAAATGCCTGTCCTTGTGCAGTGTTAAAACCAACATTAATATATGGAAATTGGCATTTGCCTCGCACAAAGATGGAGCTTCTCGGGTTTGTTCATTCCTTGTCCCTGCTGCTGTCCCATTAAGCTGCCTGCCCTTTGCAGTATAAAACACTGCTGCTGCTGGCCTGGGCTGCAGGACCTGAACCTACAGGATCAGTGGCAGTTCTTTATGAGAGCAGGAAAACAACGTGATCCTATAGGCTGACACATAACTTGTTCCTGTGAGGCTGATTTGAGTCCTGGGTGTTTCTAGGGACCAAAATGTACTCTATAAACA